>NC_092709.1:384005942-384710609 GCF_047496885.1 Scyliorhinus torazame
CTCTCTGCTACTCCTACATCCCATCTCCTCTTCGCTCTCCCTTCTACTCCCACTTCCCCTCTCCTCCCCACTCTCTCTGGTACTCCCAGTTCCGCACTCCTCCCCACTCTCTCCGCTACTTTCCCTCCCATTTCCCCTCTCCTCCTCACTTTCTCCGCTATTCCCACTTCCCCTCTCCTCCCCACTCTCTCTGGTACTCCCAGTTCCGCACTCCTCCCCACTCTCTCCGCTATCTCCCTCCCATTTCCCCTTTCCTCCCCACTTTCTCCGCTGCTCCCACTTCCCCTCTCCTCCCCACTCTGCCTCCCACTTTCCCTCTCCTCCCCACTCTCTCTGCTACTCTGCCTCCCACTCCCCCTCTCCTCCCCTCTTCCTCTGCTACTCTGCCTCCCACTTCCATTTTCCTCCCCTCTCTCTCTGATACTCTGCTACTCCCACTTCCCCACTCCACGGCACTCTCGCTGCTACTCTCCCTCCGACGTCCCCTCTCCTCCTTTCTCTCTCTCCTACTCCCACTTCCCCTCTCCTTCCCACTCTCTCTCCCAGTCCCACATCCCCTCTCCCCCCCTCTCTCTTCTACACCCGCTTCCCCTCTCCTCCACACTCTCTCTCTCATACTCCCACTTCCGCTCTATACCCCACTCTCTCTGATACTCCCAATACTCCTCTGCTCCGCACTCTCTCTGCTACTCCCAATTCCCCTCTCCTCCCCAGTTTCTCTCTGCTATTCCCACTTCCTCTCTCCTCCCCACTCTCTCTGCTAATCCCACTTCCCCTCTCCTCCCCTCTCTCTCTGCTATTCCCACTTCCCCTCTCCTTCCCAGTCTCTGATACTTCCACTTCCTCTCCCCTCCCCACTTTCTCTGCTACTCCCACTTCCCCTCTCTTCCCCTCTCTCTGCTATTCCCAGTTCCCGTCTTCTCCCCACACTCTCTCTGCTACTCCCACTTCCCCTCTCCTCCCTATTCTCTCTGCTACTCCCGCATCCCCTCTCCTCTTCGCTCTCTTCTACTCCCACTTCCCCTCTACTCCCCACTCTCTCCGCTACTTCCACTTCCCCTCTCCTCCCCACTCTGCCTCCCACTTCCCCTCACCTCCCCACTCTCTCTGCTACTCTGCCTACCACACCCCCTCTCCCCCCTCTCCCTCTGCTACTCTGCCTCCCACTTCCCCTTTCCTCCCCTCTCTCTGCTATTCCCCCTTCCCCTCTCCTTCCCAGTCTCTGCTACTTCCACTTCCACTCCCCTCCCCACTCTCTCTGCTACTCCCACTTCCCCTCTCTTCCCCACTCTCTCTGCTATTCCCAGTTCCCGTCTCCACCCCACTCCCTCTCTGCTACTCCCATATCCCCTCTCCTCTTCGCTCTCTCTTCTACTCCCACTTCCCCTCGCCTCCCCACTCTCTCTGGTACTCCCAGTTCCGCACTCCTCCCCACCTTCTCCGCTACTCTCCCTCCCATTTCTCCTCTCCTCCCCACTTACTCCGCTACTCCCACTTCCCCTCTCCTCCCCACTCTGCCTCCCACTTCCCCACTCTTCGGCACTCTCGCTGCTACTCTCCCTCCGACTTCCCCTCTCCTCCTTTCTCTCTCTGCTACTCCCCCTTCCGCTCTGGTCCTCACTGTTTCTGCTACTCTCGTTCCCTCTTCCCCACACCTCCCCACTCCACTTTCCCCTCTCCTCCTCACCCTCTCTGCTACTCTCCTTCCTACTTCCCCTCTCCTTCCCACCCTCTCTGCTACTCCCACTTACCCTCTCTTCCCAACTCCCTCTCCTATTCCCACTTCCCCTCTCCTTCCCACTCTCTCTGCTATTCCCAGTTCCCGTCTCCTCCCCACTTTCTCTGCTACTCCCACTTCCCCACTCCTCCCTACTCTGCCTCCCACTCCCCCTCTCCTCCCCTCTCCCTCTGCTACTCTACCTCCCACTTCCATTTTCCTCCCCTCTCTCTCTGATATTCTGCTACTCCCACTACCCCACTCCACGGCACTCTCGCTGCTACTCTCCCTCCGACTTCCCCTCTCCTCATTTCTCTCTCTGCTACTCCCCCTTCCCCTCTGTTCCCCACTGTTCCTGCTACTCTCGTTCCCTCTTCCCCACTCCTCCCCACTCTCTCTGCTACTCCCCCTCCCCATTCCTCCCCACATTCTCTGCTACTCAACTTCCCACGCCCCCTCTTCTCCCCACTCCCCCTTCCCCTATCCTCCTCACTCTGTCTGCTACTCTCCCTCCCACTTCCCCTCTCCTCCCAATTCCCTCTCCTATCCCACTTCCCCTCTCCTTCCCACCCAACTTTCTCTCCTACACCCGCTTCCCCTCTCCTCCCCTCCCTCTCTGCTAGTCCCACTTGCCCTCTCCTCCACACGCTCTCGGCTTCTCCCACTTCCCCTCACCTCACCAGTCTCTCTGCCACTGCCACTTCCCCTCTCCTTCCCATTCTCTGCTATTTCCACTTCCTCTCCCCTCCCCACTCTCTCTGCTACTCCCACTTACCCTCTCTTCCACACTCTCTCTACTATTCCCAGTTCACGTCTCCACCACACTCCCTCTCTGCTACCCCCACATCCCCTCTCCTCTTCGCTCTCTCTTCTACTCCCACTTCCACTCTACTCCCCACTCTCTCCGCTACTCTCCCTCCCATTTCCCCTCTCCTCCTCAGTCACTCTCCTACTCACACTTCCCCTCTCCTCCCCACTCTCTCGGCTATTCCCCCTTCCCCTCTCCTTCCCATTCTCTGCTACTTCCACTTACTCTCCCCCCCACTCTCTGCTACTCTAACTTACCCTCTCTTCCCCACTCTCTCTGCAATTCCCAGTTCCCGTCTCCACCCCACTCCCTCTCTGCTACCCCCACATCCCCTCTCCTCTTCGCTCTATCTTCTACTCCCACTTCCCCTCTCCTCCCCACTCTCTCCGCTACTCTCCCTCCCATTTCCCCTCTCCTCCCCACTCTCACTGTTACTCTGCCTCCCACTCCCCCTCTCCTCCACTCTCCTTCTGCTACTCTGACTCCCACTTCCCCTTTCCTCCCCTCTCTCTCGGCTATTCCCCCTTCCCCTCTCCTTCCCAGTCTCTGCGACTTCCACTTCCTCTCCCCTCCCCACTCTCTCTGCTACTCCCACTTACCCTCTCTTCCCCACTCTCTCTGCTATTCCCAGTTCCCGTCTCCACCCCACTCCCTCTCTGCTGCTCCCACATCCCCTCTCCTCTTCGCTCTCTCTTCTACTCCCACTTCCCCTCTCCTCCCCACTCTCTCCGCTACTCTCCCTCCCATTTCCCTCTCCTCCCCACTCTCACTGCTACTCTGCCTCCCACTCCCCCTCTCCTCCACTCTCCCTCTGCTACTCTGACTCCCACTTCCCCTTTCCTCCCCTCTCTCTCGGCTATTCCCCCTTCCCCTCTCCTTACCAGTCTCTGCTACTTCCACTTCCTATCCCCTCCCCACTCTCTCTGCTACTCCCACTTACCCTCTCTTCCCCACTCTGCTATTCCCAGTTCCCGTCTCCACCCCACTCCCTCTCTGCTACTCCCACATCCCCTCTCCTCTTCGCTCTCTCTTCTACTCCCACTTCCCCTCTCCTCCCCACTCACTCTCGTACTCCCAGTTCCGCACTCCTCCCCACTCTCTCCGCTACTCTCCCTCCCATTTCCCCTCTCCTCTCCACTTTCTCCGCTACTCACACTGCCCCTCTCCTCCCCAATCTCTCTGGTACTCCCAGTTCCGCACTCCTCCTCACTCTCTCCGCTACTCTCCCTCCCATTTCCCCTCTCCTCTCCACTTTCTCCGTTACTCCCACTTCCCCTCTCCTCCCCACTCTGCCTCCCACTTCCCCACTCTTCGGCACTCTCGCTGCTACTCTCCCTCCGACTTCCCCTCTCCTCATTTCTCTCTCTTCTACTCCCACTTCCCCTCTCCTCCCCACTCTCTCTGGTACTCCCAGTTCCGCACTCCTCCCCACTCTCTCCGCTACTTTCCCTCCCATTTCCCCTCTCCTCCTCACTTTCTCCGCTATTCCCACTTCCCCTCTCCTCCCCACTCTCTCTGGTACTCCCAGTTCCGCACTCCTCCCCACTCTCTCCGCTATCTCCCTCCCATTTCCCCTTTCCTCCCCACTTTCTCCGCTGCTCCCTCTTCCCCTCTCCTCCCCACTCTGCCTCCCACTCCCCCTCTCCCTCTGCTACTCTGCCTCCCACTTCCATTTTCCTCCCCTCTCTCTCTGATACTCTGCTACTCCCACTTCCCCACTCCACGGCACTCTCGCTGCTACTCTCCCTCCGACGTCCCCTCTCCTCCTTTCTCTCTCTCCTACTCCCACTTCCCCTCTCCTTCCCACTCTCTCTCCCAGTCCCACATCCCCTCTCCCCCCCTCTCTCTTCTACACCCGCTTCCCCTCTCCTCCACACTCTTTCTCTCATACTCCCACTTCCGCTCTATACCCCACTCTCTCTGATACTCCCAATACTCCTCTGCTCCCCACTCTCTCTGCTACTCCCAATTCCCCTCTCCTCCCCAGTTTCTCTCTGCTATTCCCACTTCCCCTCTCCTCCCCTCTCTCTCTGCTATTCCCACTTCCCCTCTCCTTCCCAGTCTCTGATACTTCCACTTCCTCTCCCCTCCCCACTCTCTCTGCTACACCCACTTCCCCTCTCTTCCCCTCTCTCTGCTATTCCCAGTTCCCGTCTTCTCCCCACACTCTCTCTGCTACTCCCACTTCCCCTCTCCTCTCTATTCTCTCTGCTACTCCCGCATCCCCTCTCCTCTTCGCTCTCTTCTACTCCCACTTCCCCTCTACTCCCCACTCTCTCCGCTACTTCCACTTCCCCTCTCCTCCCCACTCTGCCTCCCACTTCCCCTCTCCTCCCCACTCTCTCTGCTACTCTGCCTACCACACCCCCTCTCCCCCCCTCTCCCTCTGCTACTCTGCCTCCCACTTCCCCTTTCCTCCCCTCTCTCTGCTATTCCCCCTTCCCCTCTCCTTCCCAGTCTCTGCTACTTCCACTTCCACTCCCCTCCCCACTCTCTCTGCTACTCCCACTTCCCCTCTCTTCCCCACTCTCTCTGCTGTTCCCAGTTCCCGTCTCCACCCCACTCCCTCTCTGCTACTCCCATATCCCCTCTCCTCTTCGCTCTCTCTTCTACTCCCACTTCCCCTCGCCTCCCCACTCTCTCTGGTACTCCCAGTTCCGCACTCCTCCCCACTCTTTCCGCTACTCTCCCTCCCATTTCTACTCTCTTCCCCACTTACTCCGCTACTCCCACTTCCCCTCTCCTCCCCACTCTGCCTCCCACTTCCCCACTCTTCGGCACTCTCGCTGCTACTCTCCCTCTGACTTCCCCTCTCCTCCTTTCTCTCTCTGCTACTCCCCCTTCCCCTCCGGTCCTCACTGTTTCTGCTACTCTCGTTCCCTCTTCCCCACACCTCCCCACTCCACTTTCCCCTCTCCTCCTCACCCTCTCTGCTACTCTCCTTCCTACTTCCCCTCTCCTTCCCACCCTCTCTGCTACTTCCACTTACCCTCTCTTCCCAACTCCCTCTCCTATTCCCACTTCCCCTCTCCTTCCCACTCTCTCTGCTATTCCCAGTTCCCGTCTCCTCCCCACTTTCTCTGCTACTCCCACTTCCCCACTCCTCCCTACTCTGCCTCCCACTCCCCCTCTCCTCCCCTCTCCCTCTGCTACTCCACCTCCCACTTCCATTTTCCTCCCCTCTCTCTCTGATACTCTGCTACTCCCACTACCCCACTCCACGGCACTCTCGCTGCTACTCTCCCTCCGACTTCCCCTCTCCTCATTTCTCTCTCTGCTACTCCCCCTTCCCCTCTGTTCCCCACTGTTCCTGCTACTCTCGTTCCCTCTTCTCCACTCCTCCCCACTCTCTCTGCTACTCCCCCTCCCCACTCCTCCCCACATGCTCTGCTACTCAACTTCCCACGCCCCCTCTCCTCCCCACTCCCCCTTCCCCTATCCTCCTCACTCTGTCAGCTACTCTCCCTCCCACTTCCCCTCTCCTCCCAATTCCCTCTCCTATCCCACTTCCCCTCTCCTTCCCACCCAACTTTCTCTCCTACACCCGCTTCCCCTCTCCTCCCCTCCCTCTCTGCTAGTCCCACTTGCCCTCTCCTCCACACGCTCTCGGCTTCTCCCACTTCCCCTCACCTCACCAGTCTCTCTGCCACTGCCACTTCCCCTCTCCTTCCCATTCTCTGCTATTTCCACTTCCTCTCCCCTCCCCACTCTCTCTGCTACTCCCACTTACCCTCTCTTCCACACTCTCTCTGCTATTCCCAGTTCACGTCTCCACCACACTCCCTCTCTGCTACCCCCACATCCCCTCTCCTCTTCGCTCTCTCTTCTACTCCCACTTCCACTCTACTCCCCACTCTCTCCGCTACTCTCCCTCCCATTTCCCCTCTCCTCCCCAGTTACTCTTCTACTCACACTTCCCCGCTCCTCCCCACTCTCTCGTCTATTCCCCCTTCCCCTCTCCTTCCCATTCTCTGCTACTTCCACTTACTCTCCCCTCCCCACTCTCTGCTACTCTAACTTACCCTCTCTTCCCCACTCTCTCTGCAATTCCCAGTTCCCGTCTCCACCCCACTCCCTCTCTGCTACCCCCACATCCCCTCTCCTCTTCGCTCTATCTTCTACTCCCACTTCCCCTCTCCTCCCCACTCTCTCCGCTGCTCTCCCTCCCATTTCCCCTCTCCTCCCCACTCTCACTGTTACTCTGCCTCCCACTCCCCCTCTCCTCCACTCTCCTTCTGCTACTCTGCCTCCCACTTCCCCTTTCCTCCCCTCTCTCTGCTATTCCCCCTTCCCCTCTCCTTCCCAGTCTCTGCTACTTCCACTTCCACTCCCCTCCCCACTCTCTCTGCTACTCCCACTTCCCCTCTCTTCCCCACTCTCTCTGCTGTTCCCAGTTCCCGTCTCCACCCCACTCCCTCTCTGCTACTCCCATATCCCCTCTCCTCTTCGCTCTCTCTTCTACTCCCACTTCCCCTCGCCTCCCCACTCTCTCTGGTACTCCCAGTTCCGCACTCCTCCCCACTCTTTCCGCTACTCTCCCTCCCATTTCTACTCTCTTCCCCACTTACTCCGCTACTCCCACTTCCCCTCTCCTCCCCACTCTGCCTCCCACTTCCCCATTCTTCGGCACTCTCGCTGCTACTCTCCCTCTGACTTCCCCTCTCCTCCTTTCTCTCTCTGCTACTCCCCCTTCCCCTCCGGTCCTCACTGTTTCTGCTACTCTCGTTCCCTCTTCCCCACACCTCCCCACTCCACTTTCCCCTCTCCTCCTCACCCTCTCTGCTACTCTCCTTCCTACTTCCCCTCTCCTTCCCACCCTCTCTGCTACTTCCACTTACCCTCTCTTCCCAACTCCCTCTCCTATTCCCACTTCCCCTCTCCTTCCCACTCTCTCTGCTATTCCCAGTTCCCGTCTCCTCCCCACTTTCTCTGCTACTCCCACTTCCCCACTCCTCCCTACTCTGCCTCCCACTCCCCCTCTCCTCCCCTCTCCCTCTGCTACTCCACCTCCCACTTCCATTTTCCTCCCCTCTCTCTCTGATACTCTGCTACTCCCACTACCCCACTCCACGGCACTCTCGCTGCTACTCTCCCTCCGACTTCCCCTCTCCTCATTTCTCTCTCTGCTACTCCCCCTTCCCCTCTGTTCCCCACTGTTCCTGCTACTCTCGTTCCCTCTTCTCCACTCCTCCCCACTCTCTCTGCTACTCCCCCTCCCCACTCCTCCCCACATGCTCTGCTACTCAACTTCCCACGCCCCCTCTCCTCCCCACTCCCCCTTCCCCTATCCTCCTCACTCTTTCAGCTACTCTCCCTCCCACTTCCCCTCTCCTCCCAATTCCCTCTCCTATCCCACTTCCCCTCTCCTTCCCACCCAACTTTCTCTCCTACACCCGCTTCCCCTCTCCTCCCCTCCCTCTCTGCTAGTCCCACTTGCCCTCTCCTCCACACGCTCTCGGCTTCTCCCACTTCCCCTCACCTCACCAGTCTCTCTGCCACTGCCACTTCCCCTCTCCTTCCCATTCTCTGCTATTTCCACTTCCTCTCCCCTCCCCACTCTCTCTGCTACTCCCACTTACCCTCTCTTCCACACTCTCTCTGCTATTCCCAGTTCACGTCTCCACCACACTCCCTCTCTGCTACCCCCACATCCCCTCTCCTCTTCGCTCTCTCTTCTACTCCCACTTCCACTCTACTCCCCACTCTCTCCGCTACTCTCCCTCCCATTTCCCCTCTCCTCCCCAGTTACTCTTCTACTCACACTTCCCCGCTCCTCCCCACTCTCTCGTCTATTCCCCCTTCCCCTCTCCTTCCCATTCTCTGCTACTTCCACTTACTCTCCCCTCCCCACTCTCTGCTACTCTAACTTACCCTCTCTTCCCCACTCTCTCTGCAATTCCCAGTTCCCGTCTCCACCCCACTCCCTCTCTGCTACCCCCACATCCCCTCTCCTCTCCGCTCTATCTTCTACTCCCACTTCCCCTCTCCTCCCCACTCTCTCCGCTGCTCTCCCTCCCATTTCCCCTCTCCTCCCCACTCTCACTGTTACTCTGCCTCCCACTCCCCCTCTCCTCCACTCTCCTTCTGCTACTCTGACTCCCACTTCCCCTTTCCTCCCCTCTCTCTCGGCTATTCCCCCTTCCCCTCTCCTTCCCAGTCTCTGCGACTTCCACTTCCTCTCCCCTCCCCACTCTCTCTGCTACTCCCACTTACCCTCTCTTCCCCACTCTCTCTGCTATTCCCAGTTCCCGTATCCACCCCACTCCCTCTCTGCTACTCCCACATCCCCTCTCCTCTTCGCTCTCTCTTCTACTCCCACTTCCCCTCTCCTCCCCACTCTCTCCGCTACTCTCCCTCCCATTTCCCCTCTCCTCCCCACTCTCACTGCTACTCTGCCTCCCACTCCCCCTCTCCTCCACTCTCCCTCTGCTACTCTGACTCCCACTTCCCCTTTCCTCCCCTCTCTCTCGGCTATTCCCCCTTCCCCTCTCCTTCCCAGTCTCTGCTACTTCCACTTCCTCTCCCCTCCCCACTCTCTCTGCTACTCCCACTTACCCTCTCTTCCCCACTCTCTCTGCTATTCCCAGTTCCCGTCTCCATCCCACTCCCTCTCTGCTACTCCCACATCCCCTCTCCTCTTCGCTCTCTCTTCTACTCCCACTTCCCCTCTCCTCCCCACTCTCTCTCGTACTCCCAGTTCCGCACTCCTCCCCACTCTCTCCGCTACTCTCCCTCCCATTTCCCCTCTCCTCTCCACTTTCTCCGCTACTCACACTTCCCCTCTCCTCCCCAATCTCTCTGGTACTCCCAGTTCCGCACTCCTCCCCACTCTCTCCGCTACTCTCCCTCCCATTTCCCCTCTCCTCTCCACTTTCTCCGTTACTCCCACTTCCCCTCTCCTCCCCACTCTGCCTCCCACTTCCCCACTCTTCGGCACTCTTGCTGCTACTCTCCCTCCGACTTCCCCTCTCCTCATTTCTCTCTCTCCTTCTCACACTTCCCCTCTCCTTCCCGCTCTCTCTGCCAGTCCCACTTCCCCTCTCCCCCCCCCCACTCTCTCTTCTACACCCGCTTCCCCTCTCCTCCCCTCTTCCCCACTCTGCTACTCTGCCTCCCACTTCCCCTCTCCTCCCCTCTCCCTCTGCTACTCTGCCTCCCACTTCCATTTCCCTCCCCTCTCTCTCGATACTCTGCTACTCGCACTTCCCCACTCCTCGGCACTCTCGCTGCTACTCTCCCTCCGACTTCCCCTCTCCTCATTTCTCTCTCTGCTTCACTCCCTCGCCCTTCCCCTCTTCTTCCCATTCTCTTCGCAACTCCCACTTCCCCTCTCCATCCCCCTCTCTCTTCTACTCTCCCTCACCCTTCCCCTCTTCTTCCCACTCTCTTTGCTACTCCCACTACCCATCTCCTCCCCACTCTCTCTGCTATTCTCCCTAGAACATCACCTCTCCTCCACACTCTCTCTTTGCTCCTTCCACTTCCCCTCTCCTCCCCACTCTCCCTGCTACTCTCCCTCCCATCCTCCTTCCCACTCTCTCTGCTACTCCCCCTCCCGCTTCCCTTCTCCTCCTCACTCTCTCTACTGCTCCCTCTTCCCCTCTCCTCCTCACTCTCTCTGCTACTCTCCCTCCCACTTCACCTCTCCTTCCCACCATCTCTGCTACTCCCACTTCCCCTCTCCTCCCAACTCCCTCTCCTACTGCCTCTTCCCCTCTCCTCCTCACCCTCTCTGCTACTCTCCCTCCCACTTCCCCTCTCCTTCCCACTCTCTCTGCTACTCCCACTTCTCCTCTCCTCCCCACTCTGCCTCCCACTTTCCACCTCCTCCACACGCTCTCGGCTTCTCCAACTTCTCCTCTCCACCCCACTCTTTCTGCCTCTCCCACTTCCCCTCTCCTCCCCACTCCCCGTCCCCTCCCCACTCTCTCTGCTACTCTCCCTCCCACGACTCCTCTCCTCCCCACTCTCTCTGCTACTCCCACTTCCCCTCCCCTCCCCACTCTCTCTGCTACTCCACCTTCCCCTCTCCTCCTCACTCTCTCTGCTCGTCTCACTCCCACTTCCCTTCTCCTCCCCAGTCTCTCTACTACTCTCCGTCCCACTTCCCCTCTCCTCCCCACTCTCTCTGCTGCTCTCCCTCGTTCTTCCCCTCTCCACCCCACTCTCACTGCTACTCCCACTTCCCCTCTCCTCCCCACTCTCGCTGCTACTCCCACTCACCTCTCCTCCCCACTCTCTCTGCTGCTCTCCCTCCCACTTCCCCTCTCCATCCCACTTTCTCTGCTACTCCCACTTCCCCACTCCGTCCTACTCTCACTGCTACTCCCACTTCCCCTCTCCTCCCCACTCTCTCTGCTGCTCTCCCTCGCACTTCCCCTCTCCATCCCACTCTCACTGCTACTCCCACTTCCCCTCTCCTCCCCAATTTCTTTGCTACACTCCCTCCCACTTCCCCTCTCCTCCCCAGTCTCTCTCCCAGTCCCACTTCCCCTCTCCTCCCCAGTCTCTCTCCCAGTCCCACTTCCCTCTCCTCCCCACTCTCTCTGCCACTCCCACTTCCCCTCTCCTCCCCAGTCTCTCTCCCAGTCCCACTTCCCCTCTCCTCCCTACTCTCTCTGCTACTCCCACTTCCCCTCTCCTCCCCAATCTCTTTGCTACTCTCCCTCCCACTTCCCCTCTCCACCCCACTCTCTCGGCTTCTCCCACGTCCCCTCTCCTCCTCAGTCTCTCTGCCACTCCCACTACCCCTCTCCTCCCCAATCTCTCTGCGACCCCCACTTCCCCTCCCATCCCCACTCTCTCTGCCACTCTCCTTCTCCTCTCCTCCCCACTCTCTCTGCTACTCTCCCTCTCACGTCCCCTCTCCCCCCCCACTCTCTCTGCTACTCCCCCTTCCCCTATCCTCGTCACTCTCTCTGCTACTCCCACTTCCCCTCCCCTCCCCATTCTCTCTGCTACTCTCCCTCCCACTTCCCCTTTCCTCCCCACTCTCTCTGCTGCTCCCACTTCCCCTTTCCTCCCCACTCTCTCTGCCACTCCCACTTCCCCTCTCCTCTCCAGTATCTCTTTGCTACTCCCACTTCCCCTCTCCTCCCCACTCTCTCTGCTACTTGCACTTCCCCTCTCCTCCCCACTCTCTCTGCCACTCCCACTTCCCCTCTCCTCTCCAGTCTCTCTCTGCTACTCCCACTTCCCCTCTCCTCCCCACTCTCTCTGCTACTCCCACTTCCCCGCTCCTCCCCACTCTCTCTTCTACTCCAGCTTCCCCTCTCCTCCCCACTCTCTCTCCTACTCTCCCTCCCATTTCCCCTCCTCACTCTGAGGATCACCTGAGGATTACCACACCTTCGGCGAGGGTAAGGTTCAGCAGGCGTATCCGTGATTAACTCCAGCAAGTGCAGGAATATTAACTGGTGCTCCTGTACTCACTCTGCACCACGAACCAGCTGCGACCCAATTGAGCTAAACCGACCTGTGAGTAACAGTACAGTAAATAACTGGAACTACTACCTTTGTTTGAAATTGGACCACTATCAATGCTACCGCCTGCTCCAGATGAATTGCAAAATGGAGGAGCCCAGTTCATGTCACAGTGACAGTTGTCTTTACTGTTACAAACCTGAAACAAAATGCACAACATTTAAAATTATTTTAACATTCATAAATAAAATTCATATGAAAGTATTTAATGACTTTGGGGATCATCTCTGGCTGGGCCAGCATTCATTGCTCCCCTTCAGTTTGGTTTTGTTGCATGAAAGGTAACATTGCTTTTTGATATGAAAACAAACAGCTTAAAGGAACACAATATTGTTGCTTGGCATCCATGAGCCACTCTCGGGCAGAAATTACTTTGAGTTAGTTGTAATCTATTGCCGGGAGAATTTCGTACATGACAAGGGAACTGCAGAAAGCGAACTTCCAAAAGAACAAAATAAAAGCCCCCAAAAACGAGTGGAGACAAAAAGAATGCCTCAAGAAAACAGTTGCATTAAAGGAACAAACAACAGAAGACGTTCAAGTTTAAAGAAAAAGGGACAGCTGCATGAAACAGATTCAAAGCCGGTTGGATCAGAAGCCAGACTTCCGAGGTCAATCAAAAGTTTGGTGATATCTTAATCCAACCTTCGAATCAATAGTGTTCTGTTGGCATCGCTGGGGACCTGATAGATTGTGTGGAACCTTGAATACACGTGGCAATCCAAAGCAGAGTCAATCCAAGGAGAGATTGAAATCCTGGAAGTCGATTCTTGGTGAAGGCAACTGATTGAAAGGTTTAAGATAAAATAAAATAGCTGCGGCTGCTAGAATCTGAAACAAAAAGAGAAAATCGCAGCAGGTCTGACAGCATCTGTGAATAGAGAATAGAGCCAACGCTTCAAGTCCTCAACTCCTTTCACTCTCCACAGATACTGTCAGACCTGCTGAGATTGTCCAGTAGTTTCTGTTTTTGTTGTGTAAGAGAAATATTTGTTTGGGAGACAATTCCAATGCGTGGTTTTTGCAGAATGAAGTTTGGGTACCCTGGCGGAGAAGCCATCGTTCTGTAGTTGGATTACAGTGTGAGACATGTGGGGGAATTGCTGTTAAATCCACAGAAGCTGTTTTGGGTGGTACCTGTCACTTTGTTTCAGAGTGCGGTGTGTCTGACCACATTTCACCTGCTGGTTCACATGGACTGTGTACCCACTGAGCACATTAGACTATAAGATATATATTGTAGTTTGCATGATGCTGACAAATCAATGCACACCTGTAAAGATATAGGTGTGGTGAAGTCTCTAGACAAAGAAAATAAAAGTTACAACAGTCAAGCCTGTGTTCGGCTCTAGGAGCTGATTGTCCAGCATTAACATCAGCTGACAATGTAACAGCTGTTAAGAGGCAAGCACTTTGGTGCCACATATAGATCAGATCAGGTAAGGACAGCAGACCAGGTAAGGACAGCAGACCAGGTAAGGACAGCAGACCAGGTAAGGACAGCAGACCAGGTAAGGACAATAGACCAGGTAATGACAGCAGACCAGGTAAGGACAGCAGACCAGGTAAGGACAATAGACCAGGTAATGACAGCAGACTAGGTAAGGACAGCAAACCAGGTAAGGACAGCAGACATCGTAACGACAATAGACCAAGTAAGGACAATAGACCAGGTAAGGATAGCAGACCAGGCAAGCACAGCAGACCAGGTAAGCACAGCAGACCAGGTGAGGACAGATGACCAGGTAAGGACAGCAGACCAGGTAAGGACAGTAGACCAGGTAAGCACGGCAGACCAGGTAAGGATAGCAGACCAAGTAAGGACAATAAACCAGGTAAGGACAGCAGACCAGGTAAGGACAGCAGACCGGGTAAGGACAGTAGACCGGGTAAGGACAGCAGACCAGGTGAGGACAGGAGACCAGGTAAGGACGGCCAGGTAAGGAAAGCAGACCAGGTAAGGACAGCAGACCAGGTAAGGACAGCAGACCAGGTAAGGACAGCAGACCAGGTAACGACAGCAGACCAGCTAAGGACAGCAGAGCAGGTAAGGACAGCAGACCAGGTAAGGACAGCAGACCAGGTAAGGACAATAGACCAGGTAAGGACAGCAGGCCAGGAAAGGACAACAGACCAAGTAAGGACAGCAGACCAGGTAAGGACAGCAGAGCAGGTAAGGGTGGCAGACCAGGTAAGGACTGTAGACCAGGTAAGGACAACAGACCAGGTAAGGACTGTAGACCAGGTAAGGACAGCAGACCAGGTAAGGACAGCAGACCAGGTAAGGACAGCAGACCAGGTAAGGACAGCAGACCAGGTAAGGACAGCAGACCAGGCAATGACAGCAGAACAGGTAAGGACTGTAGACCAGGTAAGGACAACAGACCAGGTAAGGACAACAGACCAGGTAAGGACAGCAGACCAGGTAAGGACAGCAGAGCAGGTAAGGACAGCAGAGCAGGTAAGGGTGGCAGACCAGGTAAGGACTGTAGACCAGGTAAGGACAGCAGACCAGATAACGACAGCAGACCAGGTAAGGGTGGCAGACCAGGTAAGGACTGTAGACCAGGTAAGGACAACAGACCAGGTAAGGACAGCAGACCAGGCAATGACAGCAGACCAGGTAAGGACTGTAGACCAGGTAAGGACAATAGACCAGGTAAGGCCAACAGACCAGGCAATGACAGCAGACCAGGTAAGGACTGTAGACCAGGTAAGGACAATAGACCAGGTAAGGACAATAGACCAAGTAAGGACAATAGACCAGGCAATGACAGCAGACCAGGCAATGACAGCAGACCAGGCAATGACAGCAGACCAGGTAAGGACTGTAGACCAGGTAAGGACAATAGACCAGGTAAGGTCAGCAAATTTCCTTCCCTAACGGGCAGGACATAACCTGAAGGGTTTTTAAAAACATGATTCGATAGTTATTGCCGGATTTGTACTGGTGGGATATGAAGCCAGGAGCCCAGAGCATCCCCCCGAGTCTGACCACTCCACCACCTCCTGCTCAATCACTCTGCCCATCGCTGTTTGAATGGAAGTGGATGGTAGAAAGAACCCTTCAGTGGACATTAATTACCCACTGGAGGGCCTCAACTGATAATGGGTCAGTTTGACCGTTAATGCATCTTCCTGCCTTCCAACTAATCAGAGCAAAGGAGAGAAGTTGGTGGAGATCCCTCTGAACACCCAAGTAAAGTGCCCCACCCATCTCCAAACTCACCTTGGGGAAAGGCATTAAATTCCACCACAATGCCATCCAGGATGAGGGGTCATCCCTGTGGAGTACATATGACATAATCCCAGAGCATCATCTATTGGGACAATATCACCGTTCCTTCACTCTGGTTCAAAATCCTCCAACTCCTTTCCTAACAGCATTGTGGATGTACCTAGACCACATAGGCTGCAGCAGTTCAAAAAGCCATTCAACATCACCTTCTCAAGGGCAATTAAGTGTGGGCAACAAATGTTAGCAGAGTTAACGAAACCCGTTTCAATGACCGTTCCTCAAACGTTCACGGACTCCTGTTCAGTTCAACTCTGATTATGAAGCAGCCCAGACCAATCGAATCATACATTTCATACGATGGTTACAGTGACAAAAGTCATCCTGCCAGTCCCACCGAGACCAATTCCCTGCAAGAGACGTTCACCTCATCTCACATTTTCCCTGAACCCACCACCCAATCCTTCCCTGTCATCCTCCAAATTTTTCTTTGCAGATACTGCTCCAATTCTCTTTTCAAGGCCTCAGCTGAATCTGCCTTAAGCGCATTCCGGCAATGCCCTCAGGTCGTAACAAGTAAAAATTATTTTCTTCACAGGATCACAGAAAGGTTCCAACACAGAAGCCGGCTATTTGGCTGCGTTGGCTGCACTGTTTCTCCAAATGGGAAACTCATTTAGCGCTGCGAGAGTTCTGTTATCTTTAACTCCGGAAATTCAGCAATATCATAAGAGCTTAATCACCGACCTAAACAGCAATTGGGTCGAAAGATCAATCGCAGGGGCAGCACGGTAGCATGGTGGTTAGCACAATTGCTTCACAGCTCCAGGGTCCCAGGTTCGATTCCGGCTTGGGTCACTGCCTGTGCGGAGTCTGCACGTTCTCCCCGTGTGTGCGTGGGTTTCCTCCGGGTTCTCCGGTTTCCTCCCACAGTCCAAAGATGTGCGGGTTAGGTGGATTGGCCATGCTAAATTGCCCATAGTGTCCAAAATTGCCCGTAGGGTGGGGTTACTGGGTTATGGGGATTAGGTGGGGTTACTGGGTTATGGGGATAGGGTGGAGGTTTGGACCTTCGGTAGGGTGCTCTTTCCAAGAGCCGGTGCAGACTCGATGGGCCGAATGGCCTCCTTCTGCACTGTAAATTCTATGTCTATGTCTATGTCTATGGCTTTCTCCTGGAAGTTTCTAAACTAAGCAAAAGAATCTGAGGAAGGAATATGCATTGTATATTTATAACGGACTAGAGATTCCGGAAACATCCCTAGAGCAAAACACAGAAGCTTCGAATGATGTATTCTAGAATATTATTGAGTTTGTATAGTTTACACAATGAGACTACAACCAGTTTGAAAATTACCACAACACTTCATTTTTAACGATATATGTCAGAGAATCACAGAATGGTTACAGTGCAGAATGTGGCTATTTGACTTATTAAGCCTGCGCTGATCCCCGGACGCTCACTCCCCTGCCTCATCACCTTTATCTTGCACAAATTCCTCTTTTCAGCAAGCAATTCCTTTCTGAAGATCTCGATCAAACCTGCCTCCTCCACCCCTCAGGGACGTCGTTGAACACTCTGGGGGAAAGTACATTTGCTCAGATCCCTTTTAGTCCTTTTACCAAATATTTTGGGCGCTATCCAGCCACCGTGTAGTGCCCGGCACAGATCGGGGTAAACTGGGTGAACCAGCGTGAACCGTTCTGCCCAGCCCGCTCACGATGGCGACTTCGGGACCTCACCCCAAAATGGCAAGCAGGTCATTGACCCTCAGTTGCATTCTCCTTCTCCAGTTCCTTCCAGATGTTTGCTGGTGTGGATCCCGCGGTGACTGCCCGTGTTCTGCTTCTGGCAGCCAAGGTGGGCAGATGCCAATGCTGGCAATGCAGGCTGGAGGCTGCACCACACATGCAGGGGACCACAACACACCCTGAAGACCCGGCTGTGCTGATGGGAGGCCAGATCGGGAGGCCAATCAGAGGCCACAGTGTACAGGAGTCATTGGTACTTCATGAGCTGGCGCACAGCATATGCCACAGAAGGCTGCAACTCAACAGAGAGGTAGTGCGGCACCTGTCCTTGCAGACATGGTACCCTGTGGAGGAAGAGGATACCTCCTCCTGGTGGCCGTGAAGGTCACTGCCGCCCTAAACCACCTCTGCCATCAGGACATTCTAGAGCTCAAGCAGGAACCACTGTGGCATTTTCCAATCTTCAGCCCAGGTGCATCCGGGAGGCGACAGATATTCTGTATGCCCGGGCATCAGACGATGTGACGTTCGACCTGGGCAAGGCCCAGCAAGATGCCTGGACTGCAGGATTTGTTGCCAACGCAGGTGGTGATTGAAGGCTTGTATGTCACATCGGGTCATCAGGGAATGTCCAATAATAACAGGAAGGGTTCCACTCCCTAAATGTTCAGATCCCATGCAATCTCCGTCTGAGAATCATGCATGTTAACCAGGGACCGTGCACGACAGCTACATCCTGGCGCACTCGGAGATCCATTGTGCCTTCGAGGGCCACCCCAGGAGGCTGGGTTGGCTCATGGGGGTCAAGGGGTACTCGCTGAAGACATGTCTGATGATGCCATTGCGCAAGTATGAGACCGGGCCAGAGGCCTGAAAAAATGCGGCTTGCATTCCGCGCAGATGTGGCAGTCCCTTGTGTCTGTACGGACCTCCTCTAAAGAGTATGGGAGATTGCGGGACTTGATGAAGTGGTAAAACCGAGTGACCCCCGGGTGGCAGAGGTCCTCGTGGAGGGTTTGGAGGCGGTTAATGCGTTGGCACATGTGCCACGGGATAGGGCATCGGACGGCTCGTTCAGCTTTCCGGGACGATACAAAATCTCATAGTTGAAGGTGGAGAGCTCGATCCTCCACCTGAAGATCTTGTCGTTCTTGATTTTGCCCCGCTGTGCATTATCGAACATGAAGGCTACCGACCGTTGGTCCGTGAGGAGAGTGAATCTCCTGCCGGCCAGGTAATGCCTCCAATGTCGCACAGCTTCCACTATGGCTTGGGCTTCCTTTTCCACTGAGGAGTGGCGGATTTCTGAGGCGTGGCGGGTCCGGGAGAAAAAGGCCACGGGTCTGCCCGCTTGGTTAAGGGTGGCCGCTAGAGCTACGTCGGAGGGGTCGCTCTCGACCTGGAAGGGGAGGGACTCGTCGATGGCGCACATCGTGGCCTTTGCGATATCCGCTTTGATGCGGCTGAAGGCCTGGCAAGCCTCTGTCGACAGAGGGAAGGTCGTGGTCTGTATTAGGGGGCGGGCCTTGTCTGCGTACTGGGGGACCCACTGGGCGTAGTATGAAAAGAACCCCAAGCAGCGTTTCAGGGCTTTTGGGCAGTGCGGGAGGGTAAATTCCATGAGTGCGCGCATACGTTCGGGGTCGGGGCCTATTATCCCATTGCGCACTACGTAGCCCAGAATGGCTAGCCGATCGGTGCTAAAAACGCACTTGTCCTCGTTGTACGTGAGGTTCAAGACTTTGGCGGTCTGGAGGAATTTTTGGAGGTTGGCGTCGTGGTCCTGCTGATCATGGCCGCAGATGGTTACATTGTCGAGATACGGGAACGTGGCCCGCAACCCATGTTGATCAACCATTCGGTCCATCTCCCGTTGGAAGACCGAGACCCCGTTTGTGACGCCAAAAGGGACCCGTAGGAAATGGTATAATCGCCCGTCTGCCTCGAAGGCTGTGTACTTGCGGTCACTTGGGCGGATGGGGAGCTGATGGTAGGCGGACCTGAGGTCCACGGTGGAGAAGACTTTATACTGGGCAATCCGGTTGACCATGTCGGATATGCGGAGGAGAGGGTACGCGTCTAGTTGTGTGTACCTGTTGATGGTCTGGCTATAGTCAATGACCATCCTTTGTTTCTCCCCTGTCTTCACTACTACCACCTGCGCTCTCCAGGGACTATTGCTGGCCTGGATTATGCCCTCCTTTAGAAGCCGCTGGACTTCGGACCGAATGAAGGTCCGGTCCTGGGCGCTGTACCGTCTGCTCCTAGTGGCGACGGGTTTGCAATCCGGGGTGAGGTTCGCAAACAAGGACGGGGGTTGCACCTTGAGGGTGGCGAGGCCGCAGATAGTGAGTGGGGGTATTGGGCCGCCGATTAGATTGGCTCTGTAGATTGCATTGGAAATCTAATCCCAGCAAGGTGGGGGCACAGAGTTGGGGAAGGACGTTTAGTTTGTAGTTTTTGAACTCCCTCCCCTGCACCGTTAGGGTAACTATGCAGAATCCCTGGATCTGTACGGAGTGGGATCCTGCAGGTAGGGAAATCTTTTGTGCGCTGGGATAGGTGGTCAAGGAACAGCGTCTTACCGTGTCGGGGTGTATAAAGCTCTCCGTGCTCCCGGAGTCGACTAGGCATGGCGTCTCGTGGCCGTTTATTAGCACCGTTGTCGTCGTCGTCTGGAATGTCCGGGGCCGAGCTTGATCGAGCGTAATTGAAGCGAGACGTGGTTGTAGTAGTGGAGTGGGGTCCGTTGTTGCCGTCCAAGATGGCGTCGGGGGTGGACAAAATGGCCGCCCCCACGCGTCGTACAGGTCTGGGGCGGTCCAAGATGGCGGCACCCCTCCTCCCCTCGTGGTGGCCGGGACCCAAAATGGCGGCGTCTGCGGGTCGCACATGGTGTGCTGGGGGGGGGCTGGGGAGCGTTAGGACCGCGAGCGCTAGGACCGCGAGCGCTACGACCGCGAGCGCTAGGACCGCGCGGAGCTCCCTCACCGGGGACAGCGGTGGTCGGGGCCCAAGTCGGCGGCGCCGGCGGGTCAGGCGTGGGACCGCGAGCGCTGGGACCGTGTGGAGCTCCCTCACCGGGGACAGCGGTGGTCGGGGTCCAAGTAGGTGGCGCCGGCGGGTCAGGCGTGGGGCGCGGGGTGGGGGTTAGGGTGGCGTTAGGGACGCGCAAAACTCCCTCCTCTCCGTGGAGAGTGTTGGCCGGGACCCAAAGCGGTAGCGCCGGCGGCGGGTCATGCATGGGCTGCGGGGAGGGGGGTTGGGGAGCGTAAGCGGCGCGCAGGGCTCCCAGTTCTCCCGGGACCGCGGTGGTCGGGACCCAGAGCGGCTGCGCCTGCGGGTCGTACATGGCGTGCTGGGGGGGTTGGGGCACGTAAAAGGCTTGCAGGGCTCCCTGTTCTCCCGGGACGGCGGCGACCTCGCGGGACCGGCACACAACCGCATAGTGGCCCTTTTTCCCGCAGCTTTTGCAGATTGCTGCGCGGGCCGGGCAGCGCTGTCGGGGGTGTTTCGCCTGGCCGTAGAAATAACAGCGGGCGCCCCCGGTGCGACTCGGCGTTTGGACCGCGCAAGCCTGTGGGGTGTCCGGGGGGGGGTGGGTTTGTTGCGACGGGTACGTACGGGGCCAAATGGGTTGCCGCGCGGTCGGGGCCGTAGGCGCGGGTATTACGCGCGGCCACGTCTAGGGAGGCTGCTAGGGCCCGTGCCTCTGAGACTCCTAGCAACTCTTTTTCTAGAAGTCTTTGGCGGATTTGGGAGGATTGCATACCTGCCACAAAAGCATCGCGCATTAACATGTCCGTGTGTTCGTTTGTATTCACCGACGGGCAGCTGCAGGCTCGTCCCAAAATCAGCAGCGCGGCGTAGAACTCGGCAATCGATTCTCCGGGAGCTTGCCGTCTCGTCGCGAGCTGGTAGCGAGCGTAGATTTGGTTAACTGGGCGGACATAGAGACTTTTCAGTGCTGCGAACGCCGTCTGGAAATCCTCCGAGTCTTCGATGAGGGAGAAAATCTCCGTGCTCACCCTCGAGTGCAGGACCTGCAGTTTTTGGTCTTCTGAGACCCGGCCGGTGGTCGTTCTGAGGTAGGCCTCGAAGCAAGTCTGCCATTCCCTGTTCTGACATGACCGCGGCCACAGTCATTAAAGCCCTGAACAGCATCTTCACACTGTTCGGTTACCCCGCTTACGTCCACAGGGGGTCCTCTTTCATGAGTGACGAGCTGCGCCAGTTCCTGCTCAGCAAGGGCATAGCCTCAAGCAGGACGACCAGCTACAACTCCGGGGGAACGGGCAAGTAGAGAGGGAGAACCGAGCTGCGGGGGAACAGACACGCTTAATAAATTGTAGCGCACAAAGACTCCGTGAGACGAATAGAGTGAAGTCGATGAGGCTTTATTAAGCGTGTCTGTTCCCCCGCAGCTCGATAGTAAACTGGCCTGCGGGGGAAGACTCCGGCTTCTTATACTCCACCTTCAGGGCGGAGCTAGAGGTCAACGGCCAACCAGGACCCGGGATCTGTCAGCCAATGACATTAGGGCTTCCAGTCCCACATGACCCCCAATACATACTACCACAAGGTCCAATACATTGAGGCCCACAAATCTCCTCACAGCGTTCTTTACTCCAAGGAAAAAAACAGCTCCACCTTCTCCAATCTACGAATCACATCCTTCCACAGAATGGCTCAGAACAATGGATGCAGAGGTCCAGATGGGCACTAGTGCAACATGACCTGCTTATTCTTATAGTCAATGCCATGATGAACAAAGAAAGATAAGATACACTGAGGGCGGGGGGGGGGGGGGCGGCGGGGCGGGGGGGGGGGGGGGGTAGATTTCCGGCACCCGTTTTCAGGGGACATGATTGATTGTGCAACTTGGAAATCCCCCAGGAATTCCAAAATACGGTTTTCGCAGGCAAAATTTCAGCTTGTGAATGTCTCCAACCCTGCCAAAACCCTGATCAGGCATGAACGCCTGATTATTGCACCACCCATTAGACTGTCCATTTATGTCAGCGTGACCTGGAAAGCAGATCCTGCCTGGGCAGTTCAGGTGAGTGCATCACACGAGGGGGAGGGTCATGCTCAGCTACTGCTCCATAGCACTGTCTCCTGGCATTGCCCAGGAACTGAGCCTTGCACTACACAGCAACTGACCCTTGTACTGCTCAGGAACTGACCTTGGCAATGTCCCCTGGCACTGCCCAGGAACTGACCCTGCCAATGACCAGGAACTGACCCTGGCAATGTCCCCTGGCACTGCCCAGGAACTGACCCTGCCAATGCCCAGGAACTGACCCTGGCAATGTCCCCTGGCACTGCCCAGGAACTGATCCAGGCACTGTTCAGAAACTGACCCTGGCGCTGACCCTGGTACTGCCCAGGAACTGACCCTGGCACTCTCCAAGTCTATTCAGCCTCTCCGCATAGCTAACACCCTCCAGACCAGGCAACATCCTGGTAAACCTCCCCTGCACCCTCTCCAAAGCCTCCACATCCTTCTGGTTGTGTGGCGACCAGAAATGTGCGCAATATTCCAAGTGTGGCCTTGCCAAGGTTCTATACAACTGCAGCATGACTTGCCAGTTTTTATACTCTACGGGACATATCACAGCAACAAAAAAGAATCTAAAAGAGGACTATGATAAACAAAGCAATCCTCTGTCTGAACTTCGAGAAGGTGACTGTACAAATTCAGAATCCAGAAGGAGGATGGCAACACATTGCAAAAGTTCTGAAGGAATAATAATAATAATCTTTTCTGTCACAATTAGGCTGACATTAACATACCCTAGTCGCCACGTTCCTCTGCCTGTTCGGGTACAGAGAATTCAGAATATCCTAATTACCTAACAGCATGTCTTTCGGGACTTGTGGGAGGAATCCGGAGCACCCGGAGGAAACCCACGCAGAGACATGGGGAGAACGTGCAGATCCGCACTGGCAGTGATTCAAGCCGGGAATCCAACCTGGGACCCTGGGACCCTGGAGCTCTGAAACAACAGTGCTAACCAATGTATTACCGTGCCGTCGTACTGAGTCAAAAGAGAACAGGAATCGCTGTTCAGGAGAAACAGATGAGCATTGCTGTGTATCAAGCCTAAAGTTTAACCTCAGCTTCCAAATATTATAGCACCTGATAACATATTCAAGGACACTGCCTTTCTAAATCCTTACTTAGCACAGACACAGCAAGATGTGATTACTGTATCATGAAACATTTGCTCACACCTGAAATGTAATGGTTAAAGAAAATTTCACGAACAATGTTATAATAATTTTCTTTTACAAAGAAAGGGGTATGTGGTATTATCATAACTGTCAGAACTGCAAGGGTTAATGAAGTGTTGAGAGTAGCCAATAGAGGGAGTTACAGTTACAACTATATAAGGCAGTGATGCTATGCCTTGTGGGAGAGTGTGCAAGAGTTAGTTAGAGAGTCAGAAGTACAGATAGTGTAGGTGAGAGCAGGTTATATTTTAAACCAGTAATGAGATTAGCTTAGATGTTATTAATCAATTGTGTATTCTTTAGGAGTACGCGTCAAATCCAAGTTAGTAGTGTTGATAAATTTATAGCTTTGTTTAAGTTAAAGGTACTTCATGAACACTACACCACCCTGAAATAAGCAACATAAAAAACACCACAAATCCCTTTTACTATTTTATATGCCTCGATCAGATCCCCTCTCATCCTTCGAAACTCCAGCGAGTAGAAGCCCAAACTGTCTAATCTCTCCTGATACGTCAACCCATTTATCCCTGGAATCAATCTAGTGAACCTCCTCCGAACTGCCTCCAATGCCACCACATCCTTCCTCAAATAAAGAGGCCAAAACTGCACGTAATACTCCAGATGTGGTCTCGCCAACATCATCTTCAATTGCAACAATACTTTTCTATTTTTATACACCTGTCCTTTTGCAATAAAAACTAACGTTCCATTTGCCTGTCTTATAACAATTTGTACCTACAGGGGCCGGTTTAGCACAGTGTTGGCACGGGCCTGGAGGGCCGAAGGGCCTGTTCCTGTGCTGTACATTTGTTCGTTCTTTGTCTTTGTTTGTAATGCAGAAGAAGGCCAGAAGCGTGGGTTCAATTCCCGTACCAGACTCCCCGAACAGGGGCCGGAATAGAACATAGAACATAGAAAAATACAGCACAGAACAGGCCCTTCGGCCCACGATGTTTTGCCGAACCTTTGTCCTAGATTAATCATAGATTATCATAGAATTTACAGTGCAGAAGGAGGTCATTCAGCCCATTGAGTCTGCACCGGCTCTTGGAAAGAGCACCCCACCCAAGGTTAACACCTCCACCCAACACTAAGGGCAATTTTGGACACTAAGGGCAATTTATCATGGCCAATCCACCTAACCTGCACATCTTTGGACTGTGGGAGGAAACCGGAGCACCCGGAGGAAACCCACGCACACACAGGGAGGATGTGCAGACTCCGCACAGACAGTGACCCAAGCCGGAATCGAACCTGGGACCCTGGAGATGTGAAGCAATTGTGCTATCCACAATGCTACCGTGCTGCCCTTAAGAACAAATTAATCTACACTATATCATTCTACCGTAATCTCTCTGGGTAAAGAACCTACCTCTGACATCCCCCCTATATCTTCCATCATTCACCTTAAATTTATGTCCCCCTTGTAATGGTTCGTTCCACTTGGGCAAAAAGTCTCTGACTGTCTACTCTATCTATTCACCTGATCATCTTATAAACCTCTATCAAGTCGCCCCTCATCCTTCTCCGTTCTAATGAGGAAAGGCCTAGCACCCTCAACCTTTCCGTGTAAGACCTACTCTCCATTCCAGGCAACATCCTGGTAAATCTCCTTTGCACCTTTTCCAAAGCTTCCACATTCTTCCTAAAATGAGGTGACCAGAACTGTACACAGTACTCCAAATATGGCATGTGGCAACTAGGGGCTTTTCACACTTGTACCTACTTGTGACAATAAGTGATTATTATTATTACATAGACCTTCTGCAATTCATGGACAAAGGCACCCAGATCCCTCTGCCCAGACACATTTTGAATCTGCTTTCCATTTCGATACTAATTTACCTGACTATATTTTAGGCCAAAATGGAAACGTTACCCTTAAATCCACATTAAAGTCCATCTGCCAAATTTTGGCACAATCTCCTAGCCTGTCTATATCCGTCTGTATGTCCTCTTCACTGCCTGCTTTCCCACCTATTTTAGTATCATCTGCAAATGTTACTATTATACTCTGTCCTTGCTTGCAGATCATTTATGTAAATTGCTAACAGTTGAGGTCTGAGGACTGACCCCTGCGGCACCCCGCTACATACAGTTCACCAGCCAGAGAAGGACCTATTTAACCCGACCCTCTGCTTTCTTTCAACCATCAATCCCCAATCCAATCTAGTATTCTACCCCAACCCCCTGTGATCTCACCTTCTGAATCAATCTTTTATGCGGTTCCTTGTCAAACACCTTCTGGAAGTCTAGATACACCACCTCCACAGGTTCCCCATTATCCAACTTGCTGGTTACGTCTGCAAAGAATTGAAGCAACTTTGTCAAGCATGACTTTGCCTTCATAAAGCCACGCTGACAATGGTGGATTGAGCTTTGTCTTTCCAAATGTTCAGTCATCTCCTTAATTATTGATTCCAGCAAGTTGCCCACCACAGGGGTCAAGCTAACCGGTCTATAGTTTCCGACTTTTTGCCCCTCTCCCTTTTTGAACGGGAAAGTCACATTAGCGTGTTTCCAATCTACCAGGACCTTTCCAGAATCCAGCGAATTTTGGAATATCATTGCCAATGCATCCTCTATCTCTACTGCCGCCTCCTTTAAAACACTAGAGTGCAGGCCATCAGGTCCTGGAGGCTTTTCTGCCTTTAGTCCCATCAGTTTATTCAATACCTTCTCCCCCTTGGTTATTGCATCAAGTTCCTCTGCATTAACTGCAGTTTAAAAAAAAATAATCTTTATTGTCACAAGGGTGGGCAGAGGAGATTTACGATGTTAATCCCAGAGTTGAGGGGGTTGGATTACGAGGAGAGGTTGAGTAGACTGGGACTGTACTCGTTGGAATTTAGAAGGATGCGGGGGAAGGGATCTTATAGAACATATAAAATTATGAAGGAAATAGATAGGATAGATGCGGGCAGGTTGTTTCCACTGGCGGTTTACAGCAGAACTAGAGGGCATAGCCTCAAAATAAGGGGAAGTAGATTTAGGACTGAGTTTAGGAAGAACTTCTTCACACAAAGAGTTGTGAATCTATAGAATTCCTTGCCCAGTGAAGCAGTTGAGGCTCCTTCATTAAATGTTTTCAAGATAAAGATCTGTAGTTTTTTGAAGAATAAAGGAATAAAGGGTTATGGTGTTCGGGCCGGAAAGTGGAGCTGAGTCCACAAACGATCAGCCATGATCTCATTGAATGGTGGAGCAGGCTGGAAGGGCCAGATGACCCACTCCTGCTCCTAGTTCTTATGTTCTAAGTAGGCTTGCATTAACACTGCAACGAAGTTCCTGTGAAAAAACCCTCGTCGCCACAATCTGGCGCCTGTTCGGGTACACAGATGGAGAATTCAGAATATCCAATTCATCTAACAGCACGTCTTTGGACTGTGGGAGGAAACCGGAGCGCCCGGAGGAAACCCCCGCAGACACGGGGAGAACGTGCAGACTCCGCACAGACATTGACCCACGCCGGGAATTGAACCTGGCACCCTGGAGCCGTTTTGCTGGTGCCAGAAACAGTTTATCAAGGAAAGCTCTGAAACATTGCTCTGCAACCCTCGAAGATAGTGTTGAAAAAGCTACAGTGGAGAAGTGGTCTGATTGAGGGGTCGTATTGATGTAACAGACGGCAGATTTGCGCATCGGCAAAATAAATGATCAAGCAACGATGGGAAGAACCTGGCTGGAAACGATCAGCTTAAATTGGCATGAGTTAAATTTCATGACAGTTTCTGAATCAGGCCGACCCAAAATCTTGAACAAACATATTGCTGTCTTCAACAATGAGCTGAGAAGCATGACGGATATATCAGTAAAGATGAAGATCAAGGAAGAAAGTCAGGTAAGATGCTTAAAAGCGAGGGCAGTGCAGTACGCAATCAGACCTGAGGTAGAGGCAGAATTAGAATGATTGGTCAGTACACAAGTCCTTGAATCCGTGATGAAAAAGTTGGATCTGTGTGCATTTATCGTGATATTAGTCACTATTAATCCTGTACTGTATGCAGAGCAATACCCTCGACCCCTGATTAAAGACCTATTCGCTGGAGGCCTACACTTCAGATACATTGACCTCATATCTTGATACATATCTTCCCGTACCGGCCTCCCCGAACAGGCACCGGAATGTGGCGACTGGGGACTTTTCACAGTAACTTCATTTGAAGCCTACTTGTGACAATAAGCGATTTTCATTTCATTTCAAATGAACGTGGATCAAGATTCAGGATTTACAACAGTTTTTGATGATTGTAACACACAAAGGGCTATTTTGACATAAAAGTTTACAATTTGTCACCTCTTCAGTGGCAGTGTTGCTCAAAGAAGCTGTGGATCAAATCTTGAACTGCATCCTGGCTTCAGAGAAGAATGATGAAGAACATCTCCCCAACTGACATGCTACACTCCAGAGATTAGAAGATAATCAATTTAGTGTCCAAAAAGTCAAAAGTGAATTTTTACAATCTTCAATTGAATATCTGGGTCATGACATTGACATCAAGGAACTGCATAAATCACCTTTGGAAGTCAAAGCCATTCGTGAGGCACCCACACCTCAGAATGTCAACCAACTTTGATCTTTCTTAGGCTCACTAAATTACTACGGAAGGTTTGTCCCTCATCTGGCAACTATTCTAAAACCCTTACACAAATGATCCAATATTGGCAGAAGTCATGGGCATGGTGCTTCGAGGCAAGACTTCAGGGGCAAACACTGAGCAAAAGCCATATTCCACCGGAGGACTTGAGTTATCTCATGTCTCCTCTGGGGAATGAGAGTCATCATTGTACAATTATTAAGAAAATGCAAAGGGCACTCTGGTATTGGAAGGATGAATGAGACAGCCAGGAGCTATTTCTGATAGCTGGGGCTAGGGTCTTCTCCCATCGAGGCGAAGGTAGGAATGTGTTCATCATTTGCAAAAGTGCAGAACCGTTCGCCATTAGCCCCGTTACGCCCATGGGAATGGCCAGAAGAGGGCTGGCAATGGATACATGTTGATTCCGCTGGACCGTTGGAAGGGGCCATGTTTCACATTCTATTCGGTGCTCACTCGAAATGGCCTGAAGCTGTCATCATGAAATTAACATCATCGGGGAAAACAATTGAGAGAGTGGGTGAAATCTTCAGCAGATTCGGTTACCCCGAACAACTGGTGAGTGATAATCGAGTGCAGTTCATAATGGGCTGGCAGGACATTTTGTACAGCCGATAAAATATTCAGTAAAGGTTACGGGGGTCTTGGAGGCCATTGGAGATCCCCGGGTGATTGCGGGCAGTGCCCTGGCACTCCCCCTAGCACCCGGGCACCTTGGCAAAGCCACTCTGACTACCCGACCGTGCCAATTTTTAGGAAGTGATCAAGTTACATTTACAGAGTGCAGTGGTGTGCTGCTACGTAATCAAAGTAATTTTTGTTTTTAATAAACTAATAGGCGGGAATCTCCTTTTTGGGGACTAAGCCCCCACGCTCGCCGGAAAACGGGCTAGAATCACTCCGGACTATTTCCGAGAAAGTCCGGGCTGGTTCTCCATTCTCCATGGGGCTAGCTCAGCCTCGGCATGTGCTCGCAGCTCTGGCTGCCCAGGCTGCGCATGCGCGCCGCTTCCTACTTCGGCGCGGGCGACGATGAGATGGCGGATGGAGACGGTGGGCCGTGCGGAGGAAGGTAGGTCCTCCTCCGATTGCGATGGCCCACCGATCAGTGGCCCCCGATCGCGGGCCTGCCCACCGAGACCGGTTCCCCCCTCCCCCACCCCCCCCCCCCCAAGGACTGCCACCATTGCCGCGAGTCCAAGCTCCCGCCGGCTGGGATCAGATTAGAACCACACCAGCAGGACTCGTCGGAGTTCGGCCCATCGAGCGGCGGAGAATCGCCGCTGGGGGCTTTTTCAGCGGCCCCCGACCCGGCGGGGTCTCGGAGAATCCCGGCCAATAAGTTTAGTGTTTATTGAAAAAAGTCTGGTTAAAGTCGCTTTTATTCTTGGTATCGGTCGTGAAGGTCAACAATTGGCCATTTGGTGATGAAATTAAACTTGTAACTTAATGATATGACCGACGTAGTAGAGTTAAATAATACACACACTTATCCCAATTCATATCTTGTATTACATTGGAATATTGTTTTCAAGGGTAGGCAGAGTTGTGGTGGTATTGTCACTGGACTAGTATTCCAGAGACCCAGAGTAAGGGGCGTCATTCTCCGACCCCCCAGAGGGTCGGAGAATGGCCGTTGGCCGCCGTGAATCCCGCCCCCGCCAGTTGCCGAAGTCTCCGAAGGGAGAAAAGTCGGCGGGGCGTTAATGGCGCCGCTGCCGTCGGAGAATGTCACGGGTCTGCGCAAGGCAGCCGATTTTCGGCCTGCCGATATTCTCCCTTCCGGATGGGCCGAAGTCCCGTCGGCGTGATGACCGTTCACGTCGACGTAAATTAAACCTCCTTTTCATCGGCGTGACACTGTGCTCCAGGGTCACGCCGACCAGCGTGGAGGTGAGTGACGGCCTGGGGGGTTGGCTCTGGGCAGGCGATGGCGTGGCCGCAGTCTGAATGCGTGAGGAGAGGTGTGTCTCGGGTTGTGTGTGTGTGTGTGCGGCGGGAGGGGGTGGTTAGAGTGGGCTGGGCTCCGGGGGAGTGCCGGGAGGGGGGTCCGTGCCGGGGAGGAGGTTGTGGGGGGTCCGTGACGGGGAGGAGGTTGGGGTCCGTGCCGGGGAGGAGGTTGGGGGGTCCGTGCCGGGGAGGAGGTTGGGGGGGGGTCCGTGTCGGGGAGTTGGATGGGGGGTCCGTGACGGGGAGGAGGTTGGGGTCCGTGCCGGGGAGGAGGTTGGGGGGTCCGTGCCGGGGAGGAGGTTGGGGCGGGGTCCGTGTCGGGGAGTTGGATGGGGGGTCCGTGACGGGGAGGAGGTTGGGGTCCGTGCCGGGGAGGAGGTTGGGGGGGTCCGTGCCGGGGAGTGGGGTGGGGGGTCCATGCCGGGGAGGAGGTTGGGGTCCGTGCCGGGGAGGAGGTTGGGGGGTCCGTGCCGGGGAGGAGGTTGGGGGGGGGTCCGTGTCGGGGAGTTGGATGGGGGGTCCGTGCCGGGGAGGAGGTTGGGGTCCGTGCCAGGGAGGAGGTTGGGGGGGGTCCGTGCCGGGGAGGGGGATGGGGGGTCCATGCCGGGGAGGAGGTTGGGGTCTGTGCCGGGGAGGGGGATGGGGGTCCGTGCCGGGGAGGACGTTGGGGTCCGTGCCGGGGAGGAGGTTGGGGGGTTCATGCCGGGGAGGGGGATGGGGGGTCCGTGCCGGGGAGGAGGTTGGGGTCCGTGCCGGGGAGGAGGTTGGGGGGGGGTCCGTGCCGGGGAGGTGGTTGTGGTCCATGCCGGGGAGGAGGTTGGGGGGAGGTCCGTGCCGGGGAGGGGGATGGGGGGTCCGTGCCGGGGAGGAGGTTGGGGTCCATGCTGGTGAGGGGGATGGGGGGTCCGTGCCAGGGAGGAGGTTGGGGGGGGTCCATGTCGGGGAGGGGGATGGGGGGTCCGTGCCGGGGAGGAGGTTGGGGTCCGTGCCGGGGAGGAGGTTGGGGGGGTCCGTGCCGGGGAGGAGGTTGGGGGGGTCCGTGCCGGGGAGGGGGATGGGGGGTCCATGCCGGGGAGGAGGTTGGGGTCCGTGCCGGGGAGGGGGATGGGGGGTCCGTGCCGGGGAGGAGGTTGGGGTCCATGCCGGGGAGGAGGTTGGGGGGGGTCCGTGCCGGGGAGGAGGTTGGGGGGGGGTCCGTGCCGGGGAGGAGGTTGGGGTCCGTGCCGGTGAGGGGGATGGGGGGTCCGTGCCGGGGAGGAGGTCGGGGTCCGTGCCGGTGAGGGGGATGGGGGGTCCGTGCCGGGGAGGAGGTCGGGGTCCGTGCCGGTGAGGGGGATGGGGGGTCCGTGCCGGGGAGGAGGTCGGGGTCCGTGCCGGTGAGGGGGATGGGGGGTCCGTGCCGGGGAGGAGGTCGGGGTCCGTGCCGCGGAGGGGGATGGGGGGTCCGTGCCGGGGAGGAGGTTGGAGTCCGTGCCGGGGAGGGGGATGGGGGGTCCGTGCCGGGGAGGAGGTTGGGGTCCGTGCCGGTGAGGGGGATGGGGGGGTCCGTGCCGGTGAGGAGTTTGGGGTCCGTGCCAGGGAGGAGGTTGTGGTCCGTGCCGGGGAGGGGGATGGGGGGTCCGTGCCGGTGAGGAGGTTGGGGCCCATGCCGGGGAGGGGGATGCGCGGGCAAGTAAGTTGGTCCACCTGGCCAGGTGCCAGCCTCCAACAGTTGGACCCATGCGGTCCATGCCACCTGGCTGGGGGGAGGAGGGGGTATGGGCAATGATGACATGTCGTCGTTCCCCTCACCCCACCAGGCCGTCATGTTTTCCGATCATCCAGCGATGTTGGCCGCCGTGGTGGCAGCCGCTAATGTCTATGTTGCCCTGGATGAGGAGGAGGAGGAGGAGGAGCGTGCCAGAGAGGCGGCGCAGGCTGCCGCAGAGGGACAGGCGACAGCCGAGGCTGGAGGGACACCTGACTGACAGGACGAGGAGGGGGAGGAGGACGTCGCGGCCCCACGGCAACGGAGGCACCCGAGGGCGCCCCGTGTGTACCGGCCCCGGCAGTCATACCAGGACCTCACGGACCGGGAATTCCCGGATGAGGCGGGAAACCGTGGCACACATCTGCCACCTGCTGGCACACCTGTCACCGCGTGGCACTGGCGGGGGACACCCTCTCCCCGTGTCCGTCAAGGTTACGGTGGCCCTGAACTTTTATGCAACGGGGTCATTCCAGGCACCGAGTGGGGACCTGTCCGGCATATCGCAGACATCGGTGCACTGGTGCATCCGGGCAGTGACAGACGCCCTATATGCCATGGCGCACCGCTACATCCGCTTCCCCATGGACCGGGCCAGCCAAGATGCCCGGGCCGTGGGCTTCTCTGCCGTGGCCGGGTTCCCCATGGTCCTGGGCGCGATCGATGGGATGCACGTCGCCGTGCGGCCACCTGCAGATAACAGGGCCGTGTTCACTAATAGGAAGGGGACCTATTCGATGAACATACAGGTGGTCTGCGACCACCGCATGATGATCCTGCACGTCTGCGCCCGTTACCCAGGCAGTGTACACGACTCATACGTGTTGTCGCGGTCATCCATCCCCGGCATGTACGAGGAACGCCATCCCCGGCTGAGGGGCTGGTTGCTGGGTGACAGGGGCTACCCATTGCGATCGTGGCTGATGACGCCTATACGGAGGCCACGCAATGAGGTGGAGAACCGCTACAATGATGCCCATGTAGCGACAAGGGGAGTGATCGAGAGGTGCTTTGGCATGCTGAAGATGCGTTTCAGGTGCCTGGACCTCTCTGGGGGCGCCCTCCAGTATCGGTCAGATAGGGTCGGCCGCATCATTGTGGTGTGCTGCGTCCTGCACAACATAGCCCAGCAGAGGGGCGATGTGCCGCAGGCAGAGGAGGGCGGAGTGGAGGAGCAGCAGGAAGAGGCGCAGTCCTCCCCAGATGAGGGGGATGGGGGTAATGGTCAGGGCAGACGGGGTAGACACAGGCGGGTGGCTGTCCACCGTTACCGGCTGGCCCAGCGGGCACGGGACAGACTGATAGCCGCCCGCTTCACTGACTAGATGGGCGTGGGAATCAGGTATTATGGCCACAGACCGCACACCATGGCAACAGCTGACCACCCACACCCCCCACCCATCCACCCACCCAGCACCCTCACCCCCCTCCCCAACCCCACCCCTCCCCATTGCCGATCCACCTGCGGCACAATGGGCCGGGCTCACACAGTTGTGGGTGGACGCGTGTCTATTGCAGGCCATGGAGGATGATATCAACCCGCCCTGCGGTGAGCTCCTGGCTCCACATCGTTGGACTATGTCTGACCCATGGCCACAGTACCACCATCCACCCGGACCATCCCTGCATGAGGCTGTGACACTGCAGCGCACGGTCCCGTCCTCTGCCCGGGGGATGTTGATGGCGGCCCAGGGGGAAGGGGGCAGACTCACCTGGGGCTGAGGTAAGACCACCCCTCACACACTCACACTTGCGCTCAACGTACATGATACCCCCGCACGCTTTGGACAGAGCACAAAGGCAGCTTCTGTAGGTGTAACATTGACTTTAATAACCAAACGAGTTCATGCACGTGCCCTAGCCCCTAAAACTCATCTGTGCCCTGCACCCGTGCCAACTTACTCAGTGTCTAATTGTTTGGCCTTACGGGCCCTTTGACTACGTCTACGTGGTTCCCCAGACGGTACAGCAGAACTGGAGGTGGACTCCTGTGATTCCTGCCCTCTGACACTGGATCCCTTTGGCGACCGTTTCCTGGGGCGTCCTGGCCTAGATGGGCCAGGCTGCGGCCCGGGCGACTGGGATGGCGAGCTGCCAGCCTGTCCTGCCCGTTGCCCACCCGATGCACCTGGGACGGAAGGGGGGGAGTCCGAGGTGTCGCGGTGTAACGGGACCTCCCCTACAGGGGGAGCCGGGACGGACCACACCACCTCCTCCTCCCTCGGGGTGCCCAATGGCCCCCAGGCCTCTACATGGGTGGGGGATGCGAACAGACTGGCCATCCGACGCCCCCCCGACATCTGGCGCTGCCAGTCCTGGAGGCCCGTGCTGGTATCGACAGGGGTCTGCAGGTTTGCAGCCATGGAGCTCAGGGGATTGGCAAACCCTGTCTGTGACAATGCGACGCCGGCTCGCACATGGCCACTGGCGCCGATGCCCTCAGCGATGGCCTGCAGAGACTGGGCCATGGCCTGCTGAGACTGGGCTATGGCCTGCAGAGACTGGGCTATGGCCTGCAGAGACTGGGCCATGGCCTGCTGAAACTGGGCTATGGCCTGCAGAGACTGGGCCATGGCCTGCTGAGACTGGGCCATGGCCTGCTGAGACTGGGTAATGGCCTGCAGAGACTGGGCCATGGACTGCTGAGACTGGGCTATGGTGTTGAGCGCCTCTGCCATCTGGCGCTGCCACTGGCTCATGGCCTCCTGTGAGAGGGCAGCCATGTCCTGGGCCACAGACGCCGCCTGCACGGAAAGCCCCAGGCCTCGCAAACCGTTCCCCAGGTCTGACACCGTCGCACCCATTGCCTCCACCGCGGACGCCACCCGTGCGGTGTCAGCCTGGGTGGCACGTATGACCGGCACCACTTCCAGTTCCTGGACGCGGGTGGACTCCTCCACCTGCGACTGCAGCCGCCGCAAGCCGCCCGTCACCCTCTTCGCTCGTCTCCGGGTCGGTGGTTGCATCGGATCTATGTGTGGGTGTAATAACTCCAGGAACCAGGGATCCATCTGGGCGGCAGATGTTCGCTTGGGCTGGGCTGCCCTCCAACCGCCCGGCCCCTCTGCTGCTCCTACCTCCACCTGCTGTACCGGGACGGCTGTGTTGTGCGCACCAGTGAGTGTACCAGACGCCTCATCACTAAAGTGCCCAACCGAGGTGAGTGTTTCTGCGATGGTGGAGGGTGTTGGTGACAGCAGTGGCGTTGTGTCGTGCTGTTCGTCCCACTCTGAGTCCATGGCACTTTGGGGTGGGGGTTCGTCTCCACCCATCCACTCGGAGTCACTGTCCGGTATTTCGTCTTCCTGGGTAGTGCTGTCCCGGGTAGGGGTGTCCTGGGTAGTGGTGTCCTGGGTAGCGGTATCCTGGGTAGTGCTGTCCCGGGTAGTGCTGTCCCGGGTAGGGGTGTCCTGGGTAGTGGTGTCCCGGGTAGGGGTGTCCTGCGTAGTGGTGTCCTGGGTAGTGGTGTCCTGGCTCGGATGTGACGGGGGCCTGTGGCTGCCCCCCTCGTCGCTGGGTGGTCGTCCCCGCACGTGACGGGGGTGTCATCTCCCTGTTGCTCCAGGTCTCTCCGTCTCCCGTGGTGTGCGAGGGGCATCATGCGTGCGTCGCATGCTGGAGGGTCCGGGTCTCTCCGTCTCCCGTGGCCTCCGAGGGGCATCCTGCGGGCGTCGCATGCTGGAGGGTCCGGGTCTCTCTGTCTCCCGTGGCCTCCGAGGGGCATCCTGCGGGCGTCGCATGCTGGAGGGTCTGGGTCTCTCTGTCTCCCGTGGCCTCCGAGGGGCATCCTGCGGGCGTCGCATGCTGGAGGGTCCGGGTCTCTCTGTCTCCCGTGGCCTCCGAGGGGCATCCTGCGGGCGGTCTGCATCTGCGGGGATGGGTGCCTGGACGTTTGGTCCTGCGATACACAATGAAGCATGCATGGTTAGACATCAGGCAGGGATCAGGTGATATGGGGAAGGGGGATATAGGGGAGGGGGGATATGGGGACGGGCTGTCGGTGGCTCACTTGCTAGTACGCCCCCGACCTCTGCATCAGCAACCTCCCGGTCCTCAGGTCCGCCAGCCAGTTCCAGGGCCCTTTCCTCGTGTACGGTCAGTGGCCTCTCATCAGCGGGGCCTCCTCCAGTCCTCATATGCTCCCTATTGTTGTGTGCACGCTTATCCTGTGGGGAGGGGGGGGCGGTGGTGGCAGGGGTAAAAGGCAACACTGTTAGGCAGGTATATGAATGCACGCCATCGGTTGCGCGTGCATTGCAGAGGTTAAGGTTAGGGCTGGATTCACTTGGGGATATGGGGGATATGGGGGAGGGGGGATATGGGGAGGGGGGATATGGGGGAGGAGGGATATGGGGGAGGGGGGATATGGGGAGGGGGATATGGGGGAGGGGGGATATGGGGGAGGGGGGATATTGGGGAGGGGGGATATTGGGAGGGGGATATGGGGAGGGGGGATATGGGGTAGGGGGGATATGGGGGAGGGGGGATATGGGGGAGGGGGGATATGGGGGAGGGGGAATATTGGGGAGGGGGAATATGGGAGATATGGGGGAGGGGGGATATTGGGGAGGGGGGGATATGGGGGAGGGGGGATATGGGGAGGGGGGATATGGGGGAGGGGGATATGGGGGAGGGGGGATATGGGGGAGGGGGGGATATGGGGGAGGGGGGATATGGGGTAGGGGGGATATGGGGGAGGGGGGATATGGGGGAGGCTCACCCTGCCTGCTCTGACGAGGTCGTTCACCTTCTTGTGGCACTGGGTGCCTGTCCGTGGTGTCAGGGCCACAGCGGTGACGGCCTCTGCCACTTCCCTCCACAGACGCCGGCTGTGGCGTGGGGCAACTCTGCGGCCGTGCCCGGGATACAGGGCGTCCCTCCTCTGCTCCACAGCGTCCAGGAGCGCCTCCACATCCCGTGACTCGAACCTCGGGGCTGAGCGGCGGCCAGCCATCCAGTCGGGTATTCCGGTCGGGTGTTCCGGTCGGGTGGGGGGGAGCAGCGCGGCCTTATGAGCCGTCACGCCGTGCGGCGCGTATGACGCTGCACGGCGCGAACCACGTGCGCAAGCGCGGATCCCGTTACGTCGCTGTTAGCCCATTTTGGGCCGGAGACTTTCGACCCATTTTTCCGACGTGACGCAAGTCGGATTTGCGCCGTTTTTTGAGCCGATCGGCGGAGTTTGCGCCGATAACGGAGAATTTCGCCCATTATCTGTGCTCCGGGGTTCGTTGTCCACCATTGCAGGTGGTGAAATTTGAAACAACACAAATGGGTGCGGTTTACATGTCCCTCCAGATCCACAGCAGTGTGACTCAGTCTCAAACGCCCTCTGAAACGGTGGGCAGGACGGGATGGGCAACAAATGCTGGCACATCCTGTAAACGAATTTTAAAAAGTGTATTTGTGAACTATACCAATTCCTCTGAGAATACTAATGCCAACGCTTGAATCCCGTTAATATTTTTTATCTAAATGACCAATAAATCAGCTTATACTTATGCTCCAAAGTATTAAGCTGTTTTGGTCTCAGTTTTCGAGGGAGATCAGCTTTTGCAGACTTTTCTCAGTTTGACCACTTGTTTATTATGTTTGCTAATTATAAAGAAAATCTGATGATTTGAGAATAGGGTACCATTGTCCGGCTTAATATGAAGAGCATTTGTTTAATTGAGGATCTTGAGAATCAATCTGTTTTTGTACTGCAGCTGCAAGTGTTATCAGCTCTGTGCACGGCTGCCTGTCTGGGAAGGCAGAGCCTATCAAGGCCCCTGTCTGTTTTCCTGTCTGCGTTTCTCATCAGGACTTTCAGCTGTATTTTATTCCAGTCGAATTGTTAACCCTATCATAGTCTATTTCCTAATCGTGCCATTTTACCCTCCTTCAAACTCTGCTTGAAGGTGGGCGATTGGCCTCTTCGGAGCGGAGGAGAGTATGCCAGGCAACAACAGAACCGACATTGTTGGCAGGTTTGATCACAATGTCAAGGTCGGAACTAAGAGAATGGAATACAGCAAGTTCAGGAGTGGAGAGGTTGGAGCAGGTAAGCGGAACAGGGAAACTGAGGCAGCTGACGTGGAGTCGGTAGTTGGCAATTGAAAGATCAAGAGCAGGTAGGAGGCCAGAGGAAGGGTTCCAGATAGAGAGAAGGACAAGACTGGAGGAGGGTGAAAGAATCCATGGACCGGAGGCAGGACTCTTGCCCGAAGAAGTGAGCACGGAGACTAAATGCCTTATCTTCGTATTTCTCATCATTGAACTTCATTTTCCTTGGCCTCCCATTCCACCAGATTGTCTGTGTTCGATACTATCCGCCTCATAGTTACACAATGGGAGTGATTCAGTGGCCTTGTTGCGCTCGAGTGGGAGCACGATGAAGCCGGTGAACAGTGGGAGAGGCCAAAAATGAGATCCGGGCCAGGCGCCAAACTGTTCGTGATTCAACCAACCCGCTCCCGTAGGCAAAATCGGGATCCAACCGCAGCATGATGAGAAACCAATAATTACCACTTAAAACCAATTTCCAAACAATTGACGGGAGCCACCCCAGATCCAGCAGCCTCCTGTATCTAATTGCCTCCCCAGCAAGTAGGCACCAACTAGTACTCCTTTTTAATAACATGAACCTGACAGAAGCGGGGGGGGAGGTGAGTAGCCCTCTTCACTCACTGGCAAAGAGCCCACGGGCACTGGGTTTGCAACTCCTTTGCTCGGAGAGGGGTGGAGGGGCGGGAGCAAGAGGGGAGTCCATGCATTTGGGCGGCCATGGGAGGGTCGAGGTATCAGAGCTGGGGAGAGGGTGTGGGGCTCTGCTGCGCGGGTAGGGGGGTGGTTCTTGTGCGGGCCCACCATGTAATCCGCAGGACCCCAGTCCCTGCCCATCTGCCCCACTGACCACCTGCAACTCCCGCTGACTGCGGAGGCCTCTGGCCAATCGGCTGAAGGCTATTGCTACCAGGGAATTGGCAATCTTCGCAAATCCCAAGTGGATCCCTATGGGTAGGCGTGCCATGTGGCATGTGGGGCTTACTTCCTGGCATCCCAATCAGTCTGTGCTGACTGCCTGGATACTGTGCTTCAACACTGCGATCGGCATCAACACAGACGCAGCATCTAACTTCCAAACACGCCAGGAGATGAGCCATAGCCCCGGGCACATGTCCGCGGCCAGGGTTTGATGCCGGTTCTGTCCAGGTGTCTGGGGTGCATGCAGTGGGGTCCGGTGGGCAGAGGCCTCCACTGTGGCTGGGTGTGCATGGGCAGGGCGTAGTGGGTGAGGGGGGGACATGAGAGGGTCCAGAATACCATGCCTGGGGCAGGGGGGGGTTGGGACATGCAACCGGTTGGCGGTCCAATCTCTCTGACAAGTGTACACCACCTCCCCACTCTCCCGATGGTGCCATCCCACTCTCCCCACCCTCCAGGCAGCACTGGCTGTCCTGTGGCTCACCCTCTGGGACCCTCGGGAACAGGATGTCCCTCCTGGTTTCGACCACTAGGTGCTTCCCTTGGTCTGCCTCTCCAAATCCTGGAGCTGGCCGTCTCGGCGCAGTGGCTGTGAGCTGAGAGGTGTTGGCTGGGTAAGAGCTGTTTAAGTGCTGATCCACCTTACCAGCGGGGGACTGGCGAGTGTGGTCCCGATGAATCAGGTGGCAATCCATGATTTGCAACGTTAAAGCCATGGGGCCTCCTTAAGTGGACCAAATAACGTTGGATTGCAGTGTCAGCCTCGCCCGGCTGAGTGGCAGTAAGAGCGGCCGTTCCTGCTCACTACCACACTTGGAACATTTTTCATTGAATCGCGCCCAATGATTCCAATTTTCATATCATTGGCAAATTTGGAAATTGGGCCTGATGCAACAACAGCTCGGTCATTCATACGTAACAGGAAAAGTAATAGTCCAAACACTGACCGTGGAGAACGCCTTCACAAACTTTCTTCCAACTTGAAAAACATCCATCAGCAACTACTCTCCACTTCCTGTCACTCAGCCAGTCCTGTATCCATGTTTTAATCTCTTTTAATCCAAGAGCTGCAACTTTGCTCACAAATGTGCTTTTTAAAAATTAATTTAATGGATGTGGGCATCACTGTTTGGGCCAGAATTTATTACCCATCCCTAGCTGCCCTTCAGAACAAAGAAACATCCAGCACAGGAACAGGCTCTTCGGCCCTCCAAACCTAACCCGATCATGATACCCTAACCAAAATAAAACCTGCTGCCCTTACTCGGTCCGTATCCCTCTATTTCCTCCCGATTTATGGACCCATCCAGATGCTTCTTCAATGTTGCTAATGTGCCTTCTTCCACCACATTCTATAGCCAGCGCGTTCCAGGCACCCACCACTCTCTGCGTGAAAAACTTACCCCACACATCTCCCTTAAACACTCCCCCCTCACCTTGAACCTGTGCCCCTTGCAATTAACACATCCACCCTTGGAAAAAGCCTCTGACTATCCACCCTGTCTGTGCCTCTCATAATTTTGCAGACCTCTATCAGGTCTCCCCTCAGCCTCCGTCTTTCCAGTGAAAACAATCCTGGTTTATTCAACCACTCCTCATAGCCAACAGCCTCGAGGCAACATCCTGGTGAACCTTCTGTGCAATCTCTCCAAAGCTTCCACATCCTTCTGATAATGTGGTGACCAGAACTGCACGCAATACTCTAAATGCAGCCTAACCAAGGTTTTCTACAGCTGCAACATGATTTCCCAGCTCCTGTACTCAATGCCCCGGCTGATGAATGCAAGCATACCATATGCCTTCTTTATCACATTGGCCACCTGTGTTGCCACTTTTAGGGAACTGTGGACCTGCACGCCCAGATCCCTCTGTATGTTAATGTTCCGAAGGATTCTGCCATTTACAGTATAATTCTACCTAGATTTGATCCTCCAAAATACATCACCTCGCATTTGTCCAGATTAAACTCCGGTAGCACAGTGGTTAGCACTGTTGCTTCACAGCGCCAGTCACCCGAGTTTGATTCCCGGCTTGGGTCACTGTTTGTGCGGAGTCTGCACGTTCTCCCCGTGTCTGCGTGGGTTTCCTCTGGGTGCTCCGGTTTCCCCCCACAAGTCAATAAAGATGTGTTTATTAGGTGAATTGGACATTCTGAATTCTCCCTCTGTGTACCCGAACAGGCGCCGGAATGTGGCGACGAGGGGCTTTTCACAGTAACTTCATTGCAGTGTAAATGTAAGCCTACTTGTGACAATAATAAAGATTATTATTACATTTTGGTCACAAATAGACATTTAGTGTACAGTGTGGTGTGTTCGACCACAGTTTGCCTGTTAATTTATATGTATCTCAAATTAACCCAGAATGTTAAAGTATAAAATAAATATTGTTAACTATTTCATCTTTTCCGACCAATTATTTTTGTTTGTTTCAATCCAGTAGAATCTTACGGCTTTACTCACTTAGTAAACGTCTCATGTCTCAAATTTTGTTTACTTTAAACAAAATACACTTGATCCTAACCAGACCTTCCCGATAGGCCTGGCCAGGGGTGGCAACAATTCATAGCAATGGTTTTCACCAAAACAGCCTACAGTCGCATTCTTACAATTGGAAACATAGAAAATAGGAGCAAGAGGAGTCCATTCGATCCTTCGAACCTATTCCACAATTTATTAAGATCATGGCTGAGGGGACGTCCTGGGAGGGGGTGGGGAGAGGGGGGGGGGGAGGGGGGACTGCCTGGGAGGGTGGATGAGCAAGAGATAACATGAAGGGTTGGGGAAACTGGCACGTACGGGTGAGGGCCAGTGTACAAAGCTGTGTAAATATATCATTTTGCCGTGTATATATCTTGCTCTGCGCGATTTCTCGTTTTTTTTTGTTACGAGGGGGGGGTTATTGTTTGTAAGGGAGAAAAATTGTGTTAAAAAACTTTAATAAATATATATATATTTTTTAAAATATCATGGCTGATCATCGAGTCAATATCCTAAACCCACCTCCCTGCCCCATATCCTTCGATCCCCTTCTCTCCAAGTGCTATGTCTAACTGCTTCTCGAAAACCTACAATGTTTTGGCCTGAACTATTTTCTGTGGTCGCAGTTTCCACAGGCTCACCACTCTCTGATATTTCTCCTAATCTCTGTCCTAAACGGTCTACTCCGTATCCTCAGACTGTGACCGCTGTTTCTGAACACACCCACCATCGGGAGCATCCTTCGTGCATCTACCCTGTCTAGTCCTGGTGGGATTTTATTGGTTTCTATGAAATCCCCCCTCACTCCTCTGTACTCCAATTAATATAATCCGAACCGACTCAATCACTCCTCATATGTCATTTCCTCATCCCGGGGATTAAACTGGCAAACCTTCGCTGCACTCTGTCTACAGTAAGAAAATCCTTCCTCAGATAAGGAGACCAATACTGCACAAAATGTCGCCTCACCAATGCCCTGTATAATTGCAGCAACACATCCCTGCTCCTGTACTCGAATCCTCTCGCAATGAAGGCCAACATACCATTCTCCTTCTTCACCACCTGCTGCACCTGCCTGCTTACCTTCAGTTACTGTTGTACGAGGACACCCAGGTCTCATTGTACATTGCCTCTCAATTTATAACCATTCAGATAATCATCTCCATTCCTGTTCTTGCCACCAAAATAGATAACCTCACATTTACCCATTATATACGGCATCTGCCATTCATTCGTCCACTCACTCAACTTGTCCAAATCACATTGAAGGATCTCTGCATCCTCCTCACAGCTCACCCTCCCACCTAGCTTTGTATCACCTGCAAATATGGAGGTATGACAATTTGTTCCCTCATCTAAATCATTAATATGTATTGTGAATAGCTGGGGTCCCAGCACTGACCCCTGCGGTATCACACTTGTCACTGCCTGCCAATTGGAATGATACCCTTTCATTCCGACTCTTTTTTTCCTGTCTGCCAACCAGTTTCCTGTCCATCTCAATACTCTACCCCGAATCCCATGCGCTTTAAATTTACACACTGAACTCTTATGCGGGACAATGTCAAACGTTTTCTGAAAGTCCAAATAAACTACATCCACTGGCTCCCCCTCATCAACTCTACTAGTTACATCCTCAAAGAATTCTAGTAGATTTGTCAAGCAGAATTTCCCTTCATAAATCCATGATGACTCTGTCCGATCCTGCCACTGTTTGCGAAGTGCTCTGTGTGCATTTTTACCACGGCCACAGGACAGAACACATGGTACCAGGTGATGTGTACAATTTAAGATAACTATAAAGAAGATGGGATGAAGAAGACCGAAGAAAGAATAAAATTAAAATTCCTACACCTACCTGGTAAACCACTGGCAACTGGCACTCAATGCATGGAAAGACTGTCAAATTCGAGATGGAAGGTCTGAAGGCACCTCACCAGCTTCAAGCCACCGGTAATATAGACGAGAATTGGCGTGTTTTTAAGCAGCAATTAAAATTCTATGTTGCAGCGTTGGCCTGCAGGCACAGCCCGACGAGAGGTGCAGTGCATTGCTGCTCATTGTAGCAGGTCCTGAAGCCATCAAAAGTTATAATACCTTTGCGTTCAACAGCGAGGTGGATCGAAAGAACTTTGATGAAGCAATAAAGTATTTTGATCGACATTGCTCCCAGAGGAAAAATGAAACTTTTGAGCGATATATATTTTGCACGCGTACTCAAAAGTCAGGCGAATCGTTCGATAGTTTTCTTTCTTTTTAAAAAAAATTTGGAGTACCCAATTCATTTTTCCAATTGAGGGGCAATTTTAACATGGCCAATCCACCTAGCCTGCACATCTTTTGGTTTGTGGGGGCGAAACCCAAGCAAACACGGGGAGAATGTGCAAACTTCACACGGACAGTAACCCAGAGCCGGGATCGAACCTGGGACTTCAGCGCCGTGAGGATGCAGTGTTAACCACTGTGCCACCGTGCTGCCCCTTCTATGGTTTTCCAACTGACTTGTGGTTGAAGGTGCAGTCATGCAATTTTAATACCTTAAAGTCGTCGATGATCCGCGATCAGATTGTTTTCGGAATTTAATATGACAAGGTTCGCGAGAGGCTATTGAGGGAAGATGAGCTGCAACTAGAAAACGCTATCAATATTTGTCATGTACAGCAGATTAGCACGCTCACTCTGAAACATTTTGGCGTCAATGTGGCAGAAGCCACCAGTGCCATAAGCATATTGACGCAGTCAGATAAGAAACGTGATCCCTGTGCAGGCGACCATTTTAAGCGACCGACAATCGGCCATGGCAAAGTTCTGCATTTGTGAAGGTGTATTTCAAGCGTGGAAGGAAAAATCACTTTACTCGGCAATGTTTTTCACATCCAACAGTGGACCAAACAAGACCAGTTAACTTAATCAACAAGATATATAGCGAAGACCTGGCAGTTGTTGATATGATTTTGACTGAGGACAATTGACCATGGAACAATGGTCAATTCCGTTGATGGTTAATGGCACATTAATAAAACACAATATCAACACGGGAGCGAGGGCCAACATTATCACATTGTCAGCTTTAAAAAGTCTGAAAACTAAACCGAAAATAGTTTGTCAATCAGTACAACTGAAGGACAATAATGGTAATGAGATCACAACGCTAGCAGCGCAGCATGTGAGCTCGAAGTAACGGTAAAAGACAGAACTTACATTTTCCATCGTGGAGACCGAGCGCGAATCGCTCGTAGGATTGGAGGTGTGTGAAGCGCTTGGGCCCGTAAAGCGGACTTACACTGCAGAAAGCATGGTGTCCCGCCAGCATGCATCCTTAGAATCCATCACAAAGAACTTTCCGGAGATATCTCAAGGCTTTGGCACTCTGCCTTTTCTGTACCGCAACCATTTTAAGGAGAACGCAAAGCCAGTCATTCACGCGCTGAGACGTGTACCAGCTCCATTGAAGGTCAGATTGAAGGCCGAGTGAGACAGAATGATGGTTCTAGGAATCATCAAACGTGAAGAGGAACCTGCTGACTGGGTTAACTCGATGGTGTGAGTCATATCTGTAGGTTTATGATATAAATCGACCCAAAGAACTCAACCTTAAAGTCAAGAGAGAGCACTACCCGATTCCAAAACAAAGAACAAAGAAATGTACAGCACAGGAACAGGCCCTTCGGCCCTCCAGGCCCGTGCCGACCATACTGCCCGACTAAACTACAATCTTCTACACTTCCTGGGTCCGTATCCCTCTATTCCCATCCTATTCATGTATTTGTCAAGATGTCCCTTAAATGTCACTATCGTCCCTGCTTCCACCACCTCCTCCGGTAGCGAGTTCCAGGCACCCACTACACTCTGTAAAAAACTTGCCTCGTACATCTCCTCTAAACCTTGCCCCTCGCACCTTTAACCAATGCCCCCTAGTAATTGACCCCTCTACCCTGGGAAAAAGTCTCTAACTATGCACTCTGTCTGTGCCCCTCATAATTTTGTAGAGCTCTATCAGGTCGCCCCTCAACCTCCGTCATTCCAGTGAGAACAAAATAAATGTTTATTCAACCTCTCATCACAGCTAATGCCCTCCATACCAAGTGCACTCAGTAAGCATTGCGCAGGTCAAAGATACACAGCCTGAGTGAGTGAGACACATTCAGAATGGGAATTTGAAACTTGGTAATTTGGTGCAGTGAGGTAACCAGGAAAGGTAAGTGGTTAATCTAATTCTGTTGTTTTTCAGTCAAATGTGCAGTGTAGATTAGTGTCTGATTGGCTGAAGCTGCCCCCACCCTAATTGCTGAGAGGCAGTTATCTGGCAGTCACCTGAGGCCTGTTAAGGGGCACAAAGGTACACATTGTATTCTTATCTTTGAAGTTTTAGTGTGAGTCATCCTAAAGTCTGTATATAAGACAGACAGAAAGCACATGAAGTAAGCGTTGCACAGGTCAAAGAGACACAGCCTGAGTGAGTGAGACACATCCAGAGTGGGAATTTGAAACTTGGTAATTTGGTGCAGTGAGGTAATTTGGTGCAGAGTGGGAGAAGGTGCTTTGTCCCTACTGTTTTGTTCTCTCTCTTTCTTCTGGCCTGTAACTTTTAATCAGCAGGGAGAGAACCTGAGAGCATCTGAGACCCTCAGAAGGTAAGTAAGTGGTCTTTACTCATTTTTACTTTTATTACATTTTCAAAGTGTGTGTGTGGGGTGGGGGGGGGGGGGGGCTGAAGTGACAGCACAGAAAATCTGTGACCTTATTGGCTGGTTGGGAATCTACACTAAATTTAAAAAATTAAGCATTGGTAAACAAATTAAACATAAACACATAATTATAATTTAGAGGGGTATCTAAGCTAGAGATCGGAGAGTACTGTATTTAGCTTTCACATTTATAGTAGAAATCTAGTGCTTGGAAACATATAGTTAACAGTAACTTTTAAAAAAACTTTTAACTTTAATTTACCAATTAATTGACGCAATATCAGTTAGAGGGGTGCAGTGCTCTGACTGTGAGTTGTAGCAGGTCCGGGAGGCTTCCAGCATCCCAGATGGCTTCATCTGCAGAAAGTGCACCCAACTGGAGCTCCTCACAGACCGCATGGTTCGGTTAGAGCAGCAATTGGACGCACTTAGGAGCATGCAGGTGGTGGAAAGCGTCATAGATCGCAGTTATATAAATGTGGTCACACCCAAGATGCAGGCAGAGAAATGGGTGACCACCAGAAAGGGCAGGCAGTCAGTACAGGAATCCCCTGTGGTTTTCCCCCTCTCAAACCCCCTTTGGATACTGTCGGGGGGATAGCCTATCAGGGGAAAACAGCAGCAGCCAGAGCAGTGGCACCACGGCTGGCTCTGATGTTCAGAAGGGAGGGTCAAAGCGCAGAAGAGCAATAGTCATAGGGGACGCAATAGTCAGGGGCACAGATAGGCGCTTCTGTGGACGTGAAAGAGACTCCAGGATGGTATGTTGCCTCCCTGTTGCTAGGGTCCAGGATGTCACCGAACGGGTAGAGGACATCCTGAAGGGGCAGGGCAAACAGGCAGAGGTTGTTGTACATATTGGTACATAGGCAGGAAGCGGCATGAGGTCCTGCAGCAGGAGTTCAGGGAGCTAGGCAGAAAGTTAAAAGATCACGAGATTACTCCCTGTGCCACGTGCCAGTGAGGCTAGAAATAGGAAGATAGAGCAGCTAAACACGTGGCTAAACAGCTGGAGTAGGAGGGATGGTTTCCGTTATCTGGACCACTGGGAGCTCTTCCGGGGCAGGTGTGACCTGTATAAGAAGGACGGGTTGTATCTAAACTGGAGAGGCATAAATATCCTGGCCGCGAGGTTTGCTAGTGTCACACGGGAGGGTTTAAACTAGTATGGCAGGGGGGTGGGCATGGGAGCAATAGGTCAGAAGGTGAGAGCATTGAGGGAGAACTAGGGAATAGGGCCAGTATGGCTCTGAGGCAGAGCAGACAGGGAGAAGTTGCTGAACACAGCGGGTCTGGTGGCCTGAAGTGCATATGTTTTAATGCAAGAAGTATTACGGGTAAGGCAGATTAACTTAGAGCTTGGATTAGTACTTGGAACGATAATGTTGTTGCCATTACAGAGACCTGGTTGAGGGAAGGGCAGGATTGGCAGCTAAATGTTCCAGGATTTAGATGTTTCAGGCGGGATAGAGAGGGATGTAAAAGGGGTGGCGGAGTTGCGCTACTGATTAGGGAGGATATCACAGCTGTACTGCGAGAGGACACCTCAGAGAGCAGCGAGGCTGTATGGGTAGAGATCAGGAATAAGAAGGGTGCAGTGACAATGTTGGGGGTTTACTACAGGCCTCCCAACAGCCAGTGGGAGATAGAGGAGCAGATAGGTAGACAGATTTTGGAAAAGAGTAAAAACAACAGGGTTGTGGTGATGGGAGACTTCAACTTCCCCAGTATTGACTGGGACTCACTGAGTGCCAGGGGCTTAGAAGGGGCAGAGTTTGTAGGGAGCATTCAAGAGGGCTTCTTAAAACAATATGTAGACAGTACAACTAGGGAAGGGGCTGTACTGGACCTGGTATTGGGGAATGAGCCTAGCCAGCTGGTAGAAGTTTCAGTAGGGGAGCATTTCGGGAACAGTGACCAAAATTCAGTAAGTTTTAATGTGCTGGTGGACGAGGATAAGAGTGGTCCTAGGGTGAATGTGCTAAATTGGGGGAAGGCTAATTATAACAATATTAGGCGGGAACTGAAGAACCTAGATTGGGGGCGGTGTTCGAGGGTAAATCAACATCTGACATGTGGGAGGCTTTCAAGTATCAGTTGAAAGGAATTCAGGACCGGCATGTTCCTGTGTGGAAGAAGGATAAATAGAGCAATTTTCGGGAACCTTGGATAACGAGAGATATTGTAGGCCTCATCAAAAAGGAAAAGGAGGCATTTGTCAGGGCTAAAAGGCTGGGAACAGACGAAGCCTGTGTGGAATATAAGGAAAGTAGGAAGGAACTTAAGCAAGAAGTCAAGAGGGCTAGAAGTGGTCACGAAAAGTCATTGGCAAATAGGGTTAAGGAAATTCCCAAGGCTTTTTACACGTACATAAAAAGCAAGAGGGTAGCCAGGGAAAGGGTTGGCCTACTGAAGGATAGGCAAGGGAATCTATGTGTGGAGCCAGAGGAAATGGGCGAGGTACTAAATGAATACTTTGCATCAGTATTCACCAAAGAGCAGGAATTGGTAGATGTTGAGTCTGGAGAAGGGTGTGTAGATAGCCTGGGTCATATTGAGATCCAAAAAGAAGAGGTATTGGGCGTCTTGAAAAATATTAAGGTAGATAAGTCCCCAGGGCCTCATGGGATCTACCCCAGAATATTGAAGGAGCCTAGTGAGGAAATTGCAGAGGCCTTGACAGGAATCTGGATCTTCACTGTCTTCAGGTGATGTCCCGGAGGACTGGAGAATAGCCAATGTTGTTCCCCTGTTTAAGAAGGGTAGCAAGGATAATCCAGGGAACTACAGGCCGGTGAGCCTTACGTCAGTGGTAGGGAAATTACTGGGGAGAATTCTTCAAGACAGGATCTACTCCCATTTGGAAGCAAATGGACGTATTAGTGAGAGGCAGCATGGTTTTGTGAAGGGGAGGTCGTGTCTCACTAACTTGATAGAGTTTTTCGAGGAGGCCACAAAGATGATTGATGCAGGTAGGGCAGTAGATGTTGTCTATGTGGACTTCAGTAAGGCCTTTGAAAAGGTCGCTCATGGTAGACTAGTACAAAAGGTGAAGTCACACGGGATCAGGGGTGAGCTGGCAAGGTGGATACAGAACTGGCTAGGTCATAGAAGGCAGAGAGTAGCAATGGAAGGATGTTTTTCTAATTGGACGGCTGTGACCAGTGGTGTTCCGCAGGGATCAGTGCTGGGACCTTTGCTGTTTGTAGTATATATAAATGATTTGGAGGAAAATGTAACTGGTCTGATTTGTAATTTTGCAGACGACACAAAGGTTGGTGGAATTGTGGATAGCGATAAGGACTGTCAGAGGCTACAGCAGGAATTAGGTTGTTTGGAGACTTGGGCGGAGAGATGGCAGATGGGGTTTAATCCGGACAAATGTGAGGTAATGCATTTTGGAAGGTTTAATGCAGGTAGAGAATACACAGTGGATGGTAGAACCCTCAAGAGTATTGAATGTCAGAGAGATCTAGGTGTGCAGGTCCACAGGTCACTGAAAGGGGCAACACAGGTGGAGAAGGTAGTCAAGAAGGCATACGGCATGCTTGCCTTCATTGTCCGGGGCGTTGGGTGTAAGAATTGGCAAGTCATGTTGCAGCTGTATAGAACCTTAGTTAGGCCACACTTGGAGTATAGTGTTCAATTCTGGTCACCACACTACCAGAAGGATGTGGAGGCTTTAGAGAGGGTGCAGAAGGGATTTACCAGAATGTTGCCTGGTATTGAGGGCATTAGCTTTGAGGAGCGGTTGAATAAACTTGGTTTGTTCTCACTGGAACGGCGGAGGTTGAGGGGCGACCTGATAGAGGTATACAAAATTATGAGGGGCATAGACAGAGTGGATAGTCAGAGGTTTTCCCCAGGGTAGAGGGGTCAACTACTAGGGGGCATAGGTTTAAGGTGTGAGGGGCAAGGTTTAGAGTACATATATCAGGCAAATTCTTTACACAGAGGGTAGTGGGTGCCTGGCACCCGCTTTCGGAGGAGGTGGTGGAAGCAGGGACGATAGTGACATTTAAGGGGCATCTTGACAAATACATGAATAGGATGGGAATAGAGGGATACGGACCCAGGAAGTGTAGAAGATTGTAGTTTAGTCGGGCAGCATGGTCGGCACGGGCTTGGAGGGCCGAAGGGCCTGTTCCTGTGCTGTACTTTTCTTTGTTCTTTGTTCTAACATCCTGGTAAATCTCTTCTGCACCCTCTCTAAAGCCTCCACATCCTTCTGGTAGTGTGGCAACCAGAATTGAACACTATACTCCAAGTGTGGCCTAACTAAGGTTCTTTCCAGCTGCAATATGACCTGCCAATTTTTATACTCAATGCCCCGGCCAATGAAGGCAAGCATGCCGTATGCCTTCTTGACTACCTTCTCCACCTGTGTTGCCCCTTTCAGTGACCTGTGGACCTGTACACCGAGATCTCTCTGACTTTCAACACTCTTGAGGGTTCTACCATTCACTGTATATTCCCTACCTGCATTAACCTTCCAAAATGCATGACCTCACATTTGTCCGGATTAAACTCCATCTGCCATCTCTCCGCCCAAGTTTCCAAACGATCTAAATCCTGCTGTATCCTCCGACAGTCCTCATCGCTATCCGCAATTCCACCAACCTGTGTGTCATCTGCAAACTTACTAACGGGAGGAAATTACATGCAAGCTGGCTGGAGTGATACATTTCAGAAAGTTAAATGGCAGCTTTTACTGGACAAAGAGACCACAAAGCTGTGTATATTAACACACCCTTTGGGCGCTAATGTTTCCTTCGGATGCCATTTGGCTTAATTTCTGCATCAGTAGTCTTCCATGGTGCCATGGAGCACATAGTTGAAGGGTTACCAGCTCATGACGATGAAGCTCCAACCCTTCGATTGTGACCTAATCTCCACACCAGGCACACATCTCATTGTCGCTGACACACTTTCTCGAGCCACGTGTGTGAAAGAGGTACACCTGGTTAATGAGGATGTGCAAGCCTACGTCACTGCATCTCTTCCAGTCTCTGATGAGACGTTGTACCTAATAAAGGAAGAAACAGCCAAGGGCACACAAGTAATAAGGTATCTCCACGAGGGACGGCCTCAGGGTTCCTGCTCGGGCTATCACAATGTGAGGGCAGAGCTGAGTGAGGTGAATGGATTTCCACAGCGACAGCGCAGGATTGTGCTTCCACAGGATTACGCATTCCTGACTTGTGTCTTGTGGGTGGGGAACAGGCTTTAGGAAGTCAGGAGGTGAGTTACTGTCTGCAGGATTCCCAGTTTCTGCTCTGCCAGCCCGGTTCAGTTTTTGGTCAATGGGAACCCCCAGGATGTTGATAATGGAGGATTCAGCGATGGTAATGCCTTGAAATGTCAGGGGAAGATGGTTAGCTTCTATCCGGTTGGAAATGCCCATTGCTTGGCACTTGTGTGGTACAAATGTTCATTTCAGTTATCAGGCCAAACCTGGATGCTGCCTTGGTCTTGCTGAATATGAACGTGGACTGCGTCAGTATCTGAGGGGTTGTGGAAGTTGCTGGACAGTGTGCAGTCATCAGGGAACATCCTTATCTCTGACCTTACGGAGGTTATTGAGGAAGCAGCTGAAGATGTTTGAGCCGAGGACCATCCTGAGGACCTCCTTCTGCGATATCCAGACTGGGAAATTGGTCTCCAGCATCACAAACATTTTCCTTTGTGCTGGGGAAACTGAGAGGTAACGGAGCAGATACATTGGGTGGCGTTCTCCATCCGGCCAGCCCAGTTTTCCAGCGTATCCCCGCCGGGAGCGGGATTCTCTGTCCGACCAGCCCAGTTTTCCAGCGCATCCCCGCCGGGTGCGGGATTCTCCGTCCCGCTAGCCCTGTTTTCCAGCGCATCCCCGCCGGGAGCGGATTCTCCATCCCACTAGCCCTGTTTTCCAGCGCATCCCCGCCGGGAGCGGATTCTCCATCCCGCTAGCCCTGTTTTCCAGCGCATCCCCACCGGGATCGGGATTCTCCATCCCGCTAGCCCTGTTTTCCAGCGCATCCCCGCCGGGAGCGGATTCTCCATCCCGCTAGCCCTGTTTTCCAGCGCATCCCCACCGGGAGCGGGATTCTCCATCCCGCTAGCCCTGTGTTCTAGCGCATCCCCGCCGGGAGCGGATTCTCCATCCGGCCGGCCCTGTTTTCCAGCACATCCCCGCCGGGAGCGGGATTCTCCATCCGGCCGGCCCTGTTTTCCAGCGCATCCCCACCGGGAGCGGGATTCTCCATCCCGCTAGCCGTTTTCCAGCTCTCCCCCGCCGGGAGCGGGATTCTCCGTCCCGCTAGCCCTGTTTTCCAGCGCATCCCCGCCGGGAGCGGGATTCTCCATCGGCCAGCCCAGTTTTCCAGTGCATCCCCGCCGGGAGCGGAATTCTCCATCCCGCTAGCCCTGTTTTCCAGCACATCCCCGCCGGGATCGGGATTCCCCATCCGACCAGCCCAGTTTTCCAGCGCATCCCCGCCGGGAGCGGGATTCTCCGTCCGGCCAGCCCAGTTTTCCAGCGCAACCCCACCGGGAGCGGGATTCTCCAGCGACCAGCCCAGTTTTCCAGCGCATCCACACCGGGAGCAGGATTCTCCATCCGGCCAGCCCCGTTTTCCGGCACGCCCCCGCCGGGATCGGGATTCTCCATCCGGCCAGCCCTGTTTTCCAGCGCATCCCCGCCGGGAGCGGGATTCTCCATCCGGCCAGCCCTGTTTTCCAGCGCATCCCCACCGGGAGCGGGATTCTCCATCCGGCCAGCCCTGTTTTCCAGCGCATCCCCGCCGGGAGCGGGATTCTCCATCCGGCCAGCCCTGTTTTCCAGCGCATCCCCGCCGGGATCGGGATTCTCCATCCGGCCAGCCCTGTTTTCCAGCGCATCCCCGCCGGGATCGGGATTCTCCATCCGGCCAGCCCCGTTTTCCGGCGCTCCCCCGCCGGGATCGGGATTCTCCTTTCCCGCAGCAGGCCAATGGGGTTCCTCATTGTGGACACCCTGTCGGGAATCCCGCAGATATGGGTGCGCTGCCAGTGAAAGGGAGGATCCCGCTGACAGAGAATCCCCCAGGATCATTAATGTCCCATAAAATACTTTACTGCACAAAATTAGGCCTGATGTGCGTGGGGGTAATGTATCAGCCTGGAGAGTGTATTATTTCAGAAATAGCAAACACACAACAAACAATTCAAATTCAGTTTCTCAAAATGTAACCATTGGGGTAATTTAAGAATCAGTGTTTGGGACAAAGCAATTTACAATCTCGATCAATGACCCAACTGAGAGCCCGAGGTGGGATTGTGCAAGTTTGCTGATGGTTCAAAATGAGGTGAAAAATTAAGCTCTGTGGAGGAGACAAGCGGCTGCAAGAGCGAGTGAGGAAATATTCTATCTGAGGCCAAACCCAGAAGTTATAAACCTTTCACACAATAATAGCATTACCCCATTCCGCTGCGAGCCCCGCCAACCCGGCCCCCACTCAATTTGTTCACCAATTTGAAAGAAATGTGATTAGTTCCATACCCCTTTGTCATGACAGGCGGCGTCACACTGTTTCACTTTGAACACACCCACATCCTGACACTTCGCATTGTAGCAGGCCTGTGAAATTAAAAATAGAGCAATATTGTCACCACAGTGTCTCTGCAATTAGGTTTTATGAATCAGTCAGTCAGCATCAAAATGGTTTGACTCAAAACTCAATAATTAAGAGTCATGGCCGTTTGATTCAAAATATTATTTGGATGAATTGTCGGCACTGGGCTGGAGCAGAATAATGAAGCTTGAGTGAGGCTCTGCATCAGTTCAATAATCCTGGTCCCGTGTCTGTTCTTCTTTTCTGTTTTATTTGTTTTTATATAAGGCGGGAACCGGAAGTTCGACCCGCGGACCTCTGGGAAGTCCCCCCCCCCCCCAACCAATAAATTCTGGTGTGGAGATGCCGGCGTTGGACTGGGGTGAGCACAGTAAGAAGTCTTACAACACCAGGTTAAAGTCCAACAGGTTTGTTTCAATGCCACTAGCTTTCGCCGGAGTTCTGGTGGAGAGGAAACCCGAGACACTACACGTGTAGTGTCTCCCACCCGCCCTCCTCCTCTAACCTAATAATAAGACCCATTGGTGTAAGGTAAGTGCCATATTATATTATTATTATATTATTAGCATTGTGCAGGTCAAGGATCGGAGGTGGAGGAGCAGTCTCTGTCAGCGAGAGAACCTGAGAACATCTCAGACACTCAGAAGGTAAGAAGGTAAGTAAGTGATTTTTACTTTTATACATTTTTTCAAATTGTGTGTGTCGGGGGGAAACTGAAGTGACATCACAGAAAAGCTGTGGCCAGAGTGGTTGGTTGGGATTCTACCCTAAATTTAAAAAAAATTTGAGTATTTGGTAACTAATTAAACATAATAACTTAATTATAATTTAGAGGGATATCTAAGCCAGAGATCGGAGAGTATTATAGTTAGCTATAGCATTTCTATTAGAAATCTAGTGCTAGGAAACAGATAGTTGACAGTAACTTTGAAATTTAAAAAAAAGTATTTAAAAAAAAAAGACAAATTTTAATTAATTGACGCAATGTCAGTTAGAGGGGTGCTGTGCTCTGACTGTGAGATGTGGCAGGTCCAGGAGGCTTCCAGCGTCCCGGATGGCTTCATCTGCAGAAAGTGCACCCAACTGGAGCTCCTCACAGACCGCATGGTTCGGTTGGAGCAGCAATTGGATGCACTTAGGAGCATGCAGGTGGCGGAAAGCGTCATAGATCGCAGTTATGTAAATGTGGTCACACCCAAGGTGCAGGCAGGGAAATGGGTGACCACCAGAAAGGGCAGGCAGTCAGTGCAGGAATCCCCTGTGGTTGTCCCCCTCTCGAACAGATATACCCCTTTGGATACTGTCGGGGGGGATAGCCTATCAGGGGAAAACAGCAGCAGCCAGAGCAGTGGCACCACGGCTGGCTCTGATGTTCAGAAGGGAGGGTCAAAGCGCAGAAGAGTAATAGTAATAGGGGACTCTATAGTCAGGGGCACAGATAGGCGCTTCTGTGGACGTGAAAGAAACTCCAGGATGGTATGTTGCCTCCCTGGTGCCAGTGTCCAGGATGTCTCCGAACGGGTAGAGGGAATCCTGAAGGGGGAGGGCAAACAGGTAGAGGTCGTTGTACATATTGGTACTAACGACATAGGCAGGAAGGGGCATGAGGTCCTGCAGCAGGAGTTCAGGGAGCTAGGCAGAAAGTTAAAAGACAGGATCTCGAGGGTTGTAATCTCGGGATTACTCCCTGTGCCACGTGCCAGTGAGGCTAGAAATAGGAAGATAGAGCAGATAAACACGTGGCTAAACAGCTGGTGTAGAAGGGAGGGTTTCCATTATCTGGACCACTGGGAGCTCTTCCGGGGCAGGTGTGACCTGTATAAGAAGGACGGGTTGCATCTAAACCGGAGAGGCATAAATATCCTGGCCGCGAGGTTTGCTAGTGTCACACGGGAGGGTTTAAACTAGTATGGCAGGGGGGTGGGCATGGGAGCAATAGGTCAGAAGGTGAGAGCATTGAGGGAGAACTAGGGAATAGGGACAGTGTGGCTCTGAGGCAGAGCAGACGGGGAGAAGTTGCTGAACACAGTGGGTCTGGTGGCCTGAAGTGCATATGTTTTAATGCAAGGAGCATTACGGGTAAGGCAGATGAACTTAGAGCTTGGATTAGTACTTGGAACTATGATGTTGTTGCCATTACAGAGACCTGGTTGAGGGAAGGGCAGGATTGGCAGCTAAACGTTCCAGGATTTAGATGTTTCAGGTGGGATAGAGGGAGATGTAAAAGTTGCGCTACTTGTTCGGGAGAATATCACAGCTGTACTGCGAGAGGACACCTCAGAGGGCAGTGAGGCTATATGGGTAGAGATCAGGAATAAGAAGGGTGCAGTCACAATGTTGGGGGTATACTACAGGCCTCCCAACAGCCAGCGGGAGATAGAGGAGCAGATAGGTAGACAGATTTTGGAAAAGAGTAAAAACAACAGGGTTGTGGTGATGGGAGACTTCAACTTCCCCAATATTGACTGGGACTCATTTAGTGCCAGGGGCTTAGACGGGGCGGAGTTTGTAAGGAGCATCCAGGAGGGCTTCTTAAAACAATATGTAGACAGTCCAACTAGGGAAGGGGCGGTACTGGACCTGGTATTGGGGAATGAGCCTGGCCAGGTGGTAGATGTTTCAGTAGGGGAGCATTTCGGTAACAGTGACCACAATTCAGTAAGTTTTAAAGTACAGGAGGACAAGGATAAGAGTGGTCCGAGGATGAATGTGCTAAATTGCGGGAAGGCTAATTATAACAATATTAGGCGGGAACTGAAGAACATAGATTGGGTGCGGATGTTTGAGGGCAAATCAACATCTGACATGTGGGAGGCTTTCAAGTGACAGTTGAAAGGAATACAGGATCGGCATGTTCCTGAGAGGAAGAAAGATAAATACGGCAATTTTCGGGAACCTTGGATGACGAGTGATATTGTAGGCCTCGTCAAAAAGAAAAAGGAGGCATTTGTCAGGGCTAAAAGGCTGGGAACAGACGAAGCCTGCGTGGAATATAAGGAAAGTAAGAAGGAACTTAAGCAAGGAGTCAGGAGGGCTAGAAGGGGTCACGAAAAGTCATTGGCAAATAGGGTTAAGGAAAATCCCAAGGCTTTTTACACGTACATAAAAAGCAAGAGGGTAGCCAGGGAAAGGGTTGGCCCACAGAAGGATAGGCAAGGGAATCTATGTGTGGAGCCAGAGGAACTGGGCGAGGTACTAAATGAATACTTTGCATCAGTATTCACCAAAGAGAAGAAATTGGTAGATGTTGAGTCTGGAGAAGGGGGTGTAGAGAGCCTGGGTCACATTGTGATCCAAAAAGACGAGGTGTTGGGTGTCTTAAAAAATATTAAGGTAGATAAGTCCCCAGGGCCTGATGGGATCTACCCCAGAATACTGAAGGAGGCTGGAGAGGAAATTGCTGAGGCCTTGACAGAAATCTTTGGATCCTCGCTGTCTTCAGGGGATGTCCCGGAGGACTGTAGAATAGACAATGTTGTTCCTCTGTTTAAGAAGGGTAGCGAGGATAATCCCGGGAACTACAGGCCGGTGAGCCTTACTTCAGTGGTAGGGAAATTACTGGAGAGAATTCTTCGAGACAGGATCTACTCCCATTTGGAAGCAAATGGACGTATTAGTGAGAGGCAGCACGGTTTTGTGAAGGGGAGGTCGTGTCTCACTAACTTGATAGAGTTTTTCGAGGAGGTCACTAAGATAATTGATGCAGGTAGAGCAGTAGATGTTGTCTATATGGACTTCAGTAAGGCCTTTGACAAGGTCCCTCATGGTAGACTAGTACAAAAGGTGAAGTCACACGGGATCAGGGGTGAGCTGGCAAGGTGGATACAGAACTGGCTAGGCCATAGAAGGCAGAGAGTAGCAATGGAGGGATGCTTTTCTAATTGGAGGGCTGTGACCAGTGGTGTTCCACAGGGATCAGTGCTGGGACCTTTGCTCTTTGTAGTATATATAAATGATTTGGAGGAAAATGTAACTGGTCTGATTAGTAAGTTTGCAGACGACACAAAGGTTGGTGGAATTGCGAATAGCGATGAGGACTGTCGGAGGATACAGCAGGATTTAGATTGTCTGGAGACTTGGGCGGAGAGATGGCAGATGGAGTTTAATCCGGACAAATGTGAGCTAATGCATTTTGGAAGGTCTAATGCAGGTAGGGAATATACAGTGAATGGTAGAACCCTCAAGAGTATTGTTGAAAGTCAAAGAGATCTAGGAGTACAGGTCCACAGGTCATTGAAAGGGGCAACACAGGTGGAGAAGGTAGTCAAGAAGGCATACGGCATGCTTGCCTTCATTGGCCGGGGCATTGAGTATAAGAATTGGCAAGTCATGTTGCAGCTGTATAGAACCTTAGTTAGGCCACACTTGGAGTATAGTGTTCAATTCTGGTCGCCACACTACCAGAAGGATGTGGAGGCTTTAGAGAGGGTGCAGAAGAGATTTACCAGAATGTTGCCTGGTATGGAGGGCATTAGCTATGAGGAGCGATTGAATAAACTCGGTTTGTTCTCACTGGAACGAAGGAGGTTGAGGGGAGACCTGATAGAGGTATACAAAATTATGAGGGGCATAGACAGAGTGGATAGCCAGAGGCTTTTCCCCAGGGTAGAGGTGTCAATTTCTAGGGGGCATAGGTTTAAGGTGAGAGGGGCAAGGTTTAGAGTAGATGTACGAGGCAAGTTTTTTACCCAGAGGGTAGTGGGTGCCTGGAACTCGCTACCGGAGGAGGTAGTGGAAGCAGGGACGATAGGGACATTTAAGGGGCATCTTGACAAATATATGAATAGGATGGGAATAGAAGGATACGGACCCAGGAAGTGTAGAAGATTGTAGTTTAGTCGGGCAGCATGGTCGGCACGGGCTTGGAGGGCCGAAGGGCCTGTTCCTGTGCTGTACATTTCTTTGTTCTTTGTTCTTTGTTAATAGATGCTGCCACATGCATTCATTTCATAATATAGGCAGAAAAAGTTCCCTGAGCAGCACACAGTCCTGTGGTGGGTCACACATGAGCTTGTCTCTTTAAGGTACAGTGCACTGTGACAAGGGGCAGTGCATCTAACAACGTTAACTGTGCGAATAAAGGAGCATAGAAGGAGCATAGAACATACAGTGCAGAAGGAGGCCATTCGGCCCATCGAGTCTGCACCCACCCACTTAAGCCCTCACTTCAACCCTGTCCCCTTAACCCAATAACCCGTCCTAACCTTTTTGGACACTAAGGGCAATTGATCATGGCCAATCCACCTAAACTATACATCATGGACTGTGGGAGGAAACCAGAGCACCCGGAGAAAACCCACGCACACACGGGGAGAACGTGCAGACTCCACATAGACAGTGACCCAGCGGGGAATCGAAGCTGGGACCCTGGTGCTGTGAAACAACTGTGCTAACCACTATGCTACCGTGCTGCCCTATAAAAGGAGGGGGCGGCCATCTGATTGGTACGTCAGGTGAATCTGTGGAGTCAGAAACAAGGTGAGTCTTTCACATTCATGACCTGTCTCTCTAAAGATATCACGGGCGGAATTCTCTCCCCCCCCACAACGCCGGGTGGGAGAATCGCCCGGGCGCCACGCAAGACCCGCCATGCCGTCCCGATGCCCACACGCGATTCTCCCAGCCCCCCCCAAACCTGCGCGGCGACAATCACAGCTGACCGCTGGGAGGATCGCCGCTCGCCGCTTGCTGGTTCGGATGGGCCGAGTGGCCTGCCCAACACGACAGGTTCCCGCTGGCGCTGTCCACACCTGGTCATTGCCAGCGAGAACAGTGTGGGAACGCTGGCGGGGGGGGGGGGCCTGTGGGGGGGCGAGGGGGTTCCTGCACCGGGGTGGGGGGGGGGCCTCAAAAGGGGTCTGGCCCACGATCGGTGCCTACCGATCGGCGGGCCGGCCTCTCTGAGGGAGGACCTCCTTTCCTCCGCCGCCCCTCAAGATCCATCCGACATCTTCTTGCCGCGGGGAGGACGGCACCCGGCGCATGCGCGGGAAACGTCATTTACGCGACGCCGGTCGCTTCTACGCGGCGCCAAGGCCCGGCGCGCGTAAATGACGCGGCGGTGCTCCTAGCCCCCGGGGGCGGGAGAATAGGGGGTTGGGAGCGGCCTCCAACGCTGGAGTGATACACTCCAGTTTTCACTCCGGCATCAGGACTTAGTCTCCCGATGGGAGAATTGCGCCCCACATTTCATGTAAAGTTCACAATCGTAGAAATTTGAAACAGGTTTTGAAATGAAGACAATTCAGGAGAGATGTGAGGAAGAATTTCTTCGCTCAAAGGGTGGTAGAAGTTTGGAACTAACCTCCACAAACGGCAGTTGTTCATTTTAAATGTGCTACACAGTGAATGGTAGAACCCTCAAGACTATTGACAGTCAGAGAGATCTAGGTGTACAGGACCACAGGTCACTGAAAGGGGCAACACAGGTGGAGAAGGTAGTCAAGAAGGCATACGGCATGCTTGCCTTCAATGGCCTTGGGTAAAAGGGCATTGGGGAAAAAAATTGGCAAGTCATGTTGCAGCTGTATAGAGCCTTAGTTAGGCCACACTTGGAGTATAGTGTTCAATTCTGGTCGCCACACTACCAGAAGGATATGGAGGCTTTAGATAGGGTGCAGAAGAGATTTACCAGGATGTTGCCTGGTATGGAGGGCATTAGCTATGAGGAGAGGTTGACTAAACTTGGTTTGTTCTCACTAGAATGACGGAGGTTGAGGGGCGACCCGATCGAGGTCTACAAAATTGTGAGGGGCATAGACCGAGTGGATAGTCAGAGACGTTTTCCCAGGGTAGAGGGGTCAATTACTAGGGGGCATAGGTGTAAGGTGCGAGGGGCAAGGTTTAGAGGAGATGCACGAAGGCAAGTTTTTTGAAATGAAAAATGAAATGAAAATCGCTTATTGTCACAAGTAGGCTTCAATGAAGTTACTGTGAAAAGCCCCTAGTTGCCACATTCCGGCGCCTGTTCGGGGAGGCTGGTAAGTGAATTGAACCGTGCTGCTGGCCTGCTTGGTCTGCTTCAAAAGACAGCGATTTAGCCCAGTGTGCTAAACCAGCTTTTTTTACACAGAGGTTGGTGGGTGCCTGGAACACGCTGCCGGAGGTCGTGGAAGCAGGGATGATGGTGATGTTTGACATACGGGAGCAGAGAGGAGCGGACCTGCCCCGGACACTGCTGCACTGGGAGAAGATAAAGGCAGCGCCAGGCTCGAGGCCTTCACTTACCTTCCGGGAGCAGAGAGGAGTGGACCTGCCCCGGACACTGCTTCAGGGGAGAGGATAATGGCAGCGCCAGGCTCGAGGCCTTCACTTACCTTCACTTACCTTCCGGGAGCAGACCTTCCGTAGTTCCGCAAACATGAGTGCGGCCTGAACCTGGACCTGGGATTCATGTCGCATTACATTCATCCCCCACCATCTGGCCTGCAAAATCCTACCAACTGTCCTGGCTTGAGACAATTCACACCTCTTTAACCTGGGGTTACCCCATCTCTGGATCTGTAAAGATTTAATCACCTGCTAATGCTCGCATTCCAAGCATTATCTGGCATCTTTGAATTTGTCTGTATATATGTTTCTGGAACATACCTCTTCATTCACCTGAGGAAGGAGCAGCGCTCCGAAAGCTAGTGATTCGAAACAAACCTGTTGGACTTTAACCTGGTGTTGTAAGACTTCTTACAGTGCTCACCCCAGTCCAACGCCGGCATCTCCACATCATATCTTCCATGAGCAGAGAGGAGCGGACCTGTGCGGGACACTGCGTGGGACACTGCGTGGGACACTGCGTGGGACACTGCACGGGACACTGCACGGGACACTGCACGGGACACTGCGCGGGACACTGCGTGGGACAATGCACGGGACACTGCACGGGACACTGCGTGGGACACTGCGTGGGACACTGCGCGGGACACTGCGTGGGACACTGCACGGGACACTGCGTGGGACACTGCGCTGCAGGTAGGACAGCTGCAAAATTGAAAAAAACCTGGTAAAGTGATGTCACAGGAGACTGTGATCTGATTGGCTGAAAGGCAGACTGGGCTAAATTTGAATATTTGTGGAGTTACTAGTTTTAATTTGATTGAAATGACTATTTTTAGGTTGATTTGAATTACTCTTTCTTTCTTAATTTTTAAATCTCACTTAAATAACTATTTTTGATTGATTTAAATTACTATTTTTAAGTTGATTTAAATAACTTTTTCAATTTTAATTAAGTAACTAGTTATTTTGTTGTATGAACAAGCAAGATAAATACTCAGGGATAAAGCTAATTAAATAGTACACGGGGATTGGATTTAATCTGACACAAAAACATCTTTCTCAAGTTTAATTTTAAAGGTTTAATTTAAAGGAATAATTCATGGCAGGACAGCTCCAAGGTGTGGTCTGCTCCTCTTGCTCCATGTGGAAGGCTGGGGACAGTTCCAGTCCCCAGGGCCAGCATGTGTGCAGGAGGTGGCTCCAGTTACAGCTCCTGGAAGCTCGAGTTTCAGAGCTGGAGTGGCAGCTGGAGACACTGTGGAGCATCCACGAGTTGGAGAGCATTGTGGATAGCACGTATAGAGAGGTGGTCACACTGCGGGCTCTGGCTCTGCAGGCAGGAAGGAAATGGGTGACCACCAGACAGAGCAAGAGAGTGAGGCAGGTAGTGCAGAAGTCTGCTGTGGCCATTCCCCTGCAGAACAGATATACCGCTTTGGATACAATTAAGGGGAATGACCTCTCAGGGGAAAACAGCAACAGCCAAACTTGTGACACCATGGTTAGTTGTGCTGCAGAGGGGAGGGGTGATAAGTGTGACAGTGCAATAGTTATAGGGGATTCAATTGTAAGGGGAATAGACAGGCATTTCTGTGGCCGCAAACGAGACTCCAGGATAGTATGTTGCCTCCCTGGTGCTTGGGTCAAGGATGTCTCGGAGCGGGTACAGGACATTTTGAAGTGGGAGGGTGAACAGCCAGTGGTCGTGGTACACATCAGTACAAACAACATAGGTAAAAAAAGCAGAATACAGGGAGCTAGGAAGGAAGTTAAGAAATCGAACCTCGAAGGTAGTGATCTCAGGATTACTACCGGTGCCACGTGCTAGTCAGAGTAGAAATGACAGGATATATAGGATGAATACGTGGCTGAAGGGATGGTGTCAGGGGGAGTATTTCAGATTCCTGCGGCATTGGGACCGGTTCTGGGGGAGGTGGGACCTGTACAAACTGGACGGGTTACACCTGGGCAGGACTGGAACTGATGTCCGAGGAGGGCTATTTGCTCGAGCGGTTGGGGAGTGTTTAAACTAATGTGGCAGGGGGATGGGAAACGATGCAGGAAGTTGGAAGGTACTAAAACAAGGGCAGAAACAAAAGGCATTAAGGGGGAAAGTGTAAGGCAGAGAAGCCAGTGTCAAAAATCAAAAAGGGCGACAGTACAAGGTACAGTGACTGAGGGGATCTCAATGAATAGGACCAGGAAAGCTAAAAGGAATAAAACGGGAAGTAAAAACATTAATGGAAAGCGACGCGGCAGGTTGTTACATGACGATATGGGTTTAACGACAAGGAAAATTAGGAGAAATGTTAAGAGGAAAAATAACTTAGGAGAGGCTACTGATCAAGGTGTTAAGATTCAAAACAGAGGTAAAAAAGCCAACATAAGTGTACTTTACCAGAATGCTCGTAGTATTCGGAATACGGTAAATGAGTTGATGGTGCAAATCATCGTGAATGACTATGATTTAGTGGCTATTACTGAAACATGGTTAAAGGATGGTCACGACTGGGAGTGAAATATCCGAGGGTATCTAACTATTCGGAAGGACAGAGTGGATGGTGAGGGAGGTGGTGTAGCTCTGTTATTTAAGGATGACATCTGGGCAACAGTAAGGGATGACATCGATGCTGTGGAGGATAAGGTTGAATCCATTTGGGTGGAAATCAGGAATAGTCAGGCGAAAAAGTCACTGATAGGAGTAGTCCAAAGGGCACCAAATAGTAACATTATGGTGGGACAGGCAATAAACAAAGAAATAACTGATGCATGTAGAAATGGTACAGCAGTTATCATGGGGGATTTTAATCTACATGTCGATTAAGCAGGTCGGTCAAGGCAGCCTTGAGGAGGAGTTTATAGAATGTATCCGTGATAGTTTCCTAGAACAGTTTGTAATGGAACCTACGAGGGAACAAGCAGTCCTAGATCTGGTCCTGTGTAATGAGACAGGATTGATTAATGATCTCATAGTTAGGGATCCTCCCGGATGGAGCGATCATAATATGGCGGAATTTAAAATACAGTTGGAGGGTGAGAAGGTAAAATCAAATTAGTGTTTTGTGCTAAAACAAAGGAGATTACAATGGGATGAGAGAAGAGCTATCTAAGGTAGACTGGGAGCAAAGACATTATGGTGAAACAGTTGAGGAACAGTGAAGAAACTTCCAAGCGATTTTTCACAGTGCTCAGCAAAGGTTTATAGCAACAAAAAGGAAGGACGGTAGAAAGAGGGAAAATCGACCGTGGATATCTAAGGAAATAAGGGAGGGTATCAAATTGGAGGAAAAAGTATACAAAGCGGCAAAGTGTGGTGGGAGACTAGAGGACTGGGAAATCGTCAGGGGGCAACAGAAAGCTACTAAAAAAGCTATAAAGAAGAGTAAGATAGATTATGAGAGTAAACTTGCTCAGAATATAAAAACAGACAGTAAAAGTTTCTACAAATATATAAAGCAAAAAAGAGTGGCTAAGGTAACTATTGGTCCTTTAGAGGATGAGAAGGGAGATTTAATAATGGGAGATGAGGAAATGGCTGAGGAACTGAACAGGTTTTTTGGGTCGGTCTTCACAGTGGAAGACACAAATAACATGCCAGTGACTGATGGAAATGAGGCTATGACAGGTGAGGACCTTGAGAGGATTGTTATCACCAAGGAGGTAGTGATGGGCAAGCTAATGGGGCTAAAGGTAGACAAGTCTCCTGGCCATGATGGAATGCATCCCAGAATGCTAAAAGAGATGGCTAGGGAAATTGCAAATACACTAGTGATAATTTACCAAAATTCACTGGACTCTGGGGTGGTCCCGGCGGATTGGAAATTAGCAAATGTGATACCACTGATTAAAAAAGGAGGTAGGCAGAAAGCGGGTAATTATAGGCCAGTGAGCTTAACTTCGGTAGTCGGGAAGATGCTGGAATCTATCATCAAGGAAGAAATAGCGAGGCATCTGGATGGAAATTGTCCCATTGGGCAGGCGCAGCATGGGTTCATAAAGGGCAGGTCGTGCCTAACTAATTTAGTGGACTTTTTTGAGGACATTACCAGTGCAGTAGATAACGGGGAGTCAATGGATGTGGTATATCTGGATTTCCAGAAAGCCACACAAGAGGTTGCTGCATAAGGTAAAGATGCATGGCATTGAGGGTAAAGTGTTAGCATGGGTAGAGGATTGGTTAATTAATAGAAAGCAAAGAGTCGGGATTAATGGGTGTTTCTCTGGTAGGCAATCAGTAGCTAGTGGTGTCCCTCAGGGATCAGTGTTGGGCCCACAATTGTTCACAATTTACATAGATGATTTGGAGTTGGGGACTAAGTGCAATGTGTCCAAGTTTGCAGACGACACTAAGATAAGTGGTAAAGCAAAAAGTGCAGAGGATACCGGAAGTCTGCAGATAGGTTGAGTGAATGGGCTAAGGTCTGGCAGATGGAATACAACGTTGACAAATGTGAGGTTATCCATTTTAGTAGGAGTAACAGCAAAAGGGATTATTATTGAAATGATAAAATATTAAAACATGCTGCAGTGCAGAGAGACCTGGATGTGCTAGTGCATGCGTCGCAAAAAGTTGGTTTACAGGTGCAACAGGTGATTAAGAAGGCAAATGGAGTTTTGTCCTGCATTGCTAGAGGAATGGAGTTTAAGACGAAGAAGGTTATGCTGTAATTGTATAAGGTGTTAGTGAGGCCACACCTGGAGTATTGTGTTCAGGTTTGGTCTCCTTACCTGAGAAAGGACGTACTGGCGGTGGAGGATGTGCAGAGGAGATTCACTCGGTGAATCCCTGAGCTGAAGGGGTTGAATTACGAGGAGAGGTTGAGTAGACTGGGACTGTACTCGTTGGAATTTAGAAGGATGCGAGGGGATGTTATAGAAACGTATAAAATTATGAAGGGAATAGATAGGATAGATGCGGGCAGGTTGTTTCCACTGGCGGGTGAAAGCAGAACTAGGGGGCATAGCCTCAAAATAAGGGGAAGTAGAATTAGGAGGAACTTCTTCACCCAAAGGGTTGCGAATCTATAGAATTCCTTGCCCAGTGAAGCAGTAGAGGCTCCTTCATTAAATGTTTTAAGATATTGATAGATAGTTTTTTGAAGAATAAAGGGATTAAGGGTTATGGTGTTCGAGTCGGAAAGTGGAGCTGAGTCCACAAAAGATCAGCCATGATCTCACTGAATGGTGGAGCAGGCTCGAGGGGCCAGATGGCCAACTCCTGGTTCTTATGTTTTTATGTTTAAGGGGCATCTTGACAAATACATGAATAGGATGGGAATAGAGGGATACAGACCCCGGAACTGCAGAAGATTTTAGTTTAGACGGGCAGCATGGTGGGCACGGGCTTGGAGGGCCGCAGGGCCTGTTCCTGTGCTGTACTTTTCTTTGTTCTTTGAGATAGTTAGACTTTTGTTACGCAAAGGTAATAAGGGATACGGTATAAAGGCAGGGGAGACAGTGGCAGAGTGGTATTGCTGCTGGACTAGAGACCCAGAGTCACGCTCTGTGGGTCTGGGTTCAAATCCCACCATAGCTGATGGTGAAATATAAATTAATAATTCAGGAATTAAAAGTCTAAAGTTGACCATGAAACCATTGTTGGATCAAAACATTATTTTTTTTAATTTGTACATGGGATGTGGTCATCGCAGGCAGGGCCAGCATCTATTGCCCAACCCTGAGTCAACCAGATTGCTGTGGGCCTGAAGTCACATGTAGGCCAGACCGGTTAAGGACGGCAGATTTCCCTCCCTAAAGGACATTAGTGAACCCGATGTGTTTTTACACCAATCGACAATGGTTTTATGGCCATCTTTATACATTTTTAATTCCAGATTTTTGTTGAATATTATCATAGAATTTACAGTGCAGAAGGAGGCCATTCGACCCATCGACTCTTGGAAAGAGCACCCTACCCAAGGTTAACAACACCACCCTATCCCCATAACCCAGCAACCCCACCCAACACTAAGGGCAATTTTGGACACTAAGGGCAATTTATCATGGCCAATCCACCTAACCTGCACATCTTTGGACTGTGGGAGGAAACCGGAGCACCCGGAGGAAACCCACGCACACACGGGGAGGATGTGCAGACTCCGCACAGGCAGTGACCCAAGCCGGAATCGAACCTGGGACCCTGGAGCTCTGAAGCAATTGTGCTAACCACAATGCTACCGTGCTGCAAATGTCATCACCTGCCATGCCAGGATTTGAACCCCATGCATGATTCTGGGTCTCTGGGCGCGAGTCTAGTGACAATCCCACTATGCCACTGCCCCCCAGATTCCCTGGGGTTCACTAATGTCCTTTAGGGAAGGAAATTTCTTATCCTTGTCAGGCCTACATGTAACTCCTCTGAAAAATGCTATGATGTGGAGATGCCGGCGTTGGACTGGGGTGGGCACAGTAAGAAGTCTTACAACACCAGGTTAAAGACCAACAGGTTTGTTGAGAATCACTAGCTTTCGGAGCACAGCTCCTTCATCAGTTGAGTGAAGAGGCGGGTTCCACACACTCCTACGGGTTTGTATAAAACGAAAGAGAAAATGCTGGAAAATTTCAGCAGGTCTGGCAGCATCTGTAGGGAGAGAAAAGAGCTAACGTTTCGAGTCCGATGACTCTTTGTCAAAGCTGACAAAGGGTTTATATAAAAGCTAGCTCAATACTCAGACCTGGGAAACGCTCCTGTAGAGGGTCCAGCTGTCTTGTTATTAAGAATGGGAAAAGTGAGATAACCATTGCCTTCGAGGTGGGAGAGGCGGAGAAATCATCAGTAATTGGAGTGGATGCTTCTGAAAAATTTCAGCTTGTTGAAAGGATTCACTTAACCGGTACTTCAGCTGTCCGAGATGAAGAGTCAAGAGAAGACAAAAGTGTTGTGGACAACATCTCCAAAGCTTCCACTGATGCTGAGATATGAGAATCCAGGACAACTACTGATGCTGAAACATCAGAACCCGAGTTAGTCCAAAGAATGGAAACTCAAGCTCGTTTAATTACCGAGAATCTGCCAATGTCTGTCAGAAAACTATAGACCTTATACCAAAACTGAAAAGGACTTGACGCTCCAGAAGGTGAAACAATACCTAAAAGAACGATGGCCTGCTGGATGTAGCTGGCAAATCCAGCCACCAGGCATCAGGGGCGGGATTTAGTCAGTCCAGGCTGGTTTGGAGATGCCGCCCCGACGCAGGTCCACCGATTCTCCGGTGACTGGAGAATCGCCGCCATTGGCACCGACGACGTGGCGCCGGTCGGCAGGCCACTCTCCGCGGCCACCCCTGCCGATTCTCCGCCCGGGATGGGCCGAGTGGCCGCCAAAAAAACCCGAGCCCCGCCGGTGACGTTCACATCTGGTCTTATCCGGCGGGACCTCGGCGTCCATCCTGTCGGGGGCGGCCTGCTGGTGGGGGAAGAGGTGTCCGACCCTGGGGGGGTCCTCCACCATGACCTGGCCCGCGATCGGGGCCTACCGATTGGCTGGTCAGCCTCTCCTGCTGGGGGCCTCTGTAGAGGCCCCTGTAGCCCTATGCCATGTTGCGTCGGGGCCAGCGCGGGGAAGGAAGCTACCGCGCATGCGCATTGGTCACAACATGCATGCACAGACCCGCGGCATCCATTTGATGCCGGTATCAGCAGGCGGAGCAGCATGAGTCGCTCCAATGCCATGCTGGCCTCCATGCTGCACTCAGCGGTCTGATTGTGCTGCCGTTAAACTCTCCAGTTTTTATGACGGCGTCAAAACTCTGCCGTCAGGAGGGAGCAACCCGCCCCTTGTCTTCCACCATAGATTGGGCAGGAACGTTGAGTGAGACATGAGAAAAAAATAGCAGGGATGCTGTCAATATTTTTCACTTCCTCTCTGGCCACAGGGGAGGTGCCGGGGGACTGGAGAATAGCCAATGTGGTACCATTATTCAAGAATGGAGGATGGGGAAAAAACAGGAAACTACAGGCCAGTCAGTGTACCTGAGCGGTGGGGAAACTATTGGAAGCAATTCTGAGAGACAGAATTAATCTGCATTTGGAGAGGCCGGGATTAATCAAGAACAGTCAACATGGTTTTGTTAAGGGGAGATCATGCCTGACCAACTTATAGATCATAGATCATTTACAGTGCAGAAGGAGACCATTCGGCCCATCGAGTTTCCACCGACCCTTGGAAAGAGCACTCTACCCTATCCCCTTAACCTAGTAACGACAACTAACCTTTTTAGACACTGAGAGCAATTTAGCGTGGCCAATCCACCTAACCTGCATGGGCTGGATTCTCCGCCGATGCGATGCTCCATTTTTCTGGTAGCCTGGGGGTTTCCCAACGGCGTGGGGAAGCCCCACAATGGAAAACCCCATTGACTGGCCGGTGGGATGAAATAGAAATGTGGCACGGCGGGGCAGAGAATGCAGCTCCACATCTTTGGACTGTGGGAGAAAACCGGAGCACCCGGAGGAAACCCACGCAGACACGGGGAGAACATGCAAACTTCACACAGACATTGACCCAAGCCGGGTATCAAACCTGGAACCCTGGAGTTGTGAAGCATCTGTGCTAACCACTGTGCTACCGTGTTGTCCTCTGTCATTTCTTTGTTTCCTATTATTACTTCTCCAGCCACATTTTCCAGTGGTCCAATGTCTAGTTTTGCCTCGCTCTTACCTTTTATATATTGAAAAAATCTCTTCCGATCTTCTTTTATACCATTAGTTAGCTTACACTAATACTTCCTCTTCTCTCTCTTTTTGCTGTTTAGTTGTCCTCTGCTCGCTTTTAAAGGCTTCCCAATCCTCTGGCTTCCCACTAACACTCGCCACTTTGTATGCATTTTCGTTAGCTTTTAAAGCAATGTCCGAAGATAGTTTTTATCTCGCAGCTCCGTTCGTATGGATACCAGTGGCCATTCAGCACCTTCCACACCTTCTCATTCATTCTTCTAATTCCAGGAAAGGACTCATCTTCATGCCTTTACCTTAATTAATTCTGGACTCGGCACAAAGCTTAACTCTTCTTCCGCCGCCATCATCTCCGTGCTCACATCTTTGGGCAGGAGTCCTCCTGTTCAGTGGGCCCTTTCACACGCCTCATCTTCTCTCTCTGCTTGGAACATTCTCTCTTGCCTCCTACCCTCTATTCATTTTTTCATTGACAACTGTTGGCGTGAAGTCACACAGGACCAGGGGTGAGCTGGCAAGGTGGATACAGTACAGGCTCGGTCGTAGAAGGCAGAGAGTAGCAATGGAAGGATGCTTTTCTAATTGGAGGGCTGTGACCAGTGGTGTTCCACAGGGATCAGTGCTGGGACCTTTGCTCTTTGTAGTGTATATAAATGATTTGGAGGAAAATGTAACTGGTCTGATTAGTAAGTTTGCAGACGACACAAAGGTTGGTGGAATTGCGGATAGCGATGAGGACTGTCAGAGGATACAGCAGGATTTAGATTGTTTGGAGACTTGGGCGGAGAGATGGCAGATGGAGTTTAATCCGGACAAATGTGAGGTAATGCATTTTGGAAGGTCTAATGCAGGTAGGGAATATACAGTGAATGGTAGAACCCTCAAGAGTATTGAAAGTCAGAGAGATCTAGGAGTACAGGTCCATAGGTCACTGAAAGGGGCAACACAGGTGGAGAAGGTAGTCAAGAATGCAAACGGCATGCTTGCCTTCATTGGCCGGGGCATTGAGTATAAGAATTGGCAAGTCATGTTGCAGCTGTATAGAACCTTAGTTAGGCCACACTTGGAGTATAGTGTTCAATTCTGGTCGCCACACTACAGAAGGATGTGGAGGCTTTAGAGAGGGTGCAGAAGAGATTTACCAGGATGTTGCCTGGTTTGGAGGGCATTAGCTATGACGAGAGGTTGAATGAACTAGGTTTGTTCTCACTGGAATGACGGAGGTTGAGGGGCTACCTGATAGAGGTCTACAAAATTATGAGGGGCATAGACAGAGTGGATAGTCAGAGGCTTTTTCCCAGGGTAGAGGGGTCAATTACTAGGGGGCATAGGTTTAAGGTGAGAGGGGCAAGGTTTAGAGTAGATGTACGAGGCAAGTTTTTTACGCAGAGGGTAGTGGGTGCCTGGAACTCGCTACCGGAGGAGGTAGTGGAAGCAGGGACGATAGTGACATTTAAGGGGCATCTCGACAAATCCATGAATAGGATTGGAATAGAGGGATACGGACCCAGGAAGTGTAGTAGATTTTAGTTTAGACTATCCGCAATTCCACCAACCTTTGTGTCATCTGCAAACTTACTAATCAGACCAGTTACATTTTCCTCCAAATCATTTATATATACTACAAACAGCAAAGGTCCCAGCACTGATCCCTGCGGAACACCACGGGTCACAGCCCTCCAATTAGAAAAGCATCCTTCCATTGCTAGTCTCTGCCTTCTATGGCCTAGCCAGTTCTGTATCCACCTTGCCAGCTCACCCTTGATCCCGTGTGACTTCACGTTTTGTACTAGTCTACCGTGAGGGACCTTGTCAAAGGCCTTACTGAAGTCCATATAGACAACATCCACTGCCCTACCTGCATCAATCATCTCGACATGTCTTCCTTTTTCCTCACCGAGCCCCCCCACTATTGTGGTTGACAAGAGACTCAACCATGTCTGACCCCGCACCTCGGCCCTCCCCCTCTCTCCCGGAACCATGACAGGTTCCCTCTTGTTCTCACTTTTCAATTCACCGGCCTCCACAGTCAAAGGTAACCATTTCCGCCAACTCCAGCGTGGTGCTACCACTAAACACAACTTCCCCTCGCACCCCCCCATCAGCATTCCGCAGGGACCACTCCCTCCGTGACACCCTGGTCCACACCTCATTCACCAGCTCTTTGTGGCAAGGAATTCCCAACTGTTTCAAAGACTCACAACCCTCTGCGAGAGGAAATCACTCCTCATCTCAGTCTTTAAGCTGCTGGTATCTGCCCCATGGTCCACTCTGAGGTCTTGTCTGCTACCCTGTCAAGGAGGCTGTGGGGAGGAGAGGGGGCCCTCTAAACACACTGCTGCACCCACACCTGGTGGAGCAGGGCGTCCTGCTGGGCCTTGCAACCTTTGCATCTTGTCAGGGGTGGTGTATGTGCTTGCCCTCTCACCTCTCAACCGATAGTGAAAGGAAACGTTGGCACTCACAGAATGGGGCGTTCAGCACACAAAGGGTTAACTGCTGATCAGTAATCAGTGGCACCCAGACAGAATTGGCTCATCTGTCAAAGTTAAGGACTGTTGATAGACTAGTGGGTCAATACAGAGCAGCCATCCTGGAGTGCCTGTCCGCTGCGGGACTGGAGCAGGAATTACATCAGGAAACCGTTCGAGGATGGCAGCTCCCGACTTCCTTTTCGGTTTGTGATCTCAGTGCTCCATCTCCAAATACTCAGCTGGCCAATATTTGGAGGACGTGGCGGGAAAGGTATTGGGCTTATGAAAATGGGATTACATACAAAAACATTATTTATCTCAGTCGTATTCGGGGGTGGGGGGGGGGGGAGGGCAGTCTTTTTAAAGTGAATTCAACAATCACAATTTCCTGTGCACTGGTGTGGGCAATCCAAATCTGGGATCATAACTTCTGTGGTGTAACTGTATCTGAGTGACTTGGAGACATCTCCTGGTCACTGCTTTTTAATACAGTCTGTTGTAATGTTTTCAACGCAGGACAAACTCGTTGCTTGTGTAACTTTATTTTTGGAATTGTCCCCCCCCCCCACCCCCGGATTGGACAGCACTTGCTGAACAATCCCGAGTGTGCTGAGATTTACACAGACAACATATTTAAGATTATCAGTCGAGCAATCACTGTACTTGCTACAAACTACATATAGGCATACACATCACCCTGTCCTCTGCAAACAAAATACACATCCAGCCATTTATCACAAAATCAAAGGGGTTCAATAGTTCCTCACACATGGGGCAGCACGGTAGCATAGTGCTTCGCACTGCGGCTTCACAGCACCAGGGTCCCAGGCTCGATTCCTGGCTGGGTTGCTGTCTGTGCAGCGTTCTCCCCATGTCTGCGTAGGTTTCCTCCGGGTGCTCCGGTTTCATCCCACAGTCCAAAGATGTGCTGTGAGGTAATTTGGACATTCTGAATTCTCCCTCTGTGTACCCGAACAGGCGCCGGAGTGTGGTGACCAGAGGATTTTCACAGTAACTTCATTGTAGTGTTAATGTAAGCCGACTTGTGACAATACAGATTATTATTATTCTGCATGGCAATACCTCCACCAATCAGAGTTGACTTGCCGACTAATCAGCAGCCTTTATCATGCAGTCCGCATTCTGGCTTCCTTTGAAATTTGGTATTCTTGTGTCAGTTCTGATACATGCAAGACAAAAAGCTTCAACGGTGTATCTCTTTTTGCAGCAGTAAGATTCATTCATACTCACTGCGAATTGGTTACCTTTTGTGGTCCACACCTGGTTCCTTGTTGAACTAGATCTGGGAAGCTGGAATCGGGTAAACTCGAAAACGTTGCTCGACATTGATATGTTTTACCCCCGGCAGCGAACTGAGAATTCAAAATATCAACGTTTCCTCCTCGGATTGGCTGAGCCTGTCCCCCGTTACACTGGATTTTTCCACACCGTACATCGCTGTCGGGGAGACATAAAATAACGTTGGTCTTCGAAATTCACCATATCGTGGAGGCACCATTGCTGCAAGGTTGTTGAGTATGAATATGTTGTTGCAACACCCTGGCCCAATTCCAGCCACACAGACCCCGGAGTCCCAACAGAAGTTTAACCAATAATTTGCATATTTTCCTGCAATCTCTAACCCTTGACTGCTACAATGAGTTACGGGCACCAGATTTTCAAGTAAAACATTAAACAACTGTTTATTTACAACAAGGAAAAAGATGAATATAATGGTAAGAATGGAACAATGGTCTCCTCATCTATCTATTTGCCAAACCCCATTGCCACCCTCCACCCAGTGTTATTGGAGTGTCCCTTTAATAAATGTGTGTTTAACAAATAGCCTCAGTGGTGACATTGTGTGGGTGGAGCTGGGCTGTGGCTCTGAGTTTTACTTTCGGTTTAGACTTTTGGAAGCTGGGTAAAGACAGAGAAGTCTTGGGTGTGTGTCTCTCTGCATGTTAAAAAATGTCCACATCACTTGATAATTTAAAAGTGATCACTGCTTTCTGTAAATAATTCATACTTACTCTTTTGGTAAAAAGGGTTTGTCCGGTATTGGATGTTCTTATCAAGTTGAAACAGCAGAAAAGGAAGTTATTAAGGGTTATATAAATAGACATTACTAAAGTCTGTGCGGGGAATTTATGTTTGTAGTTGATAAAAAATGCTTCCTGTGTGTGTTTAGAAAATGTTAACTGAATTTGTAGAATAAACTTAAAATACCACCTGAAAAGTAGGCCCTTGTACTCCTCATAACCAAAATCTATAAATAGTTGTGGGTCAGATGAACTCCATGATATACTTTGGAGTTTTCTAAACCAGGCATTGTCAAACTCGGGGGAGCGACCCGTGGGTGGGTCGCGGGCGGGTGCCTGGAGGGTCGCGGTGCCGTCCGTCGCGGCGCTCCCGATCGCGTAAATCCGTGCGTAACAGCCACAGCAGCCGGCTTTTAATGATGCCGGCTGCGAGCGGCCTTCAAAATGGCCAGGAACAGAAAGAAAAAAACTTTAGCTGCACTGCGCATGCGTGCGCGATATTCGGTGCGCATGCGCAGTGCGGTCGCATTTCTAAAAAATGGTTGCAGCCTTTTTTTTTCAAGTTCAGGGGGCCAAAGGGACCCAAAACCATTTCCTCCATTTTTGTCGGCAACAAACAAGGTCAGAGCAACTGGTGGGTCGCCAAGGTCGGCCGGCGTGGGTCACACAGGTCGGCCGGTGTGGGTCACACAGGTCGGCCGGCGTGGGTCACACAGGTCGGCCGGCGTGGGTCACACAGGTCGGCCGGCGTGGGTCGCGCAGGTCGGCCGGCGTGGGTCGCGCAGGTCGGCCGGCGTGGGTCACACAGGTCGGCCGGCGAGGGTCACACAGGTCGGCCGGCGAGGGTCACACAGGTCGGCCGGCGTGGGTCACACAGGTCGGGGGGCGTGGGTCACACAGGTCGGCCGGCGTGGGTCACACAGGTCGGCCGGCGTGGGTCACACAGGTCGGCTGGCGTGGGTCGCGAAGGTCGGCCGGCGTGGGTCACACAGGTCGGCCGGCGTGGGTCACACAGGTCGGCCGGCGTGGGTCGCACAGGTCGGCCGGCGTGGGTCACACAGGTCGGCCGGCGTGGGTCGCGAAGGTCGGCCGGCGTGGGTCGCGAAGGTCGGCCGGCGTGGGTCACACAGGTCGGCCGGCGTGGGTCACACAGGTCGGCCGGCGTGGGTCACACAGGTCGGCCGGCGTGGGTCACACAGGTCGGCCGGCGTGGGTCACACAGGTCGGCCGGCGTGGGTCACACAGGTCGGCTGGCGTGGGTCGTGAAGGTCGGCCGGCGTGGGTCGCACAGGTCGGCCGGCGTGGGTCACACAGGTCGGCCGGCGTGGGTCGCGAAGGTCGGCCGGCGTGGGTCGCGAAGGTCGGCCGGCGTGGGTCACACAGGTCGGCCGGCGTGGGTCACACAGGTCGGCCAGCGTGGGTCACACAGGTCGGCCGGCGTGGGTCACACAGGTCGGCCGGCGTGGGTCACACAGGTCGGCCGGCGTGGGTCACACAGGTCGGCCGGCGTGGGTCACACAGGTCGGCCGGCGTGGGTCGCGAAGGTCGGCCGGCGTGGGTCGCGAAGGTCGGCCGGCGTGGGTCACACAGGTCGGCCGGCGTGGGTCACACAGGTCGGCCGGCGTGGGTCGCGAAGGTCGGCCGGCGTGGGTCGCGAAGGTCGGCCGGCGTGGGTCACACAGGTCGGCCGGCGTGGGTCACACAGGTCGGGGGGCGTGGGTCACACAGGTCGGCCGGCGTGGGTCACACAGGTCGGGGGGCGTGGGTCACACAGGTCGGCCGGCGTGGGTCACACAGGTCGGGGGGCGTGGGTCACACAGGTCGGCCGGCGTGGGTCGCAAAGGTCGGCCGGTTGGTAAAAATGGATCTCCGGAAAAAAGTTTGAAAAACACTTTTCTAAACCCTGGCCCATAACACCAGACACGTACAAGACAAACATATGGTGGGGTAGGATTGAAAATATCAAGGAGTAAAAGCATGAGATGGTTATTTGCTGCCGAGGTAGCATTCTTTGTAGCCCGACATCTTCTAATGGTGGTCTTCAACCAGAAGCTGCAGATTGTGGAATGCTCCCTGGTAAGTCACTTTCACTTTTAACACTCGGATCTTCACACTGAGAATGCACCCTCTGAGGTTGGCTCAGTCCTGACAGTCCTCCACCACATTGACTTCCTGTCTCACTGAGACAATTTTAAAAATTCTGTGCCTGAGAATTTAAACAACGGTTGTCTACCACTCCACACACCGGCCACTTGCCTGCCGTTTCTGAAGGTCAAGCTTCACTTCCAGGGAGCTCCCACAGGTTAAACGGACTGCAGACAGGAAGGTCAGTTTCAGCTTTGAGCCTTCAATTCGAGATGTAAACCTTGACAGGCCTGATAGGGAGAGAGTACTTGAACCAGCTTCTCGCTGTCTCGATGTCTGACCAGAACTCAGGTAAAATGGTACTCTTCTCCTGACCCCGCCTTTCTTCTAAAAGGTTCTGAAAGGCTCCACCAATCGCAATTGAGATCAGCAGATATCCCAGAATTTCAGACACACTGATTGGCTGCTTGCCAAGTCCATCAAAATGATATCATAGGCTATGCCACAGCGCAACAACAGGAGACCAGAGCCAGTGCATTAGACCAATTTGACCATAGTCTCTCAGTTCTAAATCAAAACTGCAATGTTTCAGGGACAGGGGTTAAAAAGAGAAACATGAAACAGAAAAGGAACATAAGAACATAAGAACTAGGAGCAGGAGTAGGCCATCTGGCCCCTCGGGCCTGCTCCACCATTCAATTAGATCATGGCTGATCTTTTGTGGACTCAGCTCCACTTTCCGGCCCGAACACCATAACCCTTAATCTCTTTATTCTTCAAAAAACTATCTGTCTTTATCTTAAAAACATTTAATGAAGAATGAAGGAGCCTCTACTGCTTCACTGGGCAAGGAATTCCATAGATTCACAACCCTTTGGGTGAAGAAGTTCCTCCTAAACTCAGTCCTAAATCTACTTCCCCTTATTTTGAGGCTATGCCCCCTAGTTCTGCTTTCACCCGCCAGTGGAAACAATCTGCCCGCATCTATCCAATCTATTCCCTTCATAATCTTATATGTTTCGATAAGATCCCCCCTCATCCTTCTAAATTCCAACGAGTACAGTCCCAGTCTACTCAACCTCTCCTCGTAATCCAACCCCTTCAGCTCTGGGATTAACCTAGTGAATCTCCTCTGCACACCCTCCATTGCCAGTACGTCCTTTCTCAAGTAAGGAGACCAAAACTGAACACAATACTCCAGGTGTGGCCTCACTAACACCGTATAAAATTGCAGCAGAACCTCCCTAGTCTTAGAACTCCATCCCTCGAACAATGAAGGACAAAATTCCATTTGCCTTCTTAATCACCTGTTGCACCTGTAAACCAACTTTTTGCCACTCATGCACTAGCACACCCAGGCCTCTCTGCACAGCAGCATGTTTTAATATTTTATCATTTAAATAATAATCCCTTTTGCTGTTATTCCTACCAAAATGGGTAACCTCACATTTGTCAACATTGTATTCCATCTGCCAGACCCTAGCCCATTCACTTAGCCTATCCAAATCCCTCTGCAGACTTCCAGTATCCTCTGCACTTTTTGCTTTACCACTTATCTTAGTGTCGTCTGCAAACTTGGACACATTGCCCTTGGTCCCCAACTCCAAATCATCGATGTAAATTGTGAACAATTGTGGGCCCAATACTGATCCCTGAGGGACACCACTAGCTACTGATTGCCAACCAGAGAAACCCCCATTAATCCCCACTCTTTGCTTTCTATAATAGGCCAATCCTCTATCCATGCTACTACTTTACCCTTAATGCCATGCATCTTTATCTGATGCAGCAACCTTTTGTGTGGCACCTTGTCAAAGGCTTTCTGGAAATCCAGATATACCACATCCATTGGCTCCCCGTTATCTACCGCACTGTTAATGTCCTCAAAAAATTCCACTAAATTAGTTCGGCACGACCTGCCCTTTTTGAACCCATGCTGCTTCTGCCCAATGGGACAATTTCCATCCAGATGCCTAGCTATTTCTTCCTTGATGATAGATTCCAGCATCTTCCCTACTACAGAAGTTAAGCTCACTGGCCTATAATTACCCGATTTCTGCCTACCTCCTTTTTTAAACAGTGGTGTCACGTTTGCTAATTTCCAATCCGCCGGGACCACCCCAGAGTCTAGTGAATTTTGGTAAATTATCACTGGTGCATTTACAATTTCCCTAGCCATCTCTTTTAGCACTCTGGGATGCATTCCATCAGGTCCAGGAAACTTGTCTACCTTTAGCCCCATTAGCTTGCCCATCACTACCTCCTTGGTGATAACAATCCTCTCAAGGTCCTCACCTGTCACTGTCTCATTTCCATCAGTCACTGGCATGTTATTTGTGTCTTCCACTGTGAAGACCGACCCAAAAAATCTGTTCAGTTCCTCAGCCATTTCCTCATCTCCCATTATTAAATCTCCCTTCTCATCCTCTAAAGGACCAATATTTACCTTAGCCACTCTTTTTTGTTTTATGTATTTGTAGAAACTTTTACGATCTGTTTTTATATTCTGAGCAAGTTTACTCTCATAATCTATCTTACTCTTCTTTATAGCTTTTTTAGTAGCTTTCTGTTGCCCCCTAAAGATTTCCCAGTGTTCTAGACTCCCACTGATCTTTGCTACTTTGTATGTTTTTTCCTTCAATTTGATACTCTCCCTTATTTCCTTAGATATCCACGGTCGATTTTCCCTCTTTTTACCGTCCTTCCTTTTTGTTGGTATAAACCTTTGCTGATCACTGTGAAAAATCACTTGGAAGGTTCTCCACTGTTCCTCAACTGTTTCACCATACAGTCTTTGCTCCCAGTCTACCTTAGCTAGTTCTTCTCTCATCCCATTGTAATCTCCTTTGATTAAGCACAAAACACTAGTGCTTGATTTTACCTTCTCACCCTCCATCTGTATTTTAAATTCCACCATATTGTGATCGCTCCTTCTGAGAGGATCCCTAACTATGAGATCCTGAATCAATCCTGTCTCATTACACAGGACCAGATCTAGGACCGCTTGTTCCCTCGTAGGTTCCATTACATACTGTTCTAGGAAACTATCACGTATACATTCTATAAACTCCTCCTCAACACTGCCTTGACCGACCTGGTTAAACCAATCGACATATAGATTAAAATCCCCCATGATAACTGCTGTACCATTTCTACATGCATCAATTATTTCTTTGTTTATTGCCTGCCCCACCATAATGTTACTATTTGGTGGCCTATAGATTACTCCTATCAGTGACTTTTTCGCCTTAATATTCCTGATTTCCACCCAAATGGATTCAACCTTATCCTCCATAGCACCAAAGTCATCCCTTACTGTTGCCCGGATGTCACCCTTAAATAACAGAGCTACACCACCTCCCTTACCATCCACTATGTCCTTCCGAAAAGTTTGATACCCTCGGATATTTAACTCCCAGTCGTGACCATCCTTTAACCATGTTCCTTTAAACAAGTTATTTTCAATGTGGAGGATAATTGCCCACTATTGAACAAAGAACAAACAAAGAACAAAGAAATGTACAGCACAGGAACAGGCCCTTCGGCCCTCCAAGCCCGTGCCGACCATACTGCCCGACTAAACTACAATCTTCTACACTTCCTGGGTCCGTATCCTTCTATTCCCATCCTATTCATATATTTGTCAAGATGCCCCTTAAATGTCCCTATCGTCCCTGCCTCCACTACCTCCTCCGGTAGTGAGTTCCAGGCACCCACTACCCTCTGCGTAAAAAACTTGCCTCGTACATCTACTCTAAACTTTGCCCCTCTCACCTTAAACCTATGCCCCCTAGTAATTGACCCCTCTACCCTGGGGAAAAGCCTCTGACTATCCACTCTGTCTATGCCCCTCATAATTTTGTATACCTCTATCAGGTCGCCCCTCAACCTCCTTCGTTCCAGTGAGAACAAACCGAGTTTATTCAATCGCTCCTCATAGCTTATGCCCTCCATACCTGGCAACATTCTGGTAAATCTCTTCTGCACCCTCTCTAAAGCCTCCACATCCTTCTGGTAGTGTGGCGACCAGAATTGAACACTATACTCCAAGTGTGGCCTAACTAAGGTTCTATACAGCTGCAACATGACTTGCCAATTCTTATACTCAATGCCCCGGCCAATGAAGGCAAGCATGCCGTATGCCTTCTTGACTACCTTCTCCACCTGTGTAGCCCCTTTCAGTGATCTGTGGACCTGTACTCCTAGATCTCTTTGACTTTCAATACTCTTGAGGGTTCTACCATTCACTGTATATTCCCTACCTGCATTAGCCCTTCCAAAATGCATTACCTCACATTTGTCCAGGTTAAACTCCATCTGCCATCTCTCCGCCCAAGTCTCCAGACAATCTAAATCCTGCTGTATCCTCAGACAGTCCTCATCGCTATCCGCAATTCCACCAACCTTTGTGTCGTCTGCAAACTTACTAATCAGACCAGTTACATTTTCCTCCAAATCATTTATATATACTACAAAGAGCAAAGGTCCCAGCACTGATCCCTGTGGAACACCACTGGTCACAGCCCTCCAATTAGAAAAGCATCCCTCCATTGCTACCCTCTGCCTTCTATGGCCTAGCCAGTTCTGTATCCACCTTGCCAGTTCACCCCTGATCCCGTGTGACTTCACCTTTTGTACTAGTCTACCATGAGGGACCTTGTCAAAGGCCTTACTGAAGTCCATATAGACAACATCTACTGCCCTACCTGCATCAATCATCTTAGTGACCTCCTCGAAAGACCTTGAGATGAGACCTTGTCCCTCCTTAGGACAGAGGGTATCAAAAGTTGTTCATGTAAATGCTTTGAAAAGTTGCCGTTTTTAAGAACTTGCAGTGAAAGGAAATAAAGTGAGAATGGTTCAGCGTACAGCACAGGAGGGCGTACCAGGAGAAAGACCAAGCATACATAAATATCAAGCGTGAACCTGGTGAAGCTACAAAACAGGACTGTTTGTCTGGTAAACAGCATAAGCAGTAAATAATAGGGTGTGCTAAGCAATTCCACAATCAACAGATCAGATCTAAGCATTGCAGTTAGGTGACATCCAGCCGTGAATGGTGGTGGACAAATAAAGAATTCACTGGAGGAGGAGTCTCCACAAATATCCCCGTCCTCAATGATGGAGGAGGCCAGCAGATCAGTGTAAATGACAAGGCTGGAATATTCGTCACAATTTTCAGCCAGAAGCGCCAGGTCAATGATTCATCGCGACGTCCTCTAGAGGTACCCAGCACCACAGATGTTCGATTCGCTCCATGTGACATCAAGAAATGGCTGAAGGCACTGAATTGATATGAATTTGCTTTATGTCACGTGTACCGAGAAACAGTGAAAAGCTTTGCTTTGTGTACAGTCCCGACAGATCGGTCCATACATGACAAAACACAGGACATGCATAAATCCACAACGTAAGTACAGAGGAGCAGCCATCGGGTGAGCACACTGTGTAGTACTCCTCAGTAGAGACGATTTGTGAAATGTGTGAAGCACAGAATAATGACATTTTACGATACTGACCAAAAATGATTTGTCTGCATTTTCACAGTGGATCCTGTCTGGTCACCCTCGCCTACTGTAGCTGCTTTACTGGATTTGGGTGTCCAGGGAGATTTACTGATTTGTAGACAGCAGTTGAGAAACTCCCTGCACGTGTTTGTAATAATCAAAGCTCCTGTTAGTAGGTTCTTTCCAAATCATTCTGAATTCAGGTCTGTTGTGTATTCAGGAAACCAGAAAATGTTGGTAAAATATTGTTCAGAACTTAGGAAGTCTGGGCCACTGCCTTAGAATTGTGGCCATTTTAGTGAAATAAGCGATTAAAATAAAATCTCACTGTCTCAACATCAGGGGTTTATTCCAAATCAGAGGCAAAGTTATTTCTAAGAGAGGATGACAGATATCACTATAACTTCGTGTTTGTGTAGGTTAAGTCCATTTCCCTCTCTGTTTCTTAGCATTTATAAAAATAGATCAAACAAAATATCAAAATGTTTTTTATTTCAATTAAAATATCTGTGATCAGTGCCGATCAGTATAATTCACAACTGGCACAAAAGTATGGCTGTGGAAGCAGTGGCATCGTGGTATTGTCACTGGGCTAGTAATCCAGAGACCAGATCGGGCCAGAGAGTGCAAATTCTCAGGCTGAGCATGAATTTCACAGTTAGTATGGCAGCTTTTATCTCACTCTGTATCTGGTTACTTACTTAATAAACAGTTTATTCATTGATTACTTGTCTCACAGTCACGCAGCCCACTCAAGGGCAACACCCACAGTAGCCCCGACAGGGGGTCACCGGACGAGTGCCGTGGATTGTACTGCTGATAAGGGCAGCGGTAGCCGATGGTAGCCCTGGCAGCAGGGACGTGCGCCAGGGCCAGAGTCCCCATGATGCCAGGCGCCAACAGGGCCAGGGATGGCGGGGTGGAGGGGTTGGGACACGGGGTGGCAGACCGGCAGTATCAATCATGGGCACCATGTAGCCTGCTGCACCTGGTTGGGCATGGCGGTATGCCCATGTCAGCCTTTCACCCCTGCAGACAATGGACATTGACATTCAACCAGCAATGGTGGCCGTCCTGCTGGTCGCTGGGGGATGCAATGCGGCCCTATGAGCTGGAGTTGCTCGAGGAAGAGCAAGATGCAGCAGCAGAGCGTGCCACAGTGAAGCCTGCCCCAGAGGAACAGGAGGAAGCCGCCCAGGATAGAGAGTCAGCTGCCCAATAAGCCGAGCAGGAGGAGGTGCAAAGGAGGCACCACATGAGGCCCCATATGTACCTACACCACCTGTCATTCGAGGACCTGCTGGACCAGGTCTGCCATCGAAGACGCCGGCTGAGCAGACAGACAGTGCGGCATATCTGCCCTGAAGCTTTACGCCACAGAGTCCTTCCAGGCACCGACTGGGAACCTGTCTAATATCTCAAAGAGGTTGCTACACAGGTGCATACACACCGTCATAGATACATAGTGTCATGTGAGATTACCATTAAGAAATGGCTGTTTAGAAATGGGTGTGTATATAAACCTCTGTAGTGAGAGTACCTTTAAGAAATAGGTGTTTAATACTGCAGTGATGTCAGAGAGTGGGTGGAGCTGGGCTGTCTGTCAGTTTTTTACTTTCGCTTTAGGCTGTTTGCTGCAGGGTGTGTTTTAGTTACGTTTTCAGTGTTGGAGCTGAAGTCAGACAGAGCGGGTGTACTGTTGATGTCTCTGCCATTAAAAGACTATCTCTTGATCATTTGGTGAATTCAGAATTATAAATGTTCTCAATAGTGAATGTAAACCTAATGTGCTTCTGTTAAAAGGTGTTTCTTCTGTCTTCTGGATGTTGTTTGGGAAGTTATTAAGTATTACTTAATGTTGTATTCTTTGGAGGTTGTATTTGAATTGATGGTTGCTAAGATGTTCACTGTATGTTAAAAACGTTAACTTGAGTTCATAGAATAAACATTGTTTTGCATTCGAAAAATACTTTTCCATTTCTGCTGTACCACACCCGTAGAGTGAGCCGTGTGCTCCCCATACCACAATCAAGTAAAGGTTGTGGGTCAGGTGAACTCCATGATACACTTTGGGGTTCTCTATACCCTGGCCCATAACAAATTGGTGGCTCATCCGGGATAAAAGTCTTTCTATTGGATTGGCTTAGTGAACTTAAAGACAGTGAGGGGTGAGCATATTGTGGTTGCTTAGCAGGTGTGGTATTGTAGTTTAAGTGGGGAGTGTGTTGTGGACAATGGCTCTTTCAGGGGCTCTGAGGTTTTTGAGGGTGGAGACGGTCACAAGCAGTACCTTACGGACAGAGACTAAAAGCAGACTGTTAGATTTGGCAAAAACATTGCAATTAACATTACCTGACAAATGCTAAAAGATTAGGTAATTATGGCGGTGGCTAAGCATTTAAAGATGCCTGAGATACAGTTTGACTCATTGGAAATAGCTAAAATTCAGTTACGAATGAAACAAATGGAACATGAGAAAGAATTAAAGCAGCTTGAATACGAGAGGGAGGAAAAAGAAAGAGGGAGAGAAGGAAATAGAGAGGAAAAAGAAAGAGAGAGAGAAAGAGACAGAGAGGAAAAAGAAAGAGAGAGAGAGGAAAAAGAAAAGGAGAGAGAAGAAGGGAGAAAAGAAAGAATGGCCCTAGCAGAGCAAAAAGAAAGAGAAAGGGAGATACAGATCAGGGAAAACGATAAAGAGAGAGAGTTTGTACTTCTGAAAATGGCCATGAAACATGACAGTCAGTTAAAATTGGCAGACATAAAAGGAAACGTACAGTTGGATGATAGTGATGAGGGTAGTGAGCAAGAGCGTCAAAGTCGAAGGCTTGGTGGGAATCTATTTAAATATGTCCAAGCATTGCCAAAGTTTGATGAGAAGGAGGTGGAAGCCTTTTTCATTACATTTGAGAAGGTGGCTAAAGAAATGAAATGGCCACAGGAATGTGGGTATTACTGATTCAAACAAAGCTAGTAGGTAGAGCTAGTGAAGTGTTTGCATCACCACAGGAGGAGGTATCTGGGACATATGAGGAGGTGAAAAAGATCCATCTTAGGTGCATATGAACTAGTGCCTGAAGCCTACAGACAAAGGTTTAGAAATTTAAGGAAAGAATTTGGTCAAACAGACATGGCGTTTGAAAGGCGCAAACAGAGTAATTTTGATCGGTGGATAAGGGCTTTGTAAATAGACCAAACGTATGAAGCTCTCAGAGAAACTATACTTTTGGAGGAGTTTAAAAATTCAATTCCTGATGTAGTGAGAACTCATGTGGAAGAGCAGGGGGTTAAAACTGCGAGATTAGCAGCAGAAATGGCAGATGATGATAAATTAGTTCATAAATCAAAGCTTGGTTTTCGACATCAGTTTCAGGCTGTGAGGGATAGAAACTGGGGACATGAGACTCAAGTGGTAAAAGTAAAGGTGATCTGATGGGAGATAATAAGGAGAGTGTACCTCAGGTTAAAAAAGAAATCCAGGAGGGTGGAAGAGACATGAAAAGTTTCAAATGTTTTCACTGTAATGAACTAGGCCATGTAACGTCACAGTGTTGGTGGTTGAAGAAAAGCACTGGGAAGGCTGATGTGGTAAAACAGGATAAGACAGTGGGGTTTGTTAAGTCCAGTGAAGAGTGGTGAAGTGGTAGTATGAGTAATAGAGAAACTATCTTGTCCAGGAATACAGTTTATCTTGGGTAATTATATAGCTAGATTGCAGGTGGGTGTGATGCCAACTGTGGTTGATAAGCCAGTGGAAAATCAGATAACTCAAGTGCTGAAGGACGAATATCCTGGGATTTTTCCGGATTCTGTAGTAACAAGGTCACAAAGTCACAGCTTAAGACAAGAGGATAAATCAAAGAGTGAAGATGAAGTTGAAGTGCAATTATCAGAAACGATTTTTGATCAGATGGTTGAAAAAGAACAAGAACAGGTGGAGGATGAGGCGGATATTTTTAGTTCAGGAAAATTGGCGAAGTTACAACAGAAAGATGTAGAAATAAAACGGATGTATCAGAAAGCATACACGGAAGAGGAATCTGCGTGTATACCAGAGTGTTATTACCGTAAAAATGATGTCTTGATGAGAAAATGGAGACCTTTACATAGGCAGGCAGATGAAAAGTGGGCAGAAGTTCATCAAGTAGTACTGCCGGTAGGATATAGAAAGGAGGTGTTGCGAGTTGCACGTAAGGTACCAGTGGGAAGTCATTTGGGAATAAGGAAATCTCAAGCTGAAATCCAGAAACATTTTTATTGGCCTGGACTACATAAAGATGTAGTTAAATTTTGTCAATCATGTCACACATGTCAAGTGATAGGGAAACCTCAAGAAGTGATAAAACCAGCGCCCTTAATACCCATTTCCAGCATTTGTGGAACCTTTCACCAGGGACCTAATTGATTGTGTCGGACCGCTTCCTAAAACAAAAAGTAGGAATCAATATCTTTTGACTATAATGGATGTGTCTACTAGGTTTCCAGAGGCCATTCCAGTATGTAATATTACAGCTAAAAAGACTGTGGAGGAGTTACTTAAATTCTTTGCTAGATATGGACTACCCACAGAAATACAATCGGATCAAGGATTGAATTTTACCTCAAGGTTATTCAAAGAAGTTATGGATAGTTTAGGAATAAAACAATTTAAATCAACTGCATACATTCCAGAACCGCAGGGAACGTTAGAAAGGTGGCATCAGACATTAAAGACAATGTTGAGGGTTTATTGTCAAGATTATCCAGAGGATTGGGATAAAGGAATTCCATTTGTACTGTTTGCAATTAGGGATGCATCTAATGAGTCAACCAAATTCAGATCCTTTTGAGCTAATTTCTGATCATGAGGTAAGAGGACCACTTAAATTGATTAAGGAAAAATAGGTGAGTGAGAAATTGGAAATTACATTATTGGATTACGTGTCAAATTTTAGGGAACGATTAAACAGAGCAGGTGAATTGGCTAGACAACATTTAAAAGTTGCACAACATGTGATGAAATGGGTCGCGGACAAGAAATCCAAAGTTCGTAGTTTTGCAAGTGGAGATAAGGTTTTAGTACTGTTACCAGTGGTAGGTGAACCTTTAAAAGCAAGGTTTTGTGGACCTTATCAGATTGAAAGGAAATTAAGTGAGGTGAATTATGTGGTTAAAAACGTGCGGTTATAAGGAAAACTCACCGAGTGTGTCATGTGAATATGCTTAAAAGGTACTTTGAAAGGGAAGGACAGAAAAAGGATGAGGTTTTAATGATTCAAACTCAACGTGACGATCCAAATCCAGATGACTTGGAATTTGACATACCTCAAATTAAATTGGAAAATGAGGATGTTCTTAAAAATTGGGATAAATTGTTGAGTTCCTTCCAGAGGAAAAACAAACCGACCTGAAAGAGTTATTGATATCACATGGGCAAGTTTCTACAGATAAATTGGGAAGACTAAAATGGCTATACATGATGTAGATGTGGGAAATGCTGTTCCAATCAAACAACATCCATACAGACTTAACTTTTTAAAATTGACACAGGTTAACAAAGAGATTGAGAGTATGCTTAAAAATGGTATAATTGTGTGGGTTGCAGCCAATGGAGCTCACCCATAGTGATGGTACCAAAACCAGATGGTACCTAACGGTTGTGTGTGGACTACAGAAAGCTTAATGCAGTTACAAGAACGGACTCTTATCCTATCCCATGTTTGGAGAATTGCATTGAGAAAGTGGGACAATCAGCTTTTATTTCCAAACTGGATTTACTTAAAGGTTACTGGTAGGTACCTTTATCCAAAAGGGCGAAGGAAATTTCAGCTTTCGTGACTCCAGATGGCATATACCAATTCAAAGTTATGCCATTTGGCATGAAAAATGCCCAAGACACATTTCAACGGTTAACTAACAAAGTTGTTTCAGGATTATCCAATTGTGCGGTCTACATCGATGATCTGGTAATTTTCAGCCAGACGTGGAAAGAACATTTAAAACATCTGATGGAATTATTCGATTGACTTCAGGAGGCGGGTTTGGTGATAAATCTAGCCAAAAGTGAATTTGGATAAGCCCAAGTCCCTTTCATTGCGGAGTTTCCTATACCCTCAAGACGAAGGGAAATAATGCGATTTCTTGGCATGAGTGGATTTGATCGAACATTTGTGCAAAATATTTGTAGCGTGGTGGCTCCACTGATAGACTTGCTCAAGAAGCGTAACAAATTCCAATGGACAGCGGAGTGTCGACAGGCATTTGACTGCCTGAAAGCTGTGATAACCAATGCTCTTGCGTTGGAGAATTGCAAGGGACTCTGTGATCAGATTGAACTAAAGTATCTGACTTTAAAGAGAAATGCCGAGGTGTAGAAAGATCATGCAAGGACGTTCTTGTTCAAAGAGACTGTCAATCGAGAAGGATTTCAGTTGGAGGAGGAAAAACAAAAAATGGACTATATTGTTGTACCTGTTTGCGTGTGTTGTCTTTTTCTAAACGTAAGAGTATATTTACTGTGTGCATTTCTTAAAGGATAGTGAAAAGGTGAAAAATGAAACCATCTTGAAGTTGATGGTTTATTTTTTTTTCTTGGGGGGAGGTGTCATGTGAGAGTACCTTTAAGAAATGGGTGTTTATTACTGCAGTGATATCAGAGAGTGGGTGGAGCTCGACTGCCTGTCAGCTTTTTAGTTTTGTTTTAGGCTGCTTACTGTCAGGTGTGTTTTAGTTGCGGTTTCAGTGTTGGAGCTGAAGCCAGACAGAGCGGGTGTACTGTTGATCTCTCTGCCATGAAATGGCTATCTCTTGATTATTTGGTGAATTCAGAATTATAAATGTTCTCAGTAGTGAATGTAAACCTAATGTGCTTCTGTTGAAAGGTGTTTCTTCTGTCTTCTGGATGTTGTTTGGGAAGTTATTGAGGATTACTTAGTGTTGTATTCTTTGGGGGTTATATTTGAATTGATGGTTGCTAAAATGTTCACTGTATGTTAAAAAGGTTAACTTGAGTTTATAGAATAAACATTGTTTTGCTTTTAGAAATACTTTTCCATTTCTGCTGTACCACACCCGTAGAGTGGGCCGTGTGCTCCCCATACCACAATCTATTAAAAGTTGTGGGTCAGGTGAACTCCATGTTACACATTGGCGTTCTCTAAACCCTGGCCCATAACAATAGATACATGGAAGATAGGAGCAGGAGGAGGCCTTTTGGCCCTTCGAGCCTGCTCCGCCATTCATCACGATCATGGCTGATCATCCAACTCAATAACCTAATCCTGCTTTCTCCCCATAGCCTTTGATCCCATTCTCCCCAAGTGCTATATCCAGCCGGCTGGATATTCAATGTTTTAGCATCAACTACTTCCTGTGGTAATGAATTCCCCAGGCTCACCACTCTTTGGGTATAGAAATGTCTCCTTATCTCTGTCCGAAATGGTTTACCCTGAATCCTCAGACTGTGATGCCTGGTTCTGGACACACCCATCATTGGTAACATTTTCCCTGCATCTACCCTGTCTAGTCCTGTTGAATTTTATAAGTCTATGAGAACCCCCCTCATTCTTCTGAACTCCAGCGAGAACAATCCCAACCTAGTCAATCCCTCCTCATATGACAGTCCCGCCACCCCCGGAATCAGTCTGGTAAACCTTCGCTGTGCTCCCTCGAGAGCAAGAACATCCTTCCTCAGAGAAGGAGACCAAAACTGCTCACAATACCCCAGGTGTGGCCTCACCAAGGCCCTGTACAATTGCAGCAACACATCCCTGCTTCTATACTCGAAACCTCTCGCAATGAAGGCCAACATACCATTAGCCTTCTTTACCGCCTGCTGCACCTGCATGCTTACCTTCAGCGAATGGTGTACAAGGACACCCAGGTCCCGCTGCACACACCCCTCTCCTAATTTACAACCATTCAGGTAGTAATCTGCATTCCTGTTTTTGCTTCCAAAATGAATAACCTCACACTTATCCAAATTATACTGCATCTGCCATTGATTTCCCACTTGCCCAACCTGTCCAGATCTTGCTGCAGGATCCCTGCATCCTCATCACAGTTCACCCTCCCACCCAACTTGGTGTCATCGGCAAACTTTGAGATGTTACATTTTGTTTCCTCATCCAAATCATTAATATATAGTGTGAGTAGCTGTGGTACCCCACTGGTTACTGCTTTCCAATTTGAAAAGGACTCATTAATCCCTACTCTTTCTTTCCTCTCTTCAACCAGTTTTCTATCCACCTCAATACATTTCCACCTATCCCATGCGCTTTAATTTTGCACAATAATCTCTTATGCGGGACTTTGTCAAATGCCTTCTGAAAGTCTAAATATACCACATCGACTGGCTCCCCCTTGTCGACTGTACTGGTTACCTCTTCAAAGAATTCCAACAGGTTTGTCAAGCATGAGTTCCCCTTCATAAATCCATGCTGACTCTGACTGATCCTGCCACTGCTTTCTAAATGTTCCGCTATGAAGTCCTCGATAATCGATTGAAGCATTTTCCCCACTACCGATGTTAGGCTGACTGGTCTATAATTCCCTGCTTTCTCTCTACCTCCGTTTTTGAATATCGGAGTGATGTGAGCTACCCTCCAATCTGTAGGGACAGTTCCAGAGTCTATAGAATCCCAGAAGATGACCACCAATGCATCCACTATTTCCAGAGCCACCTCCTTACCACCCTGGGATGCAGATTCTCAGGCCCTGGGAATTTATCCGCCTTCAATCGCTTCAATTTTCCCAGCATCATTTCTCTACTAATGTTAATCACCCTCAGTTCTTCCCTCTCACTAATGCTTCCATTCTCCAACATTTCTGGTATCTGATTTGTGTCCGCTTTTGTGAAGACAGAACCAAAGTGTGTATTCAATTGCTCAGCCATTTCTTTGTCCATCTTATGCATTCCCCAGTTTCTGTCTGTAGGGGGCCTACATTTCTCTTTACCAATCTCTTTCTCTTCACATATCTGCAGAAACTCTTAGTGTCAGTCTTTGTGTTCCCTGCAAGCTTCCTTTCGTACTGTACTTTCCACTTCTTAATCAATCCCTTGATCCTTCTTCGCTGAATTCTAAACTGCTCCTCATCCTCAGACCTATTATTTTTCTTGGCCAATCTGTGTGCTTCTTCCTTGGATCGGATACTATTTCTAATTTCCTTTGTAAGCCATGGATTGGCCCTCTTACCCCCTTAGTTTTGTGCCAGACAGGAATGAACAGTTGCCGTAGTTCCCCCATACGTTCCTTGAATGTTTGCTATTGTCTATCAACTTTCATCCCTTTGAATAACTCTCCCCAATCTATCGAGGCCAACTCACGCCTCATATCCTCATAGTTCCCTTTATTAAGATTCAGCACCGTAGTCTCTGAATCAACTACTTCACTCTCCACCTTGATAAAAAATTCTCTCATGTTATGGTCGCTCATCCCCAAGGGGTCTCTGACAGCCAGATTGGCAATAATACCCTTCTCATTACGCAGGAGGTCATGGAGGCTCTGTGTGCCCGGTCGGCACAATACATTCATTTCAATGTGGACCGAGCCCACCAGGATGCCCGGGTAGCATTGTTCACCACCATCGCCAACATGCCCTGTGTCCAGAGGGTGATCGACGGGAAGCATGTCCCCCTATGAGCACTGCAGATGACAGACTGCTCTATGCAAACAGAAAGGGGCTCCACTTGATGAATGTGCAGCTCATATGTGACCATCGGACGCGAATCGTGCACGTCTGGGCCCTGTACCTGGGCGGTGTGCAGGGCACCTTCATTCTGGCACACTCGATGACTCCTGAGCACCCCAGCAGCACCCTCCCAATGATCAGCAAAGTGATGGGAAGCATTGTTGACAGTGTTATCAAGCAGCATTTATACAGCAATAACCCGCTCATCAGTGCTCAGTTTGGGTGTTGCCAGGTCCACTTGACTCCTGATCTCATTTCTCTTTGGACAAAGGATACAATTAGTGCCCATAATTCTCAACAAGCTGGATGCTTCTGCATAAAACTTACGCATTATTGCATGCTTTGTAGCGATGATCATCACCCTCACCACAGTTTCCATACTGATTTCCCCTTTGATTGGTCAGTGAATAACAAAGCGTTTCAGCATTCCTTGCACCTACGAGAAAGCAAGTGGAGAATTATCATGATTTTATGGATCAGAAACTGGCCTGATCCATACCACACATTCCTCCTCCCCATCTGGGTCCCAATGAGAAGTGAACAGAGTCGGGGAGAATGTGCTTTACAGAGAAACAGAGAGTTTCAAATGGAGAGGTGTCGAAAAACAAACAGCGTAACAAAAATACAGCACCGACATTAAGCATGTTCACGTGTGTGAGTGCATTCAATTCGAGGATTGCCCGAAACTTCAAATTCCCCAGGGAAGGACAGTCAGTTCCTGTTGAAAACATCTGAACAACACTGAGAGCATGGGACCCCCTGAGGAGAGCAAAGAACAAAGAACAAAGAACAAAGAAAAGAACAGCACAGGATCAGGCCCTTCGGCCCTCCAAGCCCATGTCGACCATGCTGCCCAACTAAACTACAATCCTCTACACTTCCTGGGTCCGTACCCCTCTATTCCCATCCTATTCATGTATTTGTCAAGATGCCCCTTAAATGTCACTATCGTAGTCCACACCAGAGAGCTCCTTCTCCCACCTGGGCTGGGATTGTCCGCTCCTGTCCACCACGGGACCGGACATTCTCACCCAAATCAATGGACCTTTGGCTGGTCCGTCAAATGTTCCATTCCAATAATTCATGCCGTAGGCAAGACCAGAAGACGGCCCTGGTTTCACACATTTTTCCATGCCTGGATCAAGAATGGTACCACTAAAGATCATATCATAAGAACATAAGAACTAGGAGCAGGAGGAGGCCATCTGGCCCCTCGAGCCTGCCCCGCCATTCAATGAGATCATGACTGATCTTTTGCGGACTCAGCTCCACTTTCCAGCCCGAACACCATAACCCTTTATTCCTTTATTCTTCAAAAAACTATCTATCTTTATCTTAAAAACATTTAATGAAGGAGCCTCAACTGCTTCACTGGGCAAGGAATTCCATAGATTCACAACCCTTTGGGTGAAGAAGTTCCTCCTAAGCTCAGTCCTAAATCTACTTCCCCTTATTTTGAGGCTATGCCCCCTAGTTCTGCTTTCACCCGCCAGTGGAAACAACCTGCCCGCATCTATCCTATCTATTCCATTCATAATTTTATATGTTTCTTTAAGATCCCCCCTCATCCTTCTAAATTCCAACGAGTACAGTCCCAGTCTACTCAACCTCTCCTCGTAATCCAACCCCCTTCAGCTCTGGGATTAACTTAGTGAATCTCCTCTGAACACGTCCTTTCTCAGGTAAGCAGGCCAAAACTGAACACAATACTCCAAGTGTGGCCTCACTAACACCTGAAACAACTGCAGCATAACCTCCCTAGTCCTGAACTCCTTCCTCTAGCAATGAAGGATAAAACTGCATTTGCCTTCTTAATCACCTGTTGCACCAGTAAACCAACTTTTTGCGACTCATGCGCTAGGACACCCAGGTCCTTCTGCAGCATGTTTTAATATTTTATCATCTCGTTTAGCTCAGTGGGCTCGACAGCTGGTTTGTGATGCACAACAAGACCAGCAGTGTTCAATTCCCGTTACAGCTTACCCAAACAGGCGCCGGAATATTGCGACTAGGGGCTTTTCACAGTAACTTCATAACTTGTGACAAGAAAAGAGTATTATTATTATTTATCATTTGAATAACAATCCCTTTTGCTGTTATTCCTACCAAAATGGATAACCTCACATTTGTCAACATTGTATTCCATCTGCCAGACCCTAGCCCATTCACTTAGCCTATCCAAATCCCTCTGCAGACTTCCGGTATCCTCTGCACTTTTTGCTTTACCACTTATGTTAGTGTCGTCTGCAAACTTGGACACATTGCACTTGGGCCCCAACTCCAAATCATCGATGTAAATTGTGAACAATTGTGGGCCCAACACTGATCCCTGAGGGACACCACTAGCTACTGATTGCCAACCAGAGAAACCCCCATTAATCCCCACTCGTTGCTTTCTATAATAGGCCAATCCTCTATCCATGCTACTACTTTACCCTCAATGCCATGTATCTTTATCTTATGCAACACCTTTTGTGCGGCACCTTGTCAAAGGCTTTCTGGAAATCCAGATATACCACATCCATTGGCTCCCTGTCATCTACCACTCTGATAATGTCCTCAAAAAATTCCACTAAGTTAGTTAGGCACGACCTGCCCTTTATGAACCCATGCTGCGTCTGCCCAACAGGACAATTTCCATCCAGATGCCTCGCTATTTCTTCCTTGATGATAGATTCCAGTATCTTCCTTACTACTGAAGTTAAGCTAACTGGCCTATAATTACCCGCTTTCTGCCTACCTCCTTTTTTAAACAGCGGTGTCACGTTTGCTAATTTCCAATCCGCCGGGACCACCCCAGAGTCTAGTGAATTTTGGTAAATTATCACTAGTGCATTTGCAATTTCCCGAGCCATGTCTTTTAGCACTCTGGGATGCATTTCATCAGGGCCAGGAGACTTGTCTACCTTTAGCCCCATTAGCTTGACCATCACTACTACCTTAGTGATAAAAATCATCTCAAGGTCCTCACCTGTCATAGTCTCATTTCCATCAGTAAGTGGCATGTTATTTGTGTCTTCCACTGTGAAGACCGACCCAAAAACCCTGTTCAGCTCCTCAGCCATTTCCACATCTTCCATTATTAAATCTCCCTTCTCATCCTCGAAAGGACCAATATTTAGCTTAGCCACTCTTGTTTGTTTTATTTATTTGTGGAAGCTTTTACTGTCTGTTTTTATATTCTGAGCAAGTTTTAACTCATAATCTATCTTACTCTTCTTTATAGTTTTTTTAGTGGCTTTCTGTTGCCCCTGAAGATTTCCCAGTCCTCTAGTCTCCCACTAATCTTTGCCACTTTATATGCTTATCAACATGCTTATGGAGAGTAGCAGGAGATAAATCAAACCCATACGCCTGGCAATAAATTGGCACAAGCCAGGAAGTGGACTAGAAGTTACCAAACTAATGTCGTGCTGGTTTTGAGAGGTCACATACTCAGTTCTACAGTTGCCAACTCCACCCCCTTCTCTGGAAACACTGATGCTGAGGTTTTGCCGCGGTTGTATAGAGACTCAGTGCTGCCCCCTGGGGACCCAGGTTTGAATCCCACCACAACAAATGGAATTTAAATTCAATTAAAAATCTGGAACTAAAATTCCATGACCATGAAACTATTCTCAAATGTCATAAAAACCTCTCTGGTTTGTTGCTGTCCTTCAGGGAAGGAAATCTGCCTTCCTTACCTGGTATGGCCTACATGTGACTCCAAACCTACAGCAATGTGGTTGACTCTTACGTGTCTCTGAAATTGCCCAGCAAGCCACTCAGTTCAAGGGCAATTAGGGATGAGCCCAGCCTGCGATGCCCACATTCCATGAAAGAATTTAAAAAACAAATTATTCCACCGCTTCCCAGGATAGGACTTGGATGAGGAGGAATTTCTTTAGCGAGAGGTGGTGAATTCCTTAGCACAGAGAACCTTGGAGGCTCAGCCACTGAGCACAGAAAAAAGACTGATAGATTTTCTGATTTTAAAGATATTAAGAATTGTGGGGATAGTTCAGGAAATTTTATTCAACTAGATCAGCCATGATCCAATTAAATGGTGGAGTAGGCTTGAGGGACCAAATGGTCTACCAGTAATGCTATATTCCTGAACCGGGGAGGCTTCTTTCACAACACCTTCCAAACCTGTCACCTCTACCACCTGATGTGTTAGGCAGGTAGATTCGATGTGGACTGCACTCGATTCAGGGACGCTAGAAACAGACGTCTAACACAGGAGAAGATCCAAAACTGTTTTATTCAACGATATAACTGATATAGATATTTAACTGTGGGTCGACACTTTACTGAACTGACTGGAGACCTTGTACTAGCCTGACCAGACTTAGTAGCTGCCGCATGGTGTTTGCACTTGCTCGCTCGTGGACTCTGACTGTCTCAGTGGCTGGGTCCCGAGAGAGTGGGAAACCTAGTGCCCTCTGGCTTTATAGTGGTACTGTCCTGTCTGGTGATTGGCTGCACTGTGCTGTGTGCTTACTGGTCATCCTGTGTGCCAATCACTACCTGTCTGCATCTCAAATGCACGGGAACACCACCACCTACAAGTTCCCATCCAACTCACACACCATCCTGACTTGCAACGATATTGCAATTTCTCCAGGATCAAAATGGATGCTATCAATTTAAGGGCAATTCGAGATGGGTAATAAAGTGTTGACCCAGCAATGCCTAGACCATGAATACATGTTTGAAAAGTCCTGCTTCGTTCAAAGACCTATGCACATGAACCCCAAAGTCCTTCTCTTCCTACACATTCTTTGGACTGTCTTTATAACCATTTAGCCTGTTGCTATCTGTGATGAACCCCACTGTTGTTAAATGAAAGGGTATCCAAAACACAAAGGGTAACTTCCAACAACGGTCCATAGTGGTGTTTGTGTTTTTTTGGCATAATGCGAGGAACGGAATAGATCTGAGTGAGGAACAGTTCAGTCATTGGTGAACAACTAATAAAGAATATTTATTAACTTAAAAGCCCAAAGATGTGCAGGTTAGGTGGATTGGCCATGCTAAATTGCCCCTCAGTGTCCAAAAAGTTAAAAAGGTTAGGTAGGGTTACTGGGTTACGGGGATAGGGTGGAGGCATGGGTATAGGTAAGGTGGTCTTTCCAAGGGCCGGTGCAGACTCAATGGGCTGAATGGCCTCCTTATGCACTGTAGGGATTCTATGATTCTAAAAGAAAGACAAGACACACAAGATGGACTATAATACATTTGACACTTAAGTATACTGATATATCTACATTTACATGAAACTCTCTCTTGGTCCCCAGCTACCTACATTTCTGGGACACCCCTTTTCTCAAACAACACCCACGATTAAGTGACTCTATGAGCTCAATCCAGCAAGTAATTAAGGTGGCCAAGTCTGGGATCTCGTCTTCAGGTTCAGTGAAGACACAAAATGGCTGCCTCTTTCGGGAGAATATACCTCAACTCCTGCAGTTCTGATGTTAGCTGTCTCTCTACCTCCTTAGTTGATGTTCTACAGTAATGCTATTTTGTTCGTAAAATATACCCCAGAATAATTATTCCCAATAGTCTGTTACACTTGCGATAAACCATCCACAATGATGTTTTCTTTCCTGGCCACATGGATGGTTTTTACAATTAAGTAGTCATAGAATCATAGAATTTACAGTGCAGAAGGAGGCCATTCAGCCCACTGAGTCTGCACCGGCCCTTGGAAAGAGCACCCTATTTAATCCCATGCCCCAATCCTATCTCCATAACCCAGTAACCCCATCAAACCTTTTGGACACTAAGGGGCAATTTAGCATGGCCAATCCACCTAACCTGCACATGTTTGGACTGTGGGAGGAAACCAGCACACCCGGAGGAAACCCACGCAGGCACGAGGAAAAAATGCAGATGCCACACATATAGTTACCTGAGACCGGAATTGAATCTGGGTCCCTGGAGATTATTAATCCCGAAAGATTATTGTTATTATTATAGAGCTGTGAGGCAGCAGTGCTAACTACTGTGCCACTGTTCCGCCCTAAGTAGTAACTCTGTTCAAATAATTTGGTGTTCCAATTTTGAAATTTCTCCTGAACTTTAAGGATATTATGGTTCACATATAAGATTGTCTCTCCTGGAATACTGGCAACATGAATCTTGAATGTTGCAAAGCCAATAACAAACTTAAAATCTCTTTTTCAGTTGCAGAAAGCTTCTGTTAGTGATTATTTAATATCTTTGAGAAATACCCCACAGGCTTCTCAAATCCAATTTCATCTTCTTGTAACAACACAGCTCCCACACGAATGCGCAGCACTGGAGCACAGTGGTTAGCACTGTTGCTTAACAGCACCAGGAACACGGGTTTGATTCCCACTTGGGTCACTGTCTGTGCGGAGTCTGCACGTTCTCTCCTGTCTGCGTGGGTATCCTCTGGGTGCTCAGGTTTCCTTCCACAAGTCCAGAAAGACGTGTTGTTCGGTGAGTTACATGGATACACAGAAGATAGGAGCAGGCGGAGGCCTTTCAGCCCTTCGAGCCTGCTCTGCCATTCATCACGATCGTGGCTGATCATCCAACTCAATAGCCTAATCCTGCTTTCTCCCCATAGCCTTTGATCCTATTCTCCTCAAGTGCTACATCCAGCCGTCTCTTGAATATATTCAAAGTTTTAGCATCAACTACTCCCTGTTGTAATGAATTCCACAGGCTCACCACTCTTTGTGTGAAGAAATGTCTCAACTCTGTCCGAAATGGTTTACCCTGAATCCTGAGACTGTGACCCCTGATTCTGGACACACCCATCATTGGTAACATCTTCCCTGCATCTACCCTGTCTAGTCCTGTTAGAATTTTATAAGTCTCTGAGATCTCCCCTCATTCTTCTGAACTCCAGCGAGAACAATCCCAACCTAGTCAATCTCTCCTCATATATTAGTCCCGCCATCCCATGAATCAGTCTGGTAAACCTTTGCTGCACTCCCTCGAGAGCAAGAACATCCTTCCTCAGAGAAGGAGACCAAAACTGCCCACAATACTCCAGGTGTGGCCTCACCAAGGCCCTGTATAATTGCAGCAACACATCCCTGCTTCTATACTCAAAACCTCTCACAATGAAGACCAACATACCATTAGCCTTCTTTACCGCCTGCTGCACCTGCATGCTTACCTTCAGCGACTGGGGCACAAGGACAACCATTCAGGTAGTAATCTAACTTCCTGTTTTTGCTTCCAAAGTGAACAACCTCACACTTATCCAAATTATACTGCAGCTGCCATTGATTTCCCACTCACCCAATCTGTCCAGATCTTGCTGTAGGATCCCTGCATCCTCGTCACAATTCACCCTCCCACCTAATTTGGTATCATCTGCAAACTTTGAGATGTTACATTTTGTTCCCTCATCCAAATCATTAATATATCTATTGCGAATAGCTGGGGTCCCAGCACCGATCCCTGTGGTACCCCACTGGTTACTGCCTGCCAATTTGAAAAGGACCCTTTAATCCCTACTCTTTCTTTCCTCTCTGCCAACCAATTTTCTATCCACCTCAATATGTTTCCCAATCCCATGCGCTTTAATTTTGCACAATAATCTCTGATGCGGGACTTTGTCAAACACCTTCTGAAAGTCCAAATATACCACATCGACTGGCTCCCCCTTGTCAACTGTACTGGTTACCTCGTCAAAGAATTCCAACAGGTTTGTCAAGCATGAATATTCCCTTCATAAATCCATGCTGAGTCTGACTAATCCTGCCACTGCTTTCTAAATGTTCCGCTATGAAGTCCTTGATAATGGATTCAAGCATTTTCCCCACTACCGATGTTAGGCTTACTGGTCTATAATTCCCTGCTTTCTCTCTACCTCCCTTTTTGAATATCGGAGTGACGTGAGCTACCCTCCAATCTGCAGGGACAGTTCCAGAGTCTATAGAATCCCGGAAGATGACCACCAATGCATCCACTATTTCCAGAGCCACCACCTTAAGCACTCTGGGGCCCTGAGGATTTATCCGCCTTCAATCCCATAGATTTTCCCAGCACCATTTCTCTACTAATGTTGATCTCCCTCAGTTCTTCCCTCTCACTAAATCTTTCATTCTTCAACATTTCTGGGATCTGATTTGTGTCCTCATTTGTGAAGACAGAACCAAAGTTTGTATTCAAATGCTCAGCCATTTCTTTGTCTCTTATTGTGCATTCCCCTGTTTCTGTCTGTAGGGGGCCTACATTTCTCTTTACCAATCTCTTTTTCTTCACATATCCATAGAAACTCTCAGTGTCAGTCTTCATGTTCCCTGCAAGCTTCCTTTCGTACTGTACTATCCCCTTCTTAATCAATCCCTTGGTCCTTCTTTGCTGAATTCTAAACTGCTCCCAATCCTCAGACCTATTATTTTTCTTGACCAATCTGTATGCTTCTTCCCTGTATCGGATACTATCTCTAATTTCCTTTGTAAGCCATGGATTGGCCTTCTTACCCCCTTTGCTATTGTGCCAGACAGAAATGAACAGTTGCTGTAGTTCCCCCATGTGTTCCTTGAATGTTTGTCATTGCCTATCCACTGTCATCCCTTTCAGTAACACTTCCCACTCTATCAAGGCCAACTCACGCCTCATGTCCTCATAGTTCCCTTTATTAAGATTCAGCACCCTAGTCTCCAAATCAACTACTTCACTCTCCATCTTGATAAAATATTCAAGCATGTTGTGGTCGCTCATCACCAAGGGGTTTTGTACAGCCAGATTGGCAATAATTCCCTTCTCGTTACACAGTACCCAGTCTAAGATGGTCTGCTCTCTAGTTGGTTCCTCCACATATTGGTCAAGAAAACCATCCCGTATGCACTCCAGGAATTCCTCCTCTACGGCATTGTTGCTAATTTAATTTGCCCAATCTGTGTGAAGATTTAAATCACCCATGATCACCGATATTCCCTTGTTACATGCATCTCTGATTTCTTGTTTCATGCCATTCCCAACCTACCACTGCAGTTTGGGGGTCTATTTATGACACCCACTAATGTTTTTTGTCCCTTGGTATTTCTCAACTCTACCCGTACTGGAATTGAAAATATGGAAAGGTGTGTCATTTGAAACATGGAAGTCTGGCAATATCTGATCTGAGAGAAACATGAGAGGATACAGGGAAAGATCCCACAAAGGGTTAACAGCAGCTGCCAGGGAAGGATTGTAAAATGCAGATATCCTTGGTCAAGCAGGCTTAGCAAACAAGCCAAACAGGAATTTGAATGAAGCCAAAAACGATGGCTCATACCTTTATTGAAAGTAACTATTTTAGTAAGCGTCTGGAAAAGAATGGATGAGGTTCAGTTGAATTTGATGATAATTCTAGGTGTGAAAATTTGCTAATATTTGCTAATACCTGGTAAATTAAAGAAAACTGGAGACTATCAGTCTACGAAAAACATAATTCAAAGCCAAAAATCAAAGTCAAAATTATGAGCTGAGAACACAATTGGAAAATAAAACTATAGAAATGACAGGAATTAAAAGTAACACCTTTAGTCAAAGCATTTTGAAAAATCACAAAGGACACAATGTAATCAGATCTATGAGATGAAGTCTTGTCAAAATGAATACTTAGTTGGATTAGAATGTTTAGATCAAAGATACTTTTTACAATCAAATAAAATAAGAGTTACTTTACAATAACGTCATAAAAACTTAATAACTGTTAGAAAGAGAATATAAACCTAGAGACCAGGGCAGGAACTACCAGAACGAGAGCCAGAACTCAGAGGGAGAGAGAGAGAAGCAGAAAAGGAACAAGCAGTTAGAGTCAGATTACAGTCAGCTCGGCCATGGGAAAGGGACAGGGCAAAGCAGCCGAGCTAAAACAGCTAATACATCTAAGGAAGACTAGAATTTAAAGAGTAGGCAATTCAGCTCAGAGTCAGCTCAGAGATAGCCAGCAGAGTCAGCTCTCATTGCTTGGTACATGGGAAAGATAGGACACAGCAACCGAGCTAACCAGCGAATACATCTAAAGAAGACCAGACTTTAAAGAAGATTGATTGTCAAGTTGGGCCTAAAGGTCCCTTCAACCAACCAGAAGGATCCAGAAGCAAGATCTTTTTACCTTTCTGTAAAGACAGTGATTGCAGCTTTTAAAAGAAAAAAAATATAATAATAAAATAACTTAATTTAACCTGAAAAAGTGGTTATTCCAAAGTCTACTTTACTTACTTAGCAATGCAGGACCCAGGATCGATGCTACTAAGTGGTAAGTAGATGAAATCTTCGGTGAAGGCATGGGTTATAGCGGGGGATAACTTGAAAATATAGTTTGATCTGAATAGCACCCACTGAAGCCTGTATCAGAGTCGGGGAGTGAGAATCCCTGATCACCATTTAGAATGTCGGCCCTTTTTGGTCTAGGGGGAATTCTAAGGATAGTGGCGAGTTTTCAATAACAGTACAGATTCCACATTGTCAGAGCTAATATCCTTTCTCACTATTGTGTTAATTTCCTCTTTAACCAGCAGTGTCACGCCACCACCTTTTCCTTTATGCCTGTCCTTCCTAAATACTGAAAACCCCGGGACATTCAGTTCCCATCCCTGTTCACCGTGCAGCCATGTCTCCATAACCCAATTATATCATACCCATTTATATCTACCTGTGCGATACGTTCATCCAATGTATTGCAAATGCTCCGTGCATTAAGGCACAGAGCCTTTACGTCTGTCTTTTTCACAATGCTGGTCTTGCTCCCAATATTTTTTTCCATTGCCCTGTTTGAATTTTGCCCTTGGTTTCTCCAGCTTTCACTTTTCTTATTCACTTTTCTATCTTTTGTTTTTGTCCTTGATCCTTCTTTCTCTGACTCCTTGCATAGGTTCCCATCCCCCCGGCATATTTGTTTAAATCCTCTCCAACCACTCCAGCAAATAGCCCCCCCCCCTCGGACATCAGTTCCAGTCCTGCCCAGCTGTAACCCATCCAGTTTGTACAGGTCCCACCTCCCCCAGAACCGGTCCCAATGCCCCAGGAATCTGAAACCCTCCCCCTTCTTAACATATGCCTTCTACCAAAATGCATCATCTGACAATTGTCTACATTAAATCCATTTGTGACTTGTCTGCTCATTCTGCTACTCTGTCTGCATCATGCTTCAATCACTGTTTCTCAAATCCCTAAGTTTTGTATCACCAGCAAATATTGGAATTCTACTCTCTATTCCAAAATCCAACTGATTCATGTTTGGGCAAGCAAATCAATCACTTGCTGCAACTCACCATTTTCTGTCTTTAAGTCAAGCTGATACTGACGTGTCTGTTCCATGAACATTGTTTTCTTTAAACTTGCCTTCATGTGGCACTTTGTCAAAAGGAAATAAGGGAGAGTATCAAATTGAAGGGAAAAGCATACAAAGTGGCATAGATTAGTGGGAGACTAGAGGACTGGGAAATCTTTAGGGGCCAACAGAAAGCTACTAATATAGCTAGAAAGAAGAGTAAGACAGATTATGAGAGTAAACTTGCTCAGAATATAAAAACAAATGGTAAACGTTTCTGCAAATGTATAAAACAAAAAGAGTGGCGAAGGTAAATATTGGTCCTTTAGCGGATGAGAATGGACATTTAATAATGGGAGATGAGGAAATAGCTGAGGAGCTGAACAGGTTTTTTTGGTTGGTCTTCACAGTGGAAGACACAAATAACATGTCAGTGACTGACAGAAATGAGGCTATGACAGGTGAGGACCTAAGGAGGTAGTGATGGCCAAGCTAATGCAGCGAAAGGTAGGCAAGTCTCCTGGCCCTGATGGAATGCATCCCAGGGTACTAAAAGAGATGGCTAGGGAAATTGAAAATGCACTCGTGATAATTATCTATCATCAAGGAAGAAATAGCGAGACATCTGGATGGAAATTGTCCCATTGCACAGATGCAACATTTGTTCATTAGGGGCAGGTCATGCCGAACTAATGTAGTGGAAATTTTGAGGACATTACCAATGCGGTAGACAACGGGGAGCCAAGAGTTGAGGGGGTTGGATTACGAGGAGAGGTTGAGTAGACTGGGACTGTTCAAGTTGGAATTTAGAAGAATGAGGGGGGATCTTATAGAAACATATAAAATTATGAATGGAATAGATAAGATAGATGCGGGAAGGTTGTTTCCACTGGCGGGTGAAAGCAGAACTAGGGGGCATAGCCTCAAAATAAGGGGAAGTAGATTTAGGACTGAGTTTAGGAGGAACTTCTTCACCCAAAGGGTTGTGAATCTATGGAATTCCCTGCCCAGCGAAGCAGTTGAGGCTCCTTCATTAAATGTTTTCAAGATAAAGATAGATAGTTTTTTGAAGAATAAAGGGATTAAGGGTTATGGTGTTCGGGCCGGAAAATGGAGCAGAGTCCACAAAAGATCATGATCTAATTGAATGACGGAGCAGGCTCAAAAGGCCAGAGGGCCTACTCCTGCTCCAGGTTCTGATTATGTTCTCAAAAGCTTTCTTAGATAATGTAAGGAACCTCCATTAAGTCCTTGCCTGATCATTGTTTAATTACTGAATTGCTGGCTGCTGCAATATTGCAGATTTTGGGGTTTAAACTACCGACTTTTGATAACCCCTCTGCAAGCTGCTATTTGATCTGGACTAGGCACGCCTCTCGATCCAACGTGCTGTGTGGTAGGCTCCCGTGATGTCATTCTGATGGACTTGGCTCGCAGTCAATCATCTGTTCTGGGATTTTTGGACATAATTCTATTCTCGATTGTGATTCGTGGAGTGCCCCAGATGTTTCTGGCATGAAGAAGTGCTGGTTCCATTTAGTTCAGTACTACTTACACCTCAGGAAGAACAGGTTCTCTCAGCTGAGCTGACGTTTTTATTAAACATGCTCCAGCCAGGCCTGTGAAGGTTTAACTCCTGTGCAAGCATTCTCTACAGCCTGGCCTGTGCAAGTTAAACCCCTGTGTGAAAGGCTGAGAAAAGCCCAGACTGGTTTTCTCTCCTGGGAACCTTAAAAGATCCTGAAGACCAGGCCCTTTTTTCTTCCTCTACACCCTAGTTCAGAACCCTGCACAAATACCAGACAAATAGCTGAAAGGCTGAGTGGATGGTGAACTTGCTGAAAACTCTCTTGTAAATTCTCATGGTTAGAAAATCAGTTTCACTCAGTCCATCTGGTGGGCATAAGTTAGAAGTGCAGACTGGAGGGGAACCTTCTCCATGAAAGCCCAAGTCAGTGGACGTGAAGGTAACTTCCCCCAGAGGAAGCCTGACAATCTGAGGGCTCCAGTTGGATACAAACGTTAGAAGATCCAAACCAATGATTTCAACACTTTGCGCTCTTACTTTGATACCTCCTACAGTGTGCTTGAGTTGTGTGCATCTGGGTGGAGTGTAGAATGGGGTATGGGGAATAGTTAGATTAGCTGACCATTGTTCTATTATTCCCATTACAGGGGCCGGTTTCGCACAGTGGGTTAAATAGCTGGCTGGTAAAGCAGACCAAGGCCAGCAGCGCGGGTTCAATTCCTGTCCCGGCCTCCCCGAACAGGCGCCGGAATGTGGCAACTAGGGGATTTCCGCAGTAACTTCATTTTCAGCCTATTTGTGACAATAAGTGATTATTATTATTATTATTATTATGAGTGCCAGTCCTCATTTTCCCCGAATGCAGTAACACGTCATGCGCTCACCCTCCTTTAGGCTCTGTTAGTAAGATCCAGCCCAAGGACACACGGGGAATTATGGCTGCTCTGAGGGTTAGACATCCATCCAATACATTTGACAAATCTCATGGTGCAACTGTGCTGTAAGCGTTTGGGAGATTCTGATAATCTGTACTCACCCTCGCCCCAGATATCCTGGCATTGTTTCTCTGCAGACTGACAGGTCCCATCGCTGCAGTATAAATTTCCATTGCTGCATGTGTGACCGTCTTTCAGATAGACATTCTCGGGGCAGTCTGAGGAATCTCCTCTGCAGAACTCGGGCAAGTCGCATTCCCCCGTTAATGGTCGACAAGGAGTAGCTGCTGGAAGAAACTGCAGAACAAAGGCAGAAATTCAGATCTGCTGACATTTAAATTGGACAATTGTTCTGATGAGGGAGAAGTGAGTTGAAAATCAATTTATGAATTTGCTGATATCCAGCTGTGTCATACATGATGAGTATGGGAATTGATACGCTCCCAGTATTGTTACGCTCCCAGTCGATGCTGTAGCCATCTGGGATGGCCACGTCCCGATTACAAAATGGACACTTTGCAAAGAATGCAGGGAAAATGGATAATACTGAGAAAGCAAGCAGGTGCAGGGTTTATCTGTTGATTGGAGGCACAGCTCCCAGACAAGACCGAAACTGCAAAGCCATTACCACACTAATGAGCCATCCCCGGGGACAAAAGAGTAACATTTAAGTAAACGATACCAAGACTGACACCCCGGCAGCAGAGGAGACCAGAACAAAGCAGGCCAACGGCCACCTAGGACACGCCCAGACATCGGGGCACCCACCCCTTTAATATTCGGAGCCAAATAAAGAGAAACACAATTAGCAATATTTACTGGCGACCTCTGACGGGACGCGACCTAGAAGTGGCCTAGCCACTCCGAGAGAACCCAAATTTGAATTGGAATCCAATTAGAAACTGAAAAATCACAAGTGTGAGAACGATACTGATTAAACCTCCGAGATTCAGAAGTGTGTTAATGCATGCGTATTAACAGGGATATTAGGTAAACCTGAGAGATTTTGTTGCGTAAAACTGTGGGGAGTTTTGTAGGCCGGAAAATAGGGTAAGCCGTACCCGTGTTTACATCACCACTTTATCACCCCCTGATCCAAATTCAATAGAGAACCCAGATAGAGAAAATGGCAATGAAGGCAATGGAACGCCTTATGAACCCCCATGAATTTGTGGTCGCAGCGACCAGTAGAGTAGGACAGTGTCCCGTATGGTAAGAGGAAATCAGAAAATACCTCTAAGGGAAAGGATGGCCCCTTTGGAGTTAATTCTGCGCCAATGACGAAACAGGTCCCGGGAGTATAGGACATACTTGGTGGGAGAACCTGACAGAGATCCACAAGAAGAGCTTAGGGAAAGCTCGTAAGCCGATGGCAATCGTGTCCTGCCTGGCACAATTGCGAGGCACAGAGGAGGTCGTGAGGACGCTCCGTAGAGAGATAGAGGAGAGAGACCAGAAATAGTCAGAGAGATGTGAGCGAGTTTGAGAAGGAGAATATAGATTTGAGAGAACAGTTAGCAGCGAGGGACAGAGAGGTGGATGATGCCAAGCGGGCACACCAGTCTTGTCTCGCCCATTTGTGTAGTTTTCAGACCCAATATGATAAGGCCTACCAGGACATGCAACGTGCAGTCCTGGTAAGACAAGAAACCGAGCAACAGGTAGAGGAATTGCAGAAACAGTGCAATGATTTGAAAGCAGCCCTCCGAGCGCTGCACACTTCCACGACGGAACAAAGGCAGAGCTCGGTAGATCACGCAAAGTCCCAGAAGCAAATTGGAGAATTACAATCTCTGATTTCTGTCCAGAGTGGGTTTCAAAGTACGTTTGGACCCCAATTAGACCAGGAAAACGGCCCCGATTGGCAGGAGTTAAATGAAACTGACCACAGATACGTACATGGGACATGTACGCAAGAAAACCCCCAGAAGAAAAAAGCACCCCAACCCCCGACTGAACAGGCAGAACACACCCCCATGAACCCTGTAACCACTCACCGCAGGGCCGCAGCAGAAGGAAACGCAGATTTCCTGTATACAACCCCGTTAACCATGCCCCAATTACGGGACGCGTGTGGAAAGATTATGCCGTTCCTTCCCATTTCAGACCCCCACCAGCTCTTCACTCGAGTTAAACAGCAGGCTACCATGTACGGCCTGGACGAAGAGGAGCAAGTGAAGCTCACAGTTTTAAGCCTCGACCCTTCAGTCGTGGCAGCTCTTCCCGACCCACAGAGTGTAGAAGGAGGCACACTCCAAGAGATACACACAGCGATCCTAGATGCGATCGGCTATCACTGTCCAGCCCGTCCTCAGACACATCTTCAACTCCACCCCCAGAGGCACGACCCCGCTTCTCCCTTCCTTCAACCAGCAGCGACAGCGACAGCAATGACGACAGCCACAGCACACCACGTTATGATTATACCCCTGCACCAGGCCCCACTCCCAGAGAATCCGAGCATGATTCCAGTGACCCCTTCGAAATCACATACATCAAAGCCCCTGACCCAGACCCACCGCCCGACGATTACGGATTGAAGCATAGTAGCTCCAACCTCGACACACGATTCTGGCACAGAGACAATTCGTTCAGGCTCGTCTAGAATGATGAGATGTACCCCAGATTGCCCCAAGCAGCTTTAGCCAAACTACTCCAGTCAAGAGTATGGCAGCTGGAAGAAGATCATAGAATTTACAGTGCACACGGAGGCCATTCGGCCCATCGAGTCTGCACCAGCTCTTGGAAAGAGCACCCTACACAAGGTCAACACCTCCACCCGATCCCCATAACCCAGTAACCCCACCCAACACTAAGGGCAATTTTGGACACTAAGGGCAATTAATCATGGCCAATCCACCTAACCTGCACATCTTTGGACTGTGGGAGGAAACCGGAGCACCCGGAGGAAACCCACGCACACACGGGGAGGATGTGCAGACTCCGCACAGACAGTGACCCAAGACGGAATCGAACCTGGGACCCCGGAGCTGTGAAGCAATTGTTCTATCCACAATGCTACCGTGCTGCCCTTGACATCGAGCCTGATGACATTGAGTCTGACTCCCACCAAACAAATCCCTTTGCAACCCTGTTCGCTACAGAGCAATGAGGTGTCCACATGATGGAAAAAAGGAACCGTTGGAGAGATACGGTGTCCTTTCTGATGGAACCTGCACCATGTTTGTTGAATGTTTGTTTGTTTATTGTACATGTTTGTTGTTCGTGAATTCAAAAGTTTTTCATGGCCCCACGCCACCACCCTTTTGACGCCCAATGGCTGTTAGAGGAACCAGTTTGTCAACAGACAACCGTTCAGAGGAACTAGTTTGTTGGCAGACACCACTCATAGCTACTCTCCTGATTCGATAACGAGAGGCAGCCCCCCACGACGACCATATTCTTACCCGTTCTTGCCGGTCGCTCAGGCAGTGGAGAAACGGCACTGGTCCCTGCCCTGCCTGAGACTCCCCTCTTGTCAGCTACGCTCGTGTAGAGCACATACGGCACTGATCACCGCCCTACCTGGGGATACCACCCATTTCTTACCCGCCGCGGGCAGCACGGTAGCATTGTGGATAGCACAATTGCTTCACAGCTCCAGGGTCCCAGGTTCGATTCCGGCTTGGGTCACTGTCTGTGTGGAGTCTGCACATCCTCCCCGTGTCTGCGTGGGTTTCCTCCGGGTGCTCCGGTTTCCTCCCACAGTCCAAAGATGTGCAGGTTAGGTGGATTGGCCATGATAAATTGCCCTTAGTGTCCAAAATTGCCCTTAGTGTTGGGTGGGGTTACTTGGTTATGGGAATAGGGTGGAGGTGTTGACCTTGGGTAGGTGCTCTTTCCAAGAGCCGGTGCGGTCTCGATGGGCCGAATGGCCTCCTTCGGCACTGTAAATTCTATGATACACACCCCATTTTGGCTCGTTACATTCAAAATTCTTTTGTTTGTTTTTGGCAACCGTTCGGTTGCTTCCGTATGCTATTCACTTCCTCAAACACGAGGATGGTAGATCACACAGGCTGCGAGACGGCTCGCACTGTGTCAGTATTTTTCTCGGATGTCTTATCCCAAAGATTCGGTTTTTTAAAAAAGAGGGAGTCACAGATGGTGACCAACCATAATGGGTAATTGGCAGCAAAGGACAGACAGACAGACATACGAGATCTTAAGCAAGATAATAACAGATATTATGCTTGTGTCCATAGAACTCAGGAACCTCAGGAACCCCAGAGGAAGAAAAAGAAGAAGACAGAAAGACGGAAAGATGAAGACAACCTTCATATTCACCTGGATCTTAGCGGGATCCCTTCAGTTGCGCACGGACGCTACCCCCCTGACCCCTACCACACAGGCCGTGAATGATTCCCACCCCTACCGTACACTGTACCCCGAGATAGTTAACCACGAGATAGTTAACGACACCCTGACCTGGTGCGACAAGTTCAGCAGCTGGTATTCACTATCGTACATAGTGGAATCACTTAGTACTGGCGATACTCTGCAGTATCGTGCAGACACTTAGACTCAGAAAATGGCGAAGGAGAGCCGACCGCTCTCGCACCCCGGTACACACGTTTAGGTCCCCTATTTTCAGACTTCACCAAACCCCCCAACCCCTTGAGTGAATTAAAGTGCATCCGTTTCTCTTTATGTGTGTTTTGTTCAATAAAGAAATGTACACCTCTGTGCTTGACTGCCAAGCCAGAGAAACTTGTGTTGCTGCTATTTGTACAGTTTAAAGTGTTGTGGATTAGTTTTGATTGTTTGAGTGAAGATAGTTTATTGAGGATAGTTAGAGGTTCCAGTTTTTTTTTTTTGTAATGCATGCCTGAATGTCATAGAGCCCCGTAGAGTTTTGTACTGATGTATGTAAGTAAAATGATTTTAGGTAAAAATTGTGTTTCATAGGATAGGGCAGTGTCGAGCCCGCGAAGTGCTTATGGGTGCCCGCGTGGTCAGAGAACGAAGACGAGGCGATAATGTGATCCTTCACGCTTCGCCACGTCCCGATTACAAAACGGACACTTTGCAAAGAATGCTGGGAAAATGGACAATACTGAGAAAGCAAGCAGGTGCAGGGTTTGTCTGTTGATTGGAGCCGCAGCTCCCAGACAAGACCAAAACTGCAAAGCCATTACCATACTAATGAACCATCTCCGGGGACAAAAGAGTAAAATTTAAGTAAACGATACCAAGGCAGACACCCCGGTGCCAAAGGAGACCAGAACAAAGCAGGCCAACGGCCACCAAGGACACGCCCAGCCATCGGGGCACCCACCCCTTTAATGGAGGAAATCGATAGAAACGACTGAGAAACGGCCCAATTAATTGGGGCCAAGTTCAAGGCCCGCCCAAAAGCCCGCAAAGCCCCTTTTGGGTGTAAGAAGGATCCCCCAAGAGAGAATCGCTCTCTTGGCTCTGGCTCTCACCGAGGAGACACCTGCCCAAAAGCTGCACCAGAACAAGTAAGTCCAAGTCAATGCACGCTCCAGACAGACGACTTTAGCTGTTATCCCGTACCAGTTCCACCCCAGCAGCCTCAGAACCGAACAATGGCCATTGTTCCTCTGACTGAGTGGGCGCCCGAAGCGAAGTAGAGGCTTTAGCAGTAGTGATAGTTTAGTCTGTAGTATTTGTGCATGATTATATTTAACTGTGTGTGTAAATAAATAAGCATTTGACTTTGAACTAACTAACTGACGTATCGAGTCTTTGATCAGTATTCGGTTTGAACCTTGTGGCGGTATCGAAAGATACCTGGCGACTCTAGAGCAAAACGTAATTAGAATTAAGGAAGGCGACCATATTGGCCGCCATATTCAGAGCTAAATAAAGAGAAACACAATTGGCAACAATGCTACAATCCAGCTGTGTCATACGTGATGAGTATGGGGATTGTTACACTCCCAGTCGATGCTAGAATTTTTCGGGGAGATCGCCGTATAGAACCCTGATTCAAAAGACCTCCGGCCAGATTCTCCATTCCCGAGGCTAAATCGCTCTGCACCTCGACCAATTGACAGACCGCTGAGAGGCTAGCACCGGCGCCACGTGGAACACGATCGATTCCGATGGAAAACGGTCTCGGATTTGCCGGGGTCAGCATTGGTACTTGAGAGGCTGACAAGCTGCAGCCACAGAACAGCACTCATCCCAGCAAACACAATGCCACTGGCTGTGTGTGCAGCCACATGGCTGCCCGGCAGGCGACATAAATGGTGTTGCATGCCCATGCACCTTAAACCCCACAGCCCACCCCCTAGCCAAACCCTGCTGTTGCCCCTAGCCCTGGAAGTAGCACCCCGTCCAGCAGCACGACTGTCAGCAATCTATGGCGATGTTGGGCACTTTCTGGACCCCTTCTCTCCCCCTCATCAGCCATGGAGCCTGTTTCATGACTTCTGAAAGCACAAGTGAACCTCACCATCATGAATTCCCCCTAGTGGGGGCAGAAGATGGCGGAGGCACAGAGAATACCTGGTCAGGCCTGCTAATGATATGCCAATGGCTTTTACTGTACGTGCAGAGTGGAACGCATTGACGTCGCTATCGAGGCACAGGGGAATTGTGATTTGACATGCCCCTACATCCGCTACAATTTCAGTGTCAAAACGGATTCTCCACCCAATCGCCTTTTACAATTCCGGCCAGCGGGCAATCCTGCCCCAAAACCTCACTTTGAGGTGGAAAACGTGGAGGAACAGTATCATAGGAGTGCCAATTAGCTTTTGCAAAAAGAAAAAAACATTTACTGAACATGGAAGGTGACATGATACATCTTATACAATAATGTTCTCAATAAGTAACAGTGCTGTGGCCAGACAGCACCCCACTCTGAAAATAATTCGCAGATGCAACTCAATCGATCTTCTGTGGAGTTCCCCTCAAATTCCCCATGGATGATTGTCACATGAGTGTTTCAAAACTCGACTCTCAAAGCAACATGTTTTAAAATCATCTTTCAGCCACTGCTTTCCATCAGCTGTTTTCATCAAGACTCCACCTCCAAATGTTCCAACTAGCCATCAAAAAAGACTTCCTCTTATCTGTTTAAACAAGAATCCACCTCCAGTTTTTCCAACTTTTCTTTCAAAATTCCTTTCTCTTGAATTGCCACAAGCATCCTGCACAAAGCTCAGGTACTCAGTCCGCCACTGGATACTATTGCTTCCAACGGCTGGAAATAAGGACAACAAACTTACGAATGCTTCAGATGTCTGGCTTTACCCAGAACTACACTTCCAGCTCTGTATTTATCTTCAGTGACCAGTAACCTGCTCCAATGGCAGGTCTTCTTTGGTGCCTTTAACTTCAAACTTCCTGGAAACGTTTAGTTTCTAGAAGTAACTGACCTAGATAAGTGCAGTCCTAAGACCATAAGACATAGAAGCAGAATTAGGCCACTCGGCCCATCGAGTTTGATCTGCCATTCAATCATGGCTGATATGTTTCTCATCCCCATTCTCCTGCCTTATCCCCATAACCCCTGATCCCCTTATTAATCAAAAACCTATCGATCTCTGTCTTAAAGACACTCAGTGATTTGGCCTCCACAGCCTTCTGTGGCAAAGTGTTCCACAGATTCACCACCCTCTGGCTGAAGAAATTCCTCCTCATCTTTGTTTTAAAGGATCGTCCCTTTAGACTGAGATTGTGACATCTGGATTTACTTTTTCCTACAAGTGGAAACATCCTCTCCACGTCCACTCTATCCAGGCCTCGCAGTATCCTGTAAGTTTCAATAAGATCCCCCCTCATCCTTCTAAACTCCGAGTACAGACCCAGAGTCCTCAACCGTTCCTCATACGACAAGCTCTTCATTCCAGGCATCATTCTTGTGAACCTCCTCTGGACCCTTTCCAACACATCCTTCCTTAGATACGGGGCCATAAACTGCTCACAATGCTCCAAATGGGGTCTGACCAGAGCCTTATACAGCCTCAGAAGTACATCCCGGGTCTTGTATTCTTGCCCTCTCGATATCAATGCTGACATTGATTTGCCTTCCTAACCGCCGACTGAACCTGCACATTAACCTTCAGAGAATCATGAACAAGGACTCCCAAGTCCCTTTGTGCTTCTGATTTCCTAAGGATCTTCCCATTTAGAAAATAGTCGATGCCTAAATTCCTCCTTCCAAAGTGCATAACCTCACACTTTTCCACATTGTATTCCATCTGCCACTTCACTGCCCACTCTCCTAGCCTGTCCAAATCCTTCTGCAGCCTGGTATGGTAACTGCTGGGCCCAGGACCGCAAGAAACTTCAGAGAGTTATGAACACCGCCCAGTCCATCACACGAACCTGCCTCCCATCCATTGACTCCATCTACACCTCCCGCTGCCTGGGGAAAGTGGGCAGCATAATCAAAGACCCCTTCCACCCGGCTTACTCACTCTTCCAACTTCTTCCATCGGGCAGGAGATACAAAAGTCTGAGAACACGCACGAACAGACTCAAAAACAGCTTCTTCCCCACTGTTACCAGACTCCTAAATGACCCTCTTATGGACTGACCTCATTAACACTGCACCCTGTATGCTTCATCCGATGCCAGTGCTTATGTAGTTACATTGTATATGTTGTGTTGCCCTATGATATATTTTCTTTTATTTTATTTTCATTTAAAGTGCTTAATGATCTGTTTGAGCTGCTCGCAGAAAAATACTTTTCACTGTACCTCAGTACACGTGACAATAAACAATCACAGAATGGTTACATTTAAAATACAGATGGAGTGTGAGAAGATAAAATCTGACAGCAGTGTCTTGTGCTTAAACCAGGGGCACCACAAGAGGGTGAGGGAGGAGTTGGCTCGGAGCAAAGACTTTGTGGTGGGACAATTGAGGAACAGTGGAGGACTTGGAAAGAGACTTTCCACAGTATTCACAAAAAGTATATGCCTGCAAAAAGGTAGGACTGTAGGAAAAATGATTATCGGCCAATCTAAGAAATAAAGAAGGGTATTAAATTGAAATAAAAGGTAATAAATTATAATCTTTATTATTGTCACAAGTATGCTTACATTAACAGTGCAATGAAGTTACTGTGAAAAGCCCCTAGTCGCCACATTCCGGCGCCTGTTCGGGTACACAGAGGGAGAATTCAGAATGTCCAAATTACCTAACAGCACATTTTTCGGGATTTCATAGATTATCATAGAATTTACAGTGCAGAAGGAGGCCATTCGGCCCATCGAGTCTGCACCGGCTCTTGGAAAGAGCACCTACCCAAGGTCAACACCACCACCCTATCCCCATAACCCAGTAACCCCACCCAACACTAAGGGCAATTTTGGACACTAAGGGCAATTTATCATGGCCAATCCACCTAACCTGTACATCTTTGGACTGTGGGAGGAAACCGGAGCACCCGGAGGAAACCCACGCACACACGGGGAGGATGTGCAGACTCCGCACAGACAGTGACCCAAGCCGGAATTGAACCTGGGACCCTGGAGCTGTGAAGCAATTGTGCTATCCACAATGCTACCATGCTGCCCCGATTTGTGGGAGGAAACAGGAGCACCCGGAGGAAACCCACGCAGACACGCGGAGAACGTGCAGACTCCGCACAAACAGTGACCCCAGCCGGGAATCGAACCTGGGACCCTGGAGCTGTGAAGCAACAGTGCTACCCACTGTGCTACCGCGCAGCCCATAAAAATGTCTTCAGGTGCCCCCAGCACCCCACCTCACAAGGCCGGGAACACCCATGGCCAATCCCTGGCATGGGTAAAATGCTAGCCTGGCACACCAGGAATGCCTCTGCCAGCCTGGCAGTGCCTCCTGGGCACCTTGGCAGTGCCAGGCTGGCACCCAGGTATATATACCTTGAGTATAAGAATTGGCAAGTCATGTTGCAGCTGTATAGAACCTTAGTTAGGCCACACTTGGAGTATAGTGTTCAATTCTGGTCGCCACACTACCAGAAGGATGTGGAGGCTTTAGAGAGGGTGCAGAAGAGATTTACCAGAATGTTGCCTGGTATGGAGGGCATTAGCTATGAGGAGCGGTTGAATAAACTCGGTTTGTTCTCACTGGAACGAAGGAGGTTGAGGGGCGACCTGATAGAGGTATACAAAATTATGAGGGGCATAGACAGAGTGGATAGTCAGAGGCTTTTCCCCAGGGTAGAGGGGTCAATTACTAGGGGGCATAGGTTTAAGGTGAGAGGGGCAAAGTTTAGAGTAGATGTACGAGGCAAGTTTTTTACGCAGAGGGTAGTGGGTGCCTGGAACTCACTACCGGAGGAGGTAGTGGAAGCAGGGACGATAGGGACATTTAAGGGGCACATTGACAAATATATGAATAGGATGGGAATAGAAGGATACGGACCCAGGAAGTGTAGAAGATTGTAGTTTAGTCGGGCAGTATGGTCGGCACGGGCTTGGAGGGCCGAAGGGCCTGTTCCTGTGCTGTACATTTCTTTGTTCTTTGTCTTTGTTCTTTGTGCCCATGTGGCACTGCTAGGGTGCCAGCCCATCAATGCCAAGGTGCCACCCTGCCCAGAGGCCAACCCCCTCCCCCCCGGTGCCATTCTGCCTGATTGCTGTTTGTGGGGACCAGGACTGAATGGTACTCACCTATATAAAGTGGCAAAGATTATTGGGAAACCTTTGGAAGATGCTTGTGCACAGTACATGCCCTTTGATGTACTGAAAGACGAGGATTTCATAGAATTTATAGAGCAAAAGGAGGCCATTCGGCCCATTGAGTCAACACCGGCGCCTGAAAGAGCACCCTATCTAAGCCCACACCTCCACCCTATCCCTTAACCCAGCAACTCCACCCAACCTTTTGGAGATGACAGAGCAATTTATCGTGACCAACCCAACTAACCTGCACATCTTTGGACTGTGGGAGGAAACCGGAGCACCCGGAGGAAACCCACGCACACACGGGGAGGACGTGCAGACTCCGCACAGACAGTGACCCAGCGGGGAATCGAACCTGGGACCCTGGAGCTGTGAAGCCACAGTGCTAACCACTGACCCCCAATCTGAAGGTTTGTCAGGCGCTGGGTTCCAGAGCCTGAGCAGCAGTGGCCATCTCTGTGCCACTCCTTTCAGGTGGCATCTAGGTGGAGAAAACATGTTTAAATGTGGTCACCCTGCACCTTAAGCGTTTACAAGTGGAGAGGGAATGGTGGCCGAACAGTCAAGGGGGATTCGGCAAGTTGTGCAGGAATCTCTCGAGTACGTCTTGTTTTCCAGCCAGGATTCCATTCTGAATACTGAAGGGGTCTGTGGTTCATCTGAGTGGCTGAGCCAGAGCCAATGTCGTGGCAAAATGGCCGGCATAACCGTACACAGAAGCTGGAGCAAGATTAGAAATGTAAATGTCAGAGATTTGTTCCTGTAAACATCGTCAGAAAACCAGGATGTTATGTTGCTTCCTTGGCGTCTGGCTCAAGAGTATAACCGAGTGGCTGCTGAAAACTCTGGAGGGTGGGAAGGACAGAACCCAGAAATCAACATCAGGACCGACACCATGGTCTGTGGCTGCTGCTGGCAAGTTCAAAGGGCAACAAAAACCATCCCTGATTTCCATCGAACTGAATGGCTTGCATTTCAGAGGGCAGATCAGAGTCAACCGCATTCATAGATCCATAGAATCCCTGCACTGCAGAAGGAGGCCATTCGGCCCATCACTTCAGCACCAACCCTCTGAAAAGGCGCCAAATCTAGGCCCTAACCCCTGCCATATCCCTGTAACCCTAGAACCCCACCTTCTGGCGCCATGGTAGCACAGTGGTTAGCACTGTTGCTTCACAGCACCAGGGTCCCAGGTTCACTGGCTATGCGGAGTCTGCACGGTCTCCCCGTGTCTGCGTGGGTTTCCTCCGGGCGCTCTGGTTTCCTCCCACAAGTCCCAAAAGACATGCTGTTAGGTAATTTGGACATCTTGAATTCTCTCTCAGTGTACCCTAACAGGTGCCGGAATGTGGCAACTAGGGGATTTTCATCGTAAGTTCATTGCAGTGTTCATGTAAGCCTATTTGTGATACTGATAAAGATTATTATTATTATGGATGTAGGAGGAGAGATTGAATCGGTTAGGATTGTATTCGCTGGCATTCAGAAGAATGGGGGTGGGGGAAGATCTCACAGAAACCTATACAATTCCAACAGGATTAGACAAGGTGGAAGTAAGAAGGATATTCCTGATGGTGGGAGTGTCCAGAACCAGGGGTCGCAGTCTGAGGATATGGGGTATACCAGTTGGGACAGAGATACTGTCATGTGAGAGTTCCTTTAAGAAATGGGTGTTTACAACTGCAGTGATGTCAGAGAGTGGGTGGAGCTGGGCTGTCTGTCAGCTTTTTACTTTCGTTTTTGAGCAGGCTGCAGGGTGTGTTTTAGTTTAGTTTTCAGTGTTGGAGCTGAAGCCAGGCAAAGCAGGTGTACTGTTGATCTCTCTGCCATGAAAAGACTATCTCTTGATCATTTGGTGAATTCAGAATTACTAATGTTTTCAGTCACGACTTTAATCCAATATGCTTCTGTTCGAGGTGGGTTTTTTCAAGTCCTATGTATGTTAAAAGGAAAGCTTCAAGGATTACTTAGTGTTGTATTCTTTGGGGGTTGTATTTGAATTCATGGTTGCTAAGATGTTCACTGTATGTTTTAAAAAGGTTAACTTGTGTTCATAAAATAAACATTGTTTTGCTTTAAAAAATACTTTTCCATTTCTGCTGTACCACTCCTGTAGAGTGGGCCGTGTGCTCCCCATACCACAATCTATTAAAAGTTGTGGGTCAGGGGAACTCCATGATACACTTTGGGGTTCTCTAAACCCTGGCCCAGAACAATAAGGAGAAAGTTCTTCACCTATAGAGTGGTGAGCCTGTGAAATTTATTTGCACAGAACGTAGTTGAGAACCAAACATTGTATGTTTCTAAGAAGCAATGAGATATAGCACTTGGGACGAAGGGGATGAAAGGAAATGGGGGGAAAGCGGGATTAGGCTGTTGAGTTGGATGGTCAGATGTGATCAGAATGAATGATAGTAGACCTGAACTCTAGAGGTGAGGTGAAAATGACTGCCTTTTATATCAAGGCAGCATTTGACAGAATTGGGCATCAAGGGATCCTCACAACATTGGAGTCAATGGGAATCAGGGGAAAACTCTCTGCTGGTTGGTGTCATACCCAGTATAAAGGAAGATTGTTGTAGTTGTTAAACATCAATCATCTCAATTCTAGGACATCACTGCATGAGCTCCTCAAGGTAGTGTCCTCAGCCTAACATATTCAGCTGCATCATCGATGTGCGATAAATGTAGAAATTGCAGATTTATTTTACGATAGGTATCTGGAACAGGGAGGGTTGAATGCTTGGGTTGTTGTGTGCATGATTGCTGCAGTCCTTTTTAAAAATACATCCTAGCTTGAAAGGTTGGTAGCCAGGGGTGCAATTAAAGTGTTGTCAAATGCTTGGGCTTTGTTTTGATTAAGGGCATTCCCTGTAGAGTTAATTGGATTTCCACTTGGTACGATAATGTAGTCATTGGGCGGAGATAAGGCATCAGGTATGTTGTAGAAATGCAGTTTGGAGAGTTCAGTGGAGTTCTAGCTGCAGCTGTGACTGCAAGTCAAGCAGTTTGCTCTCTGCAGTTCAGTTAGGAGGTATGTCCGCGGACAGAAGAGCAGTGTGGTTGGATTGGTGAACAAACCAGTTGAAACAGCTTGTGAAGAAATGCAGCAACTGTTTCTGCATGGGTCTGACAGGAGTCAGATCTTGTATATAAAGCAATGTCAAGAGATCTCATTTTCTCAAGGAACATCTCTGTACACAGGTATTTTTGGGTGGATTGAATGCTGAGATGTTGTTTGAGTGGGAATAAAGATTGCAGTTAAGGGTATTGTGTTTATTCCATTGATTGGCATTGTTTAAGTAGTAAACGTAAGGTATTTTCTGGTGTGATGTTCAAGATAGTTTTGTCCTATGCTATTAATAAAGTTTTTTTTAATATACCATACCCCTATTCCTTTGCATAATCACCCTTTAGCAAGGTATTCTTTCCTCACAGTCTAACAACATTAAAATAAAATATTGGGTTATATGTCCGGAATCCTAGCTACTTTTGGGATCTGCACTAGTTCTGTAATAAATGACCTTCCTTCGATCATAAGGTCAGAAGTGGGAATGTTCACTGATGATTATACAATGGTCAGTCTCAACTCAATAGATTCTGATCCCATTCCAGACCCCAACAGTGACTGGGATTGTGGACCAAAATCCCCCGATATTTTACTTTATTTTGTAAGACTGTGCAGAAAGAATAATTCGCTCCAGGAGTGATTGCACAAAGAAATAGGGATTTAGTATTTTAAAACAAAACTTTATTATTAACACAGTATTGAACTCTTTAACCCTAAAATAGCTGATAAAGTACCCTTTAAACAATACTACAAAATACAGTAAATATAATAACCTTAATTACTATCTCTATTCCCAATTAAACAACAGGAAAGGGAAAATATACAGCTCTCAATCCAAATGGCTCAGAGTAATAACAAAGAATAAAGAACACTACAGCACAGGAGCATCCCTGTGGCCCGCCAAGCCCGCGCCGATCATGATGCCTGTTTACGCTTGTTTTCTGCACTTCCGGGGTCCGTATCCCTCTATTTCCATCCTATTCATGTATTCGTCAAAATGCCACTGAAACATTGCTATCGTACCTGCTTCAACCAGCTCCCCCGGCAGCGTGTTCCAGGCACTCACCAATCTCGTGTGAAAACTTGCCTCGCACTTCTCCTCTAAACTTTCCCCCTTGCACCTTAACCCTATGTGCCCTAATGATTGACTCTTCCACCCTGGGATAAAGTGTATGACTATCTATTTGACTATCCAGACTTCTTTCCAGACAGATTTGGTTCCTGCTAGAACCACTGCAGACTCTGGCTGCTTGCCTTCAAAAAGCTGTTTCAAATGGTTTGTTTCAGATTTCCCCTTGTTCTCAGACAAGTCTGCTATGCTTTAAATACTGTTTTTTGTAACTATCCTACTGTGAGAGCAAAATACTTTATTTGTGGTGTAAAAGGGTAGTAAGATTACAACTCACCTCAGAGTTTTCTCAAAATGTCTGAATACCTTAGCTCCACTCAGCAATTATATCATCTCCCCAAAACAAACTATCTCCACAGTGACTCCCCCTAGTCAAACAGCAATGCATTACCTCAGGATATTCACTCCTCAGGATTTTCACTCTGGCCAATTTCACCTTTGGCTCCTATAAGCTTTCCAGGCTTGCAAAACAAGATTTTTTTTCAAAAACATGACTCCTGCAGTTAAACACACGCTAACAAAGGACTTTAACCGTTAAATTACCAAATATTTATATTCCAACATATCTATAATCCCGCATTTGTCACAAGCAGTCCATGTTCAAATGTAGCAAGACCTGAATGATGTACAGGCTTCGGCTGACAAGTGGCAAGTAACATTGATGGCACACAAGTGCTAGGCAATGGCCTTTCCGAACACGAGAGAATGAAACAATTGTTCCTCACATTCAATGGCTTTGCCATAACTGAATCCCTGACTATCAACATCCTGGCGGTTACCGTTGACCAGAAACTGTACTCAACCAGCCATAGTAATACTATAGTTACAAGACCAGGTCAGAGGTGAGGAAGCCTGCAGCGAATAACTCACCACATGACTCCCCAAAGCCTGTGCATCATCATCAAGGCACACGTCAGGACTGTAATGGAATAGTCTCCACTTGCCTGGATGAGTGCCACTCTACCATCACTCAAGAAGCTCAACAGTTTCAAGAGAAAGCTGTCCCCTTGATTGGCACACCATCCATAAACATTCACTGCCTCCATCACTGATGCTCAGCAGCAATCGACAAGGTGCAAAACAGGGACTCACCAAGGTTCCAAATACATGACCACTACCATCTAGAAGGACAAGAGCAGCAGATACCTGGGAACCCCACCACCTGGAGGTTCCCCTCCAAGTCACTCACATCCTGACTTGGAAATATATCGCCGTTCCTTCACTGTCGCTGGGGCAATATCCTGGAACTCCCTCCCTAACAGCACAGTGGGTGTACCTAAAGCACAAGAAGTTCAGTGGTTCAAGAAGACTGCTCACTATCACCTTCTTAAGAACAGTTATGGATGGTAATCAATGCTGGTGTTGTTTTCCTTGAGAGATGACCAGGTTCAGCTGAGATTTAATTGAAATGTTGTAAATTATGTAACGTTTTGAGATGTTCCAGGGAAAAACTGTAGATGGTGGGATTTGAATTTGAACAATCTGGAATTTGAAGTATTTTTTCAGAGAGTGGTGAATCTGTGGAATTCTTTACCGCAGAGCGCTGTAGAGGCTGGGTCGTTAAGTATGTTCAAGGCTGAGAGAGACAGATGTTTAATCAGTAAGGGAATCAAGGTGGGAAAGTGGAGTGGCAAATTATCACATCAAATCAGTCATGTTCTCTTGAATGGCAAAGCAGACTCGATGGGCAAATGGCCTCTGTCTGTCTCTATATCTTACAGTCTAATGAGGAGCATGAAACAAGTGTACAATGTGGCAAAAATCCATCATGTTCACTAATGATCCTCAGGGAAGGAAATCAACATTTACAACATGTAAACTCCACACAGTCACCCAAGGCCAGAATTAAACCCAGCTCCCTGGCGCAGTGAGGCACAGTGCTAACCACTGTGCCACCGTTCACTAAACCAAACACAGTTAACGTAAATAACACAGGAACTAATGGTGACATGATGAAAAGCTTTTTTTTTAAAGTAAATATTAGGGTCTGAAATGCATAACCAGGGTGTAATCAAGGCAGATTCAACAATACCTTTGCATAGTCACCTGAAGAGGAAAGAATAATGCAAAGCAATGGGCAGAAGACTAGTTTCAGCTGAGTTGGTCTCTCAGAGAGCTGGCATGGGCACGAGAGGTAATGTAACCATCCCACAATTTGTCCAGTTGCATTGTAAGGAATTAGGCTGCAGAATACAATCAAGGACTCCCATTACATTTGGCAGCACTTCAGTGTTCCCCTATCTTGTTGCTTTGTCCAGCGCTTTGTGGCCTCACCCTTAATATCCAGGCCCCTCGGAATTTGACTCTTGGTCCTCAGAGCAAATACAACAATACTCAATAAATGTTGTTCTCCTCAATATTTTTTTAAAAAAAAGAATGTTCTTGCAGAATTATTGGAAATGCAATGGAAATGTTTCTTCAGGCTTCCCCTGTCTATTTAGTAGCAGATCAGGGATAATTTGACATTTGGATCGAATAGCGTCCTCATGGTTTAGCCATGAGAAGAAACTCTCACGCCATCTGTCTGAGCTGCTTTCCAACCCAGGCCCAAAGAGAAATAACAGTGTTTAAGAAATGAGTCTCTTATTTGTACTGTTGCTTTCCGGCAACATAGAAAGAAACCCATATCTTTATATTTAAAACCATTATTTTTAAAACTGTCCTCGTCTGCGGAAGATAGAAAATCAAGATGGTTGCTGCAAGTCATCAAGAGGGGGGATCTCACAGAGACTTATAAAATTCGAACAGGACTGGACAGGGTAGATGCAGGGAAGGCGTTACCAATGATGGGTGTGTCCAGAACCAGGGGTCACAGCCTGAGGATTCAGAGTAAACCATTTCGGACAGAGATAAGGCAACACTTCCTCACACAAAGAGTGGAATTCATTACCACAGGAAGTAGTTGATGCTAAAACTTTCAATATATTCAATAGGCAGCTGGATATCGCACTTGGGGAGAATGGGATCAAAGGCTATGGGGAGAAAGCAGGGTTAGGCTATTGAGTTGGATGATCAGCCATGATGGTGATGAATGGCGGAGCAGGCTCGAAGGGCCAAAAGGCCTCCTCCTGCTCCTATCTTCTCTGTATGTTTACCCAATGAGACCTTACTTTACAGTCTTTACAGCAGGGACCAACGGATGAACATTTTGCACCAGGTTTGAGTTTGCAGGTCAACGGCTGGCAGCAGGAATCTGAACAATCCTGAGGGCAAATCAAACAGAAAACACCAGTTACTGGGGTGAAATCGCAACATGCTAAGAGAATTTTCACTAATTCAAAGCTGAGGGGGCAGTGCAGAGCATGGATGGGCAGCCTCGGCCATTGAGTGGGCTGCACGAGTGGCTGTCCTTCATCCCAATGGGCTGCAAGATTGAAGTAGGGCTGGTTGATTCACCATAACCCCATGAATAAGATTGAATACAATTAATACACACCAAATGTTTCAGAATGAGTGATAGAAAGTGCTTATTCATTCATGTATTAATAAAATTAACATCAATTTCAAGTTGTGGAAACAAAATAAGTGTTTACACTTTGGATGCAGAGGGTGTTCACAGCTCTCAGAGTCAATGTTGTGAGCAATCAGCACGCACCTCCCTTCACTGACTCTCACTTTCAGTCATCCCAGGTGGAGAAAAACTACACGGATGGAAATCAGTGGAACGCAGAAACTCTGCGCATGGACAACGGTCATCAACATGTCTCGTGGGTCACACTCCGAAACCAGCTGGGCCGCGTGTGCCACAGATTGCCAACCACTGGTATAGGGGTGGTTTATTCTGTATCTGAACCATTCTCGAGCTGCCCTGAGAGTGTTAAACGGGACAGTGCAGGGGGTGCTTTACTCTGTATCTAACCCATGTTGTACTTGCTCTGGGGGTGTGAGCTGGGACAGTGCGCAGGCAGCTTTACTCTGTGTCTAACCCATGTTGTACTTGCTCTGGGGGTGTGTGCTGGGACAGTGCGCAGGCAGCTTTACTCTGTGTCTAACCCATGTTGTACTTGCTCTGGGGGTGTGTGATGGGACAGTGCGCAGGCAGCTTTACTCTGTGTCTAACCCATGTTGTACTTGCTCTGGGAGTGTGTGATGGGGCAGTGCGCAGGCAGCTTTACTCTGTGTCTAACCCATGTTGTACTTGCTCTGGGAGTGTGAGCTGGGACAGTGCGCAGGCAGCTTTACTCTGTATCTAACCCATGTTGTACTTGCTCTGGGAGTGTGAGCTGGGACAGTGCGCAGGCAGCTTTACTCTGTGTCTAACCCATGTTGTACTTGCTCTGGGAGTGTGAGCTGGGACAGTGCGCAGGCAGCTTAACTCTGTGTCTAACCCATGTTGTACTTGCTCTGGGAGTGTGTGATGTGACACTGCGCAGGCAGCTTTACTCTGTGTCTAACCCATGTTGTACTTGCTCTGGGAATGTGTGCTGGGACAGTGCGCAGGCAGCTTTACTCTGTGTCTAACCCATGTTGTACTTGCTCTGGGGGTGTGTGCTGGGACAGTGCGCAGGCAGCTTTACTCTGTGTCTAACCCATGTCTTACTTGCTCTGGGAGTGTGAGCTGGGACAGTGCGCAGGCAGCTTTACTCTGTGTCTAACCCATGTTGTACTTGCTCTGGGAGTGTGAGCTGGGACAGTGCGCAGGCAGCTTTACTCTGTGTCTAACCGATGTTGTACTTGCTCTGGGAGTGTGTGGTGTGACACTGCGCAGGCAGCTTTACTCTGTGTCTAACCCATGTTGTACTTGCTCTGGGAGTGTGAGCTGGGACAGTGCGCAGGCAGCTTTACTCTGTATCTAACCCATGTTGTACTTGCTCTGGGGGTGTGTGCTGGGACAGTGCGCAGGCAGCTTTACTCTGTGTCTAACCCATGTTGTACTTGCTCTGGGAGTGTGAGCTGGGACAGTGCGCAGGCAGCTTTACTCTGTGTCTAACCCATGTTGTACTTGCTCTGGGAGTGTGAGCTGGGACAGTGCGCAGGCAGCTTTACTCTGTATCTAACCCATGTTGTACTTGCTCTGGGAGTGTGAGCTGGGACAGTGCGCAGGCAGCTTTACTCTGTGTCTAACCCATGTTGTACTTGCTCTGGGAGTGTGTGCTGGGACAGTGCGCAGGCAGCTTTACTCTGTATCTAACCCATGTTGTACTTGCTCTGGGAGTGTGAGCTGGGACAGTGCGCAGGCAGCTTTACTCTGTATCTAACCCATGTTGTAATTGCTCTGGGAGTGTGAGCTGGGACAGTGCGCAGGCAGCTTTACTCTGTGTCTAACCCATGTTGTACTTGCTCTGGGAGTGTGAGCTGGGACAGTGCGCAGGCAGCTTTACTCTGTGTCTAACCCATGTTGTACTTGCTCTGGGAGTGTGAGCTGGGACAGTGCGCAGGCAGCTTTACTCTGTATCTAACCCATGTTGTACTTGCTCTGGGGGTGTGTGTTGGGACAGTGCGCAGGCAGCTTTACTCTGTGTCTAACCCATGTTGTACTTGCTCTGGGAGTGTGAGCTGGGACAGTGCGCAGGCAGCTTTACTCTGTATCTAACCCATGTTGTACTTGCTCTGGGAGTGTGAGCTGGGACAGTGCGCAGGCAGCTTTACTCTGTGTCTAACCCATGTTGTACTTGCTCTGGGAGTGTGAGCTGGGACAGTGCGCAGGCAGCTTTACTCTGTATCTAACCCATGTTGTACTTGCTCTGGGAGTGTGAGCTGGGACAGTGCGCAGGCAGCTTTACTCTGTATCTAACCCATGTTGTACTTGCTCTGGGGGTGTGTGCTGGGACAGTGCGCAGGCAGCTTTACTCTGTGTCAAACCCATGTTGTACTTGCTCTGGGAGTGTGAGCTGGGACAGTGCGCAGGCAGCTTTACTCTGTATCTAACCCATGTTGTACTTGCTCTGGGAGTGTGTGCTGGGACAGTGTGCAGGCAGCTTTACTCTGTGTCTAACCCATGTTGTACTTGCTCTGGGAGTGTGAGCTGGGACAGTGCGCAGGCAGCTTTACTCTGTGTCTAACCCATGTTGTACTTGCTCTGGGAGTGTGAGCTGGGACAGTGTGCAGGCAGCTTTACTCTGTGTCTAACCCATGTTGTACTTGCTCTGGGAGTGCGAGCTGGGACAGTGCGCAGGCAGCTTTACTCTGTGTCTAACCCATGTTGTACTTGCTCTGGGGGTGTGTGTTGGGACAGTGCGCAGACAGCTTTACTCTGTGTCTAACCCATGTTGTACTTGCTCTGGGGGTGTGTGCTGGGACAGTGCGCAGGCAGCTTTACTCTGTGTCTAACCCATGTTGTACTTGCTCTGGGAGTGTGAGCTGGGACAGTGCGCAGGCAGCTTTACTCTGTATCTAACCCATGTTGTACTTGCTCTGGGAGTGTGAGCTGGGACAGTGCGCAGGCAGCTTTACTCTGTGTCTAACCCATGTTGTACTTGCTCTGGGAGTGTGAGCTGGGACAGTGCGCAGGCAGCTTTACTCTGTATCTAACCCATGTTGTACTTGCTCTGGGAGTGTGAGCTGGGACAGTGCGCAGGCAGCTTTACTCTGTGTCTAACCCATGTTGTACTTGCTCTGGGAGTGTGAGCTGGGACAGTGCGCAGGCAGCTTTACTCTGTATCTAACCCATGTTGTACTTGCTCTGGGAGTGTGAGCTGGGACAGTGCGCAGGCAGCTTTACTCTGTATCTAACCCATGTTGTACTTGCTCTGGGGGTGTGAGCTGGGACAGTGCGCAGGCAGCTTTACTCTGTATCTAACCCATGTTGTACTTGCTCTGGGAGTGTGAGCTGGGACAGTGCGCAGGCAGCTTTACTCTGTATCTAACCCATGTTGTACTTGCTCTGGGGTGTGTGCTGGGACAGTGCGCAGGCAGCTTTACTCTGTGTCTAACCCATGTTGTACTTGCTCTGGGAGTGTGAGCTGGGACAGTGCGCAGGCAGCTTTACTCTGTATCTAACCCATGTTGTACTTGCTCTGGGAGTGTGTGCTGGGACAGTGCGCAGGCAGCTTTACTCTGTGTCTAACCCATGTTGTACTTGCTCTGGGAGTGTGAGCTGGGACAGTGCGCAGGCAGCTTTACTCTGTGTCTAACCCATGTTGTACTTGCTCTGGGGGTGTGAGCTGGGACAGTGCGCAGGCAGCTTTACTCTGTGTCTAACCCATGTTGTACTTGCTCTGGGATTGTGAGCTGGGACAGTGTGCAGGCAGCTTTACTCTGTGTCTAACCCATGTTGTACTTGCTCTGGGAGTGTGAGCTGGGACAGTGTGCAGGCAGCTTTACTCTGTGTCTAACCCATGTTGTACTTGCTCTGGGGGTGTGAGCTGGGACAGTGCGCAGGCAGCTTTACTCTGTGTCTAACCCATGTTGTACTTGCTCTGGGGGTGTGAGCTGGGACAGTGCGCAGGCAGCTTTACTCTGTGTCTAACCCATGTTGTACTTGCTCTGGGGGTGTGAGCTGGGACAGTGCGCAGGCAGCTTTACTCTGTATCTAACCCATGTTGTACTTGCTCTGGGAGTGTGAGCTGGGACAGTGCGCAGGCAGCTTTACTCTGTGTCTAACCCATGTTGTACTTGCTCTGGGGGTGTGAGCTGGGACAGTGTGCAGGCAGCTTTACTCTGTATCTAACCCATGTTGTACTTGCTCTGGGAGTGTGAGCTGGGACAGTGCGCAGGCAGCTTTACTCTGTGTCTAACCCATGTTGTACTTGCTCTGGGAGTGTGAGCTGGGACAGTGAGCAGGCAGCTTTACTCTGTGTCTAACCCATGTTGTACTTGCTCTGGGAGTGTGAGCTGGGACAGTGCGCAGGCAGCTTTACTCTGTGTCTAACCCATGTTGTACTTGCTCTGGGAGTGTGAGCTGGGACAGTGCGCAGGCAGCTTTACTCTGTGTCTAACCCATGTTGTACTTGCTCTGGGAGTGTGAGCTGGGACAGTGCGCAGGCAGCTTTACTCTGTGTCTAACCCATGTTGTACTTGCTCTGGGAGTGTGAGCTGGGACAGTGCGCAGGCAGCTTTACTCTGTGTCTAACCCATGTTGTACTTGCTCTGGGGGTGTGAGCTGGGACAGTGCGCAGGGAGCTTTACTCTGTGTCTAACCCATGTTGTACTTGCTCTGGGAGTGTGAGCTGGGACACTGCGCAGGCAGCTTTACTCTGTATCTAACCCATGTTGTACTTGCTCTGGGAGTGTGAGCTGGGACAGTGCGCAGGCAGCTTTACTCTGTATCTAACCCATGTTGTACTTGCTCTGGGAGTGTGTGCTGGGACAGTGCGCAGGCAGCTTTACTCTGTATCTAACCCATGTTGTACTTGCTCTGGGAGTGTGAGCTGGGACAGTGCGCAGGCAGCTTTACTCTGTATCTAACCCATGTTGTACTTGCTCTGGGAGTGTGAGCTGGGACAGTGCGCAGGCAGCTTTACTCTGTGTCTAACCCATGTTGTACTTGCTCTGGGAGTGTGAGCTGGGACAGTGCGCAGGCAGCTTTACTCTGTGTCTAACCCATGTTGTACTTGCTCTGGGGGTGTGTGCTGGGACAGTGCGCAGGCAGCTTTACTCTGTATCTAACCCATGTTGTACTTGCTCTGGGGGTGTGAGCTGCGACAGTGCGCAGGCAGCTTTACTCTGTATCTAACCCATGTTGTACTTGCTCTGGGAGTGTGAGCTGGGACAGTGCGCAGGCAGCTTTACTCTGTCTCTAACCCATGTTGTACTTGCTCTGGGAGTGTGAGCTGGGACAGTGCGTAGGCAGCTTTACTCTGTGTCTAACCCACGTTGTACTTGCTCTGGGAGTGTGAGCTGGGACACTGCGCAGGCAGCTTTACTCTGTGTCTAACCCATGTTGTACTTGCTCTGGGAGTGTGTGCTGGGACAGTGCGCAGGCAGCTTTACTCTGTGTCTAACCCATGTTGTACTTGCTCTGGGAGTGTGTGATGTGACACTGCGCAGGCAGCTTTACTCTGTATCTAACCCATGTTGTACTTGCTCTGGGAGTGTGAGCTGGGACAGTGCGCAGGCAGCTTTACTCTGTATCTAACCCATGTTGTACTTGCTCTGGGAGTGTGAGCTGTGACACTGCGCAGGCAGCTTTACTCTGTGTCTAACCCATGTTGTAATTGCTCTGGGGGTGTGTGCTGGGACAGTGCGCAGGCAGCTTTACTCTGTATCTAACCCATGTTGTACTTGCTCTGGGAGTGTGAGCTGGGACAGTGCGCAGGCAGCTTTACTCTGTATCTAACCCATGTTGTACTTGCTCTGGGAGTGTGAGCTGGGACAGTGCGCAGGCAGCTTTACTCTGTGTCTAGCCCATGTTGTACTTGCTCTGGGAGTGTGAGCTGGGACAGTGCGCAGGCAGCTTTACTCTGTGTCTAACCCATGTTGTACTTGCTCTGGCGGTGTGTGCTGGGACAGTGCGCAGGCAGCTTTACTCTGTGTCTAACCCATGTTGTACTTGCTCTGGGGGTGTGTGCTGGGACAGTGCGCAGGCAGCTTTACTCTGTATCTAACCCATGTTGTACTTGCTCTGGGAGTGTGAGCTGGGACAGTGCGCAGGCAGCTTTACTCTGTATCTAACCCATGTTGTACTTGCTCTGGGAGTGTGAGCTGGGACAGTGCGCAGGCAGCTTTACTCTGTGTCTAACCCATGTTGTACTTGCTCTGGGAGTGTGAGCTGGGACAGTGCGCAGGCAGCTTTACTCTGTGTCTAACCCGTGTTGTACTTGCTCTGGGAGTGTGAGCTGGGACAGTGCGCAGGCAGCTTTACTCTGTGTCTAACCCATGTTGTACTTGCTCTGGGAGTGTGAGCTGGGACAGTGCGCAGGCAGCTTTACTCTGTGTCTAACCCATGTTGTACTTGCTCTGGGAGTGTGAGCTGGGACAGTGCGCAGGCAGCTTTACTCTGTGTCTAACCCATGTTGTACTTGCTCTGGGAGTGTGAGCTGGGACAGTGCGCAGGCAGCTTTACTCTGTGTCTAACCCATGTTGTACTTGCTCTGGGAGTGTGAGCTGGGACAGTGCGCAGGCAGCTTTACTCTGTGTCTAACCCATGTTGTACTTGCTCTGTGAGTGTGAGCTGGGACAGTGGGCAGGCAGCTTTACTCTGTATCTAACCCATGTTGTACTTGCTCTGGGAGTGTGAGCTGGGACAGTGCGCAGGCAGCTTTACTCTGTATCTAACCCATGTTGTACTTGCTCTGGGAGTGTGTGCTGGGACAGTGTGCAGGCAGCTTTACTCTGTATCTAACCCATGTTGTACTTGCTCTGGGAGTGTGTGCTGGGACAGTGTGCAGGCAGCTTTACTCTGTGTCTAACCCATGTTGTACTTGCTCTGGGTGTGTGAGCTGGGACAGTGCGCAGGCAGCTTTACTCTGTATCTAACCCATGTTGTACTTGCTCTGGGAGTGTGAGCTGGGACAGTGCGCAGGCAGCTTTACTCTGTGTCTAACCCATGTTGTGCTTGCTCTGGGAGTGTGAGCTGGGACAGTGCGCAGGCAGCTTTACTCTGTATCTAACCCATGTTGTACTTGCTCTGGGAGTGTGAGCTGGGACAGTGCGCAGGCAGCTTTACTCTGTGTCTAACCCATGTTGTACTTGCTCTGGGAGTGTGAGCTGGGACAGTGCGCAGGCAGCTTTACTCTGTGTCTAACCCATGTTGTGCTTGCTCTGGGAGTGTGAGCTGGGACAGTGCGCAGGCAGCTTTACTCTGTATCTAACCCATGTTGTACTTGCTCTGGGAGTGTGAGCTGGGACAGTGCGCAGGCAGCTTTACTCTGTGTCTAACCCATGTTGTACTTGCTCTGGGAGTGTGAGCTGGGACAGTGCGCAGGCAGCTTTACTCTGTGTCTAACCCATGTTGTACTTGCTCTGGGAGTGTGAGCTGGGACAGTGCGCAGGCAGCTTTACTCTGTGTCTAACCCATGTTGTACTTGCTCTGGGAGTGTGAGCTGGGACAGTGCGCAGGCAGCTTTACTCTGTATCTAACCCATGTTGTACTTGCTCTGGGAGTGTGAGCTGGGACAGTGCGCAGGCAGCTTTACTCTGTGTCTAACCCATGTTGTACTTGCTCTGGGAGTGTGAGCTGGGACAGTGCGCAGGCAGCTTTACTCTGTGTCTAACCCATGTTGTATTTGCTCTGGGAGTGTGAGCTGGGACAGTGCGCAGGCAGCTTTACTCTGTGTCTAACCCATGTTGTACTTGCTCTGGGAGTGTGAGTTGGGACAGTGTGCAGGCAGCTTTACTCTGTGTCTAACCCATGTTGTACTTGCTCTGGGAGTGTGAGCTGGGACAGTGCGCAGGCAGCTTTACTCTGTATCTAACCCATGTTGTACTTGCTCTGGGAGTGTGAGCTGGGACAGTGCGCAGGCAGCTTTACTCTGTGTCTAACCCATGTTGTACTTGCTCTGGGAGTGTGAGCTGGGACAGTGTGCAGGCAGCTTTACTCTGTGTCTAACCAATGTTGTACTTGCTCTGGGGGGGTGAGATGGGACAGTGCGCAGGCAGCTTTACTCTGTGTCTAACCCATGTTGTACTTGCTCTGGGAGTGTGTGCTGGGACAGTGCGCAGGCAGCTTTACTCTGTGTCTAACCCATGTTGTACTTGCTCTGGGGGTGTGAGCTGGGACAGTGCGCAGGCAGCTTTACTCTGTATCTAACCCATGTTGTACTTGCTCTGGGAGTGTGAGCTGGGACAGTGCGCAGGCAGCTTTACTCTGTATCTAACCCATGTTGTACTTGCTCTGGGGGTGTGAGCTGGGACAGTGTGCAGGCAGCTTTACTCTGTATCTAACCCATGTTGTACTTGCTCTGGGAGTGTGAGCTGGGACAGTGCGCAGGCAGCTTTACTCTGTGTCTAACCCATGTTGTACTTGCTCTGGGAGTGTGAGCGGGGACTGTGCGCAGGCAGCTTTACTCTGTGTCTAACCCATGTTGTACTTGCTCTGGGATTGTGTGCGGGGACTGTGCGCAGGCAGCTTTACTCTGTATCTAACCCATGTTGTACTTGCTCTGGGAGTGTGTGCTGGGACAGTGCGCAGGCAGCTTTACTCTGTATCTAACCCATGTTGTACTTGCTCTGGGAGTGTGAGCTGGGACAGTGCGCAGGCAGCTTTACTCTGTGTCTAACCCATGTTGTACTTGCTCTGGGTGTGTGTGCTGGGACAGTGTGCAGGCAGCTTTACTCTGTGTCTAACCCATGTTGTACTTGCTCTGGGAGTGTGAGCGGGGACTGTGCGCAGGCAGCTTTACTCTGTGTCTAACCCATGTTGTACTTGCTCTGGGAGTGTGAGCTGGGACAGTGCGCAGGCAGCTTTACTCTGTGTCTACCCCATGTTGTACTTGCTCTGGGAGTGTGAGCTGGGACAGTGCGCAGGCAGCTTTACTCTGTGTCTAACCCATGTTGTACTTGCTCTGGGAGTGTGTGCTGGGACACTGCGCAGGCAGCTTTACTCTGTGTCTAACCCATGTTGTACTTGCTCTGGGAGTGTGAGCTGGGACAGTGCGCAGGCAGCTTTACTCTGTGTCTACCCCATGTTGTACTTGCTCTGGGAGTGTGAGCTGGGACAGTGCGCAGGCAGCTTTACTCTGTATCTAACCCATGTTGTACTTGCTCTGGGGGTGTGAGCTGGGACAGTGCGCAGGCAGCTTTACTCTGTCTAACCCATGTTGTACTTGCTCTGGGAGTGTGAGCTGGGGCAGTGCGCAGGCAGCTTTACTCTGTCTAACCCATGTTGTACTTGCTCTGGGAGTGTGAGCTGGGACAGTGCGCAGGCAGCTTTACTCTGTGTCTAACCCATGTTGTACTTGCTCTGGGAGTGTGAGCTGGGACAGTGCGCAGGCAGCTTTACTCTGTATCTAACCCATGTTGTACTTGCTCTGGGAGTGTGAGCTGGGACAGTGCGCAGGCAGCTTTACTCTGTGTCTAACCCATGTTGTACTTGCTCTGGGAGTGTGAGCTGGGACAGTGCGCAGGCAGCTTTACTCTGTATCTAACCCATGTTGTACTTGCTCTGGGAGTGTGAGCTGGGACAGTGCGCAGGCAGCTTTACTCTGTATCTAACCCATGTTGTACTTGCTCTGGGGGGGTGTGCTGGGACAGTGCGCAGGCAGCTTTACTCTGTATCTAACCCATGTTGTACTTGCTCTGGGGGGGTGTGATGGGACAGTGCGCAGGCAGCTTTACTCTGTATCTAACCCATGTTGTACTTGCTCTGGGGGGGTGTGATGGGACAGTGCGCAGGCAGCTTTACTCTGTATCTAACCCATGTTGTACTTGCTCTGGGGGGGTGTGATGGGACAGTGCGCAGGCAGCTTTACTCTGTGTCTAACCCATGTTGTACTTGCTCTGGGGGTGTGAGCTGGGACAGTGCGCAGGCAGCTTTACTCTGTGTCTAACCCATGTTGTACTTGCTCTGGGAGTGTGAGCTGGGACACTGCGCAGGCAGCTTTACTCTGTATCTAACCCATGTTGTACTTGCTCTGGGAGTGTGAGCTGGGACAGTGCGCAGGCAGCTTTACTCTGTGTCTAACCCATGTTGTACTTGCTCTGGGAGTGTGAGCTGGGACAGTGCGCAGGCAGCTTTACTCTGTATCTAACCCATGTTGTACTTGCTCTGGGAGTGTGAGCTGGGACAGTGCGCAGGCAGCTTTACTCTGTATCTAACCCATGTTGTACTTGCTCTGGGGGGGTGTGCTGGGACAGTGCGCAGGCAGCTTTACTCTGTGTCTAACCCATGTTGTACTTGCTCTGGGAGTGTGAGCTGGGACAGTGCGCAGGCAGCTTTACTCTGTATCTAACCCATGTTGTACTTGCTCTGGGGGGGTGTGATGGGACAGTGCGCAGGCAGCTTTACTCTGTATCTAACCCATGTTGTACTTGCTCTGGGGGGGTGTGATGGGACAGTGCGCAGGCAGCTTTACTCTGTATCTAACCCATGTTGTACTTGCTCTGGGAGTCTGAGCTGGGACAGTGCGCAGGCAGCTTTACTCTGTGTCTAACCCATGTTGTACTTGCTCTGGGAGTGTGAGCTGGGACAGTGCGCAGGCAGCTTTACTCTGTGTCTAACCCATGTTGTACTTGCTCTGGGAGTGTGAGCTGGGACAGTGCGCAGGCAGCTTTACTCTGTATCTAACCCATGTTGTACTTGCTCTGGGAGTGTGAGCTGGGACAGTGCGCAGGCAGCTTTACTCTGTATCTAACCCATGTTGTACTTGCTCTGGGAGTGTGTGCTGGGGCAGTGCGCAGGCAGCTTTACTCTGTATCTAACCCATGTTGTACTTGCTCTGGGAGTGTGCGCTGGGACAGTGCGCAGGCAGCTTTACTCTGTGTCTAACCCATGTTGTACTTGCTCTGGGAGTGTGTGCTGGGACAGTGTGCAGGCAGCTTTACTCTGTGTCTAACCCATGTTGTACTTGCTCTGGGGGTGTGAGCTGGGACAGTGCGCAGGCAGCTTTACTCTGTATCTAACCCATGTTGTACTTGCTCTGGGGGTGTGAGCTGGGACAGTGCGCAGGCAGCTTTACTCTGTGTCTAACCCATGTTGTACTTGCTCTGGGGGTGTGAGCTGGGGCAGTGCGCAGGCAGCTTTACTCTGTGTCTAACCCATGTTGTACTTGCTCTGGGAGTGTGTGCTGGGGCAGTGCGCAGGCAGCTTTACTCTGTATCTAACACATGTTGTACTTGCTCTGGGAGTGTGTGCTGGGACAGTGCGCAGGCAGCTTTACTCTGTATCTAACCCATGTTGTACTTGCTCTGGGAGTGTGAGCTGGGACAGTGCGCAGGCAGCTTTACTCTGTGTCTAACCCATGTTGTACTTGCTCTGGGAGTGTGAGCTGGGACAGTGCGCAGGCAGCTTTACTCTGTATCTAACCCATGTTGTACTTGCTCTGGGAGTGTGAGCTGGGACAGTGCGCAGGCAGCTTTACTCTGTCTCCATCCCATGTTGTACTTGCTCTGGGAGTGTGTGCTGGGGCAGTGCGCAGGCAGCTTTACTCTGTGTCTAACCCATGTTGTACTTGCTCTGGGAGTGTGAGCTGGGACAGTGCGCAGGCAGCTTTACTCTGTATCTAACCCATGTTGTACTTGCTCTGGGAGTGTGAGCTGGGACAGTGCGCAGGCAGCTTTACTCTGTCTCCATCCCATGTTGTACTTGCTCTGGGAGTGTGTGCTGGGGCAGTGCGCAGGCAGCTTTACTCTGTATCTAACACATGTTGTACTTGCTCTGGGAGTGTGAGCTGGGACAGTGCGCAGGCAGCTTTACTCTGTATCTAACCCATGTTGTACTTGCTCTGGGGGGGTGTGATGGGACAGTGCGCAGGCAGCTTTACTCTGTGTCTAACCCATGTTGTACTTGCTCTGGGAGTGTGAGCTGGGACAGTGCGCAGGCAGCTTTACTCTGTATCTAACCCATGTTGTACTTGCTCTGGGAGTGTGAGCTGGGACAGTGCGCAGGCAGCTTTACTCTGTATCTAACCCATGTTGTACTTGCTCTGGGAGTGTGAGCTGGGACAGTGCGCAGGCAGCTTTACTCTGTATCTAACCCATGTTGTACTTGCTCTGGGAGTGTGTGCTGGGGCAGTGCGCAGGCAGCTTTACTCTGTGTCTAACCCATGTTGTACTTGCTCTGGGAGTGTGTGCTGGGGCAGTGCGCAGGCAGCTTTACTCTGTATCTAACACATGTTGTACTTGCTCTGGGAGTGTGAGCTGGGACAGTGCGCAGGCAGCTTTACTCTGTGTCTAACCCATGTTGTACTTGCTCTGGGAGTGTGTGCTGGGGCAGTGCGCAGGCAGCTTTACTCTGTGTCTAACCCATGTTGTACTTGCTCTGGGAGTGTGAGCTGGGACAGTGCGCAGGCAGCTTTACTCTGTATTTAACCCATGTTGTACTTGCTCTGGGGGTGTGTGATGGGACACTGCGCAGGCAGCTTTACTCTGTATCTAACCCATGTTGTACTTGCTCTGGGAGTGTGAGCTGGGACAGTGCGCAGGCAGCTTTACTCTGTATCTAACCCATGTTGTACTTGCTCTGGGAGTGTGAGCTGGGACAGTGCGCAGGCAGCTTTACTCTGTGTCTAACCCATGTTGTACTTGCTCTGGGTGTGTGATGGGGCAGTGCGCAGGCAGCTTTACTCTGTGTCTAACCCATGTTGTACTTGCTCTGGGAGTGTGAGCTGGGACAGTGCGCAGGCAGCTTTACTCTGTATCTAACCCATGTTGTACTTGCTCTGGGGGTGTGTGCTGGGGCAGTGCGCAGGCAGCTTTACTCTGTGTCTAACCCATGTTGTACTTGCTCTGGGAGTGTGAGCTGGGACAGTGCGCAGGCAGCTTTACTCTGTGTCTAACCCATGTTGTACTTGCTCTGGGAGTGTGAGCTGGGACAGTGCGCAGGCAGCTTTACTCTGTGTCTAACCCATGTTGTACTTGCTCTGGGAGTGTGAGCTGGGACAGTGCGCAGGCAGCTTTACTCTGTATCTAACCCATGTTGTACTTGCTCTGGGGGTGTGTGCTGGGGCAGTGCGCAGGCAGCTTTACTCTGTGTCTAACCCATGTTGTACTTGCTCTGGGAGTGTGAGCTGGGACAGTGCGCAGGCAGCTTTACTCTGTGTCTAACCCATGTTGTACTTGCTCTGGGAGTGTGAGCTGGGACAGTGCGCAGGCAGCTTTACTCTGTGTCTAACCCATGTTGTACTTGCTATGGGAGTGTGAGCTGGGACAGTGCGCAGGCAGCTTTACTCTGTGTCTAACCCATGTTGTACTTGCTCTGGGAGTGTCTGATGGGACAGTGCGCAGGCAGCTTTACTCTGTATCTAACCCATGTTGTATTTGCTCTGGGAATGTGAGCTGGGACAGTGCGCAGGCAGCTTTACTCTGTGTCTAACCCATGTTGTACTTGCTCAGGGAGTGTGAGCTGGGACAGTGCGCAGGCAGCTGTACTCTGTGTCTAACCCATGTTGTACTTGCTCTGGGAGTGTGTGCTGGGACAGTGTGCAGGCAGCTTTACTCTGTATCTAACCCATGTTGTACTTGCTCTGGGAGTGTGAGCTGGGACAGTGCGCAGGCAGCTTTACTCTGTGTCTAACCCATGTTGTACTTGCTCTGGGAGTGTGAGCTGGGACAGTGTGCAGGCAGCTTTACTCTGTATCTAACCCATGTTGTACTTGCTCTGGGAGTGTGAGCTGGGACAGTGCGCAGGCAGCTTTACTCTGTATCTAACCCATGTTGTACTTGCTCTGGGAGTGTGTGATGGGACAGTGTGCAGGCAGCTTTACTCTGTATCTAACCCATGTTGTACTTGCTCTGGGAGTGTGAGCTGGGACAGTGTGCAGGCAGCTTTACTCTGTATCTAACCCATGTTGTACTTGCTCTGGGGGTGTGAGCTGGGACAGTGCGCAGGCAGCTTTACTCTGTGTCTAACCCATGTTGTACTTGCTCTGGGAGTGTGAGCTGGGACAGTGCGCAGGCAGCTTTACTCTGTGTCTAACCCATGTTGTACTTGCTCTGGGAGTGTGAGCTGGGACAGTGCGCAGGCAGCTTTACTCTGTATCTAACCCATGTTGTACTTGCTCTGGGGGTGTGAGCTGGGACAGTGCGCAGGCAGCTTTACTCTGTGTCTAACCCATGTTGTACTTGCTCTGGGAGTGTGAGCTGGGACAGTGCGCAGGCAGCTTTACTCTGTGTCTAACCCATGTTGTACTTGCTCTGGGAGTGTGTGCTGGGACAGTGTGCAGGCAGCTTTACTCTGTATCTAACCCATGTTGTACTTGCTCTGGGAGTGTGAGCTGGGACAGTGCGCAGGCAGCTTTACTCTGTATCTAACCCATGTTGTACTTGCTCTGGGAGTGTGAGCTGGGACAGTGCGCAGGCAGCTTTACTCTGTGTCTAACCCATGTTGTACTTGCTCTGGGAGTGTGAGCTGGGACAGTGTGCAGGCAGCTTTACTCTGTATCTAACCCATGTTGTACTTGCTCTGGGAGTGTGAGCTGGGACAGTGCGCAGGCAGCTTTACTCTGTATCTAACCCATGTTGTACTTGCTCTGGGGGTGTGAGCTGGGACAGTGCGCAGGCAGCTTTACTCTGTGTCTAACCCATGTTGTACTTGCTCTGGGAGTGTGAGCTGGGACAGTGCGCAGGCAGCTTTACTCTGTATCTAACCCATGTTGTACTTGCTCTGGGAGTGTGAGCTGGGACAGTGCGCAGGCAGCTTTACTCTGTGTCTAACCCATGTTGTACTTGCTCTGGGAGTGTGAGCTGGGACAGTGCGCAGGCAGCTTTACTCTGTGTCTAACCCATGTTGTACTTGCTCTGGGAGTGTGTGCTGGGACAGTGTGCAGGCAGCTTTACTCTGTATCTAACCCATGTTGTACTTGCTCTGGGAGTGTGAGCTGGGACAGTGCGCAGGCAGCTTTACTCTGTGTCTAACCCATGTTGTACTTGCTCTGGGAGTGTGAGCTGGGACAGTGCGCAGGCAGCTTTACTCTGTATCTAACCCATGTTGTACTTGCTCTGGGGGTGTGAGCTGGGACAGTGCGCAGGCAGCTTTACTCTGTATCTAACCCATGTTGTACTTGCTCTGGGGGTGTGTGCTGGGACAGTGCGCAGGCAGCTTTACTCTGTGTCTAACCCATGTTGTACTTGCTCTGGGAGTGTGAGCTGGGACAGTGCGCAGGCAGCTTTACTCTGTGTCTAACCCATGTTGTACTTGCTCTGGGGGTGTGTGCTGGGACAGTGCGCAGGCAGCTTTACTCTGTGTCTAACCCATGTTGTACTTGCTCTGGGAGTGTGTGCTGGGACAGTGTGCAGGCAGCTTTACTCTGTATCTAACCCATGTTGTACTTGCTCTGGGAGTGTGAGCTGGGACAGTGCGCAGGCAGCTTTACTCTGTGTCTAACCCATGTTGTACTTGCTCTGGGAGTGTGAGCTGGGACAGTGCGCAGGCAGCTTTACTCTGTGTCTAACCCATGTTGTACTTGCTCTGGGAGTGTGAGCTGGGACAGTGCGCAGGCAGCTTTACTCTGTGTCTAACCCATGTTGTACTTGCTCTGGGAGTGTGTGCTGGGACAGTGCGCAGGCAGCTTTACTCTGTATCTAACCCATGTTGTACTTGCTCTGGGAGTGTGAGCTGGGACAGTGCGCAGGCAGCTTTACTCTGTATCTAACCCATGTTGTACTTGCTCTGGGAGTGTGAGCTGGGACAGTGTGCAGGCAGCTTTACTCTGTATCTAACCCATGTTGTACTTGCTCTGGGAGTGTGAGCTGGGACAGTGCGCAGGCAGCTTTACTCTGTGTCTAACCCATGTTGTACTTGCTCTGGGAGTGTGAGCTGGGACAGTGCGCAGGCAGCTTTACTCTGTATCTAACCCATGTTGTACTTGCTCTGGGGGTGTGAGCTGGGACAGTGCGCAGGCAGCTTTACTCTGTGTCTAACCCATGTTGTACTTGCTCTGGGAGTGTGAGCTGGGACAGTGCGCAGGCAGCTTTACTCTGTATCTAACCCATGTTGTACTTGCTCTGGGAGTGTGAGCTGGGACAGTGCGCAGGCAGCTTTACTCTGTGTCTAACCCATGTTGTACTTGCTCTGGGAGTGTGAGCTGGGACAGTGCGCAGGCAGCTTTACTCTGTGTCTAACCCATGTTGTACTTGCTCTGGGAGTGTGAGCTGGGACAGTGCGCAGGCAGCTTTACTCTGTATCTAACCCATGTTGTACTTGCTCTGGGAGTGTGAGCTGGGACAGTGGGCAGGCAGCTTTACTCTGTGTCTCACCCATGTTGTACTTGCTCTGGGAGTGTGAGCTGGGACAGTGCGCAGGCAGCTTTACTCTGTGTCTAACCCATGTTGTACTTGCTCTGGGGGTGTGAGCTGGGACAGTGCGCAGGTAGCTTTACTCTGTATCTAACCCATGTTGTACTTGCTCTGGGAGTGTGTGCTGGGACAGTGCGCAGGCAGCTTTACTCTGTATCTAACCCATGTCGTACTTGCTCTGGGAGTGTGAGCTGGGACAGTGCGCAGGCAGCTTTACTCTGTGTCTAACCCATGTTGTACTTGCTCTGGGAGTGTGAGCTGGGACAGTGCGCAGGCAGCTTTACTCTGTGTCTAACCCATGTTGTACTTGCTCTGGGAGTGTGAGCTGGGACAGTGCGCAGGCAGCTTTACTCTGTATCTAACCCATGTTGTACTTGCTCTGGGAGTGTGAGCTGGGACAGTGCACAGGCAGCTTTACTCTGTGTCTAACCCATGCTGTACTTGCTCTGGGAGTGTGAGCTGGGACAGTGCGCAGGCAGCTTTACTCTGTATCTAACCCATGTTGTACTTGCTCTGGGGGTGTGTGCTGGGACACTGCGCAGGCAGCTTTACTCTGTGTCTAACCCATGTTGTACTTGCTCTGGGAGTGTGAGCTGGGACAGTGCGCAGGCAGCTTTACTCTGTGTCTAACCCATGTTGTACTTGCTCTGGGAGTGTGAGCTGGGACAGTGCGCAGGCAGCTTTACTCTGTGTCTAACCCATGTTGTACTTGCTCTGGGGGTGTGTGCTGGGACAGTGCGCAGGCAGCTTTACTCTGTATCTAACCCATGTTGTACTTGCTCTGGGGGTGTGTGCTGGGACACTGCGCAGGCAGCTTTACTCTGTGTCTAACCCATGTTGTACTTGCTCTGGGAGTGTGAGCTGGGACAGTGCGCAGGCAGCTTTACTCTGTATCTAACCCATGTTGTACTTGCTCTGGGAGTGTGAGCTGGGACAGTGCGCAGGCAGCTTTACTCTGTGTCTAACCCATGTTGTACTTGCTCTGGGAGTGTGAGCTGGGACAGTGCGCAGGCAGCTTTACTCTGTGTCTAACCCATGTTGTACTTGCTCTGGGGGTGTGAGCTGGGACAGTGCGCAGGCAGCTTTACTCTGTGTCTAACCCATGTTGTACTTGCTCTGGGAGTGTGAGCTGGGACACTGCGCAGGCAGCTTTACTCTGTGTCTAACCCATGTTGTACTTGCTCTGGGAGTGTGAGCTGGGACAGTGCGCAGACAGCTTTACTCTGTGTCTAACCCATGTTGTACTTGCTCTGGGAGTGTGAGCTGGGACAGTGCGCAGGCAGCTTTACTCTGTGTCTAACCCATGTTGTACTTGCTCTGGGAGTGTGAGCTGGGACAGTGCGCAGGCAGCTTTACTCTGTATCTAACCCATGTTGTACTTGCTCTGGGAGTGTGAGCTGGGACAGTGCGCAGGCAGCTTTACTCTGTGTCTAACCCATGTTGTACTTGCTCTGGGAGTGTGAGCTGGGACAGTGCGCAGGCAGCTTTACTCTGTATCTAACCCATGTTGTACTTGCTCTGGGAGTGTGAGCTGGGACAGTGCGCAGGCAGCTTTACTCTGTGTCTAACCCATGTTGTACTTGCTCTGGGAGTGTGAGCTGGGACAGTGCGCAGGCAGCTTTACTCTGTGTCTAACCCATGTTGTACTTGCTCTGGGAGTGTGAGCTGGGACAGTGCGCAGGCAGCTTTACTCTGTGTCTAACCCATGTTGTACTTGCTCTGGGAGTGTGAGCTGGGACAGTGCGCAGGCAGCTTTACTCTGTGTCTAACCCTTGTTGTACTTGCTCTGGGAGTGTGTGCTGGGACAGTGCGCAGGCAGATTTACTCTGTGTCTAACCCATGTTGTACTTGCTCTGGGAGTGTGAGCTGGGACAGTGCGCAGGCAGCTTTACTCTGTATCTAACCCATGTTGTACTTGCTCTGGGAGTGTGTGCTGGGACAGTGTGCAGGCAGCTTTACTCTGTATCTAACCCATGTTGTACTTGCTCTGGGAGTGTGAGCTGGGACAGTGCGCAGGCAGCTTTACTCTGTGTCTAACCCATGTTGTACTTGCTCTGGGAGTGTGAGCTGGGACAGTGCGCAGGCAGCTTTACTCTGTATCTAACCCATGTTGTACTTGCTCTGGGAGTGTGAGCTGGGACAGTGCGCAGGCAGCTTTACTCTGTGTCTAACCCATGTTGTACTTGCTCTGGGAGTGTGAGCTGGGACAGTGCGCAGGCAGCTTTACTCTGTGTCTAACCCATGTTGTACTTGCTCTGGGAGTGTGAGCTGGGACAGTGCGCAGGCAGCTTTACTCTGTGTCTAACCCATGTTGTACTTGCTCTGGGAGTGTGAGCTGGGACAGTGCGCAGGCAGCTTTACTCTGTATCTAACCCATGTTGTACTTGCTCTGGGAGTGTGAGCTGGGACAGTGCGAAGGCAGCTTTACTCTGTATCTAACCCATGTTGTACTTGCTCTGGGAGTGTGAGCTGGGACAGTGCGAAGGCAGCTTTACTCTGTATCGAACCCATGTTGTACTTGCTCTGGGGGTGTGTGCTGGGACAGTGTGCAGGCAGCTTTACTCTGTGTCTAACCCATGTTGTACTTGCTCTGGGAGTGTGAGCTGGGACAGTGCGCAGGCAGCTTTACTCTGTGTCTAACCCATGTTGTACTTGCTCTGGGAGTGTGAGCTGGGACAGTGCGCAGGCAGCTTTACTCTGTATCGAACCCATGTTGTACTTGCTCTGGGGGTGTGTGCTGGGACAGTGTGCAGGCAGCTTTACTCTGTGTCTAACCCATGTTGTACTTGCTCTGGGAGTGTGAGCTGGGACAGTGCGCAGGCAGCTTTACTCTGTATCTAACCCATGTTGTTCTTGCTCTGGGGGGGTGATGGGACAGTGCGCAGGCAGCTTTACTCTGTGTCTAACCCATGTTGTACTTGCTCTGGGGGGGTGATGGGACAGTGCGCAGGCAGCTTTACTCTGTATCTAACCCATGTTGTACTTGCTCTGGGAGTGTGAGCTGGGACAGTGCGCAGGCAGCTTTACTCTGTATCTAACCCATGTTGTACTTGCTCTGGGGGGGTGATGGGACAGTGCGCAGGCAGCTTTACTCTGTGTCTAACCCATGTTGTACTTGCTCTGGGAGTGTGAGCTGGGACAGTGCGCAGGCAGCTTTACTCTGTGTCTAACACATGTTGTACTTGCTCTGGGAGTGTGAGCTGGGACAGTGCGCAGGCAGCTTTACTCTGTATCTAACCCATGTTGTACTTGCTCTGGGAGTGTGAGCTGGGACAGTGCGCAGACAGCTTTACTCTGTATCTAACCCATGTTGTATTTGCTCTGGGAGTGTGAGCTGGGACAGTGCGCAGACAGCTTTACTCTGTGTCTAACCCATGTTGTACTTGCTCTGGGAGTGTGAGCTGGGACAGTGCGCAGGCAGCTTTACTCTGTGTCTAACCCATGTTGTACTTGCTCTGGGAGTGTGAGCTGGGACAGTGCGCAGGCAGCTTTACTCTGTATCTAACCCATGTTGTACTTGCTCTGGGGGTGTGTGCTGGGACAGTGCGCAGGCAGCTTTACTCTGTATCTAACCCATGTTGTACTTGCTCTGGGAGTGTGAGCTGGGACAGTGCGCAGGCAGCTTTACTCTGTATCTAACCCATGTTGTACTTGCTCTGGGAGTGTGAGCTGGGACAGTGCGCAGGCAGCTTTACTCTGTGTCTAACCCATGTTGTACTTGCTCTGGGAGTGTGAGCTGGGACAGTGCGCAGGCAGCTTTACTCTGTGTCTAACCCATGTTGTACTTGCTCTGGGAGTGTGAGCTGGGACAGTGCGCAGGCAGCTTTACTCTGTTTCTAACCCATGTTGTACTCGCTCTGGGAGTGTGAGCTGGGACAGTGCGCAGGCAGCTTTACTCTGTGTCTAACCCATGTTGTACTTGCTCTGGGAGTGTGAGCTGGGACAGTGCGCAGGCAGCTTTCCTCTGTATCTAACCCATGTTGTACTTGCTCTGGGAGTGTGAGCTGGGACAGTGCGCAGGCAGCTTTACTCTGTGTCTAACCCATGTTGTACTTGCTCTGGGAGTGTGAGCTGGGACAGTGCGCAGGCAGCTTTACTCTGTATCTAACCCATGTTGTACTTGCTCTGGGAGTGTGAGCTGGGACAGTGCGCAGGCAGCTTTACTCTGTGTCTAACCCATGTTGTACTTGCTCTGGGAGTGTGAGCTGGGACAGTGCGCAGGCAGCTTTACTCTGTATCTAACCCATGTTGTACTTGCTCTGGGAGTGTGTGCTGGGACAGTGCGCAGGCAGCTTTACTCTGTATCTAACCCATGTTGTACTTGCTCTGGGAGTGTGAGCTGGGACAGTGCGCAGGCAGCTTTACTCTGTATCTAACCCATGTTGTACTTGCTCTGGGAGTGTGAGCTGGGACAGTGCGCAGGCAGCTTTACTCTGTGTCTAACCCATGTTGTACTTGCTCTGGGAGTGTGAGCTGGGACAGTGCGCAGGCAGCTTTACTCTGTGTCTAACCCATGTTGTACTTGCTCTGGGAGTGTGTGCTGGGACAGTGCGCAGGCAGCTTTACTCTGTGTCTAACCCATGTTGTACTTGCTCTGGGAGTGTGAGCTGGGACAGTGCGCAGGCAGCTTTACTCTGTATCGAACCCATGTTGTACTTGCTCTGGGGGTGTGTGCTGGGACAGTGCGCAGGCAGCTTTACTCTGTGTCTAACCCATGTTGTACTTGCTCTGGGAGTGTGAGCTGGGACAGTGCGCAGGCAGCTTTACTCTGTATCTAACCCATGTTGTACTTGCTCTGGGAGTGTGAGCTGGGACAGTGCGCAGGCAGCTTTACTCTGTGTCTAACCCATGTTGTACTTGCTCTGGGGGTGTGTGCTGGGACAGTGTGCAGGCAGCTTTACTCTGTGTCTAACCCATGTTGTACTTGCTCTGGGGGTGTGTGCTGGGACAGTGTGCAGGCAGCTTTACTCTGTGTCTAACCCATGTTGTACTTGCTCTGGGAGTGTGAGCTGGGACAGTGCGCAGGCAGCTTTACTCTGTGTCTAACCCATGTTGTACTTGCTCTGGGAGTGTGAGCTGGGACAGTGCGCAGGCAGCTTTACTCTGTGTCTAACCCATGTTGTACTTGCTCTGGGAGTGTGAGCTGGGACAGTGCGCAGGCAGCTTTACTCTGTATCTAACCCATGTTGTACTTGCTCTGGGAGTGTGAGCTGGGACAGTGCGCAGACAGCTTTACTCTGTGTCTAACCCATGTTGTACTTGCTCTGGGGGTGTGTGCTGGGACAGTGCGCAGGCAGCTTTACTCTGTATCTAACCCATGTTGTACTTGCTCTGGGAGTGTGAGCTGGGACAGTGCGCAGGCAGCTTTACTCTGTGTCTAACCCATGTTGTACTTGCTCTGGGAGTGTGTGCTGGGGCAGTGCGCAGGCAGCTTTACTCTGTGTCTAACCCATGTTGTTCTTGCTCTGGGGGTGTGAGCTGGGACAGTGCGCAGGCAGCTTTACTCTGTATCTAACCCATGTTGTACTTGCTCTGGGAGTGTGAGCTGGGACAGTGCGCAGGCAGCTTTACTCTGTGTCTAACCCATGTTGTACTCGCGCTGGGTGTGTGTGATGGGACAGTGCGCAGGCAGCTTTACTCTGTATCTAACCCATGTTGTACTTGCTCTGGGGGTGTGAGCTGGGACAGTGCGCAGGCAGCTTTACTCTGTATCTAACCCATGTTGTACTTGCTCTGGGAGTGTGAGCTGGGACAGTGCGCAGGCAGCTTTACTCTGTATCTAACCCATGTTGTACTTGCTCTGGGGGGGTGATGGGACAGTGCGCAGGCAGCTTTACTCTGTGTCTAACCCATGTTGTACTTGCTCTGGGAGTGTGAGCTGGGACAGTGCGCAGGCAGCTTTACTCTGTGTCTAACCCATGTTGTACTTGCTCTGGGGGTGTGTGATGGGGCAGTGCGCAGGCAGCTTTACTCTGTATCTAACCCATGTTGTACTTGCTCTGGGAGTGTGCGATGGGACAGTGTGCAGGCAGCTTTACTCTGTATCTAACCCATGTTGTATTTGCTCTGGGAGTGTGAGCTGGGACAGTGCGCAGGCAGCTTTACTCTGTATCTAACCCATGTTGTATTTGCTCTGGGAGTGTGAGCTGGGACAGTGCGCAGGCAGCTTTACTCTGTGTCTAACCCATGTTGTACTTGCTCTGGGAGTGTGAGCTGGGACAGTGCGCAGGCAGCTTTACTCTGTGTCTAACCCATGTTGTACTTGCTCTGGGAGTGTGAGCTGGGACAGTGCGCAGGCAGCTTTACTCTGTATCTAACCCATGTTGTACTTGCTCTGGGAGTGTGAGCTGGGACAGTGCGCAGGCAGCTTTACTCTGTGTCTAACCCATGTTGTACTTGCTCTGGGAGTGTGAGCTGGGACAGTGCGCAGGCAGCTTTACTCTGTGTCTAACCCATGTTGTACTTGCTCTGGGAGTGTGAGCTGGGACAGTGCGCAGGCAGCTTTACTCTGTTTCTAACCCATGTTGTACTCGCTCTGGGAGTGTGAGCTGGGACAGTGCGCAGGCAGCTTTACTCTGTGTCTAACCCATGTTGTACTTGCTCTGGGAGTGTGTGCTGGGACAGTGTGCAGGCAGCTTTACTCTGTGTCTAACCCATGTTGTACTTGCTCTGGGAGTGTGAGCTGGGACAGTGCGCAGGCAGCTTTACTCTGTATCTAACCCATGTTGTACTTGCTCTGGGAGTGTGAGCTGGGACAGTGCGCAGGCAGCTTTACTCTGTATCTAACCCATGTTGTACTTGCTCTGGGAGTGTGAGCTGGGACAGTGCGCAGGCAGCTTTACTCTGTGTCTAACCCATGTTGTACTTGCTCTGGGAGTGTGAGCTGGGACAGTGCGCAGGCAGCTTTACTCTGTGTCTAACCCATGTTGTACTTGCTCTGGGAGTGTGAGCTGGGACAGTGCGCAGGCAGCTTTACTCTGTATCTAACCCATGTTGTACTTGCTCTGGGAGTGTGAGCTGGGACAGTGCGCAGGCAGCTTTACTCTGTGTCTAACCCATGTTGTACTTGCTCTGGGAGTGTGAGCTGGGACAGTGCGCAGGCAGCTTTACTCTGTATCTAACCCATGTTGTACTTGCTCTGGGGGTGTGTGCTGCGACAGTGCGCAGGCAGCTTTACTCTGTGTCTAACCCATGTTGTACTTGCTCTGGGAGTGTGAGCTGGGACAGTGCGCAGGCAGCTTTACTCTGTATCTAACCCATGTTGTACTTGCTTTGGGGTTGTGTGCTGGGACAGTGCGCAGACAGCTTTACTCTGTATCTAACCCATGTTGTACTTGCTCTGGGGGTGTGTGCTGCGACAGTGCGCAGACAGCTTTACTCTGTATCTAACCCATGTTGTACTTGCTCTGGGGGTGTGCTGGGACAGTGTGCAGGCAGCTTTACTCTGTGTCTAACCCATGTTGTACTTGCTCTGGGGGTGTGTGCTGCGACAGTGCGCAGGCAGCTTTACTCTGTGTCTAACCCATGTTGTACTTGCTCTGGGAGTGTGAGCTGGGACAGTGCGCAGGCAGCTTTACTCTGTATCTAACCCATGTTGTACTTGCTCTGGGAGTGTGAGCTGGGACAGTGCGCAGGCAGCTTTACTCTGTATCTAACCCATGTTGTACTTGCTCTGGGAGTGTGAGCTGGGACAGTGCGCAGGCAGCTTTACTCTGTGTCTAACCCATGTTGTACTTGCTCTGGGAGTGTGATGGGGCAGTGCGCAGGCAGCTTTACTCTGTATCTAACCCATGTTGTACTTGCTCTGGGGGTGTGTGCTGGGACAGTGCGCAGGCAGCTTTACTCTGTGTCTAACCCATGTTGTACTTGCTCTGGGAGTGTGAGCTGGGACAGTGCGCAGGCAGCTTTACTCTGTATCTAACTCATGTTGTACTTGCTCTGGGGGTGTGAGCTGGGACAGTGCGCAGGCAGCTTTACTCTGTATCTAACCCATGTTGTACTTGCTCTGGGAGTGTGAGCTGGGACAGTGCGCAGGCAGCTTTACTCTGTGTCTAACCCATGTTGTACTTGCTCTGGGGGGGGGGGTGATGGGACACTGCGCAGGCAGCTTTACTCTGTGTCTAACCCATGTTGTACTTGCTCTGGGAGTGTGTGCTGGGGCAGTGTGCAGGCAGCTTTACTCTGTATCTAACCCATGTTGTACTTGCTCTGGGGGGGGGTGATGGGACACTGCGCAGGCAGCTTTACTCTGTGTCTAACCCATGTTGTACTTGCTCTGGGAGTGTGTGCTGGGGCAGTGTGCAGGCAGCTTTACTCTGTATCTAACCCATGTTGTACTTGCTCTGGGAGTGTGAGCTGGGACAGTGCGAAGGCAGCTTTACTCTGTGTCTAACCCATGTTGTACTTGCTCTGGGAGTGTGAGCTGGGACAGTGCGCAGGCAGCTTTACTCTGTATCTAACCCATGTTGTACTTGCTCTGGGGGTGTGATGGGACACTGCGCAGGCAGCTTTACTCTGTATCTAACCCATGTTGTACTTGCTCTGGGAGTGTGTGCTGGGACAGTGCGCAGGCAGCTTTACTCTGTATCTAACCCATGTTGTACTTGCTCTGGGGGTGTGAGCTGGGACAGTGCGCAGGCAGCTTTACTCTGTGTCTAACCCATGTTGTACTTGCTCTGGGAGAGTGAGCTGGGACAGTGCGCAGGCAGCTTTACTCTGTGTCTAACCCATGTTGTCCTTGCTCTGGGGGTGTGATGGGACAGTGCGCAGGCAGCTTTACTCTGTATCTAACCCATGTTGTACTTGCTCTGGGGGTGTGAGCTGGGACAGTGCGCAGGCAGCTTTACTCTGTATCTAACCCATGTTGTTCTTGCTCTGGGAGTGTGAGCTGGGACAGTGCGCAGGCAGCTTTACTCTGTGTCTAACCCATGTTGTACTTGCTCTGGGAGTGTGAGCTGGGACAGTGCGCAGGCAGCTTTACTCTGTGTCTAACCCATGTTGTACTTGCTCTGGGAGTGTGAGCTGGGACAGTGCGCAGGCAGCTTTACTCTGTATCTAACCCATGTTGTTCTTGCTCTGGGAGTGTGAGCTGGGACAGTGCGCAGGCAGCTTTACTCTGTGTCTAACCCATGTTGTACTTGCTCTGGGGGTGTGTGCTGGGGCAGTGCGCAGGCAGCTTTACTCTGTATCTAACCCATGTTGTACTTGCTCTGGGAGTGTGAGCTGGGACAGTGCGCAGGCAGCTTTACTCTGTGTCTAACCCATGTTGTACTTGCTCTGGGAGTGTGAGCTGGGACAGTGCGCAGGCAGCTTTACTCTGTGTCTAACCCATGTTGTACTTGCTCTGGGAGTGTGAGCTGGGACAGTGCGCAGGCAGCTTTACTCTGTATCTAACCCGTGTTGTACTTGCTCTGGGAGTGTGAGCTGGGACAATGCGCAGTCAGCTTTACTCTGTGTCTTACCCATGTTGTACTTGCTCTGGGAGTGTGAGCTGGGACAGTGCGCAGGCAGCTTTACTCTGTGTCTAACCCATGTTGTACTTGCTCTGGGAGTGTGTGATGGGGCAGTGCGCAGGCAGCTTTACTCTGTATCTAACCCATGTTGTACTTGCTCTGGGAGTGTGAGCTGGGACAGTGCGCAGGCAGCTTTACTCTGTGTCTAACCCATGTTGTACTTGCTCTGGGAGTGTGAGCTGGGACAGTGCGCAGGCAGCTTTATTCTGTGTCTAACCCATGTTGTACTTGCTCTGGGGGGGGGGGGGGTGATGGGACAGTGCGCAGGCAGCTTTACTCTGTGTCTAACCCATGTTGTACTTGCTCTGGGGGTGGGGGTGATGGGACAGTGCGCAGGCAGCTTTACTCTGTGTCTAACCCATGTTGTACTTGCTCTGGGAGTGAGAGCTGGGACAGTGCGCAGGCAGCTTTATTCTGTGTGTAGCTGTGGTGGTATGTATTAGGGGTAATACGGTACACCGTGAATGCCGAGAAGCTATTGGAGGACAGATGCTGGGTCCCGATTGGATCTGCCGCCTACTGGGCTCCACTCAGATAGGCGGGGTATAAGAACCCGGTTTACTCCCAGCTGCTGCATTCTGTGACTGAGCTGCTGGGGAACGAGTCTGAACAAGTCTGCTCAATAAAGCCTCGATTAAAGTTCTCTACGTGTCGCCTCGTGCGTCATCGATGGTGTTACAGTAGCCAGTTCTGTAGCTGGGACTACCTGATGAGGCAGCATAAAGAATCCTCCTCTTTATCTAACCTGAGCTGTACCTGCCCAGTGTTTCATTGGGCAGTGTCGAGGGAGCAATGTTCCAAGATCAAGGAGTCATTGATTGTGGAAGGTGTGTGAAATAGAGTGTCAAAGGACACAACTCGACACATTTCAATGGGAGTATGAACTCCACAAAAGGATGGTTTGGGAGATGGCAGGAACTCAATATTGAAATAAATTCAAGCAAAGCAGCAACCCCCTCCAAAAGGAGCAGGAGCCCTATTTTGGCAGACCCTGAGGATCAAGGCTGCCTTGTTCCACTTCTGTCTAATAAGTTCTGAAGTGATTGCTAAGACTAATCGACAATCTACAGACAACCACATGTGAAGCAGGTAGTTCTTGAAGGGTTTTCTTCAGGGGGAAGACGTAACTCTGGTTTATTTAAAAATGCTTCACTAAGACTAGCTAATCAAACTGATGGGTAACTAAAAATAGAGGTACCAGCTAGAGCTACGAAGGTGGAGTGGAAACAGCCTGGGTCAACAATCAGGAGAATTGGCTAAAATTGAGTTACAAATGAAACAATTGGAAATGCAGCAAAAAACAAAAAGAAATGAAGTTGGGCAGAAAGAAAAAGAAATGGAGATGGAAGTGAGGAAAGAGGAAATGGGAAAAGAAAGAGGAGAGAGAAAGAGAGAAAGGAAAATGAAGGAGAGAGAGAATTCCAGCTTAAGGTAGTGGGAAGCTGCCAGAATGTAGATGGGAGCTTAATATCCGAACGGAACCCAGTGGTGATGCTTTCATTTATACAGACCCCTCCAAAATTCGAGAAGGTGGTAGGAACCTTTTTAGGGCGTTTGAAAAATTAGCAACCCAAATGGAGTGGCCAAGAGAAAAGTGGACATTACTCATAAAAGAAGCTGCTTGATGGAGTGTACACCACTATAAATATCAGAGAAACAGAACACCCGGAGGGCTTGTTCATCGTGGCCGAGGACTTCAACCAGGCCAACCTCAAGAGTGTTCTGCAAAACTTCCACAAACACATCTCCTGTCTCACCAGGGATGCCAACATCCTTGACCACTGATGCACAAACATCAAGGCTGTCTGCCGATCCACCTTCCGACTGCACGACAAAACATCGGACCATAAGACCGTGCTCCTACTCCCAGCATACAAGCAGAAACTTAAGCGGGAGAATCCGGTGAAGAATGTTGTGCAATGCTGGTCTGAGGAAATAGAAGAGCTCCTAGGCAACTACTTGGAGTCAGTGGTCTTGTGCATCTGCAAGAACTCAGCAGCCAACCTAAACGAGTATGCCACCACCGTCACAGACTTCATCAGCAAGTGTGTAGAAGATTGGGTACCAAAGAAGGTAGTACGTACGTTCGCCAACCAAAAACCATGGTTTAACTGGGGATTCACCCCGACTGAAGACCAGGTCTGAGGCATTCAAGACAGGCCACCTTGACCTATAGGTATGACCTCGGCAAAACCATCAGGAATGCCAAGAGACAATGCCAGACTAAGCTCGAGTCACAGACTAACAAGACAGATTCTCGTCGGTTGTGGCCAGGCTAAAACAACATAACGAGCTGCAAAGCAAAGCCAAGTAGAATATCCAGCAGTGGCGGACCCCTCCCCGATGAACTCTATGCTCATTTCAAGTAAGAAACTATCAAACCGCTGTCGACTGTCCCAACAGCCCCGGACACTGTCACAGCTTCCGAAGTCAGATCGGCCTTCCTGAAAGTGACCCTCGGAAACAACAGGTCCGAAGGAGGACCCTGGTCGTACACTCAGACCCTGCATGGATAACACGACGTAGTGGATCGGATCTCGAACAACATTCTTCCTGTGTCTGTGTGAGTTTCCTCCGGTTGCTCCGGTTTCCTCCTACAAGTCTGCATTTGGTCTCTCCAGTGTTGGCACTGCTGTCCACAGTGCCAGGGACACAGGTTCAATTCCAGCCTTGGATGACTGTGTGGAGTTTGCACGTTCTCCCCGTGTCTCCGTGGGTTTCCTCCGGGTGCTCCAGTTTCCTCCCACAGACCGAACATGTGCAGGTTAGGTGGATTGACCATGCTAAATTGCCCCCTAGTGTACAAAGGGTAGATGGGATTACAGGGTTACGGGAATAGACGGGGAGGGGGCTGAGGGAGGGTGCTCTTTCACAGGGTTAGTACAGACCCAATAGGCCGAATGGCCTCCGATTGCACTGTAGGAATTCTACGATCAAGTTAAAATTGGGGAATTGTATCTGTTAGATTTTATTCTGTATCTGATGTATCCAAATTACTCATTTACTTCATATTAATATTGGGGCTGAATATATATTTTTTAATTATTGATTTCTGGGATCTGGGCATGTCTGGCCAGCATTTATCACCAATATCTCATTGCCCGTTGAGTCGACTGTTTGGCCGTTTCAGAGGGATTTAAAAATCACCCACATTGCTGAGTTACTGGAGTCTCATGTAGGCCAGACCGGGTAAGGACGGCAGGTTTCCTTCCCGAAAGGACATTAGTGAACCAGATGGATTTTTACAACAAACGACAATGGCTTCAAGGTCATCTTTTAGACTTTTAATTCCAGATTTTCATTGAATTTAAATTTTCCCATCTGCCCTGGTGAGATTCAAACCTGGATCCACAGATTATTAAACCGGATCTCTGGATTATTACAAAAACATTTTGGCATCAAAGTTCCAACCATTATTTATTCCTCTATTCAAACTGAATAAAACTCATAATTTGGATTTTAAATTGGTTTCAGAACAATCCTACATTTAAATGTAGCCTCTGTGCGATAAGAAATGGTAAGAAGTCTTACAACACCAGGTTAAAGTCCAACAGGTTTGTTTCGAATCACTAGCTTTCGGAGCGCTGCTCCTTCCTCACCTGGGAAAAGAGCTGTGCTCCGAAAGCTAGTGATTCGAAACAAACCTGTTGGACTTTAACCTGGTGTTGTAAGACTTTTTACTGTGCTCACCCCAGTCCAACGCCGGTATCTCCACATCATGACTAGACATCAGGTTGGACTTTAACCTGGTGTTGTAAGACTTTTTACTGTGCTCACCCCAGTCCAACGCCGGCATCCCCACATCACGATAAGAAATATACAGACAAGTTTCTGATTGACCACAAGATTCAGACTTGAGCGATACTGCTATCAGCTACAGGTTACCACAAGGAACCCTTCCACATCATCACCGTTCTGACTCCTCCTTACCGCAGGTTTGCCGCAGTCACATTCCTCGCCTTTCTCCACGTACAGGTTGCCACACTTGGGGCCAGCAACCAGATTGTCGAGATTTGGCAGATTGTAGAGACAGCTGCCTCTGCCAATGCTCAAGCTTCTCATAAAGTCAGCGACGCTACAGCTGCTGAATTTTGTCGGCAATGGGTAACTGAAACAAAGAACATAGGAGAGGGCCAAAGGAGAGTGAGGTCAAAAACACAACACGGAAAAGCAAACATGTTCGTCACACACGTGGTAATGGTAACTTCTAAACCTCCTTACAGGAGCTCCAAAACCCAGAACTGGGAGCGGCAGGTGCTTGGGGCCCCACAACCTGCACATTCCACTCAAAGCTACACTCCATCCAGACCCAGAGCAATATCACCATTCCCTCACTGGTGAAGGATGTTATGGTCGATGAGAGATCAGTAACCTGTTGATTCAGGGACACACAACTTGAAATTCCAGCGACTGACGCAGACCAGTATCTTCAACCTCCCAGTGGTTCCTCCCACCCATGGTTCTTACTGATGGTCACTTCCCCATGGTTATTAGTGATGGTCACTTCCCCATGGTTATTAGTGATGGTCACCTCCCCATGGTTAGTAGTGATGGTCACCACCCCATGGTTATTAGTGATGGTCACCTCCCCATGGTTATTAGTGATGGTCACCTCCCCATGGTTAGTAGTGATGGTCACCTCCCCATGGTTATTAGTGATGGTCACCTCCCCATGGTTAGTAGTGATGGTCACCTCCCCATGGTTAGTAGTGATGGTCACCACCCCATGGTTATTAGTGATGGTCACCGCCCCATGGTTATTAGTGATGGTCACCTCCCCATGGTTATTAGTGATGGTCACCACCCCATGGTTATTAGTGATGGTCACTTCTCCATGGTTAGTAGTGATGGTCACCTCCCCATGGTTATTAGTGATGCTCACCGCCCCAATGATATTAGTGATGGTCACTTCCCCATGGTTATTAGTGATGGTCACATCCCCATGGTTAGTAGTGATGGTCACATCCCCATGGTTAGTAGTGATGGTCACATCCCCATAATTATTAGTGATGGTCACCACTCGATGGTTATTAGTGATGGTCACCTCCCCATGGTTATTAGTGATGGTCACCACCCTATAGTTATTAGTGATGGTCACTTCCCCATGGTTATAAGTGATGGTCACCACCCCATGGTTATTAGTGATGGTCACCGCCCCATGGTTATTAGCGATGGTCACTTCTCCATGGTTAGTAGTGATGGTCACCTCCCCATGGTTATTAGCGATGGTCACCACCCCATGGTTATTAGCGATGGTCACCGCCCCAATGTTATTAGTGATGGTCACCTCCCCATGGTTAGTAGTGATGGTCACCGCCCCATGGTTATTAGCCATGGTCACCGCCCCAATGTTATTAGTGATGGTCACCTCCCCATGGTTAGTAGTGATGGTCACCGCCCCATGGTTATTAGCGATGGTCACCGCCCCAATGTTATTAGTGATGGTCACCTCCCCATGGTTAGTAGTGATGGTCACATCCCCATGGTTAGTAGTGATGGTCACCTCCCCATGGTTATTAGTGATGGTCACCACCACATGGTTATTAGCGATGGTCACCGCCCCAATGTTATTAGTGATGGTCACCTCCCCATGGTTAGTAGTGATGGTCACCTCCCCATGGTTATTAGCGATGGTCACCTCCCCATGGTTAGTAGTGATGGTCACCTCCCCATGGTTATTAGTGATGGTCACCACCCCAGTTCCATCACCGCCCCAATGTTATTAGTGATGGTCACCTCCCCATGGTTAGTAGTGATGGTCACCTCCCCATGGTTATTAGTGATGGTCACCACCCCATGGTTAGTAGTGATGGTCACCGCCCCAATGTTATTAGTGATCAACATCTGACATGTGGGAGGCTTTCAAGTGGCAGTTGAAAGGAATTCAGGACCGACATGTTCCTGTGAGGAAGAAGGATAAATACGGCAATTTTCGGGAACCTTGGATGACCAGAGATATTGTAGGCCTCGTCAAAAAGAAAAAGGAGGCATTTGTCAGGGCTAAAAGGCTGGGAACAGACGAAGCCTGCGAGGAATATAAGGAAAGTAGGAAGGAACTTAAGCAAGGAGTCAGGAGGGCTAGAAGGGGTCACGAAAAGTCATTGGCAAATAGGGTTAAGGAAAATCCTAAGGCTTTTTACACGTACATAAAAAGCAAGAGGGTAGCCAGGGAAAGGGTTGGCCCACTGAAGGATAGGCAAGGGAATCTATGTGTGGAGCCAGAGGAAGTGGGCTAAATGAATACTTTGCATCAGTATTCACCAAAGAGAACAAATTGGTAGATGTTGAGTCTGGAGAAGGGTGTGTAGCTAGCCTGGGTCACATTGAGATCCAAAAAGACGAGGTGTTGGGTGTCTTAAAAAATACTAAGGTAGATAAGTCCCCAGGGCCTGTTGGGATCTACCCCAGAATACTGAAGGAGGCGGGAGAGGGAATTGCTGAGGCCTTGACAGAAATCTTTGGATCCTCACTGTCTTCAGGTGATGTCCCGGTGGACTGGAGAATAGCCAATGTTGTTCCTCTGTTTAAGAAGGGTAGCAAGGATAATCCCGGGAACTACAGGCCAGGTGAGCCTTACTTCAGTGGTAGGGAAATTACTGGAGAGAATTCTTCGAGACAGGATCTACTCCCATTTGGAAGCAAATGGACGTATTAGTGAGAGGCAGCACGGTTTTGTGAAGGGGAGGTCGTGTCTCACTAACTTGATAGAGTTTTTCGAGGAGGTCACTAAGATGATTGATGCAGGTAGGGCAGTGGATGTTGTCTATATGGACTTCAGTAAGGCCTTTGACAAGGTCCCTCATGGTAGACTAGTACAAAAGGTGAAGTCACATGGGATCAGGGGTGAGCTGGCAAGGTGGATACAGAACTGGCTAGGCCATAGAAGGCAGAGAGTAGCAATGGAAGGATGCTTTTCTCATTGGAGGGCTGTGACCAGTGGTGTTCCACAGGGATCAGTGCTGGGACCTTTGCTCTTTGTAGTATATATAAATGATTTGGAGGAAAATGTAACTGGTCTGATTAGTAAGTTTGCAGACGACACAAAGGTTGGTGGAATTGCGAATAGCGATGAGGAATGTCGGAGGATACAGCAGGATTTAGATTGTTTGGAGACTTGGGCGGAGAGATGGCAGATGGAGTTCAATCCGGACAAATGCGAGGTAATGCATTTTGGAAGGTCTAATGCAGGTAGGGAATATACAGTGAATGGTAGAACCCTCAAGAGTATTGAAAGTCAAAGAGATCTAGGAGTACAGGTCCACAGGTCACTGACAGGGGCAACACAGGTGGAGAAGGTAGTCAAGAAGGCATACGGCATGCTTGCCTTCATTGGCCGGGACATTGAGTATAAGAATTGGCAAGTCATGTTGCAGCTGTATAGAACCTTAGTTAGGCCACACTTGGAGTATAGTGTTCAATTCTGGTCGCCACACTACCAGAAGGATGTGGAGGCTTTAGAGAGGGTGCAGAAGAGATTTACCAGAATGTTGCCTGGTATGGAGGGCATTAGCTATGAGGAGCGGTTGATTAAACTCGGTTTGTTCTCACTGGAACGAAGGAGGTTGAGGGGAGACCTGATAGAGGTATACAAAATTATGAGGGGCATAGACAGAGTGGATAGTCAGTGGCTTTTCCCCAGGGGAGAGGGGTCAATTACTAGGGGGCATAGGTTTAAGGTGAGAGGGGCAAGGTTTAGAGTTGATGAACGAGGCAAGTTTTTTACGCAGAGGGTAGTGGGTGCCTGGAACTCGCTACCGGAGGAGGTGGTGGAAGCAGGGACGATAGCGACATTTACGGGGCATCTTGACAAATACATGAATAGGATGGGAATAGAGGGATACGGACCCAGGAAGTGTAGAAGATTGTAGTTTAGTCGGGCAGCATGGTCAGCACGGGCTTGGAGGGCCGAAGGGCCTGTTCCTGTGCTGTACATTTCTTTGTTCTTTGTTCTTTGTTTGATGGTCACCTCCACATGGTTAGTAGTGATGGTCACCTCCCCATGGTTATTAGCGATGGTCACCGCCCCAATGTTATTAGTGATGGTCACCTCCCCATGGTTAGTAGTGATGGTCACCTCCCCATGGTTATTAGCGATGGTCACCGCCCCAATGTTATTAGTGATGGTCACCTCCGCAAGGTTAGTAGTGATGGTAACCTCCCCATGGTTATTAGCGATGGTCACCTCCCCATGGTTCGTAGTGATGGTCACCTCCCCATGGTTATTAGCGATGGTCACCGCCCCAATGTTATTAGTGATGGTCACCTCCGCATGGTTATTTGTGCTGGTCACCTCCCCATGGTTATTAGTGATGGTCACCTCCCCATGGTTATTAGTGATGGTCACCTCCCCATGGTTATTAGTGATGGTCACCGCCCCTTGGTTATTAGTGATGGTCACCGCCCCTTGGTTATTAGTGATGGTCACCGCCCCTTGGTTATTAGTGATGGTCACCGCCCCATGGTTATTAGTGATGGTTACCGCCCCATGGTTATTACTGATGGTCACCGCTCTATGGTTATTTGTGATGGTGACCTCCCCATGGTTATTCGTGATGGTCACCTCCCCATGGATATTAGTGATGTTCACCGCCCCATGGTTATTAGTGATGGTCACCGCCCCATGGTTATTCGTGATGGTCACCTCCCCATGGTTATTAGTGATGGTCACCGCCCCATGGTTATTAGTGATGGTCACCTCCCCATGGTTATTAGTGATGGTCACCTCCCCATGGTTATTAGTGATGGTCACCTCCCCATGGTTATTAGCGATGGTCACCGCCCCATGGTTTTTCCTGATGGTCTCCTCATTATGGTTATTAGTGGTGGTCACCTCCCCATGGTTATTAGCGATTGTCACCGCCCCATGGTTATTAGCGATGGTCACCGCCCATTGGTTATTAGTGATGGTCACCGCCCAATGGTTATTAGTGATGGTCACCACACCATGTTTATTAGTGATGGTCACCGCCCCATGGATATTAGTGATGGTCACCTCCCCATGGTTATTAGTGATGGTCACCTCCCCATGGTTATTAGTGATGCTCACCGCCCCATTGTTATTAGTGATGGTCACCTCCCCATGGTTAGTAGTGATGGTCACATCCCCATGGTTATTAGTGATGCTCACCGCCCCATTGTTATTAGTGATGGTCACCTCCCCATGGTTATTAGTGATGGTCACCTCCCCATGGTTATTAGTGATGCTCACCGCCCCATTGTTATTAGTGATGGTCACCTCCCCATGGTTATTAGTGATGGTCACCGCCCCATGGATATTAGTGATGGTCACCTCCCCATGTTTATTAGTGATGGTCACTGCCCCATGGTTATTAGTGATGGTGACCGCCCCATGGATATTAGTGATGGTCACCTCCCCATGTTTATTAGTGATGGTCACTGCCCCATGGTTATTAGTGATGGTGACCGCCCCATGGTTATTAGTGATGGTCACCTCCCCATGGTTATTAGTGATGGTGACCGCCCCATGGTTATTAGTGATGGTCACCTCCCCATGGTTATTAGTGATGGTCAGCACCCCATGGTTATTAGTGATGGTGACCGCCCCATTGTTATTAGTGATGGTCACCTCCCCATGGTTATTAGTGATGGTGACCGCCCCATGGTTATTAGTGATGGTCACCTCCCCATGGTTATTCGTGATGGTCACCGCCCCATTGTTATTAGTGATGGTCACCGCCCCATGGATATTAGTGATGGTCACCTCCCCATGTTTATTAGTGATGGTCACTGCCCCATGGTTATTAGTGATGGTGACCGCCCCATGGATATTAGTGATGGTCACCTCCCCATGTTTATTAGTGATGGTCACTGCCCCATGGTTATTAGTGATGGTCACCTCCCCATGGTTATTAGTGATGGTGACCGCCCCATGGTTATTAGTGATGGTCACCTCCCCATGGTTAGTAGTGATGGTGACCGCCCCATGGTTATTAGTGATGGTCACCTCCCCATGGTTATTAGTGATGGTCACCTCCCCATGGTTATTCGTGATGGTCACCGCCCCATGGTTATTAGAGATGGTCACCTCCCCATGGTTGTTAGTGATGGTCACCTCCCCATGTTTATTAGTGATGGTCACCACCCTATAGTTATTAGTGATGGTCACCACCCCATGGTTATTAGTGATGGTCACCGCCCCATGGTTATTAGTGATGCTCACCGCCCCATTGTTATTAGTGATGGTCACCTCCCCATGGTTATTAGTGATGGTCACCTCCCCATGGTTATTCGTGATGGTCACCGCCCCATGGTTATTAGTGATGCTCACCGCCCCATGGTTATTAGTGATGGTCACCTCCCCATGGTTATTAGTGATGCTCACCGCCCCATGGTTATTAGTGATGGTCACCTCCCCATGGTTATTAGTGATGGTCACCTCCCCATGGTTATTCGTGATGGTCACCACCCCATGGTTATTAGTGATGGTCGCCGCCCATTGGTTATTAGTGATGGTCACCTCCCCATGGTTATTCGTGATGGTCACCACCCCATGGTTATTAGTGATGGTCACCGCCCATTGGTTATTAGTGATGGTCACCGCCCCATGGTTATTAGTGATGGTCACCGCCCATTGGTTATTAGTGATGGTCAGCACCCCATGGTTATTAGTGATGGTCACCTCCCCATGGTTATTAGCGATGGTCACCGCCCCATGCTTTTTCCTGATGGTCTCCTCATTATGGTTATTAGTGGTCGTCACCTCCCCATGGTTATTAGCGATTGTCACCGCTCCATGGTTATTAGTGATGGTCACCACACCATGGGTATTAGTGATGATCACCTCCCCATGTTTATTAGTGATGGTCACTGCCCCATGGATATTAGTGATGGTCAGCACCCCATGGTTATTAGTGATGGTCAGCACCCCATGGTTATTAGTGTGGGTGACCGCCCCATGGTTATTAGTGATGGTCACCTCCCCATGGTTATTAGTGATTGTCACCACCCCATGGTTATTAGTGATGGTCACCTCCCCATGGATAGTAGTGATGGTCACCTCCCCATGGTTATTAGTGATGGTCACCTCCCCATGGTTATTAGTGATGGTCACCGCCCATTGGTTATTAGTGATGGTCACCTCCCCATGGTTCTCATTGGTGGTCATTTCCCCATTGTTCTCCTGAAGGTCACCTCATATAATAACAATAATAACCACTTATTGTCACAAGTTGGCTTCAATTAAGTTACTGTGAAAAGCCCCTAGTCGCCACATTCCGGCTCCTGTTCGGGGAGGCCGGTACGGGAATTGAACCCGCGCTGCTGCCTTATTCTGCATTGCAAGCCATCTGTTCAGCCCACTGTGCTAAACCAGCCCCTCTGAAAAATGAAAATCGCTTATTGTCACAAGTAGGCTTCAAATGAAGTTACCGTGAAAAGCCCCTAGTCGCCACACTCCGGCGCCTGTTCGGGGAGGCTGGTCTGGGAATCAAACCGTGCTGCTGGCCTGCCTTGGTCTGCTTTCAAAGCCAGCAATTTAGCCCTGTGCTAAACCAGCCCCTGGTTCATAATGAGGGTCACCGCCCCATGATTCTTCCTTGTGGCCAGAGCCCAATGGTTCTTAGTGCTGGTTATTTCCCCATCATCCTGATTGGTGGTCACCAATTGTGTGTGTGTGTGTGTGAGTGTGTGTGTGGGAGCGTGTGTGAGTGAGTGTGTGTGTGAGTGTGTGTGAGTGTGTGTGTGAGCGTGTATCACTGTGTGTGTGTGTCAGTGTGAGTGTGAGTGTGTGTTTGTGTGTGAGCGTGTATGACTGTGTGTGTGAGTGTGTGAGTGTGTGTGTGTTGTGTATTTGTGCGAGTCTGTGTGTGAGTGTGAGTGTGTGTTTGTGTGTGAGCGTATATGACTGTGTGTGTGAGTGTGTGAGTGTGTGTGTATTGTGTGTTTGTGTGAGTCTGTGTGCGAGTGTGAGTGTGTGTGTGGGAGCGTGTATGACTGTGTGTGAGCGTTTGCGTGTGTGAGTGTGTGTGTGTGTGAGTGAGTGTGTGTGTGAGTGTGTGTGTGAGTGTGTGTGTGAGCGTTTGCGTGTGTGAGTGTGTGTGAGTGAGTGTGTGTGTGAGTGTGTGTGTGAGCGTGTATGACTGTGTGTGTGAGCGTTTGCGTGTGTGAGTGTGTGTGTGTGAGTGTGTGTGTGTGTGTGTGAGCGTGTATGACTGTGTGTGTGAGCGTTTGCGTGTGTGAGTGTGTGTGTGAGTGAGTGTGTGTGTGAGTGTGTGTGTGAGCGTGTATGACTGTGTGTGTGAGCGTTTGTGTGTGAGTGTGTGTGTGAGTGTGAGTCTGTGTGTGAGTCTGTGTGTGAGTGTGTGTGTGTGCGTGTGCGCGCGTGTATGACTGTGTGTGAGCGTTTGTGTGGGTGTGTGTGGGTGTGTATGAGTGTGAGTCTGTATGTGAGCGTGAGTGTGTGAGTGTGTGTTGTGTGTGTGTTTGAGTGTGAGTCTGTGTGTGAGTGTGTGTGTGAGTGTGTGTGTGAGTGTGAGTCTGTGTATGAGTGTGAGTGTGTGTGTGAGTGTGTGTGAGTGTGCATGTGAGTATGAGTGTGTGTGTGTGAGTGTGAGTTTGTGTGTGTGTGTATATATAGAGGGTCGGGGAAAGTTAACATCGGGGATTGTGAATTATATAATAGTTAAACATTTGTATTTACTGCATATTTAATTAGAGTTCTTGTTATAAAAACAACATAATTGTTTTTAAACTTACAAACCTGGTGACTGTTCCTATTGGGCAGTAAAGCTGGGGCCTGAGGTGGCTAATCCCAATGGTGACTCCACCTTCACTGATAATGGAAGTTCCCCCTGCTGCTCTTCTAACGCTGTCACCATTTACACTGAAGACCAAAATGTATGGGATGAAGACGTACAAACCACCCGAAAATGACAATTGAGGCATGTGTCAATGACATGGCTGTGGTTGTTGGCCTCACAGCCATCATTGCTGCCTTAAATAGTCCAGAAAGCAGTGTTCTTGCTGAAGACCATGAGGGGAATGTTCCTGGCTCCCGAGCGTGGGTTACAGTCGGCAGATCAGTGGATCCTCTGGAGGCCAAGGTGCAGCTCATCGTCATTTCCAACAGCATTTGGCCCGGGGGAGTTTCTCTTCTCCCAACCTCCTCAGCTGGGGACCTGAATTTTCCTTGGTGTACCCGAACAGGCGCCGGAATGTGGCGACTAGGGGCTTTTCACAGTAACTTCATTTGAAGCCTACTTTTGACAATAAGCGATTTTCATTTCATTTCATTTCATTTCTAACCTTTTGGTTCAGGTCGTTTGTAAATACTTCAAGCTTTTTTTATGTATAACCTACTATTGAAAAATTATTTTTCTCATCTCTCTGAAATGCAGTCCATTTCGAGAACTTTTTTTATTCCTTTTGTTTCTGACTTGCCTTTTGCAATGTTGTGGAGTGTTTCATATTGGTGAGATATTTGTCGAGTCTCCTCTGATTTTCTGCTTAACAAGCAATATTGTAATCATGACAACATATTGGAAGGAAATTGTTCAATCCTTGTCTGTTTCGTGTTTCGCTTTTTAATCCCTGTCACTGCAACATTGCAGTTTTCATTTTAAACTGCAGACTTTAGTCAATTTGGGCAAACTGGAAACACATTTGGTCTAATGTACTTGCCCAGGTCTCCCCTTGTTGCTCTGTGACATAGCCCGTAATGTAATTTTCGTGGACGTGGCAAGCAGCCAATTAGTGAATCTGGATTATGGGACATCTCCTGTTCTCACTTGCGACTTATGGAGCCATTAAGAACGTTCTGGAAGAAAGGCTGGTCAGGAGAAGAGTCTCTATTGTTACCTCACTTCGGTTCAGGTCTCAAATACAGCCAGGGGCTGGTTTGGGAAATCTCTCCCTATGAGGACTGTAAAGGTTTAAATCTCGGATTGAAGATGGGGCAGCTGAAACCGACCGTCCTCTCTACAGTCCGTTTGACCTGTGGAGTTCCCCGGAAATGAATTTTGATCAGAAAGAACGGCAGACAAGCGGTCGATGCCTGCAGCAGACGGATGTCCTTTGTTTAAATTCTCAAGTAGCGCATTCTAAAATGATCTCATTGAGACTGGAAGTCAACCTGGTGGAGGGCCAACAGGACTGAGCTGACCTCAGAGGGGGAGTTCTCAGTCTGAAGACCCCGATTATTATAAGTGAAAGTGACTTACCAGAGGGATTCTACAACCTGCAGGTTGTGGATGAAAATCACCATGAGAAGATGTCTGGCTGGAAAGAACGCTATGTCGGCAGCAAAGAAGCATCTCATGCTTTTTAATCCCTGTTATTTTCAATCCTTTCCCGACTGTATGTCTGTCTTGTGTATGTCTTGGTGAAGGGGTGGGACGGGGTTTGGGGAACAGTTACATGAGCAGACCATTGTTCCATTCTTACCCTAATATATTAATCTTTTTCCGTCTTATAAATAAAGTTTTTGTGAAATATTTTACTTATAAATCTGGTGCCTGTAACGCACTGGAGCAGTCTTGGCTTAAAGATACCAGGAAAGTACATCAATTATTGGTTAATTTCCTTGTGTTGTGATTCTGGGGTCCGTCTGGCTGGAATGTGACTGCGCACTCAATGTCAAAACAAACCAAACTAAATTACACGTCACCACAGAATATGTTCCTTTGAGAATATAAATCATCCCACCCTCTGTGTTGGAAAGGAAGGGTTCACTCTTAGTGTTCGACATTATAGTGGCGATGACATCCACCAACATTAGTCAGAGTGCTTGAATATCATTCTCACCGTAGAAATGATTCCATAATGCAGCCTCCAGACGGATCGTGACAGATACATTTCCGGGCCTTCGAATCATGTGCCATCCCCAAGTTGTGACCCATCTCGTGGGTGATGGTCACGGAAACAGGCAAAAAGCTCGTCTTGGTGTCCTAAGAGAGAACAGAAAGATGTTTCTGTGATTATGTTCTGAAAACACTGCATAATCGAACATAGAACATTACAGCGCAGTACAGGCCCTTCGGCCCTCGATGTTGCGCCGACCTGTGAAACCACTCTAAAGCCCATCTACACTATTCCCTTATCGTCCATATGTCTATCCAATGACCATTTGAATACCCTTAGTGTTGGCGAGTCCACTACTGTTGCAGGCAGGACATTCCACACCCTTACTACTCTCTGAGTAAAGAACCTACCTCTGACATCTGTCCTATATCTATCTCCCCTCAATTTAAAGCTATGTCCCCTCGTGCTAGACATCACCATCCGAGGAAAAAGGCTCTCACTGTCCACCCTATCCAATCCTCTGATCATCTTGTATGCCTCAATTAAGTCACCTCTTAACCTTCTTCTCTCTAACGAAAACAGCCTCAAGTCCCTCAGCCTTTCCTCATAAGATCTTCCCTCCATACCAGGCAACATTCTGGTAAATCTCCTCTGCACCCTTTCCAATGCTTCCACATCCTTCCTATAATGCGGCGACCAGAATTGCACGCAATACTCCAAATGCGGCCGCACCAGAGTTTTGTACAGCTGCAACATGACCTCATGGCTCCGAAACTCAATCCCTCTACCAATAAAAGCTAACACACCGTACGCCTTCTTAACAACCCTCTCAACCTGAGTGGCAACTTTCAGGAATCTATGTACATGGACACCGAGATCTCTCTGCTCATCCACACTGCCAAGAATCTTACCATTAGCCCAGTACTCTGTCTTCCTGTTATTCCTTCCAAAATGAATCACCTCACACCTTTCTGCATTAAACTCCATTTGCCACTCTCAGCCCAGCGCTGCAGCTTATCTATGTCCCTCTGTAACTTGTAACATCCTTCCGCACTGTCCACAGCTCCAGCGACTTTAGTGTCATCTGCAAATTTACTCACCCATCCTTCCACGCCCTCCTCCAGGTCATTTATAAAAATGACAAACAGCACTGGCCCAAAACATATCCTTGTGGTACACCACTAGTAACTGGACCCCAGTCTGAACACGTCCCATCAACCACCGCCCTTTGTCTTCTTCCAGCTAGCCAATTTCTGATTCAAACTGCTAAATCTCCCTGAATCCCATGCTTCTGTATTTTCTGCAGTAGCCTACCGTGGGGAACCTTATCAAACGCTTTACTGAAATCCATATACACCACATCAACTGCTTTACCCTCATCCACCTTTTTGTCACCTTCTCAAAGAACTCAATAAGGTTTGTGAGGCACAACCTACCCTTCACAAAACCGTGTTGACTATGTCTAATCAAATTATTCCTTTCCAGATGATTATACACCCGATCTCTTATAAACCTTTCCAAGATTTTGCCCACAACAGAAGTAAGGCTCACTGGTCTATAGTTACCGGGGTTGTGTCTACTCCCCTTCTTTAACAAGGGGGCAACATTTGCTATCCTCCAGTCTTCTGGCACTATTCCTGTAGACAAAGATGACTTAAAGATCAAAGCCAAAGGCTCAGCAATCTCCTCCCTAGCTTCCCAGAGAATCCTAGGATAAATCCCATCCGGCCCAGGGGACTTATCTATTTTCACACTTTCCAGAATTGTTAACACCTCCTCTTTATGAACCTCAAGCCCTTCTAGTCTAGTAGCCTGAATCTCAGTATTCTCCTCGACAACATTGTCTTTTTCCTGGGTGAATACTGACGAAAAATATTCATTTAGCACCTCTCCTATCTCCTCGGACTCCAAGCATAACTTCCCACTATTGTCCTTGACTGGCCCTACTCTTACCCTAGTCATTCTTTTATTCCTGACATATCTATAGAAAGCTTTAGGGTTATCCTTGATCCTACCTGCCAAAGACTTCTCATGCCCCCTCCTGGCTCTTCTTAGCTCTCTCTTTAGGTCCTTCCCAGCTAACTTCTAACTCTCGAGCGCCCTAACTGAACCTTCATGTCTCATCTTTACATAAGCCTCCTTCTTCCTCTTGACAAGTGTTTCGACTGCCTTAGTAAACTACGGTTCCCTTGCTCGACCACTTCCTCCCTGCCTGACAGGTACATACTTATCAAGAAAACGCAGTAGCTGTTCCTTGAACAAGCTCCACATTTCCATTGTGCCCATCCCCTGCAGTTTTCCTCTCCATCCGATGCATCCTAAGTCTTGCCTCATCGAATCATAATTGCCTTTCCCCCAGATATAACTCTTGTCCTGCAGTATATACCTATCCCTTTCCATCACTAAAGTAAACGTAATCGAATTGTGGTCACTATCACCAAAGTGCTCACCTAACTCCAAATCTAGCACCTGTCCTGGTTCATTACCCAGTACCAAATCCAATACAGCCTCGCCTCTCATTGGCCTAGAATAACCCGAATCACACCTCATAACCCTAGGCAGCAGCGTGGGTTCAATTCCCGTAAGAGCCTCCCCGAACAGGCGCCGGAATGTGGCGACGAGGGGCTTTTCACAGTAACTTCATTTGAAGCCTACTTGTGACAATAAGCAATTTTAATTTTCATAAAAGGGAACTACATGGACTGTTTATCAATTATACAAATTATTTTTACTAGCATGTACTTAAGTTCAGTAAGAAGTCTTACAACACCAGGTTAAAGTCCAACATGTTTGTTTCAAACACTAGCTTTCGGAGCACTGCTCAGGTGAGGAAGGAGCAGCGCTCCGAAAGTTGGTGTTTGAAACAAACATGTTGGACTTTAACCTGGTGTTGCAAGACGTCTTACTGTGCTCACCCCAGTCCAACGCCGACATCTCCACATCATGGACTTAAGTTAGACAGCCCTCCTTCCATACTCTGACAGACATCATCATGTGTATTCCTGAATACAGGGTAGGGATTTTAACTCCTTGGCAGACAACAGCCCTCACAGAATGAAGTCTCAGACAGGAACAACAGCATTTTATTATCCAGCAGTTGTACAGTCAGATACTGAAAAGGTGTGAAAACAGCAGGGTAGCTGTGATGCGTGACTTTAACTTCCCCTATATTGACTGGGAATCCCTCACAGCCAGGGGCTCAGATGGAGAACAATTTGTTAGATGTGTCCAGGAGGGCATTTTGATTGAGTATGTTGACAATCCAACCAGGGAGGGGGCCATACTAGACTTGGTATTGGAGAATGGGCCAGGCCAGGTGATTGATGTTTCAGAGGGGACGCATTTTGGGCTAAGCGACCACAATTCCAGAAGATTTTGAATAGCCATGGATAAGGACAAGAGTGACCCTCGGGTGAGGGTGCTTAATTGGGCGAGGGCCAATTACATCTAAATTAGACAGGAACTGGGGAATATGGATTGGGAGCAACTATTTGAGGGCAAATCCACATCTGATATGTGGGAGGCCTTTAAAGGCCAGTTGATTGAAGTGCAGGAGAGGCAAGGCCCCGTAAAAATGATGGAAAAAATGGCAGGGTTCAGGAATCATCATAGAATCAGGGAATGTACAGTGCAAAAGGAGGCCATTTGGCCCATTGAGTCCACACCGGCCTTTGGAAAGAGCATCCCATTTAGGCCCACACTTCCAAACTATCCCCGTAACCCCACGTAACCTTTTTGGACACGAAGGGCAATTTAGCATGGCCAATCCACCTCACCTGCGTATCTTTGGACTGCGGGAGGAAACTGGAGCACCCGGAGGAAACCCACGCACACACGGGGAGAACGTGCAGACTCCACACGGACAGTAACCCAAGCTGGGAATCGAACCTGGGGCCCTGGAGCTGTAAAGCAGCAGTGCTAAACTCTGTGCTACCGTGCTGCCCACACGGTATCATGGGTGACAAGAGAAATTGTCAGCTTAGTCAAAAGGAAAAAGGTCTGGGCATCTAAAAACTGACAAAGCCCTTGAGGAACACAGTGAAAGTAGGAAGGAACTTAAACGTGGAATTAGGAGGGCTAAAAGGGGCCATGAAATTACTTTGGCAAACATGGTCAAGGAGAATGGCAGGGCTTTTAGGAACAAGAGGGTAGCAAGAGAAAGAGTAGGCCAAGGACAATGGAGGGAGGTTATTCGTGGAACCACAGAAAGTGGATGAAATCCTTAATGAGTACTTTGTATCGGTATTCACCAGGGAGAAGGACATGATGGATGTTGAGGTCAGGCATGGGTGTGTGAATTCTCTTGAGAACGTCAATACATCAAAGGAGGAAGTGTTGAGTATCCTAAATTGCATTAAGGTAGACAAGTCCCCGGGGCCGGATGGGATCTATCCCAGGTTACTGCGGGAGGCAAGAGGAGAAATAGCTGGGGCCTAACAAATATTTTCACTTTGACCACAGGCGAGGTTCCAGAGAACTGGAGAATAGCCAATGTTGTTCCCTTGCTTAAGAAAGGAAGCAGGGACAATGCAGCAAATTATAGGCCGGTGAGCCTGACATCAGTGGTGGGGGAGCCTTTGGAAAAGATACTGAGGGACAGGATATATGCACATTTGGAGGAAAATGGACTAGTTAGTGACAGGCAGATTGGTTTTGTACGGGGAAGGTCATGTCTCACCAACTTGATTGAGTTTTTTTGAAAAAGTGACAAAGAAAATTGATGAGGGTAGGGCTGTGGATGTAGTTTATATGGACTTTAGGAAGGGGTTTGACAAGGTCCCACATGGCAGACTGGTACCAAAACTAAAATCACACGGGATTCAGGGTGGACTGGCTAGATGGATACAGAACTGGCTTGGTTGTAGAAGATAGAGAGTAGCGGTGGAAGGGTGTTTTTCATAATGGAGATCTGTAGCTAGTGATGTTCCTCAGGGATCAGTGCTGGGACCTCGGTTGTTTGTAGTATAGAAATGATCCTCAAGAAATTGTGGGTGGTCTGATTAGTATGTTTGCGGATGACGCGAAGATTGGTGGAGTTGTTGATAGCGCCGAGGATTGTCAGAGGATACAACAGGATTTAGACAGATTGGCAACTTGGGCACAGCAATGGCAGATGGCGTTTAATACGGTAAAATACGAGGTAATACATTTTGGAGGATCAAATCTAGGTAGAATTATACTGTAAATGGCAGAACCCTTAGGAACATTAACATACAGAGGGATATGGGAGTGCAGGTCCACAATTCCCTAAAGGTGGCAACAGGTGGTTAAGGTGATGAAGAAGGCATATGGTATGCTTGCCTTCATCAGCCGGGGCATTGAGTACAGGCGTTGGGAAATCATGTTACAGCTGTATAAAACCTTGGTTAGGCCGCAATTTGGAGTATTGCATGCAGTTCTGGTCGCCACATTATCAGAAGAACGTGGAAACTTTGGATAGAGTGCAAAGAAGGTTCACCAGGATGTTGCCTGGTCTCAAGAGTTTGGCGATGAGGAGAGGTTGAATAAACTAGGACTGTTTTCACTGGAAAGACGGAGGCTGAGGGGAGACCTGATAGAAGTCTGCAAAATTATGAGAGGCACAGACAGGGTGGAGTGTCAGAGGCTTTTTCCAAGGGTGGATGTGTTAATTGCAAGGGGCACAGGTTCAAGGTGAGAGGGGGAAGGTTTAAGGGAGATGTGTGGGGTAGGTTTTTCACGCAGAGAATGGTGGGTGCCTGGAACGCGCTGCCAGAGGATGTGGTGGAAGCAGGAACATTAGCAACGTTTAAGAGGCATCTGGATGGGTACATGAACAGGGAGGAAATAGCGGGATATGGAGTGGGTAAGGGTAAAAGGTTTTTTTTTTAGTTCGGGCATCATGAACGGCACAGGTACTTTTCTTTGTTCTTTATTCTTATAAAGATGCTGCTGAGTGACATCCTGACAATCGGCTGCAAGTGGTGAATCACTGGGTCAAAGGCAAGTGTGCAAATGGTTATTGGGATCAGCTGAAAATGTACCGTGGCTACAAAAACCTCCTGTCTTCAAGCAGCTCCACCAAGATCATTGTTGTTGGGTCAACATGTAGTCAAGGCCCCATCAGTATAACAGGATTATGACTGCCACAATTTTCACCCTATTGAAGTAAAGGTTTATCATAAACCGACTCGCTGTTTAGCATGGGTCAATGCTATGATATATGCACAAAATCACCCCCCCCACCCACATCCTCGCTCACAATCAGCCTTGCTGAAAATTAGCCTGGGATAAACACATCATTGCTCATACACAGTCTCCCTCACACACACACTCACTCACACACACTCTCGCTCACACACACTCTCCCTCACACACACTCTCGCTCACACACACTCTCGCTCACACACACTCTCACTCAGACACACTCTCACTCAGACACACTCTCGCCCACACACACTCTCGCTCACACACACTCTCGCTCACACACACACTCACTCACACACACTCTCGCTCACACACACTCTCGCTCACACACACTCTCGCTCACACACACTCTCGCTCACAGTCTCCCTCACACACACACTCACTCACACACACTCTCGCTCACACACACTCTCGCTCATACACAGTCTCCCTCACACACACTCCCGCTCACACACACTCCCGCTCACACACACTCCCGCTCACACACACTCTCACTCACACACAGTCTCCCTCACACACACTCACTCACACACACTCTCGCTCACAAACACTCTCGCTCATACACAGTTTCCCTCACACACACTCCCGCTCACACACACTCCCGCTCACACACACTCCCGCTCACACACACTCCCGCTCACACACACTCTCACTCACACACACTCTCACTCACACACACTCTCACTCACACACACTCACTCACACACACTCTCGCTCACACACACTCTCGCTCATACACAGTCTCCCTCACACACAATCACTCACACACACTCTCGCTCACACACACTCTCGCTCACACACACTCGCTCACACACACTCTCGCTCACACACACTCTCACTCACACACACTCTCACTCACACACACTCTCGCTCACACACACTCGCTCACCCACAGTCTTGCTCACACACACACATTCTCTCTCACACACACTCGTCCTCACACACACTCTCGTTCACACACACTCTCGCTCACACACACTCTTCCTCACACACACTCTTCCTCACACAGACTCTCCCTCACACACACTGGCTCACACACACTCGCTCACACACACTCTCACACACACTCGCTCACACACACACTCACTCACACACACTCTCGCTCACACACACTCGCTCACACGCACTCTCACACACATTCGCTCACACACTCGCTCACACACACTCTCGCTCACACACATTCTCGCTCACACACACTCGTCCTCACACACACTCGTCCTCACACACACTCGTCCTCACACACACTCTTGCTCACCCACACTCTCGCTCACCCACACTCTCTCTCACACACATTCTCTCTCACACACACTCTCGCTCACACACACTCTTCCTCACACACACTCTTCCTCACACACACTCTCCCTCACACTCGCTCACACACTCTCACACACACTCGCTCACACACACTCGCTCACACACACTCTCGCTCACACACACACTCGCTCACACACACTCGCTCACACACACTCGCTCACACACACTCTCGCTCACACACACTCTCCCTCACACACACACTTCCTCACACACACTCTTCCTCACACACACTCTTCCTCACACACACTCTCCCTCACACTCACTCTCGCTCACACACACTCTCCCTCACACACACTCTCCCTCACACACACTCTCCCTCACACACACTCTTCCTCACACACACTCTCGCTCACACACACTCTCGCTCACACACACTCTCGCTCACACACACTTTCTCTCACACACAGTCTCGCTCACACACACTCGTCCTCACACACACTCACGCTCACACACACTCTCGCTCACACACACTCTTCCTCACACACACTCTTCCTCACACACACTCTTCCTCACACACACTGTCGCTCACACACACTCGTCCTCACACACACTCTCGCTCACACACACTCTCGCTCACACACACTCTTCCTCACACACACACTTCCTCACACACACTCTTCCTCACACACACTGTCGCTCACACACACTCGTCCTCACACACACTCTCGCTCACACACACTCTCGCTCACACACACTCTCGCTCACACACACTCTTCCTCACACACACTCTTCCTCACTCACACTCTTCCTCACACACACTGTCGCTCACGCACACTCTCGCTCACACACACTCTTCCTCACACACACACTTCCTCACACACACTCTCGCTCACACACACACGCTCACACACACTCTCGCTCACACAACTCACACACACTCGCTCACATACACTCTCCCTCACACACACTCTATCTCACTCACACTCGCTCACACACACTCTCGCTCACACACACTCTCGCTCACACACACTCTTCCTCACACACACTCTCCCTCACACACACTCTCGCTCACACACACTCTCGCTCACACACACTCTCCCTCACACACACTCTTCCTCACACACACTCTTCCTCACACACACTCTTCCTCACACACACTCTCGCTCACACACACTCTTGCTCACACACACTCTCGCTCACACACACTTTCTCTCACACACAGTCTCGCTCACACACACACTTCCTCACACACACTCTTCCTCACACACACTCTTCCTCACACACACTCTCCCTCACTCTCACTCTCGCTCACACACACTCTCCCTCACACACACTCTCCCTCACACACACTCTTCCTCACACACATTCTCGCTCACACACACTCTCGCTCACACACACTCTCGCTCACACACACTCTCTCTCACACACAGTCTCGCTCACACACACTCGTCCTCACACACACTCTCGCTCACACACACTCTCGCTCACACACACTCTTCCTCACACACACTCTTCCTCACACACACTCTCGCTCACACACACTCTCGCTCACACACACTCTCGCTCACACACAATTTCTCTCACACAGTCTCGCTCACACACACTCGTCCTCACACACACTCTTCCTCACACACACTCTTCCTCACACACACTCTTCCTCACACACACTGTCGCTCACACACACTCGCTCACACACACTCTCGCTCACACACACTCTTCCTCACACACACACTTCCTCACACACACTCTCGCTCACACACACTCTCGCTCACACACACTCGCTCACACACACTCTCGCTCACACGCACTCACACACACTCGCTCACACACACTCTCCCTCACACACACTCCCTCTCACTCACACCCGCTCACACACACTCTCGCTCACACACACTCTCGCTCACACACACTCTTCCTCACACACAGTCTCCCTCACACACACTCTCGCTCACACACACACTCGCTCACACACACTCGCTCACACACACTCTCGCTCACACACACTCTTCCTCACACACACTCTTCCTCACACACACTCTTCCTCACACACACTCTCCCTCACACTCACTCTCGCTCACGCACACTCTCGCTCACACACACTCTCTCTCACACACAGTCTCGCTCACACACACTCGTCCTCACACACACTCTCGCTCACACACACTCTCGCTCACACACACTCTCGCTCACACACACTCTCGCTCACACACAGTCTCGCTCACACACACTCGTCCTCACACACACTCTCGCTCACACACACTCTCGCTCACACACACTCTTCCTCACACACACTCTTCCTCACACACACTCTTCCTCACACACACTGTCGCTCACACACACTCGTCCTCACACACACTCTCGCTCACACACACTCTCGCTCACACACACTCACACACACTCGCTCACATACACTCTCCCTCACACACACTCTATCTCACTCACACTCGCTCACACACACTCTCGCTCACACACACTCTCGCTCACACACACTCTCGCTCACACACACTCTTCCTCACACACACTCTTCCTCACACACACTCTCCCTCACACACACTCTCCCTCACACACACTCTCGCTCACACACACTCTCGCTCACACACACTCTCGCTCACACACACTCTCGCTCACACACACTCTCCCTCACACACACTCTACCTCACACACACTCTTCCTCACACACACTCTCGCTCACACACACTCTTGCTCACACACACTCTCGCTCACACACACTTTCTCTCACACACAGTCTCGCTCACACACACTCGTCCTCACACACACTCTCGCTCACACACACTCTTCCTCACACACACTCTCGCTCAAACAGACTCGTCCTCACACACACTCTCGCTCACACACACTCGTCCTCACACACACTCTCGCTCACACACACTCGTCCTCACACACACTCTCGCTCACACACACTCTTCCTCACACACACACTTCCTCACACACACTCTCGCTCACACACACTCTCGCTCACACACACTCGCTCACACACACTCTCGCTCACACACACTCACACACACTCGCTCACACACACTCTCGCTCACACACACTCTTCCTCACACACACTCTCGCTCACACACACTCACACACACTCGCTCACACACACTCTCGCTCACACACACTCTTCCTCACACACACTCGTCCTCACACACACTCTCGCTCACACACTCTCGCTCACACACTCTCTCTCACACACACTCACACACACTCTCGCTCACACACACTCTTCCTCACACACACTCTCGCCCACACACTCTCACTCACACACACTCTCGCTCACACACACTCTCCCTCACACACACTCTCGCTCACACTCACTCTCGCTCACACACACACTCGCTCACACACACTCGCTCACACACACTCTCGCTCACACACACACTCGCTCACACACACACTCGCTCACACACACTCTTCCTCACACACACTCTCCCTCACACACACTCTCCCTCACACACACTCTCCCTCACACTCATCTCGCTCACACATACTGTCGCTCACACACACTCTCGCTCACACACACTCTCGCTCACACACACTCTTCCTCACACACACTCTCCCTCACACACACTCTCCCTCACACACACTCGTCCTCACACACACTCTCGCTCACACACACTCTCGCTCACACACACTCTCACTCACACACACTCGTCCTCACACACACTCTCGCTCACACACACTCTCGCTCACCCACACTCTTGCTCACACACACTCTCGCTCACACACACTCTCACTCACACACACTCTCGCTCACACACACTCTCGCTCACCCACACTCGTCCTCACACACACTCTTCCTCACACAGACTCTCCCTCACACACACTGGCTCACACACACTCGCTCACACACACTCTCACACACACTCGCTCACACACTCGCTCACACACACTCTCGCTCACACACACTCGTCCTCACACACACTCGTCCTCACACACACTCTCGCTCACACACACTCTCGCTCACACACACTCGTCCTCACACACACTCTTGCTCACACACAATCTCTCTCACACACATTCTCTCTCACACACACTCTCGCTCACACACACTCTCGCTCACCCACACTCTCGCTCACCCACACTCTTGCTCACACACACTCTCTGTCACACACATTCTCTCTCACACACACTCGTCCTCACACACACTCTCGCTCACACACACTGGCTCACACACACTCGCTCACACACACTCTCACACACACTCGCTCACACACTCGCTCACACACACTGGCTCACACACACTCGCTCACACACACTCTCACACACACTCGCTCACACACTCGCTCACACACACTCTCGCTCACACACACTCGTCCTCACACACACTCTTGCTCACACACACTCTCTCTCACACACACTCGTCCTCACACACACTCTTCCTCACACACACTCTTCCTCACACTCGCTCACACACTCTCACACACACTCTTCCTCACACAGACTCTCCCTCACACACACTGGCTCACACACACTCGCTCACACACACTCTCACACACACTCGCTCACACACTCGCTCACACACACTCTCGCTCACACACACTCGTCCTCACACACACTCTCGCTCACCCACACTCACGCTCACCCTCACTCTCTCTCACACACATTCTCTCTCACAGACACTCTCGCTCACACACACTCTCCCTCACACACACTCTTCCTCACACACACTCTCCCTCACACTCATCTCGCTCACACATACTCTCGCTCACACACACTCTCGCTCACACACACTCTCGCTCACACACACTCTCGCTCACACACACTCTTCCTCACACACACTCTCCCTCACACTCACTCTCGCTCACACACACTCGTCCTCACACACACTCTCGCTCACACACACTCTTCCTCACACACACTCTCCCTCACACACACTCTCCCTCACACACACTCGTCCTCACACACACTCGTCCTCACACACACTCTCGCTCACACGCACTCTCGCTCACACACACTCTCACTCACACACACTCGTCCTCACACACACTCTCGCTCACACACACTCTCACTCACACACACTCGTCCTCACACACACTCTCGCTCACACACACTCTCGCTCACACACACTCTTGCTCACACACACTCTCGCTCACACACACACTCGCTCACACACACTCTTGCTCACACACACTCTCGCTCACACACACTCGCTCACACACACTCTCACTCACACACACTCTCGCTCACACACACTCGTCCTCACACACACTCTCGCTCACACACACTCTCGCTCACCCACACTCTTGCTCACACACACTCTCTCTCACACACATTCTCTCTCACACACACTCTCACTCACACACACTCTCGCTCACACACACTCGTCCTCACACACACTCTCACTCACACACACTCTCGCTCACACACACTCGTCCTCACACACACTCTCGCTCACACACACTCTCGCTCACACACACTCTTCCTCACACAGACTCTCCCTCACACACACTGGCTCACACACACTCGCTCACACACACTCTCACACACACTCGCTCACACACACACTCACTCACACACACTCTCGCTCACACACACTCGCTCACACGCACTCTCACACACATTCGCTCACACACTCGCTCACACACACTCTCGCTCACCCACACTCACGCTCACCCTCACTCTCTCTCACACTCGCTCACACACTCTCACACACACTCGCTCACACACACTCTCGCTCACACACACTCTCGCTCACACACACACTCGCTCACACATACTCGCTCACACACACTCTCGCTCACACACACTCTCCCTCACACACACTCTTCCTCACACACACTCTTCCTCACACGCACTCTTCCTCACACACACTCTCCCTCACACTCACTCTCGCTCACACACACTCTCGCTCACACACACTCTCCCTCACACACACTCTCCCTCACACACTCTCCCTCACACACACTCTCCCTCACACACACTCTCCCTCACACACACTCTTCCTCACACACACTTTTCCTCACACACACTCTCGCTCACACACACTCTCGCTCACACACTCTCGCTCACACACACTTTCTCTCACACACAGTCTCGCTCACACACACTCGTCCTCACACACACTCTCGCTCACACACACTCTCGCTCACACACACTCTTCCTCACACACACTCTTCCTCACACACACTCTTCCTCACACACACTGTCGCTCACACACACTCTCGCTCACACACACTCTCGCTCACACACACTCTCGCTCACACACACTCACACACACTCGCTCACACACACTCTCCCTCACACACACTCTCTCTCACTCACACTCGCTCACACACACTCTCGCTCACACATACTCTCGCTCACACACACTCTCGCTCACACACACTCTCGCTCACACACACTCTCGCTCACACACACTCTCGCTCACACACACTCTCGCTCACACACACTCTTCCTCACACACACTCTTCCTCACACACACTCTTCCTCACACACACTGTCGCTCACACACACTCTCGCTCACACACACTCTCGCTCACACACACTCACACACACTCGCTCACACACACTCTCCCTCACACACACTCTCTCTCACTCACACTCGCTCACACACACTCTCGCTCACACATACTCTCGCTCACACACACTCTCGCTCACACACACTCTCGCTCACACACACTCTCGCTCACACACACTCTCGCTCACACACACTCTCGCTCACACACACTCTCGCTCACACACACTCTCGCTCCACACACTCTCGCTCACACAAACTTTCTCTCACACACACTCTCTCTCACACACTCTCTCGCTCACACACTCTCTCGCTCACACATACTCTCGCTCACGCATACTCTCGCTCACACACACTCTCGCTCACACACACTCTCGCTCACACACACTCTCGCTCACACACACTCTCGCTCACACACACTCTCGCTCACACACACTCTCGCTCACACACACTCTCGCTCACACACACTCTCGCTCACACACACTCTCGCTCACACACACTCTCTCTCTCACACACTCTCCCTCAATCACACTCTCCCTCACACACACTCTCCCTCACACACACTCTCCCTCACACACACTCTCGCTCACACACACTCTTCCTCACACACACTCTTCCTCACACACACTCTCGCTCACACACACTCTTCCTCACACACACTCTTGCTCACACACACTCTTGCTCACACACACTCTTGCTCACACACACTCTCGCTCACACACACTCTCGCTCACACACACACACTCGCTGATTCACTCTCTCGTTCAGACATACGCTCACTCATACATACACTCGCTGACAAATTCACACATTCACTCATGCACACACACTACCTCACACACACTCACTCACACTCGGCTGGATTCTCCATCACTGAGGTGTTGGGGCAGGAATTGTGACTTACATGACTGCAACACTGGCACTGCACCTGTTCCGATTCAGCGCCTGTTAAGGGCTGGCACGGGTGCCATGTGCAACGCAATCAATTCCAATGAGAAACGGTGCCGGATTCACCAGTTTCGCGATTGACACTTCGGAGTCTGACCAGCTGTGCAGCACCGAGATTCACACACGCCCAGCTCAAGACCCTCCTGGCCGAAGTGGAGGAGAGGCATGCCATCCTGTACACCGGCCAAGGATTGCTGTGCCTGGGCGCAGGTGGCAGAGGCAGACAGCGCCACCAGCAACACCGTCCGGACTGCCCAACCTCCTCAGGGCAGCCAGGGTGAACAGGCAGCACTGTGTCCCTGGCACCAGCCCATGATCCCCCCCAGCTGGAACCCCTCTCCCCTTACCAGGAGGCCGAGCGAACCCCCACCCTGCACCACATGCCAACATCCATGGTCGGGTGCCCTGGCCACTGAGGCCAGCAGCGACCCACCCCCTGGGCTACATGTGCTGAACTGTCTCACACTGCCGTTTTCTGGAGATGGTCGGCAGCCCAGAGGAAAGGGAAGTCGCCGGGGTGGAGTTCGGCCACGGGCGAGGAAGTGAGATCACGCTGAATTACAGTTCTCCACGCAAAGCTGCAACTATATAAGGCATTAGTGAGGCCACACCTGGACTATTGTGTTCAGTTTTGGTCTCATTATAGAGAAAGGATGTGCTGGCACTGGAGGGTGTGCAGAGGAGATTCACAAAGGTATTTAAACTTGCCCCCAGGTTCCAGCGGTCTTCATTTCTGGGAGCGGGAGAGAGAGAGGGAGCCGGAGCGCAGCGAGTGCAGCTTGGGTTTCAGGTACGTGTTTAAACTTGCCCCCAGGTTCCAGCGGCCTTCATTTCCGGGAGCAGGAGAGAGAGAGGGAGCCGGAGTGCAGCTTGGGAATCAGGTAGGTGTTCAAGTGTTTGATTTTTACCTCGATTTAAGTTGGGCAGTTGCTAAACCCGAGACACTACACTTGTAGTGTCTCCCACCCTTCCTCCTCCTCTAACCTAACGGGGTGAGTGAATATCAGGTAAGCTCTCTCTTTTCTTTTTCTTTTTTCCACAAGTAATAGCTTCAGATTTTTGGCGGGAGCAGTGGCCAGGGGTCTGTCAGGAAGGTAAGTAGCTGGGAGAAATTTAACTCTTCGTGGGTTGGTAAGTATTGTGATTGGTAAGTAAAATCCTTATTCCTTTCACTTATTCATTATTTGATATTATATTTGCAATCCGTCAAGGTAAAGTGTAAAAATGGCAGGAGATCCCAGACCCGTGTTATGCTCCTCGTGCTCAATGTGGGAGTTCAGGGACGCGGCCGATGCCCCTGACTCCTTCATGTGCGGGAAGTGTGCCCAGCTGCAGCTCCTGTTAGACCGCATGACGGCTCTGGAGCTGCGGATGGACTCACTTTGGAGCACCTGCGATGCTGAGGCAGTCGTGGATAGCACGTTCAGTGAGTTGGTCATGCCGCAGATTAGGATTGGTGAGGGAGACAGGGAATGGGTGACTAAAAGGCAGAGAAAGAGCAGGAAGGCAGTGCAGGTGTCCCCTGCGGTCATCTCCCTCCAAAACAGGTATACCGTTTTGGATATTGTTGGGGGAGATGACTCACCAGGGGAAGGCAGTAGTAGCCAGGCTCATGGCACCGTGGCTGGCTCTGCTGTACAGAAGGGCGGGAAAAAGACTGGCAGGGCTACAGTCATAGGGGATTCAATCGTAAGGGGAGTAGACAGGCATTTCTGTGGTCGAAAACGAGACTCCCGAATGATATGTTGCCTCCCGGGTGCACAGGTCAGGGATGTCTCAGATCGGCTGCAGGACATACTGAAGGGGGAGGGTGAACAGCCAGTTTTTGTGGTGCGTATAGGCACCAACGATATAGGTAAAAAATGGGATGAGGTCCTACAATCAGAATTTAGAGAGTTAGGAGATAAGTTAAAAAGTAGGACCTCAAAGGTAGTAATCTCAGGATTGCTACCAGTGCCACGAGACAGTCAGAGTAGAAATTCAAGAATAGTCAGAATGAATACGTGGCTTGAGAGATGGTGCAGGAGGGAGGGGTTCAGATTTTTGGGACATTGGAACCGGTTCTGGGGGCGGTAGGACCATTAAAAATTGGATGGTCTACACCTGGGCAGGACTGGAACCAATGTCCTAGGGGGTGCTTTTGCTAACACTGTTGGGGAGGTTTTAAACTAATGTGGCAGGGGGATGGGAACCAGATTAGGACGTTAGAGGTCAGTAAAGAGGCAGCAACTAAAGCCAGTAAAGTACTAGTTAATAAACTCAATGTGACTAAGGCGAAGAGTAGACAGGGAAGAGATGATGAATGCAAAGGGACAGGTGGTCTGAGGTGCATTTGTTTCAATGCGAGAAGTGTAGCAGGGAAGGCAGATGAATTTAGGGCTTGGATTAGTACCTGGGAATATGATGTTATTGGTATTACTGAGACTTGGTTGAGGGAAGGGCAAGACTGGCAACTAAATATCCCAGGGTATAGATGCTTCAGGAGGGATAGAGAGGGAGGTAAAAGGGGTGGAGGAGTTGCATTACTGGTCAGAGATGATATCTCAGCGATGGTGGATTTGAGCACTGAGGCAATATGGGTAGAGCTAAGAAATAGGAAGGGTGCACTAACATTGTTGGGACTTTACTACAGGCCTCCCAAAAGCGAGCGTGAAGTAGAGGTACAAATATGTAGACAGATTATCGAAAAATGTAGGATCAATAGGGTGGTCGTGATGGGAGATTTTAACTTCCCCAACATTGAATGGGACTCATGTCGTGTTGGAGGCGTAGATGGAGCAGAATTTGTAAGGAGCATCCAGGAGAGTGTTTTTAGAGCAGTATGTAAATAGTCCAACTCGGGAAGGGGCCATACTGGACCTGACAGTGGGGAATGATCCCGGCCAGGTGGTTAAAGTTTCAGTCGGTGATTACTTTGGGAATAGCGATCACAATTCCGTAAGTTTTAGAATACTCATGGACAAAGACGAGAGTGGTCCTAAAGAAAGAGTGCTAAATTAGGTAAAGGCCAAGTATAACAAAATTCGGCAGGAGCTAGGGAATGTGGATTGGGAGCAGCTGTTTAAGGGTAAATCCACATTTGAAATGTGTCTTTTAAGGAAAGGTTGATTCGAGTGCAGGACAGACATATCCCTGTGAAAATGAGGGCTAGAAATGGCAAGATTAGGAAACCATGGATGACGGGTGGAATTGTGCGACTAGCTAAAATGAAAAAGATCGAGGCGACTTAAAACTGATGAAGCTTTGGAGGAATATCGGGAAAGTAGGACAAATCTCAAACGCGCAATAAAGAGGGCTAAAAGGGATCATGAAATATCTTTGGCTAACAGGGTTAAGGAAAATCCCAAAGCCTTTTATTCGTATATAAGGAGCAATAGGGTAACTAGAGAAAGGATTGGCCCACTAAAAGACAAAAGAGGGAATTTATGCGTGGAGTCTGAGGAAATGGGTGAGATTCTTAATGAGTACTTTGCATCGGTATTCACCAAGGAGAGGGACATGACGGATGTTGAGGCTAAGGATGGATGTTTACATACTCTAGGACAAGTCGGCACAAGGAAGGGGGAAGTTTTGGGTATTCTAAAAGGCATTATGGTGGACAAGTCCCCAGGACCGGATGGGATCTATCCCAGGTTACTGAGGGAAACGAGGGAAGAAATAGCTGGGGCCTTAACAGATATCTTTGCAGCATCCTTGAGCATGGGTGAGGTCCCGGAGGACTGGAGAATTGCTAATTTTGTCCCTTTGCTTCAGAAGGGTAGCAGGGATAATCCAGGGACTTATAGACCTGTGAGCTTGACGTCAGTGGTAGGCAAACTGTTGAAGAAGATACTGAGGGATAGGATCTATTCACATTTGGAAGAAAATAGACTTATCAGTGATAGGCAGCATGGTTTTGTGCAGGGAAGGTCATGTCTTACAAATCCAACTGAGGAAGTGACAACGTTAATTGATGAGGGAAGGGCTGTAGATGTCATATACATGGACTTCAGTAAGGCGTTTGATAAAGTTTCCCATGGCAGGTTGATGGAAAAAGTGAAGTCGTATGGGGTTCAGGGCGTACTAGCTAGATGGATAAAGAACTGGCTGGGCAACAGGAGACAGAGAGTAGTGGTGGAAGGGAGTGTCTCAAAATGGAGAAAGGTGACTAGTGGTGTTCCACAGGGATCCGTGCTCAGACCACTGTTGTTTGTGATATACATAAATGATCTGGACGAAGGTATAGGTGGTCTGATTAGCAAGTTTGCAGATGATGCTAAGATTGGTGGAGTTGCAGATAGCGAGGAGGACTGTCAGAGAATACAGCAAAATATAAATAGATTGGAGAGTTGGGCAGAGAAATGGCGGATGGAGTTCAATCCAGGCAAATGCGAGGTGATGCATTTTGGAAGATCTAATTCAAGAGCGGACTATACGGTCAATGGAAGAGTCCTGGGGAAAATTGATGTACAGAGAGATCTGGGAGTTCAGGTCCCTTGTACCCTGAAGGTGGCAACGCAGGTCGATAGAGTGGTCAACCTCTCTTCATAGCTAGCGCCCTCCATACCAGGCAACATCCTGGTGAACCTCCTCTGCACCTTCTCCAAAGCATCCACATCCTTTTGGTAATGTGGCGACCAGAACTGTACGCAGTATTCCAAATGTGGCCTAACCAAAGTCCGATACAACTGTAACATGACCTGCCGACTCTTGTACTCAATACCCTGTCCGATGAAGGCAAACATGCTGTATGTCTTCTTGACCACTCTGTCGACCTGCGCAGCCACCTTCAGGGTACAATGTACCTGAACACCCAGATCTCTCTGTGCATCAATTTTCCCCAGGGCTTTTTCGTTTGCCGAAAAGTTCGCTCTTGAATTGGATCTTCCAAAATGCATCACCTCTTTACCAAGATGGCGCCGGAGCGAGGCGACTCTCTGCGAGCTCTCCCAAACAGATCCACTTTTTACTTAACTTATACTCGTTCTAATCTTTTAAAAATTAATTCTAAAACTAACATTGTTACTAACCTCTCTCTTTTATCCTCTCTTGCAGGCTTGAACATCCTCCGAGGCCTGTGGAGACCTTTTGACCCGACCCGACCTGACCCCCACGACCTGGAAGAAGATCGGGCCCAAACCGGAATGAAGCTCCGACCTTGATTTGGACCAAACCCGGCCTAACTACCGACGCCAGCCCCCGGATCGCCTTGCCCAGTCCCCGGAGCTCCCAGCCCGGCCCCCGACGGCAAGACCCGCCCAGCGACCCGACCTACCTGGTGATGGAAGAAAGAAAAATCCACGTGGAGGCTCGACCGGGCCCACTTCAAGATCCGACCCCAGGAGCGCCCAGGGAGGGAACATACCACGGGACCCAGCCCAACCTGCCTCAGGAAGCCCCTGCCCACGACCCAGGACCCCCGAAACGGCGGAGATCGCGCATGAGGACCCAAACGCGCTGCAAGGTATTCCCGCGCCCGCAGAACGCCGGGACCCATCCGGATCGCAAACATGCCCCCCTAGCAACCCCTCTACCACAACCCGGGACCCTGCCAGACGCGACCCCAGATACGTAAACAGCGCCTTGGTCCCCGCCAGCACCCTGGACCCCGCCAGACGCAACCACCTACCTTCCACAAGAGCTGACATCGGCCATCGGATCCCGGGATCATCCAGCAGCAGCCGCCAACCGAGGAAGCGAGGGAAACGCAGCGGTCTGCAGATTAGACTGGATCAACGCGGTTTCAAGACCCCTCTCCCCATCATACTCCTGGCAAACGTCCATGTGATCGAAAACAAGCTGCATAAACTTAACGCCAGACTTACCTCTCAGAGGGAAGTAAGAGACTGCTGTGTACTCTGTTTCACAGAGACATGGCTCACCCCCGCCTCACCGGACTGTGCCATACAACCTGAAGGCTTCTCAATTCACCGGCGGAGCGCACGGCGTCATCAGGTAAAGCGAAGGGGGGAGGGGTTTGCCTCCTCATCAACTCCTCCTGGTGCTTGGATGTGGCGACTGGCGACCTACGGCTCCCAGACCTGGAATACCTGACCGTGAAGTGCCGCCCATCTATCTTCCACGTGAGTTCACTTCAGCCATTATCACAGCGGTCTACATCCCACCCCAGGCAGTAGAGAGGAAGGCGCTTTACACAGTAATAAACATAGAACATAGAACGATACAGCGCAGTACAGGCCCTTCGGCCCACGATGTTGCACCGAAACAAAAGCCATCTAACCTACACTATGCCATTATCATCCATATGCTTATCCAATAATCTTTTAAATGCTCTCAATGTTGGCGAGTTCACTACTGTTGCAGGTAGGGCATTCCACGGCCTCACCACTCTTTGCGTAAAGAACCTACCTCTGACGTCTGTCCTATATCTATTACCCCTCAGTTTAAAGCTATGTCCCCTCGTGCTAGCCATTTCCATCCGCGGGAGAAGGCTCTCACTGTCCACCCTATCTAACCCCCTGATCATTTTGTATGCCTCTATTAAGTCTCCTCTTAACCTTCTTCTCTCTAACAAAAACAACCTCAAGTCCATCAGCCTTTCCTCATTAGATTTTCCCTCCATAGCAGGCAACATCCTGGTAAATCTCCTATGCACCCGCTCCAAAGCCTCCACGTCCTTCCTCTCATGCGGTGACCAGAACTGTACGCAATACTCCAAATGCGGCCGTACCAGAGTTTTGTACAGCTGCAACATGACCTCATGACTCCGGAACTCAACTAACTTGATAGAGTTTTTCGAGGAGGTCACTAAGATGATTGATGCAGGTAGAGCAGTAGATGTTGTCTATATGGACTTCAGTAAGGCCTTTGACAAGGTCCCTCATGGTAGACTGGTACAAAAGGTGAAGTCACACGGGATCAGGGGTGAACTGGCAAGGTGGATACAGAACTGGCTAGGCCATAGAAGGCAGAGGGTAGCAATGGAGGGATGCTTTTCTAATTGGAGGGCTGTGACCAGTGGTGTTCCACAGGGATCAGTGCTGGGACCCTTGCTCTTTGTAGTATATATAAATGATTTGGAGGAAAATGTAACTGGTCTGATTAGTAAGTTTGCAGACGACACAAAGGTTGGTGGAATTGCGGATAGCGATGAGGACTGTCAGAGGATACAGCAGGATTTAGATTGTCTGGAGACTTGGGCGGAGAGATGGCAGATGGAGTTTAATCCGGCCAAATGTGAGGTAATGCATTTTGGAAGGTCTAATGCAGGTAGGGTATATACAGTGAATGGTAGAACCCTCAAGAGTATTGAAAGTCAAAGAGATCTAGGAGTACAGGTCCACAGGTCATTGAAAGGGGCAACACAGGTGGAGAAGGTAGTCAATAAGGCATACGGCATGCTTGCCTTCATTGGCCGGGACATTGAGTATAAGAATTGGCAAGTCATGTTGCAGCTGTTTGAACCTTAGTTAGGCCACACTTGGAGTATAGTGTTCAATTCTGGTCGCCACACTACCAGAAGGATGTGGAGGCTTTAGAGAGGGTGCAGAAGAGATTTACCAGAATGTTGCCTGGTATGGAGGGCATAAGCTATGAGGAGTGATTGAATAAACTCGGTTTGTTCTCACTGGAACGAAGGAGTTTGAGGGGCGACCTGATAGAGGTATACAAAATTATGAGGGGCATAGACAGAGTGGATAGTCAGAGGCTTTTCCCCAGGGTAGAGGGGTCAATTACTAGGGGGCATAGGTTTAAGGTGAGAGGGGCAAGGTTTAGAGTAGATGTACGAGGCAAGTTTTTTACGCAGAGGGTAGTGGGTACCTGGAACTCGCTACCGGAGGAGGTAGTGGAAGCAGGGACGATAGGGACATTTAAGGGGCATCTTGACAAATATATGAATAGGATGGGAATAGAAGGATACGGACCCAGGAAGTGTAGAAGATTGTAGTTTAGTCGGGCAGTATGGTCGGCACGGGCTTGGAGGGCCGAAGGGCCTGTTCCTGTGCTGTACATTTCTTTGTTCTTTGTACCAATAAAGGCCAACACTCCATAGGCCTTCTTCACAACCCTATCAACCTGGGTGGCAACTTTCAGGGATCTATGTACATGGACACCTAGATCCCTCTGCTCATCCACACTTCCAAGAACTTTACCATTAGCCACATATTCCGCATTCCTGTTATTCCTTCCAAAGTGAATCACCTCACACTTCTCTACATTAAACTCCATTTGCCACCTCTCAGCCCAGCTCTGCAGCTTATCTATGTCCCTCTGTAACCTGCTACATCCTTCCGCACTGTCGACAACACCACCGACTTTAGTGTCGTCTGAAAATTTACTCACCCACCCTTTTGCGCCCTCCTCTAGGTCATTGATAAAAATGACAAACGACAACAGCCCCAGAACAGATTCTTGTGGTACGCCACTTGTAACTGAACTCCAGTCTGAACATTTCCCATCAACCACCACCCTCTGTCTTCTTTCAGCTAGCCAATTTCTGATCCACATCTCTAAATCACCCTCAATCCCCAGCCTCCGTATTTTCTGCAATAGCCTACCGTGGGGAACCTTATCAAACGCTTTACTGAAATCCATATACACCACATCAACTGCTCTACCCTCGTCTACCTGTTCAGTCACCTTCTCAAAGAACTCGAGAAAGTTTGTGAGGCATGACCAACCCTTCACAAAGCCATGCTGACTATCCCTGATCATATTATTCCTATCTAGATGATTATAAATCTTGTCTCTTATAATCCCCTCCAAGACTTTACCCACAACAGACATGAGGCTCACTGGTCTATAGTTGCCGGGGTTGTCTCTACTCCCCTTCTTGAACAAAGGGACCACATTTGCTATCCTCCAGTCCTCTGGCACTATTCCTGTAGCCAATGATGACATAAAAATCAAAGCCAAAGGCCCAGCAATCTCTCCCCTGGCTTCCCAGAGAATCCTAGGCTAAATCCCATCAGGCCCCGGGGACTTATCTATTTTCAGCCTGTCCAGAATTGCCAACACCTCTTCCCTACGTACCTCAATGCCATCTATTCTAATAGCCTGGGTCTCAGCATTCTCCTCCACAACATTATCTTTTTCCTGAGTGAATACTGACGAAAAATATTCATTTAGTATCTCGCCTATCTCTTTAGACTCCACACACAACTTCCCATCCCTGTCCTTGACTGGCCCTACTCTTACCCTGGTCATTCTTTTATTCCTGACATACCTATAGAAAGCTTTTGGGTTTTCCTTGATCCTACCTGCCAAATACTTCTCATGTCCCCTCCTTGCTCGTCTTAGCTCTCTCTTTAGATTCTTCCTCGCTACCTTGTAACTATCAATCGCCCCAACTGAATCTTCACACCTCATCTTCACATAGGCCTCCTTCTTCCTCTTAACAAGAGATTCCACTTCTTTGGTAAACCACGGTTCCCTCGCTCGACGCCTTCCTCCCTGCCTGACCGGTACGTACTTACCAAGAACACGCAGTAGCTGTTCCTTGAACAAGCTCCACTTATCCAGTGTGCCCAACACTTGCAGCCTACTTCTCCAACCGATCCCCCCCAAGTCATGTCTAATGGCATCATAATTGCCCTTCCCCCAGCTATAACTCTTGCACTGCGGTGTATACTTATCCCTTTCCATCACTAACGTAAACGTCACCGAATTGTGGTCACTGTCCCCAAAGTGCTCTCCTACTTCCAAATCCAACACCTGGCCTGGTTCATTACCCAAAACCAAATCCAAGACAGGCCTCTTGTTGGCCTGTCAACATATTGTGTCAGGAAACCCTCCTGCACACATTGTACAAAAAACGACCCATCTAATGTACTCGAACTATATATTTTCCAGTCAATATTTGGAAAGTTAAAGTCTCCCATAATAACTACCCTGTTACTTTCGCTCTTATCCAGAATCATCCTCGCCATCCTTTCCTCCACATCACTAGAACTATTTGGAGGCCTATAGAAAACTCCCAACAGGGTGACCTCTCCTTTCCTGTTTCTAACCTCAGCCCATACTACCTCGGAAGAAGAGTCCCCATCTAGCGTCCTCTCCGCCACTGTAATACTGTTCTTGACTAGCAGCGCCACACCTCCCCCTCTTTTGCCTCCTTCTCTGAGCTTACTAAAACACCTAAACCCCGGAACCTGCAACATCCATTCCTGTCCCTGCTCTAACCATGTCTCCGAAATGGCCACAACATCGAAGTCCCAGGTCCCAACCCATGCTGCCAGTTCCCCTACCTTATTTTGTATACTCCTGGCATTGAAGTAGACACACTTCAAACCACCTACCTGAACACTGGCCCCCTCCTGCGAAGTCAAATCTGTGCTCCTGACATCTATACTCTCATTCTCCCGTACCACTAAAACTACAATCCAGGTTCCCATGCCCCTGCTGCATTAGTTTAAACCCCCCCAAAGAGCACTAACAAATCTCCCCCCCAGGATATTTGTGCCCCTCAGGTTCAGATGTAGACCATCCTGTCTGTAGAGGTCCCACCTTCCCCAGAAAGAGCCCCAGTTATCCAGAAATCTGAATCCCTCCCGCCTGCACAATCCCTGTAGCCACGTTTCTCTCTCTCCCTATTCCTCATCTCATTATCACGTGGCACGGGCAACAACCCAGAGATAACAACTCTGTTTGTTCTCGTTCTGAGCTTCCATCCTAGCTCCCTGAAAGCCTGCCTGACATCCTTGTCCCCTTTCCTACCTATGTCGTTAGTGTCAATGTAGACCACGACTTGGGGCTGCTCCCCCTCCCCCTTAAGGACCCGGAAAACATGATCCGAGACATCACGTACCCTTGCACCTGGGAGGCAACATACAAAACGTGAGTCTCTCTCGCTCCCACAAAATCTCCTATCTGTGCCCCTGACTATCGAGTCCCCAATTACTAATGCTCTGCTTCTCTCCCCCCTTCTCTTCTGAGCAACAGGGACAGACTCCGTGCCAGAGGCCCGAACCCCATGGCTTACCCCTGGTAAGTCCCCCCCCCACCCCCACAAGTATCCAAAGCGGTATACATGTTACTCAGGGGAACGACCGCAGGGGATCCCTGCACTGACCGCTTCTTCCCAGTCCCTCTTACAGTTACCCACCTATCTCCAACCTTTGGTGTAACTAATTCCCTGAAGCTGCTATCTATGACCCCCTCTGCCTCCCGAATGATCTGAAGTTCTTCCAACTCCAGCTCCAGTTCCCTAACTCGGTCTTGGAGGAGCTGGAGATGGCAGCACTTCCTGCAGGTAAAATCAGCAGGGACACTAACTGCATCCCTCACCTCAAACATCCTGCAGGAGGAACATTGCACTCCCTTCCCTGCCATCCCTCTAACTTCCAACCAAGATCTGGCTAATAACTAAATTTTTAAAAAAAGAAAAAAATAATAATATAATATGGCACTTACCTCACCCCAATGGGTTTTATTATTAGGTTAGAGGAGGAGGGCGGGTGGGAGACACTACACGTGTAGTGTCTCGGGTTTCCTCTCCACCAGAATTTATTGGTGTGGGGGTGGGGGGGGGGGACCTTCCCAGAAGTCCGCGGGTCGAACTTCCGGTTCCCGCCTTAAAAAATAAAATAAAAAATAAAACAGAAAAGAAGAACAGAAACGGGACCAGGTAAGTGTTTCAAACTCAAATACTCACCCACCGCCGGCCCCCGCACGCCGCTCCCACCGGCAGCCCCCGCACGCCGCTCCCACCGCCGGCCCCCGCACGCCGCTCCCACCGGCAGCCCCCGCACACCGCTCCCACCGCCGGCACCCGCACACCGCTCCCACCGCCGGCCCCCGCACACCGCTCCCACCGCCGGCCCCCGCACGCCGCTCCCACCGCCGGCCCCCGCACGCTGCTCCCGCCGGCAGCCCCCGCACGCCGCTCCCACCGGCAGCCCCCGCACGCCGCTCCCACCGCCGGCCCCCGCACGCCGCTCCCACCGGCAGCCCCCGCACGCCGCTCCCACCGCCGGCCCCCGCACGCCGCTCCCACCGGCAGCCCCCGCACACCGCTCCCACCGCCGGCACCCGCACACCGCTCCCACCGCCGGCCCCCGCACACCGCTCCCACCGCCGGCCCCCGCACGCCGCTCCCACCGCCGGCCCCCGCACGCTGCTCCCGCCGGCAGCCCCCGCACGCCGCTCCCACCGGCAGCCCCCGCACGCCGCTCCCACCGCCGGCCCCCGCACGCCGCTCCCACCGGCAGCCCCCGCACACCGCTCCCACCGCCGGCCCCCGCACGCCGCTCCCACCGGCAGCCCCCGCACACCGCTCCCACCGCCGGCCCCCGCACACCGCTCCCACCGCCGGCCCCCGCACACCGCTCCCACCGCCGGCCCCCGCACGCCGCTCCCACCGCCGGCCCCCGCACGCTGCTCCCGCCGGCAGCCCCCGCACGCCGCTCCCACCGCCGGCCCCCGCACGCCGCTCCCGCCGGCAGCCCCCGCACACCGCTCCCACCGCCGGCCCCCGCACGCCGCTCCCGCCGGCAGCCCCCGCACACCGCTCCCACCGGCAGCCCCCGCACGCCGCTCCCACCGCCGGCCCCCGCACACCGCTCCCACCGGCAGCCCCCGCACACCGCTCCCACCGGCAGCCCCCGCACGCCGCTCCCACCGGCAGCCCCCGCACACCGCTCCCACCGCCGGCCCCCGCACGCCGCTCCCGCCGGCAGCCCCCGCACACCGCTCCCACCGGCAGCCCCCGCACGCCGCTCCCACCGCCGGCCCCCGCACACCGCTCCCACCGGCAGCCCCCGCACACCGCTCCCATCGCCGGCCCCCGCACGCCGCTCCCGCCGGCAGCCCCCGCACACCGCTCCCACCGGCAGCCCCCGCACGCCGCTCCCACCGGCAGCCCCCGCACGCCGCTCCCGCCGGCAGCCCCCGCACGCCGCTCCCACCGCCGGCCCCCGCACGCCGCTCCCACCGCCGGCCCCCGCACGCCGCTCCCACCGCCGGCCCCCGCACGCCGCTCCCACCGGCGGCCCCCGCACGCCGCTCCCACCGCCGGCCCCCGCACGCCGCTCCCACCGCCGGCCCCCGCACGCCGCTCCCACCGGCAGCCCCCGCACGCCGCTCCCACCGCCGGCCCCCGCACGCCGCTCCCACCGCCGGCCCCCGCACGCCGCTCCCACCGGCAGCCCCCGCACGCCGCTCCCACCGCCGGCCCCCGCACGCCGCTCCCACCGGCAGCCCCCGCACACCGCTCCCACCGGCTGCCCCCGCACGCCGCTCCCACCGCCGGCCCCCGCACGCCGCTCCCACCGGCAGCCCCCGCACGCCGCTCCCACTGGCAGCACCCGCACGCCGCTCCCACCGGCAGCCCCCGCACGCCGCTCCCGCCGGCAGCCCCCGCACGCCGCTCCCACCGGCAGCCCCCGCACGCCGCTCCCACCGGCAGCCCCCGCACGCCGCTCCCACCGGCAGCCCCCGCACGCCGCTCCCACCGCCGGCCCCCGCACGCCGCTCCCACGGGCAGCCCCCGCACGCCGCTCCCACCGGCAGCCCCCGCACGCCGCTCCCACCGGCAGCCCCCGCACGCCGCTCCCACCGGCAGCCCCCGCACGCCGCTCCCACCGGCAGCCCCCGCACGCCGCTCCCACCGGCAGCCCCCGCACGCCGCTCCCACCGCCGGCCCCCGCACACCGCTCCCACCGGCAGCCCCCGCACACCGCTCCCACCGGCAGCCCCCGCACGCCGCTCCCACCGGCAGCCCCCGCACGCCGCTCCCACCGGCAGCCCCCGCACGCCGCTCCCACCGGCAGCCCCCGCACACCGCTCCCACCGGCAGCCCCCGCACGCCGCTCCCACCGCCGGCCCCCGCACACCGCTCCCACCGGCAGCCCCCGCACGCCGCTCCCACCGCCGGCCCCCGCACGCCGCTCCCACCGGCGGCCCCCGCACGCCGCTCCCACCGGCAGCCCCCGCACGCCGCTCCCACCGCCGGCCCCCGCACGCCGCTCCCACCGGCAGCCCCCGCACGCCGCTCCCGCCGGCAGCCCCCGCACGCCGCTCCCACCGGCAGCCCCCGCACGCCGCTCCCACCGGCAGCCCCCGCACGCCGCTCCCACCGCCGGCCCCCGCACGCCGCTCCCACCGGCAGCCCCCGCACGCCGCTCCCACCGCCGGCCCCCGCACGCCGCTCCCACCGGCAGCCCCCGCACGCCGCTCCCGCCGAAACAACTACGAAACAGAACACCCGGAGGCCTTGTTCATCGTGGCCGGAGACTTCAACAAGGCCAACCTCAAGAGTGTACTGCCAAAATTCCACCAGCACATCTCCTGTCCCATCAGGGGCGACAACACTCTTGACCACTGCTACTCAAAAATCAAGGGCGCCTACCGTTCCATCCCCCGACCGCACTTTGGGAAATCAGACCATAAGACGGTGCTCCTTCTCCCGGCATACAAGCAGAAACTCAAGCGGGAGAATCCAGCTAAGAAGGTTGTGCAGTGCAGGTCCGAGGAGACAGAAGAGCTCTTACGTGACTGCTTAGAGACAGTGGACTGGTCCATATTTAAGAACTCAGCGACCAACTTAAATGAGTATGCCACCACCGTCACAGACTTCATCAGCAAATGTGTGGACGACTGCGTGCCAAAGAAAGCAGTCCGTGCATTCCCCAACCATGGCTCAATCACGAGATTGACTCCCTACTGAAGGACAGATCTGAGGCGTTCAAGGCAGACGACCCTGACCTATACAAGAAATCCAGGTACGACCTCCGCAAAGACATCCGGAATGCCAAGAGAGAATATCAAACCAAGCTAGAGTCACAGACAGACTCTCGGCGGTTGTGGCAAGGACTAAACAACATAACGGGCTACAAAGCGAAGCCGAGCAGTATCTCCAGCAGCAGCGCACCCCTCCCCGATGAACTCAATGCATTCTAAGCTCGGTTCGAGCAGGTAACCAACAATCCGCTGGCGAGTGCCCCAGCAGCCCATAATTCACCCATACCCACCATCACAGCTTCCGAAGTCAGATCGGCCTTCCTGAAAGTGAACCCTCGGAAGGCGACGGGCCCGGACGGGATCCCTGGTCGTGCACTCAGAGCCTGCGCGGACCAGCTGGCAGAGGTATTCACGGACATCTTTAACCTGTCCCTACTCCGCTCCGAGGTCCCCACCTGCTTCAAGAAGACCACCATCATACCGGTACCAAAGAAGAACCAGGCAACGTGCCTCAATGACTACCGACCAGTGGCCCTGACTTCAGTCGTAATGAAGTGCTTCGAGAGGTTGATCATGAAGCGCATCACCTCCATACTCCCAGAACGCCTTGATCCACTGCAATTCGTATACCGTCGCATCCGGTCCACAGCAGGCACCATTTCCCTGGCCCTACACTCATCCCTAGAGCATCTCGAAAATAAGGACTCCTACATTAGACTCCTATTTATTGACTACAGCTCCACCTTCAACACCATAATCCCAGCCAAGCTCACATCAAAGCTCCAAAACCTAGGACTTGGCTCCCCACTCTGCAACTGGATCCTCGATTTCCTGACCAACAGACCACAATCAGTAAGAATGAACAACAACACCTCCTCCACAATAATCCTCAACACCGGCGCCCCGCAAGGCTGCGTACTTAGCCCCCTACTCTTCTCCCTGTACACACACGACTGCTTGGCAAAACTTGGTTCCAACTCCATCGACAAGTTTGCTGACGATACGACCATAGTGGGCCGGATCTCGAATAACGATGAGCCCGAATACAGGAGGGAGATAGAGAACCTAGTGGAGTGGTGCAGCGACAATAATCTCTCCCTCAATGCCAGCAAAACTAAAGAGCTGGTAATTGACTTCAGGAAGCAAAGTACTGTACACACCCCTGTCAGCATCAACAGGGCCGAGGTGGAGATGGTTAGCAGTTTCAAATTCCTAGGGGTGCACATCTCCATAAATCTGTCCTGGTCCAACCACGTCGATGCTACCCCCAAGAAAGCACAACAGCGCTGAGACTTCCTCAGGAAACTAAGGAAATTCGGCATGTACACATTGACTCTTAACACCTTTTCCAGATGCACGATAGAAAGCATCCTATCAGGCTGCATCACAGCCTGGTATGGCAACTGCTCGGCCCAGGACCGCAAGAAACTTCAGAGAGTTTCTTCAAGGCAGCAGCCAGAGCAGTGGCACCACAGCTGGCTCTGATGTTCAGAAGGGAGGGTCAAAGCGCAGAAGAGCAATAGTAATAGGGGACTCTATAGGCAGGGGCACAGATAGGCACTTCTGTGGACGTGAAAGGGACTCAAGGATGGTATGTTGCCTCCCTGGTGCCAGGGTCCAGGATGTCTCCGAACGGGTAGAGGGCATCCTGAAGGGGGAGGGCAAACAGGCAGAGGTCGTTGTACATATTGGTACTAACGACATAGTCAGGAAGGGGCATGAGGTCCTGCAGCAGGAGTTCAGGGAGCTAGGCAGAAAGTTAAAAGACAGGACCTCGAGGGTTGTAATCTCGGGATTACTCCCTGTGCCACGTTCCAGTGAGGCTAGAAATAGGAAGATAGAGCAGCTAAACACATGGCTAAACAGCTGGTGTAGGAGGGAGGGTTTCTGTTATCTGGACCACTGGGAGCTCTTCCGGGGCAGGTGTGACCTATATAAGAAGGACGTGTTGCATCTAAACTGGAGAGGCATAAATATTCTGGCCGCGAGGTTTGCTAGTGTCACACGGGAAGGTTTAAACTAGTATGGCAGGGGGGTGGGCATGGGAGCAATAGGTCAGAAGGTGAGGGCATTGAGGGAGAACTAGGGAATAGGGACAGTGTGGCTCTGAGGCAGAGCAGACAGGGAGAAGTTGCGGAACACAGCAGGTCTGGTGGCCTGAAGTGCATATGTTTTAATGCAAGAAGTATTATGGGTAAGGCAGATGAATTTAGAGCTTGGATTAGTACTTGGAACTATGATGTTGTTGCCATTACAGAGACCTGGTCGAGGGAAGGGCAGGATTGGCAGCTAAACGTTCCAGGATTTAGATGTTTCAGGCGGGATAGGGGGGGATGTAAAAGGGGTGGCGGAGTTGCGCTACTGGTTAGGGAGACTATCACAGCTGTACTGCGGGAGGACACCTCAGAGGGCAGTGAGGCTATATGGGTAGCGATCAGGAATAAGAAGGGTGCAGTCACAATGTTGGGGGTTTACTACAGGCCTCCCAACAGCCAGCGGGAGATAGAGGAGCAGATAGGTAGACAGATTTTGGAAAAGAGTAAAAACAACAGGGTTGTGGTGATGGGAGACTTCAACTTCCCCAATATTGACTGGGACTCACTTAGTGCCATGGGCTTAGAATGGGCGGAGCTTGTAAGGAGCATCCAGGAGGGCTTCTTAAAACAATATGTAGACAGTCCAACTAGGGAAGGGGCGGTACTGGAACTGGTATTGGGGAATGAGCCCAGCCAGGTGGTAGATGTTTCAGTAGGGGAGCATTTCGGGAACAGTGACCACAATTCAGTAAGTGTTAAAGTGCAGGTGGACAAGGAGAAGAGTGGGCATAGGATGAATGTGCTAAATTGGGGGAAGGCTAATTATAACAATATTAGGCGGGAACTGAAGAACATAGATTGGGGGCGGATGTTTGAGGGCAAATCAACATCTGACATGTGGGAGGCTTTCAAGTGTCAGTTGAAAGGAATTCAGGACCGGCATGTTCCTGTGAGGAAGAAGGATAAATACGGCAATTTTCGGGAACCTTGGATAACGAGAGATATTGTAGGCCTCGTCAAAAAGAAAAAGGAGGCATTGGTCAGGGCTAAAAGGCTGGGAACAGATGAAGCCTGTGTGGAAAATAAGGAAAGTAGGAAGGAACTTAAGCAAGGAGTCAGGAGGGCTAGAAGGGGTCACGAAAAGTCATTGGCAAATAGGGTTAAGGAAAATCCCAAGGCTTTTTACACGTACATAAAAAGCAAGAGGGTAGCCAGGGAAAGGGTTGGCCCACTGAAGGAAAGGCAAGGGAATCTATGTGTGGAGCCAGAGGAAATGGGTGAGGTACTAAATTAATACTTTGCATCAGTAATCACCAAAGAGAAGAAATTGGTAGATGTTGAGTCTGGAGAAGGGTGTGGAGATTGCCTGGGTCACATTGAGATACAAAAAGACGAGGTGTTGGGTGTCTTAAAAAATATTAAGGTCGATAAGTCCCCAGGGCCTGATGGGATCTACCCCAGAATACTGGAGGAGGCTGGAGAGGAAATTGCTGAGGCCTTGACTGAAATCTTTGGATCTTCACTGTCTTCAGGTGATGTCCTGGAGGACTGGAGAATAGCCAATGTTGTTCCTCTGTTTAAGAAGGGTAGCAAGGATAATCCAGGGAACTACAGGCCGGTGAGCCTTACTTCAGTGGTAGGGAAATTACTGGAGAGAATTCTTCGAGACAGGATCTACTCCCATTTGGAAACAAATGGATGTATTAGTGAGAGGCAGCATGGTTTTGTGAAGAGGAGGTCGTGTCTCACTAACTTGATAGAGTTTTTCGAGGAAGTCACTAAGATGATTGATGCAGGTAGGGCAGTGGATGTTGTCTATATGGACTTCAGTAAGGCCTTTGACAAGGTCCCTCATGGTAGACTAGTACAAAAGGTGAAGTCACACGGGATCAGGGGTGAGCTGGCAAGGTGATTACAGAACTGGCTAGGTAATAGAAGGCAGAGAGTAGCAATGGAAGGGTGTTTTTCTAATTGGAGGGCTGTGACTAGTGGTGTTCCGCAGGGATCAGTGCTGGGACCTTTGCTGTTTATAGTATATATAAATGATTTGGAGGAAAATGTAACTGGTCTGATTAGTAAGTTTGCAGACGACACAAAGGTTTGTGGAATTGCGGATAGCGATGAGGACTGTCAGAGGATACAGCAGGATTTAGATTATTTGGAGACTTGGGCAGAGAGATGGCAGATGGAGTTTAATCCGGACAAATGTGAGGTAATGCATTTTGGAAGGTCTAATGCAGGTAGGGTATATACAGTGAATGGTAGAACCCTCAAGAGTATTGAAAGTCAAAGAGATCTAGGAGTACAGGTCCACAGGTCACTGACAGGGGCAACACAGGTGGAGAAGGTAGTCAATAAGGCATACGGCATGCTTGCCTTCATTGGCCGGGGCATTGAGTATAAGAATTAGCAAGTCATGTTGCAGCTGTATAGAACCTTAGTTAGGCCACACTTGGAGTATAGTGTTCAATTCTGGTCGCCACACTACCAGAAGGATGTGGAGGCTTTAGAGAGGTTGCAGAAGAGATTTACCAGAATGTTGCCTGGTATGGAGGGCATTAGCTATGAGGAGCGGTTGAATAAACTCGGTTTGTTCTCACTGGAACGAAGGAGGTTGAGGGGCGACCTGATAGAGGTCTACAAAATTATGAGGGGCACAGACAGAGTGGATAGTCAGAGGCTTTTCCGCGGGGTAGAGGGGTCAATTACTAGGGGGCATAGGTTTAAGGTGAGAGGGGCAAGGTATTTTAGTAGATGTACGAGGCAAGTTTTTTACGCAGAGGGTAGTGGGTGCCTGGGACTCGCTACCGGAGGAGGTGGTGGAAGCAGGGACGATAGTGACATTTAAGGGGCATCTTGACAAATACATGAATAGGATGGGAATAGAGGGATATGGACCCAGGAAGTGTAGAAGATTGTAGTTTAGTCGGGCAGCATGGTCGGCACGGGCTTGGAGGTCCGAAGGGCCTGTTCCTGTGCTGTACATTTCTTTGTTCTTTGTTCTTTGTTCTTTGAGTCGTGAACACCGCCCAGTCCATCACACAAACCTGCCTCCCATCCATTGACTCCATCTACACCTCCCGCTGCCTGGGGAAAGCGGGCAGTATAATCAAAGATCCCTCTCACCCGGCTTACTCACTCTTCCAACTTCTTCCATCGGGCAGGAGATACAAAAGTCTGAGAACACGCACGGACAGACTCAAAAACAGCTTCTTCCCCACTGTTACCAGACTCCTAAATGACCCTCTTATGGACTGACCTCATTAACACTACACCCTGTATTCTTCATCCGATGCCAGTGCTTATGTAGTTACATTGTATATGTTGTGTTGCCCTGTTCTGTATTTTCTTTTATTTCCTTTTCCTCTCATGTACTTAATGATCTGTTGAGCTGCTCGCAGAAAAATACTTTTCACTGTCCCTCGGTACACGTGACAATAAACAAATCCAATCCAATCCAACCCAATCGCATTTGCCTGGATTGAACTCCATCTGCCATTTCTCCATCCAACTCTCCAATCTATCTCGATTCTTCTGTATTCTCTGACAGTCCCCTTCACTATCTGCTACTCCACCAATCTTAGTGTCATCTGCAAACTTGCTATTCAGACCACCTATACCTTCCTCCAGATCATTTCTGTGTATCACAAACAACAGTGGTCCCAGCACGGATCCCTGTGGAACACCACTGGTCACAGTTCTCCATTTTGAGAAACTCCCTTCCACCACTACTCTCTGTCTCCTGTTGCCTAGCCAGTTCTTTATCCATCTAGCTAGTACACCCTGGACCCCATGAGACTTAACTTTCTCCATCAGCCTACCATGGGGAACCTTATCAAATGCCTTACTGAAGTCCATGTATTATGACATCTCCAGCCCTTCCCTCATCAATTAACTTTGTCACTTCCTCAAATAATTCTATTAAGTTGGTAAGACATGACCTTCCCTGCACAAAACCATGTAGCCTATCGCTGATAAACTCAATTTCTTCCAAATGGGAATAGATCCTATCCCTCAGCATCTTCTCCAGCAGCTTCACAACCACTGACGTCAGGCTCACCGGTCTATAATTACCTGGATTATCCCTGCTACCCTTCTTAAACAAGGGGACAACATTAGCAATTCTCCAGTCCTCCGGTACCTCACCCGTGCTCAAGGATGCTGCAAAGATAACTGTTAAGGCCCCAGCCATTTCCTCTCTCACTTCCCTCAGTAACCTGGGATAGATCCCATCCGGACCTGGAGACTTGTCCACCTTAATGCCTTTTAGAATACCCAACACATCCTCCCTCCTTATGCCTACTTGACCTAGAGTAATCAAACATCTATCCCTAACCTCAACATCCGTCATGTCCCTCTCCTCAGTGAATACCGATGCAAAGTACTCATGAAGAATCTCTCCCATTTTCTCTGACTCATAACTTTACTCCTTTGTCCTTGAGTGGGCCAACCCTTTCTCTAGTTACCCTCTTGCTCCTGAGATATGAAGAAAAGGCTTTGGGATTTTCCTTAACACTGTTTGCTAAAGATATTTCATGACCCCTTTTAGCCCTCTTGATTCCTTGTTTCAGATTGGTCCTACATTCCCGATATTCATCCAATGCTTCGTCTGTCTTCAGTCGCCTAGACCTTATGTATGCTTCCTTTTTCCTCTTAGCTAGTCTCACAATTCCACCGTCATCCATGGTTCCCTAATCTTGCCATTTCTATCCCTCATTTTCACAGGGACATGTCTGTCCTGCACTCGAATCAACCTCTCTTTAAAAGCCTCCCACATATCAAATGTGGATTTACCTTCAAACAGCTGCTCCCAATCCTCATTCCCCTGCTCCTGCCGAATTTTGGTATAGTTGGCCTTCCCCCAATTTAGCACTCTTCCTCTAGGACCACTCTCGTCTTTGTCCATAAGTATTCTGAAACTTACGGAATTGTGATCACTATTCCCAAAGTAATCACCGACTGAAACTTGAACCACCTGTCCGGGCTCATTCCCCAACACAAGGTCCAGTATGGCCCCTTCCTGAGTTGGACAATTTACATACTGCTCTAGAAAACCCTCCTGGATGCTCATTACAAATTCTGCTCCACCGAGACCTCTGACACGAAATGTATCCCAGTCAACGTTGGGAAAGTTAAAATCTCCTATCATTACCACCCTGTAGCTCCTACATCTTTCCATAATCTGTTTACATATTTAAATAGAACATAGATAGAACATAGAACAATACAGCGCAGTACAGGCCCTTCGGCCCACGATGTTGCACCGAAACAAAAGCCATCTAACCTACACTATGCCATTATCATCCATATGTTTATCCAATAAACTTTTAAATGCCCTCAATGTTGGCGAGTTCACTACTGTAGCAGGTAGGGCATTCCACGGCCTCACTACTCTTTGCGTAAAGAACCTACCTCTGACCTCTGTCCTATATCTATTACCCCTCAGTTTAAAGTTATGTCCCCTCGTGCCAGCCATATCCATCCGCGGGAGAAGGCTCTCACTGTCCACCCTATCCAACCCCCTGATCATTTTGTATGCCTCTATTAAGTCTCCTCTTAACCTTCTTCTCTCCAACGAAAACAACCTCAAGTCCGTCAGCCTTTCCTCATAAGATTTTCCCTCCATACCAGGCAACATCCTGGTAAATCTCCTCTGCACCCGCTCCAAAGCCTCCACGTCCTTCCTATAATGCGGTGACCAGAACTGTACGCAATACTCCAAATGCGGCCGGACCAGAGTTCTGTACAGCTGCAACATGACCTCCCGACTCCGGAACTCAATCCCTCGACCAATAAAGTCCAACACTCCATAGGCCTTCTTCACAACCCTATCAACCTGGGTGGCAACTTTCAGGGATCTATGTACATGGACCCCTAGATCCGTCTGCTCAGCCACACTTTCAAGAACTTTACCATTAGCCAAATATTCCGCATTCCTGTTATTCCTTCCAAAGTGAATCACCTCACACTTCTCTACATTAAACTCCATTTGCCACCTCTCAGCCCAGCTCTGCAGCTTATCTATATCCCTCTGTAACCTGCTACATCCTTCCACACTATCGACAACACCACCGACTTTAGTATCGTCTGCAAATTTACTCACCCACCCTTCTGCGCCTTCCTCTAGGTCATTGATAAAAATGACAAACAGCAACGGCCCCAGAACAGATCCTTGTGGTACTCCACTTGTGACTGTACTCCATTCTGAACATTTCCCATCAACCACCACCCTCTGTCTTCTTTCAGCTAGCCAATTTCTGATCCACATCTCTAAATCACCCTCAATCCCCAGCCTCCGTATTTTTTGCAATAGCCTACCGTGGGGAACCTTATCAAACGCTTTGCTGAAATCCATATACACCACATCAACTGCTCTACCCTCGTCTACCTGTTCAGTCGCCTTCTCAAAGAACTAAGAGGTATTTGTACCTCTACCTCTATCTCACGCTCGCTGTTGGGAGGTCATGGGGCACAGTCACAGCGTGATGGAGCACACTCACAGCGTGATGGGGCACACTCACAGCGTGATGGGGCACACTCACAGCGTGATGGGGCACAGACACAGCGTGATGGGGCACACTCACAGCGTGATGGGGCACACTCACAGCGTGATGGGGCACACTCACAGCGTGATGGGGCACACTCACAGCGTGATGGGGCACACTCACAGCGTGATGGGGCACACTCACAGCGTGATGGGGCACACTCACAGCGTGATGGAGCACACTCACAGCGTGATGGGGCACAGACACAGCGTGATGGAGCACACTCACAGCGTGATGGGGCACAGACACAGCATGATGGGGCACAATCACAGCGTGATGGGGCACAGTCACAGCGTGATGGGGCACAGTCACAGCGTGATGGGGCACAGACACAGCGTGATGGGGCACACTCACAGCGTGATGGGGCACAGTCACAGCGTGATGGGGCACAGACACAGCGTGATGGGGCACACTCACAGCGTGATGGGGCACAGTCACAGCGTGATGGAGCACACTCACAGCGTGATGGGGCACACTCACAGCGTGATGGGGCACAGTCACAGCGTGATGGAGCACACTCCCAGCGTGATGGGGCACACTCACAGCGTGATGGGGCACACTCACATCGTGATGGGGCACACTCACAGCGTGATGGGGCACAGTCACAGCGTGATGGGGCACAGTCACAGCGTGATGGGGCACACTCACAGCGTGATGGGGCACACTCACAGCGTGATGGAGCACACTCACAGCGTGATGGGGCACAGACACAGCGTGATGGAGCACACTCACAGCGTGATGGGGCACAGACACAGCATGATGGGGCACAGTCACAGCGTGATGGGATACTCACAGCGTGATGGGGCACAGACACAGCATGATGGGGCACACTCACAGCGTGATGAGGCACAGTCACAGCGTGATGGGGCACAGTCACAGAGTGATGGGTCACACTCACAGCGTGACGGGGCACAGTCACAGCGTGACGGGGCACACTCACAGCGTGACGGGGCACACTCACAGCGTGACGGGGCACAGTCACAGCGTGATGGGGCACAGTCACAGCGTGATGGGGCACACTCACAGCGTGATGGGGCACACTCACAGCGTGATGGGGCACACTCACAGCGTGATGGGGCACACTCACAGCGTGATGGAGCACACTCACAGCGTGATGGGGCACAGACACAGCGTGATGGAGCACACTCACAGCGTGATGGGGCACAGACACAGCATGATGGGGCACACTAACAGCATGATGGGACACACTCACAGCGTGATGAGGTACACTCACAGCGTGATGGGGCACAGTCACAGCGTGATGGGGCACAGTCACAGCGTGATGGGGCACAGTCACAGCGTGATGGGCCACACTCACAGCGTGATGGGACACAGTCACAGCGTGATGGGGCACACTCACAGCGTGATGAGGTACACTCACAGCGTGATGGGGCACAGTCACAGCGTGATGGGGCACAGTCACAGCGTGATGGGCCACACTCACAGCGTGATGGGGCACACTCACAGCGTGATGGGGCACACTCACTGCGGGATGGGGCACACTCACAGCGTGGTGGGGCATACTCACAGCGTGATGGGGTACAGTCACAACGTGATGGGGCACAGTCACAGCGTGATGGGGCACAGTCACATCATGATGGGGCACAGTTACAGCGTGATGGGGCACAGTCACAGCGTGATGGGGCACAGTCACAGCGTGATGGGGCACAGTCACAGCGTGATGGGGCACAGTCACATCATGATGGGGCACAGTTACAGCGTGATGGGGCACAGTCACAGCGTGATGGGGCACAGTCACAGCGTGATGGGGCACAGTCACAGCGTGATGGGGCACACTCACAGCGTGATGGGTCACAGTCACAGCGTGATGGGGCACAGTCACAGTGTGATGGGGCACAGTCACAGCGTGATGAGGCACACTCACAGCGTGATGGGACACACTCACAGCGTGATGGGGCACAGTCACAGCGTGATGGGGCACAGTCACAGTGTGATGGGGCACACTCACAGCGTGATGGGGCACACTCACAGCGTGATGGGGCACAGTCACAGCGTGATGGGGCACAGTCACAGCGTGATGGGGCACACTCACAGCGTGATGGGGCACACTCACAGAGTGATGGAGCAAAATCACAGCGTGATGGGGCACAGTCACAGCGAGATGGGCCACACTCACAGCATGGTGGGGCACAGTCACAGCATGATGGGGCACAGTCACAGCGTGATGGGGCACACTCACAACGTGATGGGGCACACTCACAGCGTGATGGGGCACACTCACAGCGTGATGGGGATACACTCACAGCGTCAAGGGCCACAGTCACAGCGTGATGGGGCACAGTCACAGCGTGATGGGGCACTCTTACAGCGTGATGAGGCACCCTCACAACGTGATGGGGCACACTCACAGCGTGATGGGGCACACTCACAGCGTGATGGGGATACACTCACAGCGTCAAGGGCCACAGTCACAGCGTGATGGGGCACTGTCAAAGCGTGATGGGGCACACTCACAGCGTGATGGGGCACACTCACAGCGTGATGGGGATACACTCACAGCGTCAAGGGCCACAGTCACAGCGTGATGGGGCACACTCACAGCGTGATGGGGCACACTCACAGCGTGATGGGGCACAGTCACAATGTGATGGGACACGCTCACAGCGTGATGGGGCACACTCACAGCATGATGGGGCATACTCACAGCGTGATGGGGCACACTCACAGCGTGATGGGGCACACACACAGCATGATGGGGCACACTCACAGGGTGATGGGGGACAATCACAGCGTGATGAGGCACACTCACAGCGTGATGGGGCACACTCACAGTGTGATGGGGCACAGTCACAGCGTGATGGGACACACTCACAGCGTGGTGGTCACACTCACAGCGTGATGGGGCACATTCACAGCGTGATGGGGCACACTCACAGCGTGATGGGGCACATTCACAGCGTGATGGGGCACACTCACAGTGTGATGGGTCACACTCACAGCGTGATGGGGCACATTCACAGCGTGATGGGGCACACTCACAGCGTGATGGGGCACACTCACAGTGTGATGGGACACTCACAGCGTGAGGGGGCACAGTCACAGCGTGATGGGGCACACTCACAGCGTGATGGGGCACACTCACAGCGTGATGGGGCACACTCACAGCGTGGTGGGGCACACTCACAGCGTGATGGCGCACTTTCACAGCGTGATGGGGCACACTCACAGCGTGATGGGGCACACTCACAGCATGATGGGGCACACTCACAGCGTGATGAGGCACAGTCACAGCGTGATGTGGCACACTCACAGCCTGATGGGTCACACTCACAGCGTGATGGGGCACAGTGACAGCGTGATGGGGCACACTCACAGCGTGATGGGGCACACTCACAGCGTGATGGGGCACACTCACAGCGTGATGGGGCACACTCACAGCGTGGTGGGGCAAACTCACAGCGTGATGGCGCACTTTCACAGCGTGATGGGGCACACTCACAGCGTGATGAGGCACAGTCACAGCGTGATGGGACACACTCACAGCGTGATGGGGCACAGTCACAGCGTGATGGGACACACTCACAGCGTGATGGGACACACTCACAGCATGATGGGGCACACGCACAGCGTGATGAGGCACAGTCACAGCGTGATGGGGCACACTCACAGAGTGATGGGGCACAGTCACAGCGTGATGGGACACACTCACAGCGTGATGGGACACACTCACAGCGTGATGGGGCACAGTCACAGCGTGATGGGGCACACTCACAGCGTGATGGGGCACACTCACAGCGTGATGGGGCACACTCACAGCGTGATGGGACACACTCACAGCGTGATGGGGCACGGTCACAGCGTGATGGGGCACAGTCACAGCGTGATGGGGCACACTCACAGCGTGATGGGACACACTCACAGCGTGATGGGGCACAGTCACAGCGTGATGGGGCACACTCACAGCGCGATGGGGCACACTCACAGCGTGATGGGGCACACTCACAGCGTGATGGGGCACAGTCACAGTGTGATGGGGCACACTCACAGCATGATGGGACACACTCACAGCGTGATGGGGCACACTCACAGCGTGATGGGCCACACTCACAGCGTGATGGGGCACAGTCACAGCGTGATGGGGCACCGTCACAGCGTGATGGGGCACACTCACAGCGTGATGGGGCACACTCACAGCGTGATGGGGCACACTCACAGCGTGATGGGGCACACTCACAGCGTGATGGAGCACACTCACAGCGTGATGGGGCACAGACACAGCGTGATGGAGCACACTCACAGCGTGATGGGGCACAGACACAGCATGATGGGGCACACTAACAGCATGATGGGACACACTCACAGCGTGATGAGGTACACTCACAGCGTGATGGGGCACAGTCACAGCGTGATGGGGCACAGTCACAGCGTGATGGGGCACAGTCACAGCGTGATGGGCCACACTCACAGCGTGATGGGACACAGTCACAGCGTGATGGGGCACACTCACAGCGTGATGAGGTACACTCACAGCGTGATGGGGCACAGTCACAGCGTGATGGGGCACAGTCACAGCGTGATGGGCCACACTCACAGCGTGATGGGGCACACTCACAGCGTGATGGGGCACACTCACTGCGGGATGGGGCACACTCACAGCGTGGTGGGGCATACTCACAGCGTGATGGGGTACAGTCACAACGTGATGGGGCACAGTCACAGCGTGATGGGGCACAGTCACATCATGATGGGGCACAGTTACAGCGTGATGGGGCACAGTCACAGCGTGATGGGGCACAGTCACAGCGTGATGGGGCACAGTCACAGCGTGATGGGGCACAGTCACATCATGATGGGGCACAGTTACAGCGTGATGGGGCACAGTCACAGCGTGATGGGGCACAGTCACAGCGTGATGGGGCACAGTCACAGCGTGATGGGGCACACTCACAGCGTGATGGGTCACAGTCACAGCGTGATGGGGCACAGTCACAGTGTGATGGGGCACAGTCACAGCGTGATGAGGCACACTCACAGCGTGATGGGACACACTCACAGCGTGATGGGGCACAGTCACAGCGTGATGGGGCACAGTCACAGTGTGATGGGGCACACTCACAGCGTGATGGGGCACACTCACAGCGTGATGGGGCACAGTCACAGCGTGATGGGGCACACTCACAGCGTGATGGGGCACACTCACAGAGTGATGGAGCAAAATCACAGCGTGATGGGGCACAGTCACAGCGAGATGGGCCACACTCACAGCATGGTGGGGCACAGTCACAGCATGATGGGGCACAGTCACAGCGTGATGGGGCACACTCACAGCGTGATGGGGCACTCTTACAGCGTGATGAGGCACCCTCACAACGTGATGGGGCACACTCACAGCGTGATGGGGCACACTCACAGCGTGATGGGGATACACTCACAGCGTCAAGGGCCACAGTCACAGCGTGATGGGGCACAGTCACAGCGTGATGGGGCACTCTTACAGCGTGATGAGGCACCCTCACAACGTGATGGGGCACACTCACAGCGTGATGGGGCACACTCACAGCGTGATGGGGATACACTCACAGCGTCAAGGGCCACAGTCACAGCGTGATGGGGCACTGTCAAAGCGTGATGGGGCACACTCACAGCGTGATGGGGCACACTCACAGCGTGATGGGGATACACTCACAGCGTCAAGGGCCACAGTCACAGCGTGATGGGGCACGCTCACAGCGTGATGGGGCACACTCACAGCGTGATGGGGCACAGTCACAATGTGATGGGACACGCTCACAGCGTGATGGGGCACACTCACAGCATGATGGGGCACACTCACAGCGTGATGGGGCACACTCACAGCGTGATGGGGCACACACACAGCATGATGGGGCACACTCACAGGGTGATGGGGGACAATCACAGCGTGATGAGGCACACTCACAGCGTGATGGGGCACACTCACAGTGTGATGGGGCACAGTCACAGCGTGATGGGACACACTCACAGCGTGGTGGGTCACACTCACAGCGTGATGGGGCACATTCACAGCGTGATGGGGCGCACTCACAGCGTGATGGGGCACATTCACAGCGTGATGGGGCACACTCACAGTGTGATGGGTCACACTCACAGCGTGATGGGGCACATTCACAGCGTGATGGGGCACACTCACAGCGTGATGGGGCACACTCACAGTTTGATGGGACACTCACAGCGTGAGGGGGCACAGTCACAGCGTGATGGGGCACACTCACAGCGTGATGGGGCACACTCACAGCGTGATGGGGCACACTCACAGCGTGGTGGGGCACACTCACAGCGTGATGGCGCACTTTCACAGCGTGATGGGGCACACTCACAGCGTGATGGGGCACACTCACAGCATGATGGGGCACACTCACAGCGTGATGAGGCACAGTCACAGCGTGATGTGGCACACTCACAGCCTGATGGGTCACACTCACAGCGTGATGGGGCACAGTGACAGCGTGATGGGGCACACTCACAGCATGATGGGGCACACTCACAGCGTGATGGGGCACACTCACAGCGTGATGGGGCACACTCACAGCGTGGTGGGGCAAACTCACAGCGTGATGGCGCACTTTCACAGCGTGATGGGGCACACTCACAGCGTGATGAGGCACAGTCACAGCGTGATGGGGCACACTCACAGAGTGATGGGGCACAGTCACAGCGTGATGGGACACACTCACAGCGTGATGGGGCACAGTCACAGCGTGATGGGACACACTCACAGCGTGATGGGACACACTCACAGCATGATGGGGCACACGCACAGCGTGATGAGGCACAGTCACAGCGTGATGGGGCACACTCACAGAGTGATGGGGCACAGTCACAGCGTGATGGGACACACTCACAGCGTGATGGGACACACTCACAGCGTGATGGGGCACAGTCACAGCGTGATGGGGCACACTCACAGCGTGATGGGGCACACTCACAGCGTGATGGGGCACACTCACAGCGTGATGGGACACACTCACAGCGTGATGGGGCACAGTCGCAGTGTGATGGGGCACACTCACAGCGTGATGGGACACACTCACAGCGTGATGGGGCACGGTCACAGCGTGATGGGGCACAGTCACAGCGTGATGGGGCACACTCACAGCGTGATGGGACACACTCACAGCGTGATGGGGCACAGTCACAGCGTGATGGGGCACACTCACAGCGCGATGGGGCACACTCACAGCGTGATGGGGCACACTCACAGCGTGATGGGGCACAGTCACAGTGTGATGGGGCACACTCACAGCATGATGGGACACACTCACAGCGTGATGGGGCACACTCACAGCGTGATGGGCCACACTCACAGCGTGATGGGGCACAGTCACAGCGTGATGGGGCACACCACAGCGTGATGGGGCACACTCACAGTGTGATGGGGCACACTCACAGCGTGATGGGGCACACTCACAGCGTGATGAGGCACACTCACAGCGTGATGAGGCACAGTCACAGCGTGATGGGGCACAGACACAGTGTGATGGGGCACACTCACAGAGTGATGGAGCACACTCACAGCGTGATGGGGCACACTCACAGCGTGGTGGGGCACACTCACAGCGTGATGGGGCACAGTCACAGAGTGATGGAGCACACTCACAGCGTGATGGGGCACACTCACAGCGTGATGGGGCACACTCACAGCGTGCTGGGGCACACTCACAGCGTGATGGAGCACACTCACAGCGTGATGGGGCACACTCACAGCGTGATGGGGCACACTCACAGCGTGATGGGGCACACTCACAGCGTGATGGGGCACACTCACAGCGTGATGGGGCACACTCACTGCGTGATGGGGCACAGTCACAGCGTGATGGGGCACACTCACAGCGTGATGGGGCACACTCACTGCGTGTTGGGGCACAGTCACAGTGTGATGGGGCACAGTCACAACGTGATGGGACACACTCACAGCGTGATGGTGCACACTCACAGCGTGATGGGCCACACTCACAGCGTGATGGGGCACAGTCACAGCGTGATGGGGCTCACCCACAGCGTGATGAGGCACACTCACAGCGTGATGAGGCACAGTCACAGCGTGATGGGGCACAGACACAGTTTGATGGGGCACACTCACAGAGTGATGGAGCACACTCACAGCGTGATGGGGCACACTCACAGCGTGATGGGGCACACTCACAGCGTGATGGGGCACACTCACAGCGTGATGGGGCACACACACAGCGTGATGGGGCACACTCACAGCATGATGGGGCACACACACAGCGTGATGGGGCACACTCACAGCATGATGGGGCACACTCACAGCGTGATGGGGCACACTCTCAGCGTGATGGGGCACACTCACAGCGTGATGGGGCACACACACTGCGTGATGGGGCACACTCACAGCATGATGGGGCACACTCACAGCATAATGGGGCACACTCACAGTGTGATGGGGCACACTCACAGCGTGATGGGGCACACTCACAGCGTGATGGGGCACTGTCACAGAGTGATGGGGCACCCTTACAGCGTGATGGGGCACACTCACAGCGTGATGGGGCACAGTCACAGCATGATGGGGCACACTCACTGCGTGATGGGGCACACTCACAGTGTGGTGGGGCACACTCACAGCGTGATGGGGCACAGTCACAGCGTGATGGGGCACAGTCACATCATGATGGAGCACACTCACAGCGTGATGGGGCACACTCACAGTGTGATGGGGCATACTCACAGCGTGATGGGGCACACTCACAGCGTGATGGGGCACACTCACAGCGTGATGGGGCACACTCACAGCGTGATGGGGCACACACACAGCGTGATGGGGCACACTCACAGCATGATGGGGCATACTCACAGCGTGATGGGGCACACTCTCAGCGTGATGGGGCACACTCACAGCGTGATGGGGCACACTCACAGCGTGATGGGGCACACACACAGCGTGATGGGGCACACACACAGCGTGATGGGGCACACTCACAGCATGATGGGGCACACGCACAGCATAATGGGGCACACTCACAGTGTGATGGGGCACACTCACAGCGTGAGGGGGCACAGTCACAGCGTGATGGGGCACACTCACAGCGTGATGGGGCACACTCACAGCGTGATGGGGCACAGTCACAGCATGATGGGGCACACTCACTGCGTGATGGGGCACACTCACAGTGTGGTGGGGCACACTCAGCGTGATGGGGCACAGACACAGTGTGATGGGGCACACTCACAGTGTGATGGGACACACTCACAGTGTGATGGGACACACTCACAGCGTGATGGGACACACTCACAGCGTGATGGGGCACAGTCAAAGCGTGATGGGGCACACTCACAGCATGATGGGGCACACTCACAGCGTGATGGGGCACACTCACAGCGTGATGAGGCACAGTCACAGCGTGATGGGGCACACTCACAGCGTGATGGGGCACAGTCACAGCGTGATGGGGCACACTCACAACGTGATGGGGCTCACTCACAGCGTGATGGGGCACACTCACAACGTGATGGGGCTCACTCACAGCGTGATGGGTCACACTCACAGCGTGATGGGGCACACTCACAGCGTGATGGGGCACACTCACAGCGTGTTGGGGCACAGTCACAGCGTGATGGGGCACACTCACAGCGTGATGGGGCACAGTCACAGTGTGATGGGGCACACTCACAGCGCGATGGGTCACACTTACAGCGTGATGGGTCACACTCACAGCATGATGGGACACACTCACAGCGTGATGAGGTACACTCACAGCGTGATGAGGCACACTCACAGCGTGATGGGGCACAGTCACAGCGTGATGGGGCACACTCACAGCGTGATGGGGCACACTCACAGCGTGATGGGGCACACTCACAGCGTGATGGGGCACACTCACAGCGTGATGGGGCACACTCACAGCGTGATGGGGCACAGTCACAGCGTGATGGGGCTCACTCACAGCGTGATGGGTCACACTCACAGCGTGATGGGGCACACTCACAGCGTGATGGGGCACACTCACAGCGTGTTGGGGCACAGTCACAGCGTGATGGGGCACACTCACAGCGTGATGGGGCACAGTCACAGTGTGATGGGGCACACTCACAGCGCGATGGGTCACACTTACAGCGTGATGGGTCACACTCACAGCATGATGGGACACACTCACAGCGTGATGAGGTACACTCACAGCGTGATGAGGCACACTCACAGCGTGATGGGGCACAGTCACAGCGTGATGGGGCACACTCACAGCGTGATGGGGCACACTCACAGCGTGATGGGGCACACTCACAGCGTGATGGGGCACACTCACAGCGTGATGGGGCACAGTCACAGCGTGATGGGGCACACTCACAGCGTGATGGGGCACACTCACAGCGTGATGGGGCACACTCACAGCGTGATGGGGCACACTCACAGCGTGTTGGGGCACAGTCACAGCGTGATGGGGCACACTCACAGCGTGATGGGGCACAGTCACAGCGTGATGGGGCACACTCACAGCGCGATGGGTCACACTTACAGCGTGATGGGGCACACTCACAGCATGATGGGACACACTCACAGCGTGATGAGGTACACTCACAGCGTGATGAGGCACACTCACAGAGTGAGAGGGCACACTCACAGTGTGATGGGGCACACTCACAGCGTGATGAGGCACAGTCACAGCGTGATGGGGCACAGTCACAGCGTGATGGGGCACACTCACAGCGTGATGGGGCACAGTCACAGCGTGATGGGGCACACTCACAGCGTGATGGGGCACACTCACAACGTGATGGGGCACAGTCACAGCGTGATGGGGCACACTCACAGTGTGATGGGGCACACTCACAGTGTGATGGGGCACACTCACAGCGTGGTGGGGCACACTCACAGCGTGATGGGGCACACTCACAGCGTGGTGGGGCACACTCACAGCGTGATGGGGCACACTCACAGCGTGATGGGGCACACTCACAGCGTGGTGGGGCATACTCACAGAGTGATGGGGCACACTCACAGCGTGATGAGGCACACTCACTGCGTGATGGGGCACACTCACAGCGTGATGAGGCACACTCACAGCGTGATGGGGCACAGTCACAGCGTGATGGGGCACACTCACAGCGTGATGAGGCACAGTCACAGCGTGATGGGGCACAGTCACAGCGTGATGGGGCACACTTACAGCGTGATGGGGCACACTCACAGAGTGATGGGGCACAGACACAGTGTGATGGGGCACACTCACAGCGTGATGGGACACACTCACAGCGTGATGGGGCACAGTCACAGCATGATGGGGCACACTCACAGCGTGATGGGGCACACTCACAGCGTGATGGGGCACACTCACAGCGTGATGGGGCACACTCACTGCGTGATGCGGCACAGACACAGTGTGATGGGGCACACTCACAGCGTGATGGGGCACACTCACAGCGTGATGGGGCACAGTCACAGCATGATGGGGCACACTCACTGCGTGATGGGGCACACTCACAGCATGGTGGGGCACACTCACAGCATGATGGGGCACACTCACTGCGTGATGGGGCACACTCACAGCGTGATGGGGCACAGGCACAGCGTGATGGGGCACAGTCACAGCGTGATGGGGCACACTCACAGCGCGATGGGTCACACTCACAGCGTGATGGGGCACACTCACAGCGTGATGGGGCACAGTCACCCCGTGATGGGGCACACTCACAGCGTGATGGGGATACACTCACAGCGTGATGGGGCATATTCACAGCGTGGTGGGGCACTGTCACAGCGTGATGGGGCACACTCACAGCATGATGGGGCACACTCACAGCTTGATGAGGCACAGTCACAGTGTGATGGGGCACACTCACAGCGTGGTGGGGCACTGTCACAGCGTGATGGGGCACACTCACAGCGTGGTGGGGCACTGTCACCGCGTGATGGGGCACACTCACAGCGTGATGAGGCACCCTCACAACGTGATGGGGCACACTCACAGCGTGGTGGGGCACTGTCACAGCGTGATGGGGCACACTCACAGCGTGATGGTGCACACTTACAGCGTGATGAGGCACCCTCACAACGTGATGTGCCACACTCTCAGCGTGGTGGGGCACTGTCACAGCGTAATGGGGCACACTCACAGCGTGGTGGGGCACTGTCACAGCGTGATGGAGCACACTCACAGCGTGATGGGACACACTCACAGCGTGATGGGGCACACTCACAGCGTGATGGGCCACACTCACAGCGTGATGGGGCACACTCACAGCGTGATGGGGCACACTCACAGCGTGATGGGGCACACTCACAGCGTGATGGGACACAGTCACAGTGTGATGGGGCACACTCACAGCATGATGGGGCTCACTCACAGCGTGATGGGGCAAACTCACAGCGTTATGGGGCACACTCACTGCGTGATGGGGCACACTCACAGCGTGATGGGGCACACTCACAGCGTGATGGGGAACACTCACAGCGTGATGGGGCACACTCACAGCTTGATGGGGCACACTCACAGCTTGATGGGGCACACTCACAGCTTGATGGGGCACACTCACAGCGTGATGGGGCACACACACAGCGTGATGGGTCACAGACACAGTTTGATGGGGCACACTCACAGCGTGATGGGGCACAGTCACAGCGTGATGGGGCACACTCACAGTGTGATGGGGCACACTCACAGCGTGATGGGGCACAGTCACAGCATGATGGGGCACAGTCACAGCGTGACGGGGCACACTCACAGCATGGTGGGGCACACTCACAGCATGATGGGGCACACTCACTGCGTGATGGGGCACACTCACAGCGTGATGGGGCACAGGCACAGCGTGATGGGGCACAGTCACAGCGTGATGGGGCACACTTACAGCGCGATGGGTCACACTCACAGCGTGATGGGGCACACTCACAGCGTGATGGGGCACAGTCACCCCGTGATGGGGCACACTCACAGCGTTATGGGGATACACTCACAGCGTGATGGGGCATATTCACAGCGTGGTGGGGCACTGTCACAGCGTGATGGGGCACACTCACAGCATGATGGGGCACACACACAGCTTGATGAGGCACAGTCACAGTGTGATGGGGCACACTCACAGCGTGATGGGGCACAGTCACAGCGTGATGGGGCACACACACAGCTTGATGAGGCACAGTCACAGTGTGATGGGGCACACTCACAGCGTGGTGGGGCACTGTCACAGCGTGATGGGGCACACTCACAGCGTGATGAGTCACCCTCACAACGTGATGGGGCACACTCACAGCGTGGTGGGGCACTGTCACAGCGTGATGGGGCACACTCACAGCGTGATGGTGCACACTTACAGCGTGATGAGTCACCCTCACAACGTGATGGGGCACACTCTCAGCGTGGTGGGGCACTGTCACAGCGTAATGGGGCACACTCACAGCGTGGTGGGGCACTGTCACAGCGTGATGGAGCACACTCACAGCGTGATGGGACACACTCACAGCGTGATGGGGCACACTCACAGCGTGATGGGCCACACTCACAGCGTGATGGGGCACACTCACAGCGTGATGGGGCACACTCACAGCGTGATGGGGCACACTCACAGCGTGATGGGACACAGTCACAGTGTGATGGGGCACACTCACAGCATGATGGGGCACAGTCACAGCGTGATGGGCCATACTCACAGCGTGATGGGGCACACTCACAGCGTGACGGGGCACACTCACAGCGTGATGGGGAAAACTCACAGCGTTATGGGGCACACTCACTGCGTGATGGGGCACACTCACAGCGTGATGGGGCACACTCACAGCGTGATGGGGAACACTCACAGCGTGATGGGGCACACTCACAGCTTGATGGGGCACACTCACAGCTTGATGGGGCACACTCACAGCTTGATGGGGCACACTCACAGGGTGGTGGGGCACACACACAGCGTGATGGGTCACAGACACAGTTTGATGGGGCACACTCACAGCGTGATGGGGCACACTCACAGTGTGATGGGGCACACTCACAGCGTGATGGGGCACAGTCACAGCATGATGGGGCACAGTCACAGCATGACGGGGCACACTCACAGCGTGATGGGTCACACTCACAGCGTGATGGGACACACTCACAGCGTGATGGGGCACAGTCACAGCGTGATGGGGCACAGTCACAGCGTGATGGGGCACACTCACAGCGTGATGGGGCACACTCACAGTGTGATGGGGCACACTCACAGCGTGATGGGGCACACTCACAGCGTGATGGGACACACTCACAGCGTGATGGGCCACACACACAGTGTGATGGGGCACACTAACAGCCTGATGGGGCACACACACAGCGTGATGGGGCACAGTCACAGTGTGATGGGGCACAGTCACAGCATGATGGGGCACACTCACTGCGTGATGGGGCACACTCACAGCATGGTGGGGCACACTCACAGCATGATGGGCACACTCACTGCGTGATGGGGCACACTCACAGCGTGATGGGGCACAGGCACAGCGTGATGGGGCACAGTCACAGCGTGATGGGGCACACTCACAGCGCGATGGGTCACACTCACAGCGTGATGGGGCACACTCACAGCGTGATGGGGCACAGTCACCCCGTGATGGGGCACACTCACAGCGTGATGGGGATACACTCACAGCGTGATGGGGCATATTCACAGCGTGGTGGGGCACTGTCACAGCGTGATGGGGCACACTCACAGCTTGATGAGGCACAGTCACAGTGTGATGGGGCACACTCACAGCGTGGTGGGGCACTGTCACAGCGTGATGGGGCACACTCACAGCGTGATGAGGCACCCTCACAACGTGATGGGGCACACTCACAGCGTGGTGGGGCACTGTCACAGCGTGATGGGGCACACTCACAGCGTGATGGTGCACACTTACAGCGTGATGAGGCACCCTCACAACGTGATGGGGCACACTCTCAGCGTGGTGGGGCACTGTCACAGCGTAATGGGGCACACTCACAGCGTGGTGGGGCACTGTCACAGCGTGATGGAGCACACTCACAGCGTGATGGGACACACTCACAGCGTGATGGGGCACACTCACAGTGTGATGGGCCACACTCACAGCGTGATGGGGCACACTCACAGCGTGATGGGGCACACTCACAGCATGATGGGGCACACTCACAGCGTGATGGGACACAGTCACAGTGTGATGGGGCACACTCACAGCATGATGGGGCTCACCTCACAGCGTGATGGGGCAAACTCACAGCGTTATGGGGCACACTCACTGCGTGATGGGGCACACTCACAGCGTGATGGGGCACACTCACAGCGTGATGGGGAACACTCACAGCGTGATGGGGCACACTCACAGCTTGATGGGGCACACTCACAACTTGATGGGGCACACTCACAGCTTGATGGGGCACACTCACAGCGTGATGGGGCACACACACAGCGTGATGGGTCACAGACACAGTTTGATGGGGCACACTCACAGCGTGATGGGGCACAGTCACAGCGTGATGGGGCACACTCACAGTGTGATGGGGCACACTCACAGCGTGATGGGGCACAGTCACAGCATGATGGGGCACAGTCACAGCGTGACCGGGCACACTCACAGCATGGTGGGGCACACTCACAGCATGATGGGGCACACTCACTGCGTGATGGGGCACACTCACAGCGTGATGGGGCACAGGCACAGCGTGATGGGGCACAGTCACAGCGTGATGGGGCACACTCACAGCGCGATGGGTCACACTCACAGCGTGATGGGGCACACTCACAGCGTGATGGGGCACAGTCACCCCGTGATGGGGCACACTCACAGCGTGATGGGGATACACTCACAGCGTGATGGGGCATATTCACAGCGTGGTGGGGCACTGTCACAGCGTGATGGGGCACACTCACAGCGTGATGGGACACACTCACAGCATGATGGGGCACACACACAGCTTGATGAGGCACAGTCACAGTGTGATGGGGCACACTCACAGCGTGGTGGGGCACTGTCACAGCGTGATGGGGCTCACTCACAGCGTGATGAGGCACCCTCACAACGTGATGGGGCACACTCACAGCGTGGTGGGGCACTGTCACAGCGTGATGGGGCACACTCACAGCGTGATGGTGCACACTTACAGCGTGATGAGGCACCCTCACAACGTGATGGGGCACACTCTCAGCGTGGTGGGGCACTGTCACAGCGTAATGGGGCACACTCACAGCGTGGTGGGGCACTGTCACAGCGTGATGGAGCACACTCACAGCGTGATGGGACACACTCACAGCGTGATGGGGCACACTCAAAGCGTGATGGGCCACACTCACAGCGTGATGGGGCACACTCACAGCGTGATGGGGAACACTCACAGCGTGATGGGGCACACTCACAGCTTGATGGGGCACACTCACAACTTGATGGGGCACACTCACAGCTTGATGGGGCACACTCACAGCGTGATGGGGCACACACACAGCGTGATGGGTCACAGACACAGTTTGATGGGGCACACTCACAGCGTGATGGGGCACAGTCACAGCGTGATGGGGCACACTCACAGTGTGATGGGGCACACTCACAGCGTGATGGGGCACAGTCACAGCATGATGGGGCACAGTCACAGCGTGACCGGGCACACTCACAGCTTGATGGGGCACACTCACAGCTTGATGGGGCACACTCACAGCTTGATGGGGCACACTCACAGCGTGATGGGGCACACACACAGCGTGATGGGTCACAGACACAGTTTGATGGGGCACACTCACAGCGTGATGGGGCACAGTCACAGCGTGATGGGGCACACTCACAGTGTGATGGGGCACACTCACAGCGTGATGGGGCACAGTCACAGCATGATGGGGCACAGTCACAGCGTGACGGGGCACACTCACAGCGTGATGGGTCACACTCACAGCGTGATGGGGCACACTCACAGCGTGATGGGGCACAGTCACAGCGTGATGGGGCACAGTCACAGCGTGATGGGGCACACTCACAGCGTGATGGGGCACACTCACAGTGTGATGGGGCACACTCACAGCGTGATGGGGCACACTCACAGCGTGATGGGGCACACTCACAGCGTGATGGGCCACACACACAGCGTGATGGGGCACACTAACAGCCTGATGGGGCACACACACAGCGTGATGGGGCACACTCACAGCGTGATGGGGCACACTAACAGCATGATGGGGCACACTCACAGCGTGATGGGGCACACTCACAGTGTGATGGGGCACACTCACAGCGTGATGGGACACACTCACAGCGTGATGGGGCACACTCACAGTGTGATGGGGCACACTCACAGCGTGATGGGGCACAGTAACAGTGTGATGGGGCACACTCACAGCATGGTGGGGCACACTTACAGTGTGGTGGGGCACACTCACAGCGTGATGGGACACACTCACAGCGTGATGGGGCACACTCACAGTGTGATGGGGCACACTCACAGCGTGATGGGGCACACTCACAGCGTGATGGGACACACTCACAGCGTGATGGGGCACACTCACAGTGTGATGGGGCACACTCACAGCGTGATGGGGCACAGTAACAGTGTGATGGGGCACACTCACAGCATGGTGGGGCACACTCACAGCGTGGTGGGGCACACTCACAGCGTGATGGGGCACATTCACAGCGTGATGGGGCACACTCACAGCGTGATGGGGCACACACACAGCGTGATGAGGAACACTCACAGCGTGATGGGGCACACTCACAGTGTGATGGGGCACAGTAACAGTGTGATGGGGCACACTCACAGCATGGTAGGGCACACTCACAGCGTGGTGGGGCACACTCACAGCGTGATGGGGCACATTCACAGCGTGATGGGGCACACTCACAGCGTGATGGGGCACACTCACAGCGTGATGGGGCACACGCACAGTGTGATGGGGCACACTCACAGCATGATGGGGCACACTCACAGCGTGATGGGGCACACTCACAGCATGATGGGACACACTCACAGCGTGATGGGGCACACTCACAGCGTGATGGGGTACAGTCACAGCGTGATGGGGCACAGTCACAGCGTGATGGGGCACACTCACAGCGTGATGGGGCACACTCACAGCGTGATGAGGCACACTCACTGCGTGATGGGGCACACTCACAGCGTGATGGGGCACACTCACAGCGTGATGGGGAACAGTCACAGCGTGATGGGGCACAGTAACAGTGTGATGGGTCACACTCACAGCATGATGGGGCACACTCACAGCGTGGTGGGGCACACTCACAGCGTGATGGGGCACATTCACAGCGTGATGGGGCACACTCACAGCGTGATGGGGCACACTCACAGCGTGATGGGGCACAGTCGCAGCGTGATGGGACACACTCACAGCGTGATGGGGCACACACACAGCGTGATGAGGAACACTCACAGCATGATGGGGCACACTCACAGCATGATGGGGCACACTCACAGCGTGATGGGGCACACTCACAGCGTGATGGGACACACTCACAGCGTGATGGGGCACACTCACAGCGTGATGGGGTACAGTCACAGCGTGATGGGGCACAGTCACTGCGTGATGGGGCACACTCACAGCGTGATGGGGCACACTCACAGCGTGATGGGGCCCACTCACAGCGTGATGGGGCACTCTCACAGCGTGATGGGGCACACTCACAGCGTGATGGGGCACACTCACAGCGTGATGGGGCAGACTCACAGTGTGATGGGGCACACTCACAGCGTGATGGGGTACAGTCACAGCGTGATGGGGCACAGTCACAGCGTGATGGGGCACACTCACAGCGTGATGGGGCACACTTACAGCGTGATGGGGCACACTCACAGCGTGATGGGGCACACTCACAGCGTGATGGGGCACACTCACAGCGTGATGGTGCACACTCACAGCGTGATGGGGCACAGTCACAGCGTGATGGGGCACAGTCACAGCGTGATGAGGCACACTCACAGCGTGATGGGACACAGTCACAGCGTGATGGGACACACTCACAGCGTGATGGGGCACACTCACAGCGTGATGAGGCACACTCACAGCGTGATGGGACACAGTCACAGCGTGATGGGGCACTGTCACAGCGTGATGGGGCACACTCACAGCGTGATGAGGCACCCTCACAACGTGATGGGGCACACTCACAGCGTGGTGGGGCACTGTCACAGCGTGATGGGGCACACTCACAGCGTGATGGTGCACACTTACAGCGTGATGAGGCACCCTCACAACGTGATGGGGCACACTCTCAGCGTGGTGGGGCACTGTCACAGCGTAATGGGGCACACTCACAGCGTGGTGGGGCACTGTCACAGCGTGATGGAGCACACTCACAGCGTGATGGGACACACTCACAGCGTGATGGGGCACACTCACAGTGTGATGGGCCACACTCACAGCGTGATGGGGCACACTCACAGCGTGATGGGGCACACTCACAGCGTGATGGGGCACACTCACAGCGTGATGGGACACAGTCACAGTGTGATGGGGCACACTCACAGCATGATGGGGCTCACTCACAGCGTGATGGGGCAAACTCACAGCGTTATGGGGCACACTCACTGCGTGATGGGGCACACTCACAGCGTGATGGGGCACACTCACAGCGTGATGGGGAACACTCACAGCGTGATGGGGCACACTCACAGCTTGATGGGGCACACTCACAGCTTGATGGGGCACACTCACAGCTTGATGGGGCACACTCACAGCGTGATGGGGCACACACACAGCGTGATGGGTCACAGACACAGTTTGATGGGGCACACTCACAGCGTGATGGGGCACAGTCACAGCGTGATGGGGCACACTCACAGTGTGATGGGGCACACTCACAGCGTGATGGGGCACAGTCACAGCATGATGGGGCACAGTCACAGCGTGACCGGGCACACTCACAGCATGGTGGGGCACACTCACAGCATGATGGGGCACACTCACTGCGTGATGGGGCACACTCACAGCGTGATGGGGCACAGGCACAGCGTGATGGGGCACAGTCACAGCGTGATGGGGCACACTCACAGCGCGATGGGTCACACTCACAGCGTGATGGGGCACACTCACAGCGTGATGGGGCACAGTCACCCCGTGATGGGGCACACTCACAGCGTGATGGGGATACACTCACAGCGTGATGGGGCATATTCACAGCGTGGTGGGGCACTGTCACAGCGTGATGGGGCACACTCACAGCATGATGGGGCACACACACAGCTTGATGAGGCACAGTCACAGTGTGATGGGGCACTCTCACAGCGTGGTGGGGCACTGTCACAGCGTGATGGGGCACACTCACAGCGTGATGGGGCACACTCACAGCGTGATGGGGCACACTCACAGCGTGATGGGACACAGTCACAGTGTGATGGGGCACACTCACAGCATGATGGGGCTCACTCACAGCGTGATGGGGCAAACTCACAGCGTTATGGGGCACACTCACTGCGTGATGGGGCACACTCACAGCGTGATGGGGCACACTCACAGCGTGATGGGGAACACTCACAGCGTGATGGGGCACACTCACAGCTTGATGGGGCACACTCACAGCTTGATGGGGCACACTCACAGCTTGATGGGGCACACTCACAGCGTGATGGGGCACACACACAGCGTGATGGGTCACAGACACAGTTTGATGGGGCACACTCACAGCGTGATGGGGCACAGTCACAGCGTGATGGGGCACACTCACAGTGTGATGGGGCACACTCACAGCGTGATGGGGCACAGTCACAGCATGATGGGGCACAGTCACAGCGTGACCGGGCACACTCACAGCATGGTGGGGCACACTCACAGCATGATGGGGCACACTCACTGCGTGATGGGGCACACTCACAGCGTGATGGGGCACAGGCACAGCGTGATGGGGCACAGTCACAGCGTGATGGGGCACACTCACAGCGCGATGGGTCACACTCACAGCGTGATGGGGCACACTCACAGCGTGATGGGGCACAGTCACCCCGTGATGGGGCACACTCACAGCGTGATGGGGATACACTCACAGCGTGATGGGGCATATTCACAGCGTGGTGGGGCACTGTCACAGCGTGATGGGGCACACTCACAGCATGATGGGGCACACACACAGCTTGATGAGGCACAGTCACAGTGTGATGGGGCACTCTCACAGCGTGGTGGGGCACTGTCACAGCGTGATGGGGCTCACTCACAGCGTGATGAGGCACCCTCACAACGTGATGGGGCACACTCACAGCGTGGTGGGGCACTGTCACAGCGTGATGGGGCACACTCACAGCGTGATGGTGCACACTTACAGCGTGATGAGGCACCCTCACAACGTGATGGGGCACACTCTCAGCGTGGTGGGGCACTGTCACAGCGTAATGGGGCACACTCACAGCGTGGTGGGGCACTGTCACAGCGTGATGGAGCACACTCACAGCGTGATGGGACACACTCACAGCGTGATGGGGCACACTCACAGCGTGATGGGCCACACTCACAGCGTGATGGGGCACACTCACAGCGTGATGGGGCACACTCACAGCGTGATGGGGCACACTCACAGCATGATGGGACACAGTCACAGTGTGATGGGGCACACTCACAGCATGATGGGGCACAGTCACAGCGTGATGGGCCACACTCACAGCGTGATGGGGCACACTCACAGCGTGATGGGGCACACTCACAGCGTGATGGGGCAAACTCACAGCGTTATGGGGCACACTCACTGCGTGATGGGGCACACTCACAGCGTGATGGGGCACACTCACAGCGTGATGGGGAACACTCACAGCGTGATGGGGCACACTCACAGCTTGATGGGGCACACTCACAGCTTGATGGGGCACACTCACAGCTTGATGGGGCACACTCACAGCGTGATGGGGCACACACACAGCGTGATGGGTCACAGACACAGTTTGATGGGGCACACTCACAGCGTGATGGGGCACAGTCACAGCGTGATGGGGCACACTCACAGTGTGATGGGGCACACTCACAGCGTGATGGGGCACAGTCACAGCATGATGGGGCACAGTCACAGCGTGACGGGGCACACTCACAGCGTGATGGGTCACACTCACAGCGTGATGGGGCACACTCACAGCGTGATGGGTCACAGTCACAGCGTGATGGGGCACAGTCACAGCGTATTGGGGCACACTCACAGCGTGATGGGGCACACTCACAGTGTGATGGGGCACACTCACAGCGTGATGGGGCACACTCACAGCGTGATGGGGCACACTCACAGCGTGATGGGCCACACACACAGCGTGATGGGGCACACTAACAGCCTGATGGGGCACACACACAGCGTGATGGGGCACACTCACAGCGTGATGGGGCACACTAACAGCATGATGGGGCACACTCACAGCGTGATGGGGCACACTCACAGTGTGATGGGGCACACTCACAGCGTGATGGGACACACTCACAGCGTGATGGGGCACACTCACAGTGTGATGGGGCACACTCACAGCGTGATGGGGCACAGTAACAGTGTGATGGGGCACACTCACAGCATGGTGGGGCACACTTACAGTGTGGTGGGGCACACTCACAGCGTGATGGGACACACTCACAGCGTGATGGGGCACACTCACAGTGTGATGGGGCACACTCACAGCGTGATGGGGCACACTCACAGCGTGATGGGACACACTCACAGCGTGATGGGGCACACTCACAGTGTGATGGGGCACACTCACAGCGTGATGGGGCACAGTAACAGTGTGATGGGGCACACTCACAGCATGGTGGGGCACACTCACAGCGTGGTGGGGCACACTCACAGCGTGATGGGACACACTCACAGCGTGATGGGGCACACTCACAGCGTGATGGGGTACAGTCACAGCGTGATGGGGCACAGTCACAGCGTGATGGGGCACACTCACAGCGTGATGGGGCACACTCACAGCGTGATGAGGCACACTCACTGCGTGATGGGGCACACTCACAGCGTGATGGGGCACACTCACAGCGTGATGGGGAACAGTCACAGCGTGATGGGGCACAGTAACAGTGTGATGGGGCACACTCACAGCATGATGGGGCACACTCACAGCGTGGTGGGGCACACTCACAGCGTGATGGGGCACATTCACAGCGTGATGGGGCACACTCACAGCGTGATGGGGCACACTCACAGCGTGATGGGGCACAGTCGCAGCGTGATGGGACACACTCACAGCGTGATGGGGCACACACACAGCGTGATGAGGAACACTCACAGCATGATGGGGCACACTCACAGCATGATGGGGCACACTCACAGCGTGATGGGGCACACTCACAGCGTGATGGGACACACTCACAGCGTGATGGGGCACACTCACAGCGTGATGGGGTACAGTCACAGCGTGATGGGGCACAGTCACTGCGTGATGGGGCACACTCACAGCGTGATGGGGATACACTCACAGCGTGATGGGGCATATTCACAGCGTGGTGGGGCACTGTCACAGCGTGATGGGGCACACTCACAGCTTGATGAGGCACAGTCACAGTGTGATGGGGCACACTCACAGCGTGGTGGGGCACTGTCACAGCGTGATGGGGCACACTCACAGCGTGATGAGGCACCCTCACAACGTGATGGGGCACACTCACAGCGTGGTGGGGCACTGTCACAGCGTGATGGGGCACACTCACAGCGTGATGGGGCACACTCACAGCGTGATGGGGCACCCTCACAACGTGATGGGGCACACTCTCAGCGTGGTGGGGCACTGTCACAGCGTAATGGGGCACACTCACAGCGTGGTGGGGCACTGTCACAGCGTGATGGAGCACACTCACAGCGTGATGGGACACACTCACAGCGTGATGGGGCACACTCACAGCGTGATGAGGCACACTCACAGCGTGATGGGACACAGTCACAGCGTGATGGGACACAGTCACAGCGTGATGGAGCACACTCACAGTGTGATGGGGCACACTCAGAGCGTGATGGGGCACACTCACAGCGTGAAGGAGCAAACTCACAGCGTTATGGGGCACACTCACTGCGTGATGGGGCACACTCACAGCGTGATGGGGCACACTCACAGCGTGATGGGGAACACTCACAGCGTGATGGGGCACAGTCACAGCGTGATGGGGCACACTCACAGCGTGATGGGACACACTCACAGCGTGATGGGGCACACTCACAGCGTGATGGGGCACAGTCACAGCGTGATGGGGCACAGTCACAGCGTGATGGGGCACACTCACAGCGTGATGGAGCACACTCACAGCGTGATGGGGCACACTCACAGCGTGATGGGACACACTCACAGCGTGATGGGGCACACTCACAGCGTGAAGGAGCACAGTCACAGCGTGATGGGGCACACTCACAGCGTGATGGGGCACAGTCACAGCGTGATGGGGCACACTCACAGCGTGATGGGGCACACTCACAGCGTGATGGGGCACAGTCACAGCGTGATGGGGCACACTCACAGCGTGATGGGACACACTCACAGCGTGATGGGGCACACTCACAGCGTGATGGGGCACAGTCACAGCGTGATGGGGCACAGTCACAGCGTGATGGGGCACACTCACAGCGTGATGGAGCACACTCACAGCGTGATGGGGCACACTCACAGCGTGATGGGACACACTCACAGCGTGATGGGGCACACTCACAGCGTGATGGGGCACACTCACAGCTTGATGGGGCACACTCACAGCTTGATGGGGCACACTCACAGCTTGATGGGGCACACTCACAGCGTGATGGGGCACAGTCACAGCGTGATGGGGCACACTCACAGCGTGATGGGACACACTCACAGCGTGATGGGGCACACTCACAGCGTGATGGGGCACAGTCACAGCGTGATGGGGCACAGTCACAGCGTGATGGGGCACACTCACAGCGTGATGGAGCACACTCACAGCGTGATGGGGCACACTCACAGCGTGATGGGACACACTCACAGCGTGATGGGGCACACTCACAGCGTGAAGGAGCACAGTCACAGCGTGATGGGGCACACTCACAGCGTGATGGGGCACAGTCACAGCGTGATGGGGCACACTCACAGCGTGATGGGGCACACTCACAGCGTGATGGGGCACAGTCACAGCGTGATGGGGCACACTCACAGCGTGATGGGACACACTCACAGCGTGATGGGGCACACTCACAGCGTGATGGGGCACAGTCACAGCGTGATGGGGCACAGTCACAGCGTGATGGGGCACACTCACAGCGTGATGGAGCACACTCACAGCGTGATGGGGCACACTCACAGCGTGATGGGACACACTCACAGCGTGATGGGGCACACTCACAGCGTGATGGGGCACACTCACAGCTTGATGGGGCACACTCACAGCTTGATGGGGCACACTCACAGCTTGATGGGGCACACTCACAGCGTGATGGGGCACACACACAGCGTGATGGGTCACAGACACAGTTTGATGGGGCACACTCACAGCGTGATGGGGCACAGTCACAGCGTGATGGGGCACACTCACAGTGTGATGGGGCACACTCACAGCGTGATGGGGCACAGTCACAGCTTGATGGGGCACAGTCACAGCGTGACGGGGCACACTCACAGTGTGATGGGTCACACTCACAGCGTGATGGGGCACACTCACAGCTTGATGGGGCACACTCACAGCTTGATGGGGCACACTCACAGCGTGATGGGGCACACACACAGCGTGATGGGTCACAGACACAGTTTGATGGGGCACACTCACAGCGTGATGGGGCACAGTCACAGCGTGATGGGGCACACTCACAGTGTGATGGGGCACACTCACAGCGTGATGGGGCACAGTCACAGCTTGATGGGGCACAGTCACAGCGTGACGGGGCACACTCACAGCGTGATGGGTCACACTCACAGCGTGATGGGGCACACTCACAGCGTGATGGGGCACAGTCACAGCGTGATGGGGCACAGTCACAGCGTGATGGGGCACACTCACAGCGTGATGGGGCACACTCACAGTGTGATGGGGCACACTCACAGCGTGATGGGGCACACTCACAGCGTGATGGGGCACACTCACAGCGTGATGGGCCACACACACAGCGTGATGGGGCACACTAACAGCCTGATGGGGCACACACACAGCGTGATGGGGCACACTCACAGCGTGATGGGGCACACTAACAGCGTGATGGGGCACACTCACAGCGTGATGGGGCACACTCACAGTGTGATGGGGCACACTCACAGCGTGATGGGACACACTCACAGCGTGATGGGGCACACTCACAGTGTGATGGGGCACACTCACAGCGTGATGGGGCACAGTAACAGTGTGATGGGGCACACTCACAGCATGGTGGGGCACACTCACAGTGTGGTGGGGCACACTCACAGCGTGATGGGGCACACACACAGCGTGATGGGTCACAGACACAGTTTGATGGGGCACACTCACAGCGTGATGGGGCACAGTCACAGCGTGATGGGGCACACTCACAGTGTGATGGGGCACACTCACAGCGTGATGGGGCACAGTCACAGCATGATGGGGCACAGTCACAGCGTGACGGGGCACACTCACAGCGTGATGGGTCACACTCACAGCGTGATGGGGCACACTCACAGCGTGATGGGGCACAGTCACAGCGTGATGGGGCACACTCACAGCGTGATGGGGCACACTCACAGTGTGATGGGGCACACTCACAGCGTGATGGGGCACACTCACAGCGTGATGGGACACACTCACAGCGTGATGGGCCACACACACAGTGTGATGGGGCACACTAACAGCCTGATGGGGCACACACACAGCGTGATGGGGCACAGTCACAGTGTGATGGGGCACAGTCACAGCATGATGGGGCACACTCACTGCGTGATGGGGCACACTCACAGCATGGTGGGGCACACTCACAGCATGATGGGCACACTCACTGCGTGATGGGGCACACTCACAGCGTGATGGGGCACAGGCACAGCGTGATGGGGCACAGTCACAGCGTGATGGGGCACACTCACAGCGTGATGGGGCACAGTCACCCCGTGATGGGGCACACTCACAGCGTGATGGGGATACACTCACAGCGTGATGGGGCATATTCACAGCGTGGTGGGGCACTGTCACAGCGTGATGGGGCACACTCACAGCTTGATGAGGCACAGTCACAGTGTGATGGGGCACACTCACAGCGTGGTGGGGCACTGTCACAGCGTGATGGGGCACACTCACAGCGTGATGAGGCACCCTCACAACGTGATGGGGCACACTCACAGCGTGGTGGGGCACTGTCACAGCGTGATGGGGCACACTCACAGCGTGATGGTGCACACTTACAGCGTGATGAGGCACCCTCACAACGTGATGGGGCACACTCTCAGCGTGGTGGGGCACTGTCACAGCGTAATGGGGCACACTCACAGCGTGGTGGGGCACTGTCACAGCGTGATGGAGCACACTCACAGCGTGATGGGACACACTCACAGCGTGATGGGGCACACTCACAGCGTGATGGGCCACACTCACAGCGTGATGGGGCACACTCACAGCGTGATGGGGCACACTCACAGCGTGATGGGGCACACTCACAGCGTGATGGGGCACACTCACAGCATGATGGGGCTCACTCACAGCGTGATGGGGCAAACTCACAGCGTTATGGGGCACACTCACTGCGTGATGGGGCACACTCACAGCGTGATGGGGCACACTCACAGCGTGATGGGGAACACTCACAGCGTGATGGGGCACACTCACAGCTTGATGGGGCACACTCACAGCTTGATGGGGCACACTCACAGCTTGATGGGGCACACTCACAGCGTGATGGGGCACACACACAGCGTGATGGATCACAGACACAGTTTGATGGGGCACACTCACAGCGTGATGGGGCACAGTCACAGCGTGATGGGGCACACTCACAGTGTGATGGGGCACACTCACAGCGTGATGGGACACACTCACAGCGTGATGGGGCACACTCACAGTGTGATGGGGCACACTCACAGCGTGATGGGGCACAGTAACAGTGTGATGGGGCACACTCACAGCATGGTGGGGCACACTCACAGCATGGTGGGGCACACTCACAGCGTGATGGGACACACTCACAGCGTGATGGGGCACACTCACAGCGTGATGGGGTACAGTCACAGCGTGATGGGGCACAGTCACAGCGTGATGGGGCACACTCACAGCGTGATGGGGCACACTCACAGCGTGATGAGGCACACTCACTGCGTGATGGGGCACACTCACAGCGTGATGGGGCACACTCACAGCGTGATGGGGAACAGTCACAGCGTGATGGGGCACAGTAACAGTGTGATGGGGCACACTCACAGCATGATGGGGCACACTCACAGCGTGGTGGGGCACACTCACAGCGTGATGGGGCACATTCACAGCGTGATGGGGCACACTCACAGCGTGATGGGGCACACTCACAGCGTGATGGGGCACAGTCGCAGCGTGATGGGACACACTCACAGCGTGATGGGGCACACACACAGCGTGATGAGGAACACTCACAGCATGATGGGGCACACTCACAGCATGATGGGGCACACTCACAGCGTGATGGGGCACACTCACAGCGTGATGGGACACACTCACAGCGTGATGGGGCACACTCACAGCGTGATGGGGTACAGTCACAGCGTGATGGGGCACAGTCACTGCGTGATGGGGCACACTCACAGCGTGATGGGGCACACTCACAGCGTGATGGGGCCCACTCACAGCGTGATGGGGCACACTCACAGCGTGATGGGGCACACTCACAGCGTGATGGGGCACACTCACAGCGTGATGGGGCAGACTCACAGTGTGATGGGGCACACTCACAGCGTGATGGGGTACAGTCACAGCGTGATGGGGCACAGTCACAGCGTGATGGGGCACACTCACAGCGTGATGGGGCACACTTACAGCGTGATGGGGCACACTCACAGCGTGATGGGGCACACTCACAGCGTGATGGGGCACACTCACAGCGTGATGGGGCACAGTCACAGCGTGATGGGGCACAGTCACAGCGTGATGAGGCACACTCACAGCGTGATGGGACACAGTCACAGCGTGATGGGACACACTCACAGCGTGATGGGGCACACTCACAGCGTGATGAGGCACACTCACAGCGTGATGGGACACAGTCACAGCGTGATGGGACACAGTCACAGCGTGATGGAGCACACTCACAGTGTGATGGGGCACACTCAGAGCGTGATGGGGCACACTCACAGCGTGAAGGAGCACACTCACAGCGTGATGGGGCACACTCACAGCGTGATGGGGCACAGTCACAGCGTGATGGGGCACACTCACAGCGTGATGGGGCACACTCACAGCGTGATGGGGCACAGTCACAGCGTGATGGGGCACACTCACAGCGTGATGGGACACACTCACAGCGTGATGGGGCACACTCACAGCGTGATGGGGCACAGTCACAGCGTGATGGGGCACAGTCACAGCGTGATGGGGCACACTCACAGCGTGATGGAGCACACTCACAGCGTGATGGGGCACACTCACAGCGTGATGGGACACACTCACAGCGTGATGGGGCACACTCACAGCGTGAAGGAGCACAGTCACAGCGTGATGGGGCACACTCACAGCGTGATGGGGCACAGTCACAGCGTGATGGGGCACACTCACAGCGTGATGGGGCACACTCACAGCGTGATGGGGCACAGTCACAGCGTGATGGGGCACACTCACAGCGTGATGGGACACACTCACAGCGTGATGGGGCACACTCACAGCGTGATGGGGCACAGTCACAGCGTGATGGGGCACAGTCACAGCGTGATGGGGCACACTCACAGCGTGATGGAGCACACTCACAGCGTGATGGGGCACACTCACAGCGTGATGGGACACACTCACAGCGTGATGGGGCACACTCACAGCGTGATGGGGCACACTCACAGCTTGATGGGGCACACTCACAGCTTGATGGGGCACACTCACAGCTTGATGGGGCACACTCACAGCGTGATGGGGCACACACACAGCGTGATGGGTCACAGACACAGTTTGATGGGGCACACTCACAGCTTGATGGGGCACAGTCACAGCGTGATGGGGCACACTCACAGTGTGATGGGGCACACTCACAGCGTGATGGGGCACAGTCACAGCTTGATGGGGCACAGTCACAGCGTGACGGGGCACACTCACAGCGTGATGGGTCACACTCACAGCGTGATGGGGCACACTCACAGCGTGATGGGGCACAGTCACAGCGTGATGGGGCACAGTCACAGCGTGATGGGGCACACTCACAGCGTGATGGGGCACACTCACAGTGTGATGGGGCACACTCACAGCGTGATGGGGCACACTCACAGCGTGATGGGGCACACTCACAGCGTGATGGGCCACACACACAGCGTGATGGGGCACACTAACAGCCTGATGGGGCACACACACAGCGTGATGGGGCACACTCACAGCGTGATGGGGCACACTAACAGCGTGATGGGGCACACTCACAGCGTGATGGGGCACACTCACAGTGTGATGGGGCACACTCACAGCGTGATGGGACACACTCACAGCGTGATGGGGCACACTCACAGTGTGATGGTGCACACTCACAGCGTGATGGGGCACAGTAACAGTGTGATGGGGCACACTCACAGCATGGTGGGGCACACTCACAGTGTGGTGGGGCACACTCACAGCGTGATGGGGCACACACACAGCGTGATGGGTCACAGACACAGTTTGATGGGGCACACTCACAGCGTGATGGGGCACAGTCACAGCGTGATGGGGCACACTCACAGTGTGATGGGGCACACTCACAGCGTGATGGGGCACAGTCACAGCATGATGGGGCACAGTCACAGCGTGACGGGGCACACTCACAGCGTGATGGGTCACACTCACAGCGTGATGGGGCACACTCACAGCGTGATGGGGCACAGTCACAGCGTGATGGGGCACACTCACAGCGTGATGGGGCACACTCACAGTGTGATGGGGCACACTCACAGCGTGATGGGGCACACTCACAGCGTGATGGGACACACTCACAGCGTGATGGGCCACACACACAGTGTGATGGGGCACACTAACAGCCTGATGGGGCACACACACAGCGTGATGGGGCACAGTCACAGTGTGATGGGGCACAGTCACAGCATGATGGGGCACACTCACTGCGTGATGGGGCACACTCACAGCATGGTGGGGCACACTCACAGCATGATGGGCACACTCACTGCGTGATGGGGCACACTCACAGCGTGATGGGGCACAGGCACAGCGTGATGGGGCACAGTCACAGCGTGATGGGGCACACTCACAGCGTGATGGGGCACAGTCACCCCGTGATGGGGCACACTCACAGCGTGATGGGGATACACTCACAGCGTGATGGGGCATATTCACAGCGTGGTGGGGCACTGTCACAGCGTGATGGGGCACACTCACAGCTTGATGAGGCACAGTCACAGTGTGATGGGGCACACTCACAGCGTGGTGGGGCACTGTCACAGCGTGATGGGGCACACTCACAGCGTGATGAGGCACCCTCACAACGTGATGGGGCACACTCACAGCGTGGTGGGGCACTGTCACAGCGTGATGGGGCACACTCACAGCGTGATGGTGCACACTTACAGCGTGATGAGGCACCCTCACAACGTGATGGGGCACACTCTCAGCGTGGTGGGGCACTGTCACAGCGTAATGGGGCACACTCACAGCGTGGTGGGGCACTGTCACAGCGTGATGGAGCACACTCACAGCGTGATGGGACACACTCACAGCGTGATGGGGCACACTCACAGCGTGATGGGCCACACTCACAGCGTGATGGGGCACACTCACAGCGTGATGGGGCACACTCACAGCGTGATGGGGCACACTCACAGCGTGATGGGGCACACTCACAGCATGATGGGGCTCACTCACAGCGTGATGGGGCAAACTCACAGCGTTATGGGGCACACTCACTGCGTGATGGGGCACACTCACAGCGTGATGGGGCACACTCACAGCGTGATGGGGAACACTCACAGCGTGATGGGGCACACTCACAGCTTGATGGGGCACACTCACAGCTTGATGGGGCACACTCACAGCTTGATGGGGCACACTCACAGCGTGATGGGGCACACACACAGCGTGATGGGTCACAGACACAGTTTGATGGGGCACACTCACAGCGTGATGGGGCACAGTCACAGCGTGATGGGGCACACTCACAGTGTGATGGGGCACACTCACAGCGTGATGGGGCACAGTCACAGCATGATGGGGCACAGTCACAGCGTGACCGGGCACACTCACAGCATGGTGGGGCACACTCACAGCATGATGGGGCACACTCACTGCGTGATGGGGCACACTCACAGCGTGATGGGGCACAGGCACAGCGTGATGGGGCACAGTCACAGCGTGATGGGGCACACTCACAGCGCGATGGGTCACACTCACAGCGTGATGGGGCACAGTCACCCCGTGATGGGGCACACTCACAGCGTGATGGGGATACACTCACAGCGTGATGGGGCATATTCACAGCGTGATGTGGCACAGGCACAGCGTGATGGGGCACAGTCACAGCGTGATGGGGCACACTCACAGCGCGATGGGTCACACTCACACCGTGATGGGGCACAGTCACCCCGTGATGGGGCACACTCACAGCGTGATGGGGATACACTCACAGCGTGATGGGGCATATTCACAGCGTGGTGGGGCACTGTCACAGCGTGATGGGGCACACTCACAGCATGATGGGGCACACACACAGCTTGATGAGGCACAGTCACAGTGTGATGGGGCACACTCACAGCGTGGTGGGGCACTGTCACAGCGTGATGGGGCTCACTCACAGCGTGATGAGGCACCCTCACAACGTGATGGGGCACACTCACAGCGTGGTGGGGCACTGTCACAGCGTGATGGGGCACACTCACAGCGTGATGGTGCACACTTACAGCGTGATGAGGCACCCTCACAACGTGATGGGGCACACTCTCAGCGTGGTGGGGCACTGTCACAGCGTAATGGGGCACACTCACAGCGTGGTGGGGCACTGTCACAGCGTGATGGAGCACACTCACAGCGTGATGGGACACACTCACAGCGTGATGGGGCACACTCACAGCGTGATGGGCCACACTCACAGCGTGATGGGGCACACTCACAGCGTGATGGGGCACACTCACTGCGTGATGGGGCACACTCACAGCATGATGGGACACAGTCACAGTGTGATGGGGCACACTCACAGCATGATGGGGCACAGTCACAGCGTGATGGGCCACACTCACAGCGTGATGGGGCACACTCACAGCGTGATGGGGCACACTCACAGCGTGATGGGGCAAACTCACAGCGTTATGGGGCACACTCACTGCGTGATGGGGCACACTCACAGCGTGATGGGGCACACTCACAGCGTGATGGGGAACACTCACAGCGTGATGGGGCACACTCACAGCTTGATGGGGCACACTCACAGCTTGATGGGGCACACTCACAGCTTGATGGGGCACACTCACAGCGTGATGGGGCACACACACAGCGTGATGGGTCACAGACACAGTTTGATGGGGCACACTCACAGCGTGATGGGGCACAGTCACAGCGTGATGGGGCACACTCACAGTGTGATGGGGCACAGTCACAGCGTGATGGGGCACAGTCACAGCATGATGGGGCACAGTCACAGCGTGACGGGGCACACTCACAGCGTGATGGGTCACACTCACAGCGTGATGGGGCACACTCACAGCGTGATGGGGCACAGTCACAGCGTGATGGGGCACAGTCACAGCGTGATGGGGCACACTCACAGCGTGATGGGGCACACTCACAGTGTGATGGGGCACACTCACAGCGTGATGGGGCACACTCACAGCGTGACGGGCCACACACACAGCGTGATGGGGCAAACTAACAGCCTGATGGGGCACACACACAGCGTGATGGGGCACACTCACAGCGTGATGGGGCACACTAACAGCATGATGGGGCACACTCACAGCGTGATGGGGCACACTCACAGTGTGATGGGGCACACTCACAGCGTGATGGGACACACTCACAGCGTGATGGGGCACACTCACAGTGTGATGGGGCACACTCACAGCGTGATGGGGCACAGTAACAGTGTGATGGGGCACACTCACAGCATGGTGGGGCACACTCACAGTGTGGTGGGGCACACTCACAGCGTGATGGGACACACTCACAGCGTGATGGGGCACACTCACAGTGTGATGGGGCACACTCACAGCGTGATGGGGCACACTCACAGCGTGATGGGACACACTCACAGCGTGATGGGGCACACTCACAGTGTGATGGGGCACACTCACAGCGTGATGGGGCACAGTAACAGTGTGATGGGGCACACTCACAGCATGGTGGGGCACACTCACAGCGTGGTGGGGCACACTCACAGCGTGATGGGGCACATTCACAGCGTGATGGGGCACACTCACAGCGTGATGGGGCACACACACAGCGTGATGAGGAACACTCACAGCGTGATGGGGCACACTCACAGTGTGATGGGGCACAGTAACAGTGTGATGGGGCACACTCACAGCATGGTAGGGCACACTCACAGCGTGGTGGGGCACACTCACAGCGTGATGGGGCACATTCACAGCGTGATGGGGCACACTCGCAGCGTGATGGGGCACACTCACAGCGTGATGGGGCACACGCACAGTGTGATGGGGCACACTCACAGCGTGATGGGGCACACTCACAGCGTGATGGGGCACACTCACAGCGTGATGGGACACACTCACAGCGTGATGGGGCACACTCACAGCGTGATGGGGTACAGTCACAGCGTGATGGGGCACAGTCACAGCGTGATGGGGCACACTCACAGCGTGATGGGGCACACTCACAGCGTGATGAGGCACACTCACTGCGTGATGGGGCACACTCACAGCGTGATGGGGCACACTCACAGCGTGATGGGGAACAGTCACAGCGTGATGGGGCACAGTAACAGTGTGATGGGGCACACTCACAGCATGATGGGGCACACTCACAGCGTGGTGGGGCACACTCACAGCGTGATGGGGCACATTCACAGCGTGATGGGGCACACTCACAGCGTGATGGGGCACACTCACAGCGTGATGGGGCACAGTCGCAGCGTGATGGGACACACTCACAGCGTGATGGGGCACACACACAGCGTGATGAGGAACACTCACAGCATGATGGGGCACACTCACAGCATGATGGGGCACACTCACAGCGTGATGGGGCACACTCACAGCGTGAAGGGACACACTCACAGCGTGATGGGGCACACTCACAGCGTGATGGGGTACAGTCACAGCGTGATGGGGCACAGTCACTGCGTGATGGGGCACACTCACAGCGTGATGGGGCACACTCACAGCGTGATGGGGCCCACTCACAGCGTGATGGGGCACACTCACAGCGTGATGGGGCACACTCACAGCGTGATGGGGCACACTCACAGCGTGATGGGGTACAGTCACAGCGTGATGGGGCACACTCACAGCGTGATGGGGTACAGTCACAGCGTGATGGGGCACACTCACAGGGTGATGGGGCACACTCACAGTGTGATGGGGCACACTCACAGCGTGATGGGGTACAGTCACAGCGTGATGGGGCACAGTCACAGCGTGATGGGGCACACTCACAGCGTGATGGGGCACACTTACAGCGTGATGGGGCACACTCACAGCGTGATGGGGCACACTCACAGCGTGATGGGGCACACTCACAGCGTGATGGGGCATACTCACAGAGTGATGGGGCACACTCACAGCGTGATGGGACACAGTCACAGCGTGATGGGACACAGTCACAGCGTGATGGAGCACACTCACAGCGTGATGGGGCACACTCACAGCGTGATGGGGCACACTCACAGCGTGAAGGAGCACACTCACAGCGTGATGGGGCACACTCACAGCGTGATGGGGCACAGTCACAGCGTGATGGGGCACACTCACAGCGTGATGGGGCACACTCACAGCGTGATGGGGCACAGTCACAGCGTGATGGGGCACACTCACAGCGTGATGGGACACACTCACAGCGTGATGGGGCACACTCACAGCGTGATGGGGCACAGTCACAGCGTGATGGGGCACAGTCACAGCGTGATGGGGCACACTCACAGCGTGATGGAGCACACTCACAGCGTGATGGGGCACACTCACAGCGTGATGGGACACACTCACAGCGTGATGGGGCACACTCACAGCGTGAAGGAGCACAGTCACAGCGTGATGGGGCACACTCACAGCGTGATGGGGCACAGTCACAGCGTGATGGGGCACACTCACAGCGTGATGGGGCACACTCACAGCGTGATGGGGCACAGTCACAGCGTGATGGGGCACACTCACAGCGTGATGGGACACACTCACAGCGTGATGGGGCACACTCACAGCGTGATGGGGCACAGTCACAGCGTGATGGGGCACAGTCACAGCGTGATGGGGCACACTCACAGCGTGATGGAGCACACTCACAGCGTGATGGGGCACACTCACAGCGTGATGGGACACACTCACAGCGTGATGGGGCACACTCACAGCGTGATGGGGCACACTCACAGCTTGATGGGGCACACTCACAGCTTGATGGGGCACACTCACAGCTTGATGGGGCACACTCACAGCGTGATGGGGCACACACACAGCGTGATGGGTCACAGACACAGTTTGATGGGGCACACTCACAGCGTGATGGGGCACAGTCACAGCGTGATGGGGCACACTCACAGTGTGATGGGGCACACTCACAGCGTGATGGGGCACAGTCACAGCTTGATGGGGCACAGTCACAGCGTGACGGGGCACACTCACAGCATGATGGGTCACACTCACAGCGTGATGGGGCACACTCACAGCGTGATGGGGCACAGTCACAGCGTGATGGGGCACAGTCACAGCGTGATGGGGCACACTCACAGCGTGATGGGGCACACTCACAGTGTGATGGGGCACACTCACAGCGTGATGGGGCACACTCACAGCGTGATGGGGCACACTCACAGCGTGATGGGCCACACACACAGCGTGATGGGGCACACTAACAGCCTGATGGGGCACACACACAGCGTGATGGGGCACACTCACAGCGTGATGGGGCACACTAACAGCGTGATGGGGCACACTCACAGCGTGATGGGGCACACTCACAGTGTGATGGGGCACACTCACAGCGTGATGGGACACACTCACAGCGTGATGGGGAACACTCACAGTGTGATGGGGCACACTCACAGCGTGATGGGGCACAGTAACAGTGTGATGGGGCACACTCACAGCATGGTGGGGCACACTCACAGTGTGGTGGGGCACACTCACAGCGTGATGGGACACACTCACAGCGTGATGGGGCACACTCACAGTGTGATGGGGCACACTCACAGCGTGATGGGGCACACTCACAGAGTGATGGGACACACTCACAGCGTGATGGGGCACACTCACAGTGTGATGGGGCACACTCACAGCGTGATGGGGCACAGTAACAGTGTGATGGGGCACACTCACAGCATGGTAGGGCACACTCACAGCGTGGTGGGGCACACTCACAGCGTGATGGGGCACATTCACAGCGTGATGGGGCACACTCACAGCGTGATGGGGCACACACACAGCGTGATGAGGAACACTCACAGCGTGATGGGGCACACTCACAGCGTGATGGGGCACAGTAACAGTGTGATGGGGCACACTCACAGCATGGTAGGGCACACTCACAGCGTGGTGGGGCACACTCACAGCGTGATGGGGCACATTCACAGCGTGATGGGGCACACTCACAGCGTGATGGGGCACACACACAGCGTGATGAGGAACACTCACAGCGTGATGGGGCACACTCACAGTGTGATGGGGCACAGTAACAGTGTGATGGGGCACACTCACAGCATGGTGGGGCACACTCACAGCGTGGTGGGGCACACTAACAGCGTGATGGGGCACATTCACAGCGTGATGGGGCACACTCACAGCGTGATGGGGCACACTCACAGCGTGATGGGGCACACGCACAGTGTGATGGGGCACACTCACAGCATGATGGGGCACACTCACAGCGTGATGGGGCACACTCACAGCGTGATGGGGCACACTCACAGCGTGATGGGGTACAGTCACAGCGTGATGGGGCACAGTCACAGCGTGATGGGGCACACTCACAGCGTGATGGGGCACACTCACAGCGTGATGAGGCACACTCACTGCGTGATGGGGCACACTCACAGCGTGATGGGGCACACTCACAGCGTGATGGGGAACAGTCACAGCGTGATGGGGCACAGTAACAGTGTGATGGGGCACACTCACAGCATGATGGGGCACACTCACAGCGTGGTGGGGCACACTCACAGCGTGATGGGGCACATTCACAGCGTGATGGGGCACACTCACAGCGTGATGGGGCACACTCACAGCGTGATGGGGCACAGTCGCAGCGTGATGGGACACACTCACAGCGTGATGGGGCACACACACAGCGTGATGAGGAACACTCACAGCATGATGGGGCACACTCACAGCATGATGGGGCACACTCACAGCGTGATGGGGCACACTCACAGCGTGATGGGACACACTCACAGCGTGATGGGGCACACTCACAGCGTGATGGGGTACAGTCACAGCGTGATGGGGCACAGTCACTGCGTGATGGGGCACACTCACAGCGTGATGGGGCACACTCACAGCGTGATGGGGCCCACTCACAGCGTGATGGGGCACACTCACAGCGTGATGGGGCACACTCACAGCGTGATGGGGCACACTCACAGCGTGATGGGGCAGACTCACAGTGTGATGGGGCACACTCACAGCGTGATGGGGTACAGTCACAGCGTGATGGGGCACAGTCACAGCGTGATGGGGCACACTCACAGCGTGATGGGGCACACTGACAGCGTGATGGGGCACACTCACAGCGTGATGGGGCACACTCACAGCGTGATGGGGCACACTCACAGCGTGATGGGGCATACTCACAGAGTGATGGGGCATACTCACAGAGTGATGGGGCACACTCACAGCGTGATGAGGCACACTCACTGCGTGATGGGGCACACTCACAGCGTGATGAGGCACACTCACAGCGTGATGGGGCACAGTCACAGCGTGATGGGGCACAGTCACAGCGTGATGAGGCACACTCACAGCGTGATGGGACACAGTCACAGCGTGATGGGACACACTCACAGCGTGATGGGGCACACTCACAGCGTGATGAGGCACACTCACAGCGTGATGGGACACAGTCACAGCGTGATGGGACACAGTCACACCGTGATGGAGCACACTCACAGCGTGATGGGGCACACTCACAGCGTGATGGGGCACACTCACAGCGTGAAGGAGCACACTCACAGCGTGATGGGGCACACTCACAGCGTGATGGGGCACAGTCACAGCGTGATGGGGCACACTCAGAGCGTGATGGGGCACACTCACAGCGTGATGGGGCACAGTCACAGCGTGATGGGGCACACTCACAGCGTGATGGGACACACTCACAGCGTGATGGGGCACACTCACAGCGTGATGGGGCACAGTCACAGCGTGATGGGGCACAGTCACAGCGTGATGGGGCACACTCACAGCGTGATGGAGCACACTCACAGCGTGATGGGGCACACTCACAGCGTGATGGGACACACTCACAGCGTGATGGGGCACACTCACAGCGTGAAGGAGCACACTCACAGCGTGATGGGGCACACTCACAGCGTGATGGGGCACAGTCACAGCGTGATGGGGCACACTCACAGCGTGATGGGGCACACTCACAGCGTGATGGGGCACAGTCACAGCGTGATGGGGCACACTCACAGCGTGATGGGACACACTCACAGCGTGATGGGGCACACTCACAGCGTGATGGGGCACAGTCACAGCGTGATGGGGCACAGTCACAGCGTGATGGGGCACACTCACAGCGTGATGGAGCACACTCACAGCGTGATGGGGCACACTCACAGCGTGATGGGACCCACTCACAGCGTGATGGGGCACACTCACAGCGTGATGGGGCACACTCACAGCGTGATGGGGCACACTCACAGCGTGATGGGGCACACTCACAGCGTGATGGGGCACACTCACAGCGTGATGGGGCACACTCACAGCGTGATGGGACACACTCACAGCGTGATGGGGCACACTCACAGCGTGATGGGGCACAGTCACAGCGTGATGGGGCACACTCACAGCGTGATGGGGCACACTTACAGCGTGATGGGGCACACTCACAGCATGATGGGGCACACTCACAGCGTGATGGGGCACACTCACAGCGTGATGGGGCACACTCACAGAGTGATGGGGCACACTCACAGCGTGATGAGGCACACTCACTGCGTGATGGGGCACACTCACAGCGTGATGAGGCACACTCACAGCGTGATGGGGCACAGTCACAGCGTGATGGGGCACAGTCACAGCGTGATGAGGCACACTCACAGCGTGATGGGACACAGTCACAGCGTGATGGGACACACTCACAGCGTGATGGGGCACACTCACAGCGTGATGAGGCACACTCACAGCGTGATGGGGCACAGTCACAGCGTGATGGGACACAGTCACAGCGTGATGGAGCACACTCACAGCGTGATGGGGCACACTCACAGCGTGATGGGGCACACTCACAGCGTGAAGGAGCACACTCACAGCGTGATGGGGCACACTCACAGCGTGATGGGGCACAGTCACAGCGTGATGGGGCACACTCACAGCGTGATGGGGCACACTCACAGCGTGATGGGGCACAGTCACAGCGTGATGGGGCACACTCACAGCGTGATGGGACACACTCACAGCGTGATGGGGCACACTCACAGCGTGATGGGGCACAGTCACAGCGTGATGGGGCACAGTCACAGCGTGATGGGGCACACTCACAGCGTGATGGAGCACACTCACAGCGTGATGGGGCACACTCACAGCGTGATGGGACACACTCACAGCGTGATGGGGCACACTCACAGCATGATGGGGCACAGTCACAGCGTGATGGGTCACACTAACAGCGTGATGGGGAACAGTCACAGCGTGATGGGGCACAGTCACAGCGTGATGGGGCACACTCACAGCGTGATGGGGCACACTCACAGCATGATGGGACACACTCACAGCGTGATGGGACACACTCACAGCGTGATGGGGCACAGTCACAGCGTGATGGGGCACACTTACAGCGTGATGGGGCACACTCACAGCATGATGGGACACACTCACAGCCTGATGGGGCACAGTCACAGCGTGATGGGGCACACTCACAGCGTGATGGGGCACAGTCACAGCGTGATGGGGCACAGTCACAGCGCGATGGGGCACACTCACAGCGTGATGGGGCACACTTACAGCGTGATGGGGCACACTCACAGCATGATGGGACACACTCACAGCGTGATGGGGCACACTCACAGCGTGATGGGGCACACTCACAGCGTGATGGGGCACAGTCACAGCATGATGGGGCACACTCACAGCGTGATGGGGCACACTCACAGCGTGATGGGGCACACTCACTGTGTGATGGGGCACACTCACAGCGTGATGGGGCACAGTCACAGCGTGATGGGGCACAGTCACAGCGTGATAGGACACACTCACAGCGTGATGGGGCACACTCACAGCGTGATGGGGCACAGTCACAGCGTGATAGGACACACTCACAGCGTGATGGGGAACAGTCACAGCGTGATAGGACACACTCACAGTGTGATGGGGCACACTCACAGCCTGATGGGCCCCACTCACAGCGTGGTGGGGCACACTCACAGTGTGATGGGACACACTCACAGCGTGATGGGGCACACTCACAGTGTGATGGGACACACTCACAGCGTGATGGGGCACAGTCACAGCGTGATGGGGAACACTCACAGCGTGATGGGGCACAGTCACAGCGTGATGGGGCACACTCACAGCCTGATGGGGCACACTCACAGCGTGATGGGGCACACTCACAGCGTGATGGGGCACAGTCACAGCGTGATGGGGCACAGTCACAGCGTGATGGGTCACACTCACAGTGTGATGGGGCAAACTCACAGCGTGATGGGGCACACTCACAGCGTGATGGGGCACACTCACAGTGTGATGGGGCAAACTCACAGTGTGATGGGGCACACTCACAGCGTGATGGGGCACACTCACAGCGTGATGGGGCACAGTCACAGCGTGATGGGGCACACTCACAGCGTGATGGAGCACACTCACACCGTGATGGAGCACACTAACAGCGCGATGGGACACAGTCACAGCGTGATGGGGCACAGTCTCAGCGTGATGGGGCACAGTCACAGCGTGATGGGGCACAGTCACAGCGTGATGGGGCACAGTCACAGCGTGATGGGGCAAACTCACAGCGTGATGGAGCACACTCACAGAGTGATGGAGCACACTCACAGCGTGATGGGGCAAACTCACAGCGTGATGGAGCACACTCACAGCGTGATGGAGCACACTCACAGCGTGATGGGGCAAACTCACAGCGTGATGGAGCACACTCACAGCGTGATGGGGCACACTCACAGCGGAATGGGACACACTCACAGCATGATGGGGCACACTCACAGCTTGATGGAGCACACTCACAGCGTGATGAGGCACCCTCACAACGTGATGGGGCACACTCTCAGCGTGATGGGCACAGTCACAGTGTGATGGGGCACACTCACAGTGTGATGGGGCACACTCACAGCGTGATGGGGCACACTCACAGCGTGATGGAGCACACTCACACCATGATGGAGCACACTCACAGCGTGATGGGACACAGTCACAGCGTGATTTGGCACAGTCACAGCGTGATGGGGCACAGTAACAGTGTGATGGGGCAAACTCACAGCGTGATGGGGCACAGTCACAGCGTGACGGGGCACACACACAGCGTGATGAGGCACACTCACAGCGTGATGGGGCACACTCACAGTGTGATGGGGCACACTCACAGCGTGGTCGGGCACAATCACAGCATGATGGGACACACTCACAGCGTGATGGGCCACACTCACAGCGTGGTGGGCACACTCACAGCGTGATGGGGCACACTCACAGCTTGGTGGGGCACACTCACAGCGTGATGGGGCACCCTCACAGCGTGATGGGGCACATACACAGCATGATGGGGCACACTCACAGGGTGATGGGGCACAGTCACAGCGTGATGGGGCACACACACAGCGTGATGGGGCACACTCACAGCGTGATGAGGCACAGTCACTGTGTGATGGGGCACACTCACAGCGTGATGGGGCACACTCACAGTGTGATGGGTCACACAGCGTGATGGGGCACATTCACAGCGTGATGGGGCACACTCACAGCGTGATGGGGCACACTCACAGCGTGATGGAACACTCACAGCGTGATGGGGCACACTCACAGCGTGATGGCGCACATTCACAGCGTGATGGGGCACACTCACAGCGTGATGGGGCACACTCACAGCGTGGTGGGTCACACTCACAGCGTGATGGGGCACACTCACAGCGTGATGGGGCACACTCAGAGCGTGATGGGGCACAGTCACAGCGTGATGGGCCGCACTCACAGCGTGATGAGGCACAGTCACAGCGTGATGGGGCACACTCACAGCCTGATGTGTCACACTCACAGCGTGATGGGGCACAGTCACAGCGTGATGGGGCACAGTCACAGCGTGATGGGGCACACTCACAGCGTGATGGGGCACACTCACAGCGTGATGGGGCACACTCACAGCGTGATGGGGCACACTCACAGCGTGGTGGGGCACACTCACAGCGTGATGGCGCACTTTCACAGCGTGATGGGGCACACTCACAGCGTGATGAGGCACACTCACAGCCTGATGGGGCACACTCACAGCCTGATGGGGCACACGCACAGCGTGATGAGGCACAGTCACAGCGTGATGGGGCACACACACAGCGTGATGGGACACACTCACAGCATGATGGGGCACACTCACAGCGTGATGGGACACACTCACAGCGTGATGGGGCACAGTCACAGCGTGATGGGTCACACTCACAGCGTGATGGGGCACAGTCACAGCGTGATGGGGCACAATCACAGCGTGATGGGGCACAGTCACAGCGTGATGGGGCACACTCACAGCGTGATGGGACACACTCACAGCGTGATGGGGCACAGTCACAAGGTGATGGGACACACTCACAGCGTGATGGGGCACAGTCACAGCGTGATGGGGAACACTCACAGCGTGATGGGGCACAGTCACAGCGTGATGGGGCACACTCACAGCGTGATGGGGCACACTCACAGCGTGATGGGGCACAGTCACAGCATGATGGTGCACACTCACAGCGTGATGAGGCACACTCACAGCGTGAAGGTGCACACTCACAGCGTGATGAGGCACACTCACAGCGTGATGAGGCACAGTCACAGCGTGATGGGGCACAGACACAGTATGATGGGGCACACTCACAGAGTGATGGAGCACACTCACAGCGTGATGGGGCACACACACAGCGTGATGGGGCACACACACAGCGTGATGGGGCACACTCACAGCATGATGGGGCACACTCACAGCGTGATGGGGCACACTCACAGTGTGTTGGGGCACACTCACAGCGTGAGGGGGCACAGTCACAGCGTGATGGGGCACACTCACAGCGTGATGGGGCACACTCACAGCGTGATGGGGCACACTCACAGCGTGATGGGGCACACTCACAGCGTGATGGGGCACACTCACAGTGTGATGGGGCACAGTCACAGCATGATGGGGCACACTCACTGCATGATGGGGCACACTCACAGCGTGATGGGGCACACTCACAGCGTGATGGGGCACACTCACAGCGTGATGGGGCACATTCACAGCGTGATGGGGAACACTCACAGCGTGATGGGACACACTCACAGCGTGATGGGGCACAGTCACAGCGTGATGGGGCGCAGTCACAGCGTGATGGGGCACACTCACAGCGTGATGGAGCACACTCACAGCGTGATGGGGCACACTCACAGCGTGATGGGACACACTCACAGCGTGATGGGGCACACTCACAGCGTGAAGGGGCACACTCACAGCGTGATGGGGCACACTCACAGCGTGATGGGGCACAGTCACAGCGTGATGGGGCACACTCACAGCGTGATGGGGCACACTCACAGCGTGATGGGGCACAGTCACAGCGTGATGGGGCACACTCACAGCGTGATGGGACACACTCAAAGCGTGATGGGGCACACTCACAGCGTGATGGGGCACAGTCACAGCGTGATGGGGCACAGTCACAGCGTGATGGGGCACACTCGCAGCGTGATGGAGCACACTCACAGCGTGATGGGGCACACTCACAGCGTGATGGGACACACTCACAGCGTGATGGGGCACACTCACAGCGTGATGGGGCACACTCACAGTGTGATGGGGCACACTCACAGCGTGATGGGGCACACTCACAGCGTGATGGGGCACACTCACAGCGTGATGGGACACACTCACAGCGTGATGGGGCACAGTCACAGCGTGATGGGGCACAGTCACAGCGTGATGGGGCACACTCACAGCGTGATGGGGCACACTTACAGCGTGATGGGGCACACTCACAGCGTGATGGGGCACACTCACAGCGTGATGGGGCACACTCACAGCGTGATGGGGCACACTCACAGAGTGATGGGGCACACTCACAGCGTGATGAGGCACACTCACTGCGTGATGGGGCACACTCACAGCGTGATGAGGCACACTCACAGCGTGATTGGGCACAGTCACAGCGTGATGGGGCACAGTCACAGCGTGATGAGGCACACTCACAGCGTGATGGGACACAGTCACAGCGTGATGGGACACACTCACAGCGTGATGGGGCACACTCACAGCGTGATGAGGCACACTCACAGCGTGATGGGACACAGTCACAGCGTGATGGGAGACAGTCACAGCGTGATGGAGCACACTCACAGCGTGATGGGGCACACTCACAGCGTGATGGGGCACACTCACAGCGTGAAGGAGCACACTCACAGCGTGATGGGGCACACTCACAGCGTGATGGGGCACAGTCACAGCGTGATAGGGCACACTCACAGCGTGATGGGGCACACTCACAGCGTGATGGGGCACAGTCACAGCGTGATGGGGCACACTCACAGCGTGATGGGACACACTCACAGCGTGATGGGGCACACTCACAGCGTGATGGGGCACAGTCACTGCGTGATGGGGCACAGTCACAGCGTGATGGGGCACACTCACAGCGTGATGGGACACACTCACAGCGTGATGGGGCACACTCACAGCATGATGGGGCACAGTCACAGCGTGATGGGTCACACTAACAGCGTGATGGGGAACAGTCACAGCGTGATGGGGCACAGTCACAGCGTGATGGGGCACACTCACAGCGTGATGGGGCACACTCACAGCATGATGGGACACACTCACAGCGTGATGGGACACACTCACAGCGTGATGGGGCACAGTCACAGCGTGATGGGGCACACTTACAGCGTGATGGGGCACACTCACAGCATGATGGGACACACTCACAGCCTGATGGGGCACAGTCACAGCGTGATGGGGCACACTCACAGCGTGATGGGGCACAGTCACAGCGTGATGGGGCACAGTCACAGCGCGATGGGGCACACTCACAACGTGATGGGGCACACTCACAGCGTGATGGGGCACACTCACAGCGTGATGGGGCACACTTACAGCGTGATGGGGCACACTCACAGCATGATGGGACACACTCACAGCGTGATGGGGCACACTCACAGCGTGATGGGGCACACTCACAGCGTGATGGGGCACAGTCACAGCATGATGGGGCACACTCACAGCGTGATGGGGCACACTCACAGCGTGATGGGGCACACTCACTGTGTGATGGGGCACACTCACAGCGTGATGGGGCACAGTCACAGCGTGATGGGGCACAGTCACAGCGTGATAGGACACACTCACAGCGTGATGGGGCACACTCACAGCGTGATGGGGCACAGTCACAGCGTGATAGGACACACTCACAGCGTGATGGGGAACAGTCACAGCGTGATAGGACACACTCACAGTGTGATGGGGCACACTCACAGCCTGATGGGCCCCACTCACAGCGTGGTGGGGCACACTCACAGTGTGATGGGACACACTCACAGCGTGATGGGGCACACTCACAGTGTGATGGGACACACTCACAGCGTGATGGGGCACAGTCACAGCGTGATGGGGAACACTCACAGCGTGATGGGGCACAGTCACAGCGTGATGGGGCACACTCACAGCCTGATGGGGCACACTCACAGCGTGATGGGGCACACTCACAGCGTGATGGGGCACAGTCACAGCGTGATGGGGCACAGTCACAGCGTGATGGGTCACACTCACAGTGTGATGGGGCAAACTCACAGCGTGATGGGGCACACTCACAGCGTGATGGGGCACACTCACAGTGTGATGGGGCAAACTCACAGTGTGATGGGGCACACTCACAGCGTGTTGGGGCACACTCACAGCGTGATGGGGCACAGTCACAGCGTGATGGGGCACACTCACAGCGTGATGGAGCACACTCACACCGTGATGGAGCACACTAACAGCGCGATGGGACACAGTCACAGCGTGATGGGGCACAGTCTCAGCGTGATGGGGCACAGTCACAGCGTGATGGGGACAGTCACAGCGTGATGGGGCACAGTCACAGCGTGATGGGGCAAACTCACAGCGTGATGGAGCACACTCACAGAGTGATGGAGCACACTCACAGCGTGATGGGGCAAACTCACAGCGTGATGGAGCACACTCACAGCGTGATGGAGCACACTCACAAGGTGATGGGGCAAACTCACAGCGTGATGGAGCACACTCACAGCGTGATGGGGCACACTCACAGCGGAATGGGACACACTCACAGCATGATGGGGCACACTCACAGCTTGATGGAGCACACTCACAGCGTGATGAGGCACCCTCACAACGTGATGGGGCACACTCTCAGCGTGATGGGCACAGTCACAGTGTGATGGGGCACACTCACAGTGTGATGGGGCACACTCACAGCGTGATGGGGCACACTCACAGCGTGATGGAGCACACTCACACCATGATGGAGCACACTCACAGCGTGATGGGACACAGTCACAGCGTGATTTGGCACAGTCACAGCGTGATGGGGCACAGTAACAGTGTGATGGGGCAAACTCACAGCGTGATGGGGCACAGTCACAGCGTGACGGGGCACACACACAGCGTGATGAGGCACACTCACAGCGTGATGGGGCACACTCACAGTGTGATGGGGCACACTCACAGCGTGGTCGGGCACAATCACAGCATGATGGGACACACTCACAGCGTGATGGGCCACACTCACAGCGTGGTGGGCACACTCACAGCGTGATGGGGCACACTCACAGCTTGGTGGGGCACACTCACAGCGTGATGGGGCACCCTCACAGCGTGATGGGGCACATACACAGCATGATGGGGCACACTCACAGGGTGATGGGGCACAGTCACAGCGTGATGGGGCACACACACAGCGTGATGGGGCACACTCACAGCGTGATGAGGCACAGTCACTGTGTGATGGGGCACACTCACAGCGTGATGGGGCACACTCACAGTGTGATGGGTCACACAGCGTGATGGGGCACATTCACAGCGTGATGGGGCACACTCACAGCGTGATGGGGCACACTCACAGCGTGATGGAACACTCACAGCGTGATGGGGCACACTCACAGCGTGATGGCGCACATTCACAGCGTGATGGGGCACACTCACAGCGTGATGGGGCACACTCACAGCGTGGTGGGTCACACTCACAGCGTGATGGGGCACACTCACAGCGTGATGGGGCACACTCAGAGCGTGATGGGGCACAGTCACAGCGTGATGGGCCGCACTCACAGCGTGATGAGGCACAGTCACAGCGTGATGGGGCACACTCACAGCCTGATGTGTCACACTCACAGCGTGATGGGGCACAGTCACAGCGTGATGGGGCACAGTCACAGCGTGATGGGGCACACTCACAGCGTGATGGGGCACACTCACAGCGTGATGGGGCACACTCACAGCGTGATGGGGCACACTCACAGCGTGGTGGGGCACACTCACAGCGTGATGGCGCACTTTCACAGCGTGATGGGGCACACTCACAGCGTGATGAGGCACACTCACAGCCTGATGGGGCACACTCACAGCCTGATGGGGCACACGCACAGCGTGATGAGGCACAGTCACAGCGTGATGGGGCACACACACAGCGTGATGGGACACATTCACAGCGTGATGGGGCACACTCACAGCGTGATGGGACACACTCACAGCGTGATGGGGCACAGTCACAGCGTGATGGGTCACACTCACAGCGTGATGGGGCACAGTCACAGCGTGATGGGGCACAATCACAGCGTGATGGGGCACAGTCACAGCGTGATGGGGCACACTCACAGCGTGATGGGACACACTCACAGCGTGATGGGGCACAGACACAAGGTGATGGGACACACTCACAGCGTGATGGGGCACAGTCACAGCGTGATGGGGAACACTCACAGCGTGATGGGGCACAGTCACAGCGTGATGGGGCACACTCACAGCGTGATGGGGCACACTCACAGCGTGATGGGGCACAGTCACAGCATGATGGTGCACACTCACAGCGTGATGAGGCACACTCACAGCGTGATGGTGCACACTCACAGCGTGATGAGGCACACTCACAGCGTGATGAGGCACAGTCACAGCGTGATGGGGCACAGACACAGTGTGATGGGGCACACTCACAGAGTGATGGAGCACACTCACAGCGTGATGGGGCACAGTCACAGCGTGATGGGGCACAGTCACAGCGTGATGGGGCACACTCTCAGCGTGATGGGGCACACTCACAGCGTGATGGGGCACACACACAGCGTGATGGGGCACACACACAGCGTGATGGGGCACACTCACAGCATGATGGGGCACACTCACAGCGTGATGGGGCACACTCACAGCGTGTTGGGGCACACTCACAGCGTGAGGGGGCACAGTCACAGCGTGATGGGGCACACTCACAGCGTGATGGGGCACACTCACAGCGTGATGGGGCACACTCACAGCGTGATGGGGCACACTCACAGCGTGATGGGGCACAGTCACAGCGTGATGGGGCACAGTCACAGCGTGATGGGGCACATACACAGTGTGATGGGGCACACTCACAGTGTGATGGGACACACTCACAGTGTGATGGGGCACAGTCACAGCGTGATGGGGCACAGTCACATCATGATGGAGCACACTCACAGCGTGATGGGCACAGTCACAGCGTGATGGGGCACACTCACAGCGTAATGGGGCACACTCACAGCGTGATGGGGCACACTCACAGCGCGATGGGGCACACTCACAGCGTGATGGGGCACGCTCACAGCGTGATGGGGCACACTCACAGCGTGATGGAGCACACTCACAGCGTGATGGGGCACTCTCACAGCGTGATGGGGCACAGTCACAGCGTGATGGGGCACAGACACAGTGTGATGGGGCACACTCACAGTGTGATGGGACACACTCACAGCATGATGGGGCACAGTCAAAGCGTGATGGGGCACACTCACAGCGTGATGGGGCACACTCACAGCGTGATGGGGCACAGTCACAGCGTGATGGGGCACAGTCACAGCGTGATGGGGCACACTCACTGCGTGATGGGGCACACTCACAGCATGGTGGGGCACACTCACAGTGTGATGGGGCACACACACTGCGTGATGGGGCACAGTCACAGCGTGATGGGGCACACTCAGTGTGATGGGGCACACTCACAGCGTGATGGGGCACAGTCACAGCATGATGGGGCACACTCACAGCATGGTGGGGCACACTCACAGCGTGATGGGGCACACACACTGCGTGATGGGGCACAGTCACAGCGTGATGGGGCACACTCACAGTGTGATGGGGCACACTCACAGCGTGATGGGGCACAGTCACTGCGTGATGGGGCACAGTCACAGTGTGATGGGGCACAGTCACAGCGTGATGGGGCTCACTCACAGCGTGATGGGACACAGTCACAGCGTGATGGGGCACAGTCACAGCATGGTGGGGCACACTCACAGCGTGATGGGGCACACACACTGCGTGATGGGGCACAGTCACAGCGTGATGGGGCACACTCACAGTGTGATGGGGCACACTCACAGCGTGATGGGGCACAGTCACAGCGTGATGGGGCACAGTCACAGTGTGATGGGGCACAGTCACAGCGTGATGGGGCTCACTCACGGCGTGATGGGGCACACTCACAGCATGATGGGGCACAGTCACAGTGTGATGGGGCTCACTCACGGCGTGATGGGGCACACTCACAGCATGATGGGGCACAGTCACAGCGTGATGGGGCTCACTCACGGCGTGATGGGGCACACTCACAGCATGATGGGGCACAGTCACAGCGTGATGGGGCTCACTCACGGCGTGATGGGGCACACTCACAGCGTGATGGGGCTCACTCACAGCGTGATGGGGCACAGTCACAGTGTGATGGGGCACAGTCACAGCGTGATGGGGCACAGTCACAGCGTGATGGGGCTCACTCACGGCGTGATGGGGCACACTCACAGCATGATGGGGCACAGTCACAGCGTGATGGGGCACACTCACAGCATGATGGGGCTCACTCACGGCGTGATGGGGCACACTCACAGCATGATGGGGCACAGTCACAGCGTGATGGGGCACAGTCACAGCGTGATGGGGCTCACTCACGGCGTGATGGGGCACAGTCACAGCGTGATGGGGCACAGACACAGTGTGATGGGGCACACTCACAGCGTGATGGGGCACAGTCACAGCATGATGGGGCACAGTCACAGTGTGATGGGGCACAGTCACAGCGTGATGGGGCACAGACACAGTGTGATGGGGCACACTCACAGCATGATGGGGCACAGTCACAGTGTGATGGGGCACAGTCACAGCGTGATGGGGCTCACTCACGGCGTGATGGGGCACACTCACAGCGTGATGGGGCACAGTCACAGCGTGATGGGACACACTCACAGCGTGATGGGGCACAGTCACAGCGTGATGGGGCTCACTCACAGCGTGATGTGGCACACTCACAGCGTGATGGGGCACACACCCAGCGTGATGGGGCACACTCATAGCGTGATGGGCCACACTCACAGCGTGGTGGGGCACAGTCACAGTGTGATGGGGCACAGTCACAGCGTGATGGGGCACAGTCACAGCGTGATGGGGCACAGTCACAGCATGATGGGGCACAGTCACAGCGTGATGGGGCACACTCACAGCGTGATGGGCCCCACTCACAGCGTGGTGGGGCACACTCACAGCGTGATGGGGCACAGTCACAGCATGATGGGGCACAGTCACAGCGTGATGGGGCACACTCACAGCGTGATGGGGCACAGTCACAGCGTGATGGGGCACACTCACAGCGTGATGGGGCACACTCACAGCGTGGTGGGGCACACTCACAGCGTGATGGGGCACAGTCACAGCATGATGGGGCACACACACAGCGTGACGGGGCACAGTCACAGCATGATGGTGCACAGTCACAGCATGATGGTGCACACTCACAGCGTGATGGGGCACAGTCACAGCATGATGGTGCACAGTCACAGCGTGATGGGGCACAGTCACAGCATGATGGGGCACACTCACAGCGTGATGGGGCACAGTCACAGCGTGATGGGGCACAGTCACAGCGTGATGGGGCACACTCACAGCGTGATGGGGCACAGTCACAGCGTGATGGGGCACACTCACTGCGTGATGGGGCACACTCACAGCGTGATGGGGCACAGTCACAGCGTGATGGGGCACAGTCACAGTGTGATGGGGCACAGTCACAGCGTGATGGGGCACACTCACAGTGTGATGGGGCACACTCACAGCGTGATGGGGCACAGTCACAGCGTGATGGGGCTCACTCACAGCGTGATGGGGCACAGTCACAGGGTGATGGGGCACACTCACAGCGTGATGGGGCACAGTCACAGCGTGATGGGGCACACTCACAGTGTGATGGGGCACAGTCACAGCGTGATGGGGCTCACTCACAGCGTGATGGGCCACACTCACAGCGTGATGGGGCACAGTCACAGCGTGATGGGGCACACTCACAGCGTGATGGGACACAGTCACAGCGTGATGGGGCACAGTCACAGCGTGATGGGGCTCACTCACAGCGTGATGGGGCACACTCACAGCGTGATGGGGCACAGTCACAGCGTGATGGGACACAGTCACAGCGTGATGGGGCACAGTCACAGCGTGATGAGGTACACTCACAGCGTGATGGGGCACAGTCACAGGGTGATGGGGCACACTGACAGCATGATGGGGCAAACTCACAGCGTGATGGGGCACAGTCACAGCATGATGGTGCACAGTCACAGCGTGATGGGGCACAGTCACAGCGTGATGGGGCACACTCACAGCGCGATGGGTCACACTCACAGCGCAATGGGGCACACTCACAGCGTGATGGGGAACACTCACAGCGTGATGGGGCACACTCACAGCGTGATGGGGCACACTCACAGCGTGATGGGGCACAGTCACAGCATGATGGTGCACACTCACAGCGTGATGAGGCACACTCACAGCGTGATGGTGCACACTCACAGCGTGATGAGGCACACTCACAGCGTGATGAGGCACAGTCACAGCGTGATGGGGCACAGACACAGTGTGATGGGGCACACTCACAGAGTGATGAGGCACACTCACAGCGTGATGGGGCACACTCACAGCGTGATGAGGCACACTCACAGCGTGATGGGGCACACTCACAGCGTGATGGGGCACAGTCACAGCGTGATGGGGAACACTCACAGCGTGATGAGGCACACTCACAGCGTGATGGGGCACACTCACAGCGTGATGGGGCACAGTCACAGCGTGATGGGGCACACTCTCAGCGTGATGGGGCACACTCACAGCGTGATGGGGCACACTCACAGCGTGATGGGGCACACTCACAGCATGATGGGGCACACTCACAGCGTGATGGGGCACACTCACAGCGTGATGGGGCACACTCACAGCGTGATGAGGCACACTCACAGCGTGATGGGGCACACTCACAGCATGATGGGGCACAGTCACAGCGTGATGGGGCACAGTCACAGCGTGATGGGGCACACTCTCAGCGTGATGGGGCACACTCACAGCGTGATGGGGCACACTCACAGCATGATGGGGCACACTCACAGCGTGATGCGGCACACTCACAGCGTGATGGGGCACACTCACAGCATGATGGGGCACACTCACAGCGTGATGGGGCACACTCACAGCGTGATGGAGCACACTCACAGCGTGATGGGGCACACTCACAGCGTGATGGGGCACACTCACAGCGTGATGGGGCACACTCACAGCATGATGGGGCACACTCACAGCGTGATTCGGCACACTCACAGCGTGATGGGGCACACTCACAGCGTGATGGGGCACACTCACAGCGTGATGGGGCACAGTCACAGCGTGATGGGGCACACTCACAGCATGATGGGGCACACTCACAGCGTGATTCGGCACACTCACAGCGTGATGGGGCACACTCACAGCGTGATGGGGCACACTCACAGCGTGATGAGGCACACTCACAGCGTGATGGGGCACACTCACAGCGTGATGGGGCACACTCACAGCGTGATGGGGCACACTCACAGCGTGATGGAGCACACTCACAGCGTGATGGGGCACAGTCACAGCGTGATGGGGCACATACACAGTGTGATGGGGCACACTCACAGTGTGATGGGACACACTCACAGCATGATGGGACACACTCACAATGTGATGGGGCACAGTCACAGCGTGATGGGGCACAGTCACATCATGATGGAGCACACTCACAGCGTGATGGGGCACACTCACAGCATGATGGGGCACACTCACAGCGTGATGGAGCACACTCACAGCGTGATGGGGCACACTCACAGCGTGATGGGGCACAGTCACAGAGTGATGAGGCACACTCACAGCGTGATGGGGCTCAGTCACAGTGTGATGGGGCACACACACAGTGTGATGGGGCACAGACACAGTGTGATGAGGCACACTCACAGCGTGATGGGGCACAGACACAGTGTGATGGGGCACACTCACAGTGTGATGGGACACACTCACAGCATGATGGGGCACAGTCAAAGCGTGATGGGGCGCACTCACAGCGTGATGGGGCACAGTCACAGCGTGATGGGGCACACTTACAGCGTGATGGGGCACACTCACAGCATGATGGGACACACTCACAGCGTGATGGGGCACACTCACAGCGTGATGGGACACACTCACAGCGTGATGGGGCACACTCACAGCGTGATGGGGCACAGTCAAAGCGTGATGGGGCACACTCACAGCGTGATGGGACACACTCACAGCGTGATGGGGCACAGTCAAAGCGTGATGGGGCACACTCACAGCGTGATGGGACACACTCACAGCGTGATGGGGCACACTCACAGCGTGATGGGGCACAGTCACAGCGTGATGGGGCACAGTCACAGCGTGATGGGTCACACTCACAGCGTGATGGGGCACACTCACAGCGTGATGGGGCACACTCACAGCGTGATGGGGCACACTCACAGCGTGATGGGGCACACTCACAGCGTGATGGGGCACACTCACAGTGTGATGGGGCACACTCACAGCGTGATGGGGCACACTCACAGTGTGATGGGGCACACTCACAGCGTGATGGGGCACACTCACAGTGTGATGGGGCACACTCACAGCGTGATGGGGCACACTCACAGCGTGATGGGGCATAGTCACAGCGTGATGGGGCACACTAACAGCGTGATGGGGCACTCTAACAGCGTGATGGGGCACACTCACAGCATGATGGGGCACACTCACAGCGTGATGGGGCACAGTCACAGCATGATGGGGCACACTCACTGCGTGATGGGGCACACTCACAGCATGGTGGGGCATACTCACAGAGTGATGGGGCACACTCACAGCGTGATGAGGCACACTCACTGCGTGATGGGGCACACTCACAGCGTGATGGGGCACAGTCACAGCGTGATGGGGCACACTCACAGCGTGATGGGGCACAATCACAGTGTGATGGGGCACACTCACAGCATGATGGGGCACACTCACAGCGTGGTGGGGCACACTCACAGCATGATGGGGCACACTCACAGCGTGATGGGGCAACATTCACAGCGTGATGGGGCACACTCACAGCGTGATGGGGCACACTCACAGCGTGATGGGGCACACTCACAGCGTGATGGGGCACACTCACAGCGTGATGGGACACACTCACAGCATGATGGGGCACACTCACAGCGTGATGGGGTACAGTCACAGCGTGATGGGGCACAGTCACTGCGTGATGGGGCACACTCACAGCGTGATGGGGCACACTCACAGCGTGATGGGGCACACTCACAGCGTGATGGGGCACACTCACAGCGTGATGGGGCACACTCACAGCGTGATGGGGCACACTCACAGTGTGATGGGGCACACTCACAGCGTGATGGGGCACACTCACTGCGTGATGTTGCACACTTACAGCGTGATGGGGCACACTCACAGCGTGATGGGGCACACTCACAGCGTGATGGGGCACAGTCACAGCATGATGGGGCACACTCACTGCGTGATGGGGCACACTCACAGCGTGGTGGGGCACACTCACAGCGTGATGGGGCACACTCACAGCGTGATGGGGCACAGTCACAGCGTGATGGAGCACACTCACAGCGTGATGGGGCACACTCACAGAGTGATGGGGCACACTCACAGCGTGATGAGGCGCACTCACTGCGTGATGGGGCACACTCACAGCGTGATGGGGCACAGTCACAGCGTGATGGGGCACAGTCACAGCGTGATGGGACACAGTCACAGCGTGATGGAGCACACTCACAGTGTGATGGGTCACACTCACAGCGTGATGGGGCACACTCACAGCGTGATGGAGCACACTCACAGCGTGATGGGGCACACTCACAGCTTGATGGGGCACACTCACAGCGTGATGGGACACACTCACAGCGTGATGGGGCACACTCACAGCGTGATGGAGCACACTCACAGCGTGATGGGACACACTCACAGCGTGATGGAGCACACTCACAGCGTGATGGGACACACTCACAGCGTGATGGGGCACACTCACAGCGTGATGGAGCACACTCACAGCGTGATGGGGCACACTCACAGCGTGATGGGGCACACTCACAGCGTGATGGAGCACACTCACAGCGTGATGGGGCACACTCACAGCGTGATGGGGCACAGTCACAGCATGATGGGGCACACTCACAGCGTGATGGGGCACACTCACAGCATGATGGGGCACAGTCACAGCGTGATGGGGCACACTCACAGCGTGATGGGGCACACTCACAGCGTGATGGGGCACAGTCACAGCGTGATAGGACACACTCACAGTGTGATGGGCACACTCACAGCCTGATGGGCCCCACTCACAGCGTGGTGGGGCACACTCACAGTGTGATGGGACACACTCACAGCGTGATGGGGCACACTCACAGTGTGATGGGACACACTCACAGCGTGATGGGGCACAGTCACAGCGTGATGGGGCACACTCACAGCGTGATGGGGCACAGTCACAGCGTGATGGGGCACACTCACAGCCTGATGGGCCCCACTCACAGCGTGATGGGGCACACTCACAGCGTGATGGGGCACAGTCACAGCGTGATGGGGCACAGTCACAGCGTGATGGGTCACACTCACAGTGTGATGGGGCAAACTCACAGCGTGATGGGGCACACTCACAGCGTGATGGGGCACACTCACAGTGTGATGGGGCAAACTCACAGTGTGATGGGGCACACTCACAGCGTGATGGGGCACACTCACAGCGTGATGGGGCACAGTCACAGCGTGATGGGGCACACTCACAGCGTGATGGAGCACACTCACAGCGTGATGGAGCACACTCACAGCGTGATGGGGCAAACTCACAGCGTGATGGAGCACACTCACAGCGTGATGGGGCACACTCACAGCGGAATGGGACACACTCACAGCATGATGGGGCACACTCACAGCGTGATGGAGCACACTCACAGCGTGATGAGGCACCCTCACAACGTGATGGGGCACACTCTCAGCGTGATGGGCACAGTCACAGTGTGATGGGGCACACTCACAGTGTGATGGGGCACACTCACAGCGTGATGGGGCACACTCACAGCGTGATGGAGCACACTCACAGCGTGATGGGACACAGTCACAGCGTGATTTGGCACAGTCACAGCGTGATGGGGCACAGTAACAGTATGATGGGGCAAACTCACAGCGTGATGGGGCACAGTCACAGCGTGACGGGGCACACACACAGCGTGATGAGGCACACTCACAGCGTGATGGGGCACACTCACAGTGTGATGGGGCACACTCACAGCGTGGTCGGGCACAATCACAGCATGATGGGACACACTCACAGCGTGATGGGCCACACTCACAGCGTGGTGGGCACACTCACAGCGTGATGGGGCACACTCACAGCGTGATGGGGCACACTCACAGCGTGATGGGGCACCCTCACAGCGTGATGGGGCACACTCACAGCGTGATGGGGCACACTCACAGCGTGATGGTGCACAATCACAACGTGATGGGGCACACTCACAGCGTGATGGGGCACACTCACTGTGTGATAGGGCACACTCACAGCGTGATGGGGCACAGTCACAGCGTGATGGGGCACAGTCACAGCGTGATAGGACACACTCACAGCGTGATGGGGCACACTCACAGCGTGATGGGGCACAGTCACAGCGTGATAGGACACACTCACAGCGTGATGGGGCACAGTCACAGCGTGATAGAACACACTCACAGTGTGATGGGCACACTCACAGCCTGATGGGCCCCACTCACAGCGTGGTGGGGCACACTCACAGTGTGATGGGACACACACACAGCGTGATGGGGCACACTCACAGTGTGATGGGACACACTCACAGCGTGATGGGGCACAGTCACAGCGTGATGGGGCACACTCACAGCGTGATGGGGCACAGTCACAGCGTGATGGGGCACACTCACAGCCTGATGGGCCCCACTCACAGCGTGATGGGGCACACTCACAGCGTGATGGGGCACAGTCACAGCGTGATGGGGCACAGTCACAGCGTGATGGGTCACACTCACAGTGTGATGGGGCAAACTCACAGCGTGATGGGGCACACTCACAGCGTGATGGGGCACACTCACAGTGTGATGGGGCAAACTCACAGTGTGATGGGGCACACTCACAGCGTGATGGGGCACACTCACAGCGTGATGGGGCACAGTCACAGCGTGATGGGGCACACTCACAGCGTGATGGAGCACACTCACAGCGTGATGGAGCACACTCACAGCGTGATGGGGCAAACTCACAGCGTGATGGAGCACACTCACAGCGTGATGGGGCACACTCACAGCGGAATGGGACACACTCACAGCATGATGGGGCACACTCACAGCGTGATGGAGCACACTCACAGCGTGATGAGGCACCCTCACAACGTGATGGGGCACACTCTCAGCGTGATGGGCACAGTCACAGTGTGATGGGGCACACTCACAGTGTGATGGGGCACACTCACAGCGTGATGGGGCACACTCACAGCGTGATGGAGCACACACACACCGTGATGGAGCACACTCACAGCGTGATGGGACACAGTCACAGCGTGATTTGGCACAGTCACAGCGTGATGGGGCACAGTAACAGTGTGATGGGGCAAACTCACAGCGTGATGGGGCACAGTCACAGCGTGACGGGGCACACACACAGCGTGATGAGGCACACTCACAGCGTGATGGGGCACACTCACAGTGTGATGGGGCACACTCACAGCGTGGTCGGGCACAATCACAGCATGATGGGACACACTCACAGCGTGATGGGCCACACTCACAGCGTGGTGGGCACACTCACAGCGTGATGGGGCACACTCACAGCTTGGTGGGGCACACTCACAGCGTGATGGGGCACCCTCACAGCGTGATGGGGCACATACACAGCATGATGGGGCACACTCACAGGGTGATGGGGCACAGTCACAGCGTGATGGGGCACACACACAGCGTGATGGGGCACACTCACAGCGTGATGAGGCACAGTCACTGTGTGATGGGGCACAGTCACTGTGTGATGGGGCACACTCACAGCGTGATGGGGCACACTCACAGTGTGATGGGTCACACTCACAGCGTGATGGGGCACATTCACAGCGTGATGGGGCACACTCACAGTGTGATGGAACACTCACAGCGTGATGGGGCACAATCACAGCGTGATGGGGCACAGTCACAGCGTGATGGGGCACACTCACAGCGTGATGGGACACACTCACAGCGTGATGGGGCACAGTCACAAGGTGATGGGACACACTCACAGCGTGATGGGCCACACTCACAGCGTGATGGGCCACACTCACAGCGTGATGGGCCACACTCACAGCGTGATGGGGAACACTCACAGCGTGATGGGGCACAGTCACAGCGTGATGGGGCACAGTCACAGCGTGATGGGGCACACTCACAGCGTGATGGGGCACAGTCACAGCATGATGGTGCACACTCACAGCGTGATGAGGCACACTCACAGCGTGATGGTGCACACTCACAGCGTGATGAGGCACACTCACAGCGTGATGAGGCACAGTCACAGCGTGATGGGGCACAGACACAGTGTGATGGGGCACACTCACAGCGTGATGGGGCACAGTCACAGCGTGATGGGGCACAGTCTCAGCGTGATGGGGCACACTCACAGCGTGATGGGGCACACTCACAGCGTGATGGGGCACACACACAGCGTGATGGGACACACTCACAGCATGATGGGGCACACTCACAGCGTGATGGGGCACACTCACAGTGTGATGGGGCACACTCACACCGTGAGGGGGCACAGTCACAGCGTGATGGGGCACACTCACAGCGTGATGGGGCACAGTCACAGAGTGATGGGGCACACTCACAGCGTGATGGGGCACACTCACAGCGTGATGGGGCACACTCACAGCGTGATGGGGCACACTCACAGCGTGATGGGGCACAGTCACAGCATGATGGGGCACAGTCACAGCGTGATGGGGCACACTCACAGCGTGATGGGGCACAGTCACAGCATGATGGGGCACAGTCACAGCGTGATGGGGCACACTCACTGCATGATGGGGCAGACTCACAGCGTGGTGGGGCACACTCACAGCGTGATGGGGCACAGACACAGCGTGATGGGGCACACTCACAGCGTGATGCGGCACACTCACAGCGTGATGGGGCACAGTCACATCATGATGGAGCACACTCACAGCGTGATGGGGCACACTCACAGCGTGATGGGGCACACTCACAGCGTGATGGGGCACACTCACAGCGTGATGGGGCACAGTCACAGCGTGATGGGGCACATACACAGTGTCATGGGGCACTCTCACAGTGTGATGGGACACACTCACAGCATGATGGGACACACTCACAGTGTGATGGGGCACAGTCACAGCGTGATGGGGCACAGTCACATCATGATGGAGCACACTCACAGCGTGATGGGGCACACTCACAGCGTGATGGGGCACAGTCGCAGCGTGATGGGGCACAGTCACAGCGTGATGGGGCACACTCACAGCGTGATGGGGCACACTCACAGCGTGATGGGGCACACTCACAGCGTGATGGAGCACACTCACAGCGTGATGGGGAATACTCACAGTGTGATGGGGCACACTCACAGCGTGAGGAGGCACAGTCACAGCGTGATGGGGCACACTCACAGCGTGATGGGGCACAGTCACAGAGTGATGGGGCACACTCACAGCGTGATGGGGCACACTCACAGCGTGATGGGGCACACTCACAGCGTGATGGGGCACAGTCACAGCATGATGGGGCACACTCACTGCATGAAGGGGCACACTCACAGCGTGGTGGTGCACACTCACAGCGTGATGGGGCACAGACACAGCGTGATGGGGCACACTCACAGCGTGATGCGGCACACTCACAGCGTGATGGGGCACAGTCACAGCGTGATGGGGCACAGTCACATCATGATGGAGCACACTCACAGCGTGATGGGGCACACTCACAGCGTGATGGGGCACACTCACAGCGTGATGGGGCACACTCACAGCGTGATGGGGCACAGTCACAGCGTGATGGGGCACATACACAGTGTGATGGGGCACACTCACAGTGTGATGGGACACACTCACAGCATGATGGGACACACTCACAGTGTGATGGGGCACACTCACAGCGTGATGGGGCACACTCACAGCGTGATGGAGCACACTCACAGCGTGATGGGGCACACTCACAGCGTGATGGGGCACATTCACAGCGTGATGGGGCTCAGACACAGTGTGATGGGGCACACTCACAGTGTGATGGGACACACTCACAGCGTGATGGGGCACAGTCACAGCATGATGGGTCACATTCACAGCGTGATGGGGCACATTCACAGCGTGATGGGGCTCAGACACAGTGTGATGGGGCACACTCACAGTGTGATGGGGCACACTCACAGCGTGATGGAGCACACTCACAGCGTGATGGGGCACAGTCACAGCATGATGGGTCACATTCACAGCGTGATGGGGCACACTCACAGCGTGATGGGCCCCACTCACAGCGTGGTGGGGCACACTCACAGCGTGACGGGGCACAGTCACAGCATGATGGTGCACAGTCACAGCGTGATTGGGCACACTCACAGCGTGATGGGGCACAGTCACAGCGTGATGGTGCACAGTCACAGCGTGATGGGGCACAGTCACAGCGTGATGGGGCACACTCACAGCGCGATGGGTCACACTCACAGCGTGATGGGGCACACTCACAGCGTGATGGGGCACACTCACAGCGTGATGGGGCACACTCACAGCGTGATGGGGCACACTCACAGCGTGATGGGGAACACTCACAGCGTGATGGGGCACACTCACAGCGTGATGGGGCACAGTCACAGCATGATGGTGCACACTCACAGCGTGATGAGGCACACTCACAGCGTGATGGTGCACACTCACAGCGTGATGAGGCACACTCACAGCGTGATGAGGCACAGTCACAGCGTGATGGGGCACTGACACAGTGTGATGGGGCACACTCACAGAGTGATGGAGCACACTCACAGCGTGATGGGGCACAGTCACAGCGTGATGGGGCACACTCTCAGCGTGATGGGGCACAGTCACAGCGTGATGGGGCACAGTCACAGCGTGATGGGGCACAGTCACAGCGTGATGGGGCACACTCTCAGCGTGATGGGGCACACTCACAGCGTGATGGGGCACACTCACAGCGTGATGGGGCACACACACAGCGTGATGGGGCACACTCACAGCATGATGGGGCACACTCACAGCGTGATGGGGCACACTCACAGCATGATGGGGCACACTCACAGCGTGATGGGGCACACTCACAGTGTGATGGGGCACACTCACAGCATGATGGGGCACACTCACTGCATGATGGGGCACACTCACAGCGTGGTGGGGCACACTCACAGCGTGATGGGGCACAGTCACAGCGTGATGGGGCACAGTCACAGCGTGATGGGGCACACTCACAGCGTGATGGGGCACACTCACAGCGTGATGGGGCATACTCACAGCGTGATGGGGCACAGTCACAGCGTGATGGGGCACAGTCACAGCGTGATGGGGCACAGTCACAGCATGATGGGGCACACTCACAGCGTGATGGGCCACACTCACAGCGTGGTGGGGCACAGTCACAGCGTGATGGGGCACACTCACAGCGTGATGGGGCTCACGCACAGCGTGATGGGGCTCACTCACAGCGTGATGGGGCACACTCACAACGTGATGGGGCACAGTCACAGCGTGATGGGGCACACTCACAGCGTGATGGGGCACAGTCACAGCGTGATGGAGCACACTCACAGCGTGATGGGGCACACTCACAGCGTGATGGGGCACACTCACAGCGTGATGGAGCACACTCACAGCGTGATGGGCCACACTCACAGCGTGATGGGGCACAGTCACAGCGTGATGGGGCACAGTCACAGCGTGATGGGGCACAGTCACAGCGTGATGGGGCACACTCACAGCGTGATGGGGCACACTCACAGTGTGATGGGCCACACTCACAGCGTGATGGGGCACAGTCACAGCGTGATGGGGCACAGTCACAGCGTGATGGGGCACAGTCACAGCGTGATGGGGCACACTCACAGCGTGATGGGGCACACTCACAGCGTGATGGGGCACACTCACAGCGTGATGGGGCACACTCACAGCGTGATGGGGCACAGTCACAGCGTGATGGGGCACACTCACAGCGTGATGGGCCCTACTCACAGCGTGGTGGGGCACACTCACAGCGTGGTGGGGCACACTCACAGCGTGATGGGGCACAGTCACAGCATGATGGGGCACAGTCACAGCGAGATGGGGCACACTCACAGCGTGATGGGCCCCACTCACAGCGTGGTGGGGCACAATCACAGCGTGATGGGGCACAGTAACAGCATGATGGGGCACACACACAGCGTGACGGGGCACAGTCACAGCATGATGGTGCACAGTCACAGCGTGATTGGGCACACTCACAGCGTGATGGGGCACAGTCACAGCATGATGGTGCACAGTCACAGCGTGATGGGGCACAGTCACAGCGTGATGGGGCACACTCACAGCGCGATGGGTCACACTCACAGCGTGATGGGGCACACTCACAGCGTGATGGGGCACACTCACAGCATGATGGGGCACAGTCACAGAGTGATGGGGCACAAACACAGCGTTATGGGGCACACTCACAGCGTGATGGGGCATACTCACAGCGTGATGAGGCACACTCACAGCATGATGGGGCACACTCACAGCGTGATGAGGCACACTCACAGCGTGATGGGGCACACTCACAGCGTGTTGGGGCACTGTCACAGCGTGATGGGCACACTCACAGCATGATGGGGCACACTCACAGCTTGATGAGGCACAGTCACAGTGTGATGGGGCACACTCACAGCGTGGTGGGGCACAGTCACAGCGTGATGAGGCACACTCACAGCGTGATGGGGCACACTCACAGCGTGATGAGGCACCCTCACAACGTGATGGGCCACAGTCACAGCGTGATGGGGCACTGTCACAGCGTGATGGGGCACACTCACAGCGTGATGGCGCACACTTACAGCGTGATGAGGCACCCTCACAAATTGATGGGGCACACTCTAAGCGTGTTGGGGCACTGTCACAGCGTGATGGGGCACACTCACAGCGTGGTGGGGCACTGTCACAGCGTGATGGGGCACACTCACAGCATGATGGGTCACACTCACAGCATGATGGGGCACACTCCCAGCGTGATGAGGCACACTCACAGCGTGATGGGACACACTCACAGCGTGATGGGGCACACTCACAGCGTGATGGGCCACACTCACAGCGTGATGGGCCACACTCACAGCGTGATGGGGCAAACTCACAGCGTTATGGGGCACACTCACTGCGTGATGGGGCACACTCACAGCGTGATGGGGCACACTCACAGCGTGATGGGGAACACTCACAGCGTGATGGGGCACAGTCACAGCGTGATGGGGCACACTCACAGCGTGATGGGGGGCACAGTCACAGCGTGATGGAGCACACTCACAGCGTGGTGGGGCACACTCACAGCGTGATGGGGCACCCTCACAGCGTGATGGGGCACACTCACAGCGTGATGGGGCACTCTCACAGCGTGGTGGGGCACTCTCACAGCGTGGTGGGGCACACTCACAGCATGATGGGACACACTCACAGCGTGATGGGGCACACTCACAGCGTGGTGGGGCACACTCACAGCATGATGGGACACACTCACAGCGTGGTGGGGCACACTCATAGCATGATGGGGCACACTCACAGCGTGATGGGGCACACACACAGCGTGATGGGGCACACTCACAGTGTGATGGGGCACACTCACAGCGTGATGGGCACAGTCACAGCGTGATGGGACACACTCAAAGCGTGATGGGGCACACTCACAGCGTGATGGGGCACACTCACAGCGTGATGGGACACACTCACAGCGTGATGGGGCACACTCACAGCGTGATGGGGCACACACACAGCGTGATGGGGCACACTCACAGCGTGATGGGGCACAGTCACAGCGTGATGGGGTACACTCACAGCGTGATGGGGCACAGTCACAGCGTGATGGGGCACAGTCACAGCGTGATGGGGCACACACACAGCATGATGAGGCACACTCACAGCGTTATGGGGCACACTCAGAGCGTGGTGGGGCACAATCACAGCGTGATGGGGCACACTCACAGCGTGATGGGGCACACTCACAGCATGATGGGGCACACACACAGCATGATGAGGCACACTCACAGCGTTATGGGGCACACTCAGAGCGTGGTGGGGCACAATCACAGCGTGATGGGGCACACTCACAGCGTGATGGGGCACACTCACAGCGTGATGGGGCACACTCACAGCGTGATGGGGCACACTCACAGCGTGATGGGGCACACTCACAGCGTGATGGGGCACACTCACAGCGTGATGGGGCACACTCACAGCGTGATGGGGCACAGTCACAGCGTGATGGGGCACATTCAGAGCGTGATGGGGCACACTCACAGCGTGATGTGGCACAGTCACAGCGTGATGGGGCACATTCACAGCATGATGGGGCACACTCACAGCGTGATGGGGCACAGTCACAGCGTGATGGGGCACACTCACAGCGCGATGGGTCACACTCACAGCGTGATGGGGCACACTCACAGCGTGATGGGGCACACTCACAGCGTGATGGGGCACACTCACAGCGTGATGGGGCACACTCACAGCGTGATGGGGAACACTCACAGCGTGATGGGGCACACTCACAGCGTGATGGGGCACAGTCACAGCATGATGGTGCACACTCACAGCGTGATGAGGCACACTCACAGCGTGATGGTGCACACTCACAGCGTGATGAGGCACACTCACAGCGTGATGAGGCACAGTCACAGCGTGATGGGGCACTGACACAGTGTGATGGGGCACACTCACAGAGTGATGGAGCACACTCACAGCGTGATGGGGCACAGTCACAGCGTGATGGGGCACACTCTCAGCGTGATGGGGCACAGTCACAGCGTGATGGGGCACAGTCACAGCGTGATGGGGCACAGTCACAGCGTGATGGGGCACACTCTCAGCGTGATGGGGCACACTCACAGCGTGATGGGGCACACTCACAGCGTGATGGGGCACACACACAGCGTGATGGGGCACACTCACAGCATGATGGGGCACACTCACAGCGTGATGGGGCACACTCACAGCATGATGGGGCACACTCACAGCGTGATGGGGCACACTCACAGTGTGATGGGGCACACTCACAGCATGATGGGGCACACTCACTGCATGATGGGGCACACTCACAGCGTGGTGGGGCACACTCACAGCGTGATGGGGCACAGTCACAGCGTGATGGGGCACAGTCACAGCGTGATGGGGCACACTCACAGCGTGATGGGGCACACTCACAGCGTGATGGGGCATACTCACAGCGTGATGGGGCACAGTCACAGCGTGATGGGGCACAGTCACAGCGTGATGGGGCACAGTCACAGCATGATGGGGCACACTCACAGCGTGATGGGCCACACTCACAGCGTGGTGGGGCACAGTCACAGCGTGATGGGGCACACTCACAGCGTGATGGGGCTCACGCACAGCGTGATGGGGCTCACTCACAGCGTGATGGGGCACACTCACAACGTGATGGGGCACAGTCACAGCGTGATGGGGCACACTCACAGCGTGATGGGGCACAGTCACAGCGTGATGGAGCACACTCACAGCGTGATGGGGCACACTCACAGCGTGATGGGGCACACTCACAGCGTGATGGAGCACACTCACAGCGTGATGGGCCACACTCACAGCGTGATGGGGCACAGTCACAGCGTGATGGGGCACAGTCACAGCGTGATGGGGCACAGTCACAGCGTGATGGGGCACACTCACAGCGTGATGGGGCACACTCACAGTGTGATGGGCCACACTCACAGCGTGATGGGGCACAGTCACAGCGTGATGGGGCACAGTCACAGCGTGATGGGGCACAGTCACAGCGTGATGGGGCACACTCACAGCGTGATGGGGCACACTCACAGCGTGATGGGGCACACTCACAGCGTGATGGGGCACACTCACAGCGTGATGGGGCACAGTCACAGCGTGATGGGGCACACTCACAGCGTGATGGGCCCTACTCACAGCGTGGTGGGGCACACTCACAGCGTGGTGGGGCACACTCACAGCGTGATGGGGCACAGTCACAGCATGATGGGGCACAGTCACAGCGAGATGGGGCACACTCACAGCGTGATGGGCCCCACTCACAGCGTGGTGGGGCACAATCACAGCGTGATGGGGCACAGTAACAGCATGATGGGGCACACACACAGCGTGACGGGGCACAGTCACAGCATGATGGTGCACAGTCACAGCGTGATTGGGCACACTCACAGCGTGATGGGGCACAGTCACAGCATGATGGTGCACAGTCACAGCGTGATGGGGCACAGTCACAGCGTGATGGGGCACACTCACAGCGCGATGGGTCACACTCACAGCGTGATGGGGCACACTCACAGCGTGATGGGGCACACTCACAGCATGATGGGGCACAGTCACAGAGTGATGGGGCACAAACACAGCGTTATGGGGCACACTCACAGCGTGATGGGGCATACTCACAGCGTGATGAGGCACACTCACAGCATGATGGGGCACACTCACAGCGTGATGAGGCACACTCACAGCGTGATGGGGCACACTCACAGCGTGTTGGGGCACTGTCACAGCGTGATGGGCACACTCACAGCATGATGGGGCACACTCACAGCTTGATGAGGCACAGTCACAGTGTGATGGGGCACACTCACAGCGTGGTGGGGCACAGTCACAGCGTGATGAGGCACACTCACAGCGTGATGGGGCACACTCACAGCGTGATGAGGCACCCTCACAACGTGATGGGCCACAGTCACAGCGTGATGGGGCACTGTCACAGCGTGATGGGGCACACTCACAGCGTGATGGCGCACACTTACAGCGTGATGAGGCACCCTCACAAATTGATGGGGCACACTCTAAGCTTGTTGGGGCACTGTCACAGCGTGATGGGGCACACTCACAGCGTGGTGGGGCACTGTCACAGCGTGATGGGGCACACTCACAGCATGATGGGTCACACTCACAGCATGATGGGGCACACTCCCAGCGTGATGAGGCACACTCACAGCGTGATGGGACACACTCACAGCGTGATGGGGCACACTCACAGCGTGATGGGCCACACTCACAGCGTGATGGGCCACACTCACAGCGTGATGGGGCAAACTCACAGCGTTATGGGGCACACTCACTGCGTGATGGGGCACACTCACAGCGTGATGGGGCACACTCACAGCGTGATGGGGAACACTCACAGCGTGATGGGGCACAGTCACAGCGTGATGGGGCACACTCACAGCGTGATGGGGGGCACAGTCACAGCGTGATGGAGCACACTCACAGCGTGGTGGGGCACACTCACAGCGTGATGGGGCACCCTCACAGCGTGATGGGGCACACTCACAGCGTGATGGGGCACTCTCACAGCGTGGTGGGGCACTCTCACAGCGTGGTGGGGCACACTCACAGCATGATGGGACACACTCACAGCGTGATGGGGCACACTCACAGCGTGGTGGGGCACACTCACAGCATGATGGGACACACTCACAGCGTGGTGGGGCACACTCATAGCATGATGGGGCACACTCACAGCGTGATGGGGCACACACACAGCGTGATGGGGCACACTCACAGTGTGATGGGGCACACTCACAGCGTGATGGGCACAGTCACAGCGTGATGGGACACACTCACAGCGTGATGGGGCACACTCACAGCGTGATGGGGCACACTCACAGCGTGATGGGACACACTCACAGCGTGATGGGGCACACTCACAGCGTGATGGGGCACACACACAGCGTGATGGGGCACACTCACAGCGTGATGGGGCACAGTCACAGCGTGATGGGGTACACTCACAGCGTGATGGGGCACAGTCACAGCGTGATGGGGCACAGTCACAGCGTGATGGGGCACACACACAGCATGATGAGGCACACTCACAGCGTTATGGGGCACACTCAGAGCGTGGTGGGGCACAATCACAGCGTGATGGGGCACACTCACAGCGTGATGGGGCACACTCACAGCATGATGGGGCACACACACAGCATGATGAGGCACACTCACAGCGTTATGGGGCACACTCAGAGCGTGGTGGGGCACAATCACTGCGTGATGGGGCACACTCACAGCGTGATGGGGCACACTCACAGCGTGATGGGGCACACTCACAGCGTGATGGGGCACACTCACAGCGTGATGGGGCACACTCACAGCGTGATGGGGCACACTCACAGCGTGATGGGGCACACTCACAGCGTGATGGGGCACATTCAGAGCGTGATGGGGCACACTCACAGCGTGATGTGGCACAGTCACAGCGTGATGGGGCACATTCACAGCATGATGGGGCACACTCACAGCGTGATGGGGCACAGTCACAGCGTGATGGGGCACACTCACAGCGTGACGGGGCACAGTCACAGCGTGATGGGGTACACTCACAGCGTGATTGAGCACACTCACAGCGTGATGGGGCACACTCACAGCGTGATGGGGCACACTCACAGCGTGATGGGGCACACTCACAGCGTGATGGAGCACACTCACAGCGTGATGGGGCACACTCAGAGCGTGGTGGGGCACACTCACAGCGTGATGGGTCACACTCACAGCGTGATGGAGCACACTCACAGCGTGATGGGGCACACTCACAGCGTGATGGGGCACACTCACAGCGTGATGGGGCACAGTCACAGCGTGATGGGGCACACTCACAGTGTGATGAGTCACACTCACAGAGGGATGGGGCACAGTCACAGCGTGATGGGGCACAGTCACAGCGTGATGGGTCACACTCACAGCGTGATGGGGCACAGTCACAGTGTGATGGGGCACACTCACAGCGTGAGGGGGCACAGTCACAGCGTGATGGGGCACACTCACAGCGTGATGGGTCACAGTCACAGCGTGATGGGGCACACTCACAGCGTGATGGAGCACACTCACAGCGTGATGGGGCACACTCACAGCGTGATGGGGCACACTCACAGCGTGATGGAGCACACTCACTGCGTGATGGGGCACAGTCACAGCGTGATGGGGCACAGACACAGTGTGATGGGGCACACTCACAGCGTGAGGGGGCACAGTCACAGCGTGATGGGGCACACTCACAGCGTGATGGGTCACAGTCACAGCGTGATGGGGCACACTCACAGCGTGATGGAGCACACTCACTGTGTGATGGGGCGCACTCACAGCGTGATGGGGCACACTCACAGCGTGACGGGTCACACTCACAGCGTGATGGGGCACAGTCACAGCGTGATGGGGCACAGTCACAGCTTGATGGGGCACAGACACAGTGTGATGGGGCACACTCACAGTGTGATGGGGCACACTCACAGCGTGAGGGGGCACAGTCACAGAGTGATGGGTCACACTCACAGCGTGATGGGGCACCGTCACAGCTTGATGGGGTTCAGTCACATCGTGATGGGGCACAGTCGCAGCGTGATGGGGCACACTCACAGCGTGATGGGGCACACTTACAGCGTGATGGGGCACACTTACAGCGTGATGGGGCACACTTACAGCGTGATGGGGCACACTCAAAGCGTGATGGGAGACACTCACAGCGTGATGGGGCACACTCACAGCGTGATGGGGCACAGTCACAGCGTGATGGGGCACAGTCACAGCGTGATGGGGCACACTCACAGCGTGATGGGGCACACTCACAGAGTGATGGGGCACACTCACAGCGTGATGGGGCACACTCAAAGCGTGATGGGAGACACTCACAGCGTGATGGGGCACACTCACAGCGTGATGGGGCACAGTCACAGCGTGATGGGACACAGTCACAGCGTGATGGGGCACACTCACAGCGTGATGGGGCACACTCACAGCGTGATGGGGCACACTCACAGCGTGATGGGGCACACTCACAGCGTGATGGGGCACAGTCACAGCGTGATGGGTCACACTCACAGCGTGATGGGGCACACTCACAGCGTGATGGGGCACAGTCACAGCGTGATGGGGCACACTCACAGCGTGATGGGGCACAGTCACAGCGTGATGGGGCACAGTCACAGCGTGATGGGCCACACTCACAGCATGATGGGTCACAGTCACAGCGTGATGGGGCACACTCACAGCGTGATGGGGCACAGTCACAGCGTGATGGGTCACACTCACAGCGTGATGGGGCACACTCACAGCGTGATGGGGCACAGTCACAGCGTGATGGGCCACACTCACAGCATGATGGGTCACACTCACAGCGTGATGGGGCACAGTCACAGCGTGATGGGGCACAGTCACAGCGTGATGGGGCACACTCACAGCGTGATGGGGCACAGTCACAGCGTGATGGGTCACACTCACAGCGTGATGGGGCACAGTCACAGCGTGGTGGGGCACACTCACAGCGTGATGGGGCACACTCACAGAGTGATGGGGCACAGTCACAGCGTGATGGGGCACACTCACAGCGTGATGGGGCGCACTCACAGCGTGATGGGGCACAGTCACAGCGTGATGGGGCACAGTCACAGCGTGATGGGTCACACTCACAGCGTGATGGGGCACAGTCACAGCGTGATGGGGCACAGTCACAGCGTGATGGGAGACACTCACAGCGTGATGGGGCACAGTCACAGCGTGATGGGGCACAGTCACAGCGTGATGGGTCACACTCACAGCGTGATGGGGCACAGTCACAGCGTGATGGGGCACACTGACAGCGTGATGGGGCACAGTCACAGCGTGATGGGGCACAGTCACAGCGTGATGGGGCACAGTCACAGCGTGATGGGGCACACTCACAGCGTGATGGGGCACAGTCACAGCGTGATGGGGCACACTTACAGCGTGATGGGGCACACTCAAAGCATGATGGGACACACTCACAGCGTGATGGTGCACAGTCACACCGTGATGGGGCACACTCACAGCGTGATGGTGCACAGTCACAGCGTGATGGGGCACACTCACAGCGTGATGGGGCACAGTCACAGCGTGATGGGTCACACTCACAGCGTGATGGGGCACAGTCACAGCTTGATGGGGCACAGTATCATCATGATGGGGAACAGTCACAGAGTGATGGGGCACACTTACAGCGTGATGGGGCACACTCACAGCGTGATGGGACACACTCAAAGCATGATGGGACACACTCACAGCGTGATGGGTCAAACTCACAGTGTGATGGGGCACAGTCACAGCGTGATGGGGCACACTCACAGCGTGATGGGGCTCACTCACAGCGTGATGGGGCACACTCACAGCGTGATGGGGCACACTCACAGCGTGATGGGGCACACTCACAGCGTGATGGGGCTCACTCACAGCGTGATGGGGCACACTCACAGCGTGATGGGGCATACTCACAGCGTGATGGGGCACACTCACAGCGTGATGGGACACACTCACAGCGTGATGGGGCACACTCACAGCGTGATGGGGCACACTCAAAGCATGATGGGACACACTCACAGCGTGATGAGGCACACTCACAGCGTGATGCGGCACACTCACAGCGTGATGGGGCACACTCACAGCGTGATGGGGCACAGTCACAGCGTGATGGGGCACAGTCACAGCGTGATGCGGCACACTCACAGCGTGATGGGGCACACTCACAGCGTGATGGGGCACAGTCACAGCGTGATGGGGCAAAGTCACAGCGTGATGGGGCACACACACAGCGTGATGGGCACACTCACAGTGTGATGGGGCACACTCACAGCGTGATGGGGCACAGTCACAGTGTGATGGGGCACACTCACAGCGTGATGGGGCACACTCACAGCGTGATGGGGCACACTCACAGCGTGATGGGGCACAGTCACAGCGCGATGGGGCACACTCACAGTGTGATGGGGCACACTCACAGCGTGGTGGGGCACAGTCACAGCATGCGGGGGCACATTTACAGCGTGATGGGGCACACTCACAGCGTGATGGGGCACACTCACAGCGTGATGGGGCACAGTCACAGCGTGATGGGGCACAGTCACAGCGTGATGGAGCACAGTCACAGCGTGATGGGGCACACTCACAGCGTGATGGGTCATACTCACAGCGTGATGGGGCACAGTCACAGCGTGATGGGGCACACTCACAGCGTGGTGGGGCACAGTCACAGCGTGATGGGGCACACTCACAGCGTGATGGGGCACACTCACAGCGTGATGGGGCACAGTCACAGCGCGATGGGGCACACTCACAGCGTGATGGGGCACACTCACAGTGTGATGGGGCACACTCACAGCGTGGTGGGGCACAGTCACAGCATGCGGGGGCACATTTACAGCGTGATGGGGCACACTCACAGCGTGATGGGGCACACTCACAGAGTGATGGGGCACAGTCACAGCGTGATGGGGCACACTCACAGCGTGATGGGGCACAGTCACAGCGTGATGGAGCACAGTCACAGCGTGATGGGGCACACTCACAGAGTGATGGGGCACAGTCACAGAGTGATGGGGCACAGTCACAGAGTGATGGGGCACACTCACAGCGTGATGGGGCACACTCACAGCGTGATGGGGCACACTCACAGCGTGATGGGGCACAGTCACAGCGTGATGGGGCACAGTCACAGAGTGATGGGGCACACTCACAGCGTGATGGGGCACACTCACAGCGTGATGGGGCACAGTCACAGCGTGATGGGGCACACTCACAGCATGATGGGGCACACTCACAGCGTGACGGGGCACAGTCACAGAATGATGGAGCACAGTCACAGCGTGATGGAGCACACTCACAGCATGATGGAGCACAGTCACAGTTTGATGGAGCACAGTCACAGCGTGATGGGGCACACTCACAGCATGATGGGGCACACTCACAGCGTGATGGAGCACAGTCACAGCGTGATGGAGCACAGTCACAGCGTGATGGAGCACAGTCACAGCGTGATGGAGCACACTCAAAGCGTGATGGAGCACAGTCACAGCGTGATGGAGCACAGTCACAGCGTGATGGGGCACACTCACAGCTTGATGGGGCACACTCACAGCGTGATGGAGCACAGTCACAGCGTGATGGAGCACAGTCACAGCGTGATGGGGCACACTCACAGCATGATGGGGCACACTCACAGCGTGATGGGGATACACTCACAGCGTGATGGGGCACACTCACAGCATGATGGGGCACGCTCTCAGCGTGATGGGGCACAGTCACAGCGTGATGGGGCACACTCACAGCGTGATGGGGCACAGTCACAGCGTGATGGGGCACAGTCACAGCGTGATGGAGCACAGTCACAGTGTGATGGAGCACAGTCACAGCATGATGGGGCACACTCACAGCGTGATGGGGCACAGTCACAGCGTGATGGGGCACAGTCACAGCGTGATGGAGCACACTCACAGCGTGATGGAGCACACTCACAGCGTGATGGAGCACACTCACAGCGTGATGGGGCACACTCACAGAGTGATGGGGCACAGTCACAGCGTGATGGGGCACACTCACAGAGTGGTGGGGCACTGTCACAGCGTGATGGGGCACACTCACAGCGTGATGGGGCACACTCACAGCATGATGGGGCACACTCACAGGGTGATGGGGCACACTCACAGCGTGATGAGGCACAGTCACAGCGTGATGGGGCACACTCACAGCGTGATGGGGCACAGTCACAGCGTGATGGGGCACACTCACAGCGTGATGGGGCACACTCACTGCGTGATGGGGCACACTCACAGCGTGATGGGGCACACTCACAGCGTGATGGGGCACAGTCACAGCGTGATGGGGCACAGTCACAGCGTGATGGGGCACACTCACAGCGTGATGGGCCACACTCATAGCGTGGTGGGGCACGCTCTCAGCGTGATGGGGCACAGTCACAGCGTGATGGGGCACACTCACAGCGTGATGGGGCACACTCACAGTGTGATGGGGCACACTCACAGCGTGATGGGGCACAGTCACAGCGTGATGGGGCACACTCACAGCGTGATGGGGCACACTCACAGCGTGATGGGGCACAGTCACAGCGTGATGGGGCACACTCACAGCGTGATGGGCCACACTCACAGCGTGGTGGGGCACGCTCTCAGCGTGATGGGGCACAGTCACAGCGTGATGGGGCAAACTCACAGTGTGATGGGGCACACTTACAGCGTGATGGAGCACAGTCACAGCGTGATGGGGCACAGTCACAGCGTGATGGAGCACACTCACAGTGTGATGGGGCACACTCACAGCGTGATGGAGCACAGTCACAGCGTGATGGGCACACACACAGCGTGATGGGGAACACTCATAGCGTGGTGGGGCACGCTCTCAGCGTGATGGGCACACTCACAGCGTGATGGAGCACAGTCACAGCGTGATGGGACACACTCACAGCGTGATGGGCACACTCACAGCGTGATGGAGCACAGTCACAGCGTGATGGGGCACACTCACAGTGTGATGGGGCACACTCACAGCGTGATGGAGCACAGTCACAGCGTGATGGGGCACAGTCACAGAGTGATGGGGCACACTCACAGCGTGATGGAGCAGACTCACAGCGTGATGGAGCACACTCACAGAGTGATGGGACACACTCACAGCGTGATGGGGCACACTCACAGCGTGATGAGGCACACTCACAGCGTGATGGGGCACAGTCACAGCGTGATGGAGCACACTCACAGCGTGATGGGACACACTCACAGTGTGGTGGGGCACGCTCTCAGCGTGATGGGGCACAGTCACAGCGTGATGGGGCACAGTCACAGCGTGATGGGCCACACTCATAGCGTGATGGAGCACACTCATAGCGTGATGGAGCACACTCACAGCGTGATGGGGCACAGTCACAGCGTGATGGGGCACACTCACAGCGTGGTGGGGCACGCTCTCAGCGTGATGGGCACACTCACAGCGTGATGGAGCACAGTCACAGCGTGATGGGACACACTCACAGCGTGATGGGACACACTCACAGCGTGATGGGACACACTCACAGCGTGATGGGACACACTCACAGTGTGATGGGACACAATCACAGCGTGATGGGACACACTCACAGCGTGATGGGACACACTCACAGCGTGATGGGCCACACTCATAGCGTGGTGGGGCACACTCACAGCGTGATGGGACACACTCTCAGCGTGATGGGTCATACTCACAGCGTGATGGGGCACAGTCACAGCGTGATGGGGCACAGTCACAGCGTGATGGAGCACAGTCACAGCGTGATGGGGCACAGTCACAGCGTGATGGGGCACAGTCACAGCGTGATGGAGCACAGTCACAGCGTGATGGGGCACAGTCACAGCGTGATGGCGCACAGTCACAGCGTGATGGGGCACAGTCACAGCGTGATGGGGCACACTCACAGCGTGGTGGGGCACACTCACAGCGTGGTGGGGCACTGTCACAGCGTGATGGGGCACACTCACAGCGTGATGGGGCACAGTCACAGCGTGATGGGGCACAGTCACAGCGTGATGGGGCACAGTCACAGCGTGATGGGGCACACTTACAGCGTGATGCGGCACAGTCACAGCGTGATGGGGCACAGTCACAGCGTGATGGGGCACACTCACAGCGTGATGGGTCACACACTTACAGCGTGATGCGGCACAGTCACAGCGTGATGGGGAACAGTCACAGCGTGATGGGGCACACTCACAGTGTGATGGGGGACTCTCACAGCGTGATGGGACACACTCACAGCGTGATGAGGCACACTCACAGCGTGATGTGGCACAGTCACAGTGTGATGGGGCACACTCACAGCGTGATGGGGCACAATCACAGCGTGATGGGCCACAGTCACAGCGTGATGGGGCACACTCACAGCGTGGTGGGGCACTGTCACAGCGTGATGGGACACACTCACAGCGTGATGGGGCACACTCACAGCGTGATGGGGCACACTCACAGCGTGGTGGGGCACTGTCACAGCGTGATGGGGCAGACTCACAGCGTGATGGGGCACACTCACAGCATGATGGGGCACAGGCACAGCGTGATGGGACACACTCACAGCGTGATGGGGCACACTCACAGCGTGATGGGGCACACACACAGCGTGATGGGGCACAGTCACAGCGTGATGGGGCACAGTCACAGCTTGATGGGGCACAGTCACATCATGATGGGGAACAGTCACAGAGTGATGGGGCACACTCACAGCGTGGTGGGGCACACTCACAGCGTGATGGGGCACACTCAAAGCATGATGGGACACACTCACAGCATGATGGGGCACACTCACAGCGTGGTGGGGCACTGTCACAGCGTGATGGGGCACACTCACAGCGTGATGGGGCACAGTCACAGCGTGATGGGGCACAGTCACAGCGTGATGGGGCACACTCACAGCATGATGGGGCACAGGCACAGCGTGATGGGACACACTCACAGCGTGATGGGGCACACTCACAGCGTGATGGGGCACACACACAGCGTGATGGGGCACAGTCACAGCGTGATGGGGCACAGTCACAGCTTGATGGGGCACAGTCACATCATGATGGGGAACAGTCACAGAGTGATGGGGCACACTCACAGCGTGGTGGGGCACACTCACAGCGTGATGGGGCACACTCAAAGCATGATGGGACACACTCACAGCATGATGGGGCACACTCACAGCGTGGTGGGGCACTGTCACAGCGTGATGGGGCACACTCACAGCGTGATGGGGCACAGTCACAGCGTGATGGGGCACAGTCACAGCGTGATGGGGCACACTCACAGTGTGGTGGGGCACTGTCACAGCGTGATGGGGCACACTCACAGCGTAATGGGGCACAGTCACAGCGTGATGGGGCACACTCACAGCGTGATGGGGCACACTCACAGCATGATGGGGCACACTCACAGTGTGATGGGGCACACTCACAGCGTGATGGGGCAGAGTCACAGCGTGATGGGGCACACTAACAGCGTGATGAGGCACACTCACAGCGTGATGGGGCACTCTCACAGCGTGATGGGGCACACTAACAGCGTGATGAGGCACACTCACAGCGTGATGGGTCACATTCACAGCGTGATGGGGTACAGTCACAGCGTGATGGGGCACACTCACAGCGTGATGGGGCACAGTCACAGCGTGATGGGGCACACTCACAGCGTGATGGGGCACACACACAGCGTGATGGGGCACACTCACAGTGTGATGGGGCACACTCACAGCGTGATGGGGCACACTCACAGCGTGATGGGGCACACTCACAGTGTGATGGGGCACACTCACAGCGTGATGGGGCACACTCAAAGCGTGATGGGGCACAGTCACAGAGTGATGGGGCACACTCACCGCGTGATGGGGCACACTCACAGCGTGATGGCGCACACTCACAGAGTGATGGGGCACAGTCACAGCGTGATGGGCCACAGTCACAGCGTGATGTGGCACAGTCACAGCGTGATGGAGCACACTCACAGCGTGATGGGGCACACTCACAGAGTGATGGGGCACAGTCACAGCGTGATGGAGCACACTCACAGCGTGATGGGGCACACTCACAGCGTGATGGGGCACACTCACAGTGTGATGGGGCACACTCACAGCGTGATGGGGCAGAGTCACAGCGTGATGGGGCACACTAACAGCATGATGAGGCACACTCACAGCGTGATGGGGCACTCTCACAGCGTGATGGGGCACACTAACAGCGTGATGAGGCACACTCACAGCGTGATGGGTCACATTCACAGCGTGATGGGGTACAGTCACAGCGTGATGGGGCACACTCACAGCGTGATGGGGCACAGTCACAGCGTGATGGGGCACACTCACAGAGTGATGGGGCACACACACAGCGTGATGGGGCACACTCACAGCGTGATGGGGCACACTCACAGCGTGATGGGGCACACTCACAGCGTGATGGGGCACACTCACAGCGTGATGGGGCACACTCACAGTGTGATGGGGCACACTCACAGCGTGATGGGGCACACTCAAAGCGTGATGGGGCACAGTCACAGAGTGATGGGGCACACTCACCGCGTGATGGGGCACACTCACAGCGTGATGGCGCACACTCACAGAGTGATGGGGCACAGTCACAGCGTGATGGGCCACAGTCACAGCGTGATGTGGCACAGTCACAGCGTGATGGAGCACACTCACAGCGTGATGGGGCACACTCACAGAGTGATGGGGCAGAGTCACAGCGTGATGGAGCACAGTCACAGCGTGGTGGGGCACAGTCACAGCGTGATGGGGCACAGTCACAGCGTGATGGGGCACAGTCACAGCGTGATGGGGCACACTCACAGCATGATGGGGCACACTCACAGCGTGATGGAGCACAGTCACAGCGTGATGGGGCACACTCACAGCTTGATGGGGCACACTCACAGCGTGATGGAGCACAGTCACAGCGTGATGGAGCACAGTCACAGCGTGATGGGGCACACTCACAGCATGATGGGGCACGCTCTCAGCGTGATGGGGCACAGTCACAGCGTGATGGGGCACAGTCACAGCGTGATGGAGCACAGTCACAGCGTGATGGAGCACAGTCACAGCATGATGGGGCACACTCACAGCGTGATGGGGCACAGTCACAGCGTGATGGGGCACAGTCACAGCGTGATGGAGCACACTCACAGCGTGATGGAGCACACTCACAGCGTGCTGGAGCACACTCACAGCGTGATGGGGCACACTCACAGAGTGATGGGGCACAGTCACAGCGTGATGGGGCACACTCACAGAGTGGTGGGGCACTGTCACAGCGTGATGGGGCACACTCACAGCGTGATGGGGCACACTCACAGCATGATGGGGCACAGTCACAGCGTGATGGGGCACACTCACAGCGTGATGGGGCACACTCACAGCGTGTTGGGGCACAGTCACAGCGTGATGGGGCACAGTCACAGCGTGATGGGGCACACTCACAGCGTGATGGGGCACACTCACAGCGTGATGGGGCACACTCACAGGGTGATGGGGCACACTCACAGCGTGATGAGGCACAGTCACAGCGTGATGGGGCACACTCACAGCGTGATGGGGCACAGTCACAGCGTGATGGGGCACACTCACAGCGTGATGGGGCACACTCACTGCGTGATGGGGCACACTCACAGCGTGATGGGGCACACTCACAGCGTGATGGGGCACAGTCACAGCGTGATGGGGCACAGTCACAGCGTGATGGGGCACACTCACAGCGTGATGGGCCACACTCATAGCGTGGTGGGGCACGCTCTCAGCGTGATGGGGCACAGTCACAGCGTGATGGGGCACACTCACAGCGTGATGGGGCACACTCACAGTGTGATGGGGCACACTCACAGCGTGATGGGGCACAGTCACAGCGTGATGGGGCACATTCACAGCGTGATGGGGCACACTCACAGCGTGATGGGGCACAGTCACAGTGTGATGGGGCACACTCACAGCGTGATGGGCCACACTCACAGCGTGGTGGGGCACGCTCTCAGCGTGATGGGGCACAGTCACAGCGTGATGGGGCACACTCACAGTGTGATGGGGCACACTTACAGCGTGATGGAGCACAGTCACAGCGTGATGGGGCACAGTCACAGCGTGATGGAGCACACTCACAGTGTGATGGGGCACACTCACAGCGTGATGGAGCACAGTCACAGCGTGATGGGCACACACACAGCGTGATGGGGAACACTCATAGTGTGGTGGGGCACGCTCTCAGCGTGATGGGCACACTCACAGCGTGATGGAGCACAGTCACAGCGTGATGGGACACACTCACAGCGTGATGGGCACACTCACAGCGTGATGGAGCACAGTCACAGCGTGATGGGGCACACTCACAGTGTGATGGGGCACACTCACAGCGTGATGGAGCACAGTCACAGCGTGACGGGGCACAGTCACAGAGTGATGGGGCACACTCACAGCGTGATGGAGCAGACTCACAGCGTGATGGAGCACACTCACAGAGTGATGGGACACACTCACAGCGTGATGGGGCACACTCACAGCGTGATGAGGCACACTCACAGCGTGATGGGGCACAGTCACAGCGTGATGGAGCACACTCACAGCGTGATGGGACACACTCACAGTGTGGTGGGGCACGCTCTCAGCGTGATGGGGCACAGTCACAGCGTGATGGGGCACACTCACAGCGTGATGGGGCACACTCACAGCGTGATGGAGCACACTCATAGCGTGATGGAGCACACTCACAGCGTGATGGGGCACAGTCACAGCGTGATGGGGCACACTCACAGCGTGGTGGGGCACGCTCTCAGCGTGATGGGCACACTCACAGCGTGATGGAGCACAGTCACAGCGTGATGGGACACACTCACAGCGTGATGGGACACACTCACAGCGTGATGGGACACACTCACAGCGTGATGGGACACACTCACAGTGTGATGGGACACACTCAAAGCGTGATGGGACACACTCACAGCGTGATGGGACACACTCACAGCGTGATGGGCCACACTCATAGCGTGGTGGGGCACACTCACAGCGTGATTGGACACACTCTCAGCGTGATGGGTCATACTCACAGCGTGATGGGGCACAGTCACAGCGTGATGGGGCACAGTCACAGCGTGATGGAGCACAGTCACAGCGTGATGGGGCACAGTCACAGCGTGATGGGGCACAGTCACAGCGTGATGGAGCACAGTCACAGCGTGATGGGGCACAGTCACAGCGTGATGGCGCACAGTCACAGCGTGATGGGGCACAGTCACAGCGTGATGGGGCACACTCACAGCGTGGTGGGGCACACTCACAGCGTGGTGGGGCACTGTCACAGCGTGATGGGGCACACTCACAGCGTGATGGGGCACACTCACAGCATGATGGGGCACAGTCACAGCGTGATGGGGCACACTCACAGCGTGATGGGGCACAGTCACAGCGTGATGGGGCACAGTCACAGCGTGATGGGGCACAGTCACAGCGTGATGGGGCACACTCACAGCATGATGGGTCACACTTACAGCGTGATGCGGCACAGTCACAGCGTGATGGGGCACAGTCACAGCGTGATGGGGCACACTCACAGCGTGATGGGTCACACACTTACAGCGTGATGCGGCACAGTCACAGCGTGATGGGGAACAGTCACAGCGTGATGGGGCACACTCACAGTGTGATGGGGGACTCTCACAGCGTGATGGGACACACTCACAGCGTGATGAGGCACACTCACAGCGTGATGTGGCACAGTCACAGTGTGATGGGGCACACTCACAGCGTGATGGGTCACATTCACAGCGAGATGGGGTACAGTCACAGCGTGATGGGGCACACTCACAGCGTGATGGGGCACAGTCACAGCGTGATGGGGCACACTCACAGCGTGATGGGGCACACACACAGCGTGATGGGGCACACTCACAGCGTGATGGGGCACACTCACAGCGTGATGGGGCACACTCACAGCGTGATGGGGCACACTCACAGCGTGATGGGGCACACTCACAGCGTGATGGGGCACACTCAAAGCGTGATGGGGCACAGTCACAGAGTGATGGGGCACACTCACCGCGTGATGGGGCACACTCACAGCGTGATGGCGCACACTCACAGAGTGATGGGGCACAGTCACAGCGTGATGGGCCACAGTCACAGCGTGATGTGGCACAGTCACAGCGTGATGGAGCACACTCACAGCGTGATGGGGCACACTCACAGAGTGATGGGGCACAGTCACAGCGTGATGGAGCACAGTCACAGCGTGGTGGGGCACAGTCACAGCGTGATGGGGCACAGTCACAGCGTGATGGGGCACAGTCACAGCGTGATGGGGCACACTCACAGCATGATGGGGCACACTCACAGCGTGACGGGGCACAGTCACAGAATGATGGAGCACAGTCACAGCGTGATGGAGCACACTCACAGCATGATGGAGCACAGTCACAGCGTGATGGAGCACAGTCACAGCGTGATGGGGCACACTCACAGCATGATGGGGCACACTCACAGCGTGATGGAGCACAGTCACAGCGTGATGGAGCACAGTCACAGCGTGATGGAGCACAGTCACAGCGTGATGGAGCACACTCAAAGCGTGATGGAGCACAGTCACAGCGTGATGGAGCACAGTCACAGCGTGATGGGGCACACTCACAGCTTGATGGGGCACACTCACAGCGTGATGGAGCACAGTCACAGCGTGATGGAGCACAGTCACAGCGTGATGGGGCACACTCACAGCATGATGGGGCACGCTCTCAGCGTGATGGGGCACAGTCACAGCGTGATGGGGCACACTCACAGCGTGATGGGGCACAGTCACAGCGTGATGGGGCACAGTCACAGCGTGATGGAGCACAGTCACAGCGTGATGGAGCACAGTCACAGCATGATGGGGCACACTCACAGCGTGATGGGGCACAGTCACAGCGTGATGGGGCACAGTCACAGCGTGATGGAGCACACTCACAGCGTGATGGAGCACACTCACAGCGTGCTGGAGCACACTCACAGCGTGATGGGGCACACTCACAGAGTGATGGGGCACAGTCACAGCGTGATGGGGCACACTCACAGAGTGGTGGGGCACTGTCACAGCGTGATGGGGCACACTCACAGCGTGATGGGGCACACTCACAGCATGATGGGGCACAGTCACAGCGTGATGGGGCACACTCACAGCGTGATGGGGCACACTCACAGCGTGTTGGGGCACAGTCACAGCGTGATGGGGCACAGTCACAGCGTGATGGGGCACACTCACAGCGTGATGGGGCACACTCACAGCGTGATGGGGCACACACACAGGGTGATGGGGCACACTCACAGCGTGATGAGGCACAGTCACAGCGTGATGGGGCACACTCACAGCGTGATGGGGCACAGTCACAGCGTGATGGGGCACACTCACAGCGTGATGGGGCACACTCACTGCGTGATGGGGCACACTCACAGCGTGATGGGGCACACTCACAGCGTGATGGGGCACAGTCACAGCGTGATGGGGCACAGTCACAGCGTGATGGGTCACACTCACAGCGTGATGGGCCACACTCATAGCGTGGTGGGGCACGCTCTCAGCGTGATGGGGCACAGTCACAGCGTGATGGGGCACACTCACAGCGTGATGGGGCACACTCACAGTGTAATGGTGCACACTCACAGCGTGATGGGGCACAGTCACAGCGTGATGGGGCACATTCACAGCGTGATGGGGCACACTCACAGCGTGATGGGGCACAGTCACAGCGTGATGGGGCACACTCACAGCGTGATGGGCCACCCTCACAGCGTGGTGGGGCACGCTCTCAGCGTGATGGGGCACAGTCACAGCGTGATGGGGCACACTCACAGTGTGATGGGGCACACTTACAGCGTGATGGAGCACAGTCACAGCGTGATGGGGCACAGTCACAGCGTGATGGAGCACACTCACAGTGTGATGGGGCACACTCACAGCGTGATGGAGCACAGTCACAGCGTGATGGGCACACACACAGCGTGATGGGGAACACTCATAGCGTGGTGGGGCACGCTCTCAGCGTGATGGGCACACTCACAGCGTGATGGAGCACAGTCACAGCGTGATGGAGCACAGTCACAGCGTGATGGGACACACTCACAGCGTGATGGAGCACAGTCACAGCGTGATGGGGCACACTCACAGTGTGATGGGGCACACTCACAGCGTGATGGAGCACAGTCACAGCGTGATGGGGCACAGTCACAGAGTGATGGGGCACACTCACAGCGTGATGGAGCAGACTCACAGCGTGATGGAGCACACTCACAGAGTGATGGGACACACTCACAGCGTGATGGGGCACACTCACAGCGTGATGAGGCACACTCACAGCGTGATGGGGCACAGTCACAGCGTGATGGAGCACACTCACAGCGTGATGGGACACACTCACAGTGTGGTGGGGCACGCTCTCAGCGTGAAGGGGCACAGTCACAGCGTGATGGGGCACAGTCACACCGTGATGGGCCACACTCATAGCGTGATGGAGCACACTCATAGCGTGATGGAGCACACTCACAGCGTGATGGGGCACAGTCACAGCGTGATGGGGCACACTCACAGCGTGGTGGGGCACGCTCTCAGCGTGATGGGCACACTCACAGCGTGATGGAGCACAGTCACAGCGTGATGGGACACACTCACAGCGTGATGGGACACACTCACAGCGTGATGGGACACACTCACAGTGTGATGGGACACACTCACAGCGTGATGGGACACACTCACAGCGTGATGGGACACACTCACAGCGTGATGGGCCACACTCATAGCGTGGTGGGGCACACTCACAGCGTGATGGGGCACACTCTCAGCGTGATGGGTCATACTCACAGCGTGATGGGGCACAGTCACAGCGTGATGGGGCACAGTCACAGCGTGATGGAGCACAGTCACAGCGTGATGGGGCACAGTCACAGCGTGATGGGGCACAGTCACAGCGTGATGGAGCACAGTCACAGCGTGATGGGGCACAGTCACAGCGTGATGGCGCACAGTCACAGCGTGATGGGGCACAGTCACAGCGTGATGGGGCACACTCACAGCGTGGTGGGGCACACTCACAGCGTGGTGGGGCACTGTCACAGCGTGATGGGGCACACTCACAGCGTGATGGGGCACACTCACAGCATGATGGGGCACAGTCACAGCGTGATGGGGCACACTCACAGCGTGATGGGGCACAGTCACAGCGTGATGGGGCACAGTCACAGCGTGATGGGGCACAGTCACAGCGTGATGGGGCACACTCACAGCATGATGGGTCACACTTACAGCGTGATGCGGCACAGTCACAGCGTGATGGGGCACAGTCACAGCGTGATGGGGCACACTCACAGCGTGATGGGTCACACACTTACAGCGTGATGCGGCACAGTCACAGCGTGATGGGGAACAGTCACAGCGTGATGGGGCACACTCACAGTGTGATGGGGGACTCTCACAGCGTGATGGGACACACTCACAGCGTGATGAGGCACACTCACAGCGTGATGTGGCACAGTCACAGTGTGATGGGGCACACTCACAGCGTGATGGGGCACAATCACAGCGTGATGGGCCACAGTCACAGCGTGATGGGGCACACTCACAGCGTGGTGGGGCACTGTCACAGCATGATGGGACACACTCACAGCGTGATGGGGCACACTCACAGCGTGATGGGGCACACTCACAGCGTGGTGGGGCACTGTCACAGCGTGATGGGGCAGACTCACAGCGTGATGGGGCACACTCACAGCATGATGGGGCACAGTCACAGCGTGATGGGACACACTCACAGCGTGATGGGGCACACTCACAGCGTGATGGGGCACAGACACAGCGTGATGGGGCACAGTCACAGCGTGATGGGGCACAGTCACAGCTTGATGGGGCACAGTCACATCATGATGGGGAACAGTCACAGAGTGATGGGGCACACTCACAGCGTGGTGGGGCACACTCACAGCGTGATGGGGCACACTCAAAGCATGATGGGACACACTCACAGCATGATGGGGCACACTCACAGCGTGGTGGGGCACTGTCACAGCGTGATGGGGCACACTCACAGCGTGATGGGGCACAGTCACAGCGTGATGGGGCACAGTCACAGCGTGATGGGGCACACTCACAGTGTGGTGGGGCACCGTCACAGCGTGATGGGGCACACTCACAGCGTAATGGGGCACAGTCACAGCGTGATGGGGCACACTCACAGCGTGATGGGGCACAGTCACAGCGTGATGGGGCACAGTCACAGCGTGATGGGGCACACTCACAGCGTGATGGGGCACAGTCACAGCGTGATGGGGCACACTCACAGCGTGATGGGGCACACTCACAGCGTGATGGGGCACACTCACAGTGTGATGGGGCACACTCACAGCGTGATGGGGCAGAGTCACAGCGTGATGGGGCACACTAACAGCGTGATGAGGCACACTCACAGCGTGATGGGGCACTCTCACAGCGTGATGGGGCACACTAACAGCGTGATGAGGCACACTCACAGCGTGATGGGTCACATTCACAGCATGATGGGGTACAGTCACAGCGTGATGGGGCACAGTCACAGCGTGATGGGGCACACTCACAGCGTGATGGGGCACACACACAGCGTGATGGGGCACACTCACAGCGTGATGGGGCACACTCACAGCGTGATGGGGCACACTCACAGCGTGATGGGGCACACTCACAGTGTGATGGGGCACACTCACAGCGTGATGGGGCACACTCAAAGCGTGATGGGGCACAGTCACAGAGTGATGGGGCACACTCACCGCGTGATGGGGCACACTCACAGCGTGATGGCGCACACTCACAGAGTGATGGGGCACAGTCACAGCGTGATGGGCCACAGTCACAGCGTGATGTGGCACAGTCACAGCGTGATGGAGCACACTCACAGCGTGATGGGGCACACTCACAGAGTGATGGGGCACACTCACAGCGTGATGGAGCACAGTCACAGCGTGATGGAGCACACTCACAGCGTGATGGGGCACACTCACAGAGTGATGGGGCACACTCACAGATTGATGAGGCACAGTCACAGCGTGATGGGGCACACTCACAGCGTGATGGGGCACAGTCACAGCGTGATGGGGCACACTCACAGCGTGATAGGGCACAGTCACAGCGTGATCGGTCATACTCACAGCGTGATGGGGCACAGTCACAGAGTGATGGGGCACAGTCACAGCGTGATGGGGCACACTCACAGCGTGATGGGGCACACTCACAGCGTGATGGGGCACAGTCACAGCGTGATGGGGCACACTCAAAGCGTGATGGGGCACAGTCACAGCGTGATGGGGCACACTCACAGCGTGATGGGGCACAGTCACAGCGTGATGGGGCACTGTCACAGCGTGATGGGGCACAGTCACAGCGTGATGGGGCACACTCACAGCGTGATGGGGCACACTCACAGCGTGATGGGGCACACTCACAGCGTGATGGGGCACAGTCACAGTGTGATGGGTCACACTCACAGCGTGATGGGGCACAGTCACAGCGTGATGGGGCACACACACAGCGTGATGGGGCACACTCACAGTGCGATGGGGCACAGTCACAGCGTGATGGGGCACAGTCACAGCGTGATGGGGAACACTCACAGCGTGATGGAGCACAGTCACAGCGTGATGGAGCACACTCACAGCGTGATGGGGCACACTCACAGAGTGATGGGGCACAGTCACAGCGTGATGGGGCACACTCACAGCATGATGGGGCACACTCACAGCGTGATGGGGCACAGTCACAGCGTGATGGGGCACAGTCACAGCGTGATGGGGAACACTCACAGCGTGATGGAGCACACTCACAGCGTGATGGGGCACACTCACAGAGTGATGGGGCACAGTCACAGCGTGATGGGGCACACTCACAGCGTGATGGGTCATACTCACAGCGTGATGGGGAACACTCACAGCGTGATGGAGCACAGTCACAGCATGATGGGGCACACTCACAGCGTGATGGGGCACACTCACAGCGTGATGGGGCACAGTCACAGCGTGATGGGGCACACTCACAGCGTGATGGGTCATACACACAGCGTGATGGGGAACACTCACAGCGTGATGGAGCACAGTCACAGCATGATGGGGCACACTCACAGCGTGATGGGTCATACTCACAGCGTGATGGGGCACACTCACAGCGTGATGGGGCACACTCACAGATTGATGAGGCACAGTCACAGCGTGATGGGGCACACTCACAGCGTGTTGGGGCACACTCACAGCGTGATGGGGCACACTCACAGCGTGATGGAGCACAGTCACAGCGTGATGGGGCACACTCACAGATTGATGAGGCACAGTCACAGCGTGATGGGGCACACTCACAGCGTGATGGGGCACACTCACAGCGTGATGAGGCACACTCACAGCGTGATGGGGCACACTCACAGCGTGATGGGGCACACTCACAGCGTGGTGGGGCACACTCACAGCGTGATGGGGCACAGTCACAGCGTGATGGGGCACACACACAGCGTGATAGGGCACAGTCACAGCGTGATCGGTCATACTCACAGCGTGATGGGGCACACTCACAGCGTGATGGGGCACACTCACAGCGTGATGGGGCACACACACAGCGTGATGAGGAACACTCACAGCGTGATGGGGAACACTCACAGCGTGATGGGGCACACTCACAGCGTGATGGGGCACACTCACAGCGTGATGGGGCACAGTCACAGCATGATGGGGCACACTCACAGCATGAAGGGGCACAGTAACAGCGTGATGGGGCACACTCACAGCGTGATGGGGCACAGTCACAGCGTGATGGGGCACAGTCACAGCGTGATGGGGCACACTCACAGCGTGATGGGGCACAGTCACAGCGTGATGGGGCACACTCACAGCGTGATGGGGCACACTCACAACGTGATGGGGCAAACTCACAGCGAGATAGGGCACAGTCACAGCGTGATGGGGCACACTCACAGCGTGATGGGGCACACTCACAGCGTGATGGGGCACACTCACAGCGTGATGGGGCAGACTCACTGCGTGATAGGTCACACTCACAGCGTGATGGGGCACAGTCACAGCGTGATGGGGCACACTCACAGCGTGATGGGTCACACTCACAGCGTGATGGGGCACACTCACAGCGTGATGGGGCACACTCACAGCGTGATGGGGCACACTCACAGCGTGATGGGGCACACTCACAGCGTGATGGGGCACAGTCACAGCATGATGGGACACACTCACAGCGTGATGGGGCACACTCACAGCGTGATGGGGCACACTCACAGCGTGATTGGGCACACTCACAGCGTGATGGGGCACACTCACAGCGTGATGGGGCACACTCACAGCGTGATGGGGCACACTCACAGCGTGATGGGGCACAGTCACAGCATGATGGGACACACTCACAGCGTGATGGGGCACACTCACAGCGTGATGGGGCACACTCACAGCGTGATGGGGCACACTCAAAGCTTGATGGGGCACACTCAAAGCTTGATGGGGCACACTCACAGCATGATGGGGCACACTCACAGCGTGGTGGGGCACACTCACAGCGTGGTGGGGCACACTCACAACATGGTGGGGCACACTCACAGCGTGATGGGGCACACTCACAGCATGATGAGATACACGCACAGCGTGATGTGGCACACTAACAACGTGATGGGGCACAGTCACAGCGTGATGGGCCACACTCACAGCGTGATGGGGCACACTCACAGCGTGATGGGGCACACTCACAGAGTGATGGGGCACACTCACAGCGTGATGGAGCACAGTCACAGCGTGATGGAGCACACTCACAGCATGATGGGGCACAGTCACAGCGTGATGGGGCACACTCACAGCGTGATAGGGCACAGTCACAGCGTGATCGGTCATACTCACAGCGTGATGGGGCACAGTCACAGAGTGATGGGGCACAGTCACAGCGTGATGGGGCACACTCACAGCGTGATGGGGCACACTCACAGCGTGATGGGGCACACTCACAGCGTGATGGGGCACAGTCACAGCGTGATGGGGCACACTCAAAGCGTGATGGGGCACAGTCACAGCGTGATGGGGCACACTCACAGCGTGATGGGGCACAGTCACAGCGTGATGGGGCACAGTCACAGCGTGATGGGGCACAGTCACAGCGTGATGGGGCACACTCACAGCGTGATGGGGCACACTCACAGCGTGATGGGGCACACTCACAGCGTGATGGGGCACAGTCACAGTGTGATGGGTCACACTCACAGCGTGATGGGGCACAGTCACAGCGTGATGGGGCACACACACAGCGTGATGGGGCACACTCACAGCGTGATGGGGCACAGTCACAGCGTGATGGGGCACAGTCACAGCGTGATGGGGAACACTCACAGCGTGATGGAGCACAGTCACAGCGTGATGGAGCACACTCACAGCGTGATGGGGCACACTCACAGAGTGATGGGGCACAGTCACAGCGTGATGGGGCACACTCACAGCATGATGGGGCACACTCACAGCGTGATGGGGCACAGTCACAGCGTGATGGGGCACACTCACAGCGTGATGGGGCACACTCACAGCGTGATGGGGCACAGTCACAGCGTGATGGGGCACAGTCACAGCATGATGGGGCACACTCACAGCGTGATGGGTCATACTCACAGCGTGATGGGGCACACTCACAGCGTGATGGGGCACACTCACAGATTGATGAGGCACAGTCACAGCGTGATGGGGCACACTCACAGCGTGTTGGGGCACACTCACAGCGTGATGGGGCACACTCACAGCGTGATGGAGCACAGTCACAGCGTGATGGGGCACACTCACAGATTGATGAGGCACAGTCACAGCGTGATGGGGCACACTCACAGCGTGAAGGGGCACACTCACAGCGTGATGAGGCACACTCACAGCGTGATGGGGCACACTCACAGCGTGATGGGGCACACTCACAGCGTGGTGGGGCACACTCACAGCGTGATGGGGCACAGTCACAGCGTGATGGGGCACACACACAGCGTGATAGGGCACAGTCACAGCGTGATCGGTCATACTCACAGCGTGATGGGGCACACTCACAGCGTGATGGGGCACAGTCACAGCGTGATCGGTCATACTCACAGCGTGATGGGGCACACTCACAGCGTGATGGGGCACACTCACAGCGTGATGGGGCACACACACAGCGTGATGAGGAACACTCACAGCGTGATGGGGAACACTCACAGCGTGATGGGGCACACTCACAGCGTGATGGGGCACACTCACAGCGTGATGGGGCACAGTCACAGCATGATGGGGCACACTCACAGCATGAAGGGGCACAGTCACAGCGTGATGGGGCACACTCACAGCGTGATGGGGCACAGTCACAGCGTGATGGGGCACAGTCACAGCGTGATGGGGCACACTCACAGCGTGATGGGGCACAGTCACAGCGTGATGGGGCACACTCACAGCGTGATGGGGCACACTCACAGCGTGATGGGGCACACTCACAGCGTGATGGGGCACACTCACAGCGTGATGGGGCACACTCACAGCGTGATGGGGCACACTCACAGCGTGATGGGGCACAGTCACAGCATGATGGGACACACTCACAGCGTGATGGGGCACACTCACAGCGTGATGGGGCACACTCACAGCGTGATTGGGCACACTCACAGCATGATGGGGCACACTCACAGCGTGATGGGGCACACTCACAGCGTGATGGGGCACACTCACAGCGTGATGGGGCACACTCACAGCGTGATGAGGCACAGTCACAGTGTGATGGGGCACACTCACAGCGTGATGAGGCACAGTCACAGTGTGATGGGGCACACTCACAGCGTGATGAGGCACAGTCACAGTGTGATGGGGCACACTAACAGCGTAATGGGACACACTCACAGCGTGATGGGGCACACTCACAGCGTGATGGGGCACAGTCACAGCGTGATGGGACACACTCACAGCGTGATGGGGCACACTCACAGCGTGATGGGGCACACTCACAGCGTGATGGGGCACACTCAAAGCTTGATGGGGCACACTCAAAGCTTGATGGGGCACACTCACAGCATGATGGGGCACACTCACAGCGTGGTGGGGCACACTCACAGCGTGGTGGGGCACACTCACAACATGGTGGGGCACACTCACAGCGTGATGGGGCACACTCACAGCATGATGAGATACACGCACAGCGTGATGTGGCACACTAACAACGTGATGGGGCACAGTCACAGCGTGATGGGCCACACTCACAGCGTGATGGGGCACACTCACAGCATGATGGGGCACACTCACAGCATGATGGGGCACAGTCACAGCGTGATGGGGCACAGTCACAGCGTGATGGGGCACAGTCACTGCATGATGGGGCACAGTCACAGTGTGATGGGGCACAGTCACAGCGTGATGGTGCACAGTCACAGCGTGATGGGGCACAGTCACAACGTGATGGGACACAGTCACAGCGTGATGGGGCACACTCACAGCGTGATGGGGCACACTAACAACGTGATGGGGCTCACTCTCAGCGTGATGGGCACACTCACAGCGTGATGGGGCACACTCACAGCGTGATGGGGCACACTCACAGCGTGATGGGGCACACTAACAGCGTGATGGGTCTCACTCACAGCGTGATGGGGCACACTCATAGCGTGATGGGGCACAGACACAGCGTGATGGAGCACACTCACAGCGTGATGGGGCACACTCACAGAGTGATGGGGCACACTCACAGCGTGATGGAGCACAGTCACAGCGTGATGGAGCACACTCACAGCGTGATGGGGCACACTCACAGAGTGATGGGGCACACTCACAGATTGATGAGGCACAGTCACAGCGTGATGGGGCACACTCACAGCGTGATGGGGCACAGTCACAGCGTGATGGGGCACACTCACAGCGTGATAGGGCACAGTCACAGCGTGATCGGTCATACTCACAGCGTGATGGGGCACACTCACAGTGTGATGGGGCACACTCACAGCGTGATGGGGCACAGTCACAGCGTGATCGGTCATACTCACAGCGTGATGGGGCACACTCACAGTGTGATGGGGCACAGTCACAGAGTGATGGGGCACAGTCACAGCGTGATGGGGCACACTCACAGCGTGATGGGGCACACTCACAGCGTGATGGGGCACACTCACAGCGTGATGGGGCACAGTCACAGCGTGATGGGGCACACTCAAAGCGTGATGGGGCACAGTCACAGCGTGATGGGGCACACTCACAGCGTGATGGGGCACACTCACAGCGTGATGGGGCACAGTCACAGCGTGATGGGGCACACTCACAGAGTGATGGGGCACAGTCACAGTGTGATGGGGCACACTCACAGCGTGATGGGGCACAGTCACAGCGTGATGGGGCACAGTCACAGCGTGATGGGGCACAGTCACAGCGTGATGGGGCACAGTCACAGCGTGATGGGGCACACTCACAGCGTGATGGGGCACACTCACAGCGTGATGGGGCACACTCACAGCGTGATGGGGCACAGTCACAGTGTGATGGGTCACACTCACAGCGTGATGGGGCACAGTCACAGCGTGATGGGGCACACACACAGCATGATGGGGCACACACACAGCGTGATGGGACACACTCACAGCGTGATGGGGCACACACACAGCGTGATGGGGCACAGTCACAGCGTGATGGGGCACACTGACAGCATGATGGGGCACAGTCACAGCGTGATGGGGCACACTCACAGCGTGATGGGGCACAGTCACAGCGTGATGGGGCACAGTCACAGCGTGATGGGGAACACTCACAGCGTGATGGAGCACAGTCACAGCGTGATGGAGCACACTCACAGCGTGATGGGGCACACTCACAGAGTGATGGGGCACAGTCACAGCGTGATGGGGCACACTCACAGCATGATGGGGCACACTCACAGCGTGATGGGGCACACTCACAGCGTGATGGGTCATACTCACAGCGTGATGGGACACACTCACAGAGTGATGGGGCACACTCACAGCGTGACGGGGCACACTCACAGCATGATGGGACACAGTCACAGCGTGATGGGGCACAGTCACAGCGTGATGGGGAACACTCACAGCGTGATGGGACACAGTCACAGCGTGATGGGGCACACTCACAGAGTGATGGGACACAGTCACAGCATGATGGGGAACACTCACAGCGTGATGGGACACAGTCACAGCGTGATGGGGCACACTCACAGAGTGATGGGACACAGTCACAGCATGATGGGGCACACTCACAGAGTGATGGGACACAGTCACAGCACGATGGGTCACACTCACAGATTGATGAGGCACAGTCACAGCGTGTTGGGGCACACTCACAGCGTGATGGAGCACACTCACAGCGTGATGGGGCACACTCACAGCGTGATGGGGCACAGTCACAGCGTGATGGGGCACACTCACAGCGTGATGGGGCACACTCACAGCGTGATGGGGCACACTCACAGCGTGATGGGGCACAGTCACAGCGTGATGGGGCACACTCACAGATTGATGGGGCACAGTCACAGCGTGATGGGGCACACTCACAGCGTGATGGGGCACACTCACAGCGTGATGGGGCACACTCACAGCGTGATGGGGCACAGTCACAGTGTGATGGGGCACTCTCACAGCGTGATGGGGCACAGTCACAGCGTGATGGGTCAAACTCACAGCGTGATGGGGCACACTCACAGCGTGATGGGACACAGTCACAGCGTGATGGGGCACACTCACAGCGTGATGGGGCACACTCACAGCGTGATGGGGCACACTCACAGATTGATGAGGCACAGTCACAGCGTGATGGGGCACAGTCACAGCGTGATGGGGCACACTCACAGCGTGATGGGGCACACTCACAGCGTGTTGGGGCACACTCACAGATTGATGAGGCACAGTCACAGCGTGATGGGACACAGTCACAGCATGATGGGGAACACTCACAGCGTGATGGGACACAGTCACAGCGTGATGGGACACAGTCACAGCGTGATGGGGCACACTCACAGCGTGATGGGACACAGTCACAGCGTGATGGGGCACACTCACAGAGTGATGGGACACAGTCACAGCATGATGGGGCACACTCACAGAGTGATGGGACACAGTCACAGCACGATGGGTCACACTCACAGATTGATGAGGCACAGTCACAGCGTGTTGGGGCACACTCACAGCGTGATGGAGCACACTCACAGCGTGATGGGGCACACTCACAGCGTGATGGGGCACACTCACAGCGTGATGGGGCACACTCACAGCGTGATGGGGCACACTCACAGCGTGATGGGGCACAGTCACAGCGTGATGGGGCACACTCACAGATTGATGGGGCACAGTCACAGCGTGATGGGGCACACTCACAGCGTGATGGGGCACACTCACAGCGTGATGGGGCACACTCACAGCGTGATGGGGCACAGTCACAGTGTGATGGGGCACTCTCACAGCGTGATGGGGCACAGTCACAGCGTGATGGGTCAAACTCACAGCGTGATGGGGCACACTCACAGCGTGATGGGACACAGTCACAGCGTGATGGGGCACACTCACAGCGTGATGGGGCACACTCACAGCGTGATGGGGCACACTCACAGATTGATGAGGCACAGTCACAGCGTGATGGGGCACAGTCACAGCGTGATGGGGCACACTCACAGCGTGATGGGGCACACTCACAGCGTGTTGGGGCACACTCACAGATTGATGAGGCACAGTCACAGCGTGATGGGACACAGTCACAGCGTGATGAGGCACACTCACAGCGTGATGGGGCACACTCACAGATTGATGAGGCACACTCACAGATTGATGAGGCACACTCACAGCGTGATGGGGCACACTCACAGCGTGATGGGGCACAGTCACAGATTGATGAGGCACACTCACAGCGTGATGGGGCACACTCACAGCGTGATGGGGCACAGTCACAGCGTGATGGGGCACACTCACAGCGTGATGGGGCACACTCACAGATTGATGAGGCACACTCACAGCGTGATGGGACACACTCACAGCGTGATGGGGCACAGTCACAGCGTGATGGGGCACAGTCACAGCGTGATGGGGCACAGTCACAGCGTGTTGGGGCACACTCACAGCGTGATGGAGCACACACACAGATTGATGAGGCACAGTCACAGCGTGATGGGGCACACTCACAGCGTGATGGGGCACACTCACAGCGTGATGGGGCACACTCACAGCGTGATGGGGCACACTCACAGCGTGATGGGGCACACTCACAGCGTGATGGGGCACACTCACAGCGTGATGGGGCACACTCACAGCGTGATGGGGCACACTCACAACGTGATGGGGCACACTCACAGCGTGATGGGGCACACTCACAGCGTGATGGGGCACACTCACAGCGTGATGGGGCACACTCACAGCGTGGTGGGGCACACTCACAGCGTGATGGGGCACAGTCACAGCGTGATGGGGCACACACACAGCGTGATAGGGCACAGTCACAGCGTGATCGGTCATACTCACAGCGTGATGGGGCACACTCACAGCGTGATGGGGCACACTCACAGCGTGATGGGGCACACACACAGCGTGATGACGAACACTCACAGCGTGATGGGGAACACTCACAGCGTGATGGGGCACACTCACAGAGTGATGGGGCACACTCACAGCGTGATGGGGCACAGTCACAGCATGATGGGGCACACTCACAGCATGAAGGGGCACAGTCACAGCGTGATGGGGCACAGTCACAGCGTGATGGGGCACAGTCACAGCGTGATGGGGCACACTCACAGCGTGATGGGGCACACTCACAACGTGATGGGGCAAACTCACAGCGAGATAGGGCACAGTCACAGCGTGATGGGGCACAGTCACAGCGTGATGGGGCACACTCACAGCGTGATGGGGCACACTCACAGCGTGATGGGGCACACTCACAGCGTGATGGGGCAGACTCACTGCGTGATAGGTCACACTCACAGCGTGATGGGGCACAGTCACAGCGTGATGGGGCACACTCACAGCGTGATGGGGCACACTCACAGCGTGATGGGGCACACTCACAGCGTGATGGGGCACACTCACAGCGTGATGGGGCACACTAACAGCATGATGGGGCACACTCACAGCGTGATGGGGCACACTCACAGTGTGATGGGGCACACTCACAGCGTGATGGGACACACTCACAGCGTGATGGGGCACACTCACAGTGTGATGGGGCACACTCACAGCGTGATGGGGCACAGTAACAGTGTGATGGGGCACACTCACAGCATGGTGGGGCACACTTACAGTGTGGTGGGGCACACTCACAGCGTGATGGGACACACTCACAGCGTGATGGGGCACACTCACAGTGTGATGGGGCACACTCACAGCGTGATGGGGCACACTCACAGCGTGATGGGACACACTCACAGCGTGATGGGGCACACTCACAGTGTGATGGGGCACACTCACAGCGTGATGGGGCACAGTAACAGTGTGATGGGGCACACTCACAGCATGGTGGGGCACACTCACAGCGTGGTGGGGCACACTCACAGCGTGATGGGGCACACTCACAGCGTGATGGGGCACACTAACAGCGTGATGGGTCTCACTCACAGCGTGATGGGGCACACTCATAGCGTGATGGGGCACAGACACAGCGTGATGGAGCACACTCACAGCGTGATGGGGCACACTCACAGAGTGATGGGGCACACTCACAGCGTGATGGAGCACAGTCACAGCGTGATGGAGCACACTCACAGCGTGATGGGGCACACTCACAGAGTGATGGGGCACACTCACAGATTGATGAGGCACAGTCACAGCGTGATGGGGCACACTCACAGCGTGATGGGGCACAGTCACAGCGTGATGGGGCACACTCACAGCGTGATAGGGCACAGTCACAGCGTGATCGGTCATACTCACAGCGTGATGGGGCACACTCACAGTGTGATGGGGCACACTCACAGCGTGATGGGGCACAGTCACAGCGTGATCGGTCATACTCACAGCGTGATGGGGCACACTCACAGTGTGATGGGGCACAGTCACAGAGTGATGGGGCACAGTCACAGCGTGATGGGGCACACTCACAGCGTGATGGGGCACACTCACAGCGTGATGGGGCACACTCACAGCGTGATGGGGCACAGTCACAGCGTGATGGGGCACACTCAAAGCGTGATGGGGCACAGTCACAGCGTGATGGGGCACACTCACAGCGTGATGGGGCACACTCACAGCGTGATGGGGCACAGTCACAGCGTGATGGGGCACACTCACAGCGTGATGGGGCACAGTCACAGCGTGATGGGGCACACTCACAGCGTGATGGGGCACAGTCACAGCGTGATGGGGCACAGTCACAGCGTGATGGGGCACAGTCACAGCGTGATGGGGCACAGTCACAGCGTGATGGGGCACAGTCACAGCGTGATGGGGCACACTCACAGCGTGATGGGGCACACTCACAGCGTGATGGGGCACACTCACAGCGTGATGGGGCACAGTCACAGTGTGATGGGTCACACTCACAGCGTGATGGGGCACAGTCACAGCGTGATGGGGCACACACACAGCGTGATGGGGCACACTCACAGCGTGATGGGGCACAGTCACAGCGTGATGGGGCACAGTCACAGCGTGATGGGGCACAGTCACAGCGTGATGGGTCACACTCACAGTGTGATGGGGCACACTAACAGCGTGATGGGGCACACACACAGCGTGATGGGGCACACTCACAGCGTGATGGGTCATACTCACAGCGTGATGGGACACACTCACAGAGTGATGGGGCACACTCACAGCGTGACGGGGCACACTCACAGCATGATGGGACACAGTCACAGCGTGATGGGACACAGTCACAGCGTGATGGGGCACACTCACAGAGTGATGGGACACAGTCACAGCATGATGGGGCACACTCACAGAGTGATGGGACACAGTCACAGCATGATGGGGAACACTCACAGCGTGATGGGACACAGTCACAGCGTGATGGGGCACACTCACAGAGTGATGGGACACAGTCACAGCATGATGGGGCACACTCACAGAGTGATGGGACACAGTCACAGCACGATGGGTCACACTCACAGATTGATGAGGCACAGTCACAGCGTGTTGGGGCACACTCACAGCGTGATGGAGCACACTCACAGCGTGATGGGGCACACTCACAGCGTGATGGGGCACACTCACAGCGTGATGGGGCACACTCACAGCGTGATGGGGCACACTCACAGCGTGATGGGGCACACTCACAGCGTGATGGGGCACAGTCACAGCGTGATGAGGCACAGTCACAGCGTGATGGGGCACACTCACAGATTGATGGGGCACAGTCACAGCGTGATGGGGCACACTCACAGCGTGATGGGGCACACTCACAGCGTGATGGGGCACACTCACAGCGTGATGGGGCACAGTCACAGTGTGATGGGGCACTCTCACAGCGTGATGGGGCACAGTCACAGCGTGATGGGTCACACTCACAGCGTGATGGGGCACACTCACAGCGTGATGGGACACAGTCACAGCGTGATGGGGCACACTCACAGCGTGATGGGGCACACTCACAGCGTGATGGGGCACACTCACAGATTGATGAGGCACAGTCACAGCGTGATGGGGCACAGTCACAGCGTGATGGGGCACACTCACAGCGTGATGGGGCACACTCACAGCGTGTTGGGGCACACTCACAGATTGATGAGGCACAGTCACAGCGTGATGGGACACAGTCACAGCGTGATGAGGCACACTCACAGCGTGATGGGGCACACTCACAGATTGATGAGGCACACTCACAGATTGATGAGGCACACTCACAGCGTGATGGGGCACACTCACAGCGTGATGGGGCACAGTCACAGATTGATGAGGCACACTCACAGCGTGATGGGGCACACTCACAGCGTGATGGGGCACAGTCACAGCGTGATGGGGCACACTCACAGCGTGATGGGGCACACTCACAGATTGATGAGGCACACTCACAGCGTGATGGGGCACACTCACAGCGTGATGGGGCACAGTCACAGCGTGATGGGGCACAGTCACAGCGTGATGGGGCACAGTCACAGCGTGTTGGGGCACACTCACAGCGTGATGGAGCACACACACAGATTGATGAGGCACAGTCACAGCGTGATGGGGCACACTCACAGCGTGATGGGGCACACTCACAGCGTGATGGGGCACACTCACAGCGTGATGGGGCACACTCACAGCGTGATGGGGCACACTCACAGCGTGATGGGGCACACTCACAGCGTGATGGGGCACACTCACAACGTGATGGGGCACACTCACAGCGTGATGGGGCACACTCACAGCGTGATGGGGCACACTCACAGCGTGATGGGGCACACTCACAGCGTGGTGGGGCACACTCACAGCGTGATGGGGCACAGTCACAGCGTGATGGGGCACACACACAGCGTGATAGGGCACAGTCACAGCGTGATCGGTCATACTCACAGCGTGATGGGGCACACTCACAGCGTGATGGGGCACACTCACAGCGTGATGGGGCACACACACAGCGTGATGACGAACACTCACAGCGTGATGGGGAACACTCACAGCGTGATGGGGCACACTCACAGCGTGATGGGGCACACTCACAGCGTGATGGGGCACAGTCACAGCATGATGGGGCACACTCACAGCATGAAGGGGCACAGTCACAGCGTGATGGGGCACAGTCACAGCGTGATGGGGCACAGTCACAGCGTGATGGGGCACACTCACAGCGTGATGGGGCACACTCACAGCGTGATGGGGCACACTCACAGCGTGATGGGGCAGACTCACTGCGTGATAGGTCACACTCACAGCATGATGGGGCACAGTCACAGCGTGATGGGGCACACTCACAGCGTGATGGGTCACACTCACAGCGTGATGGGGCACACTCACAGCGTGATGGGGCACACTCACAGCGTGATGGGGCACACTCACAGCGTGATGGGGCACACTCACAGCGTGATGGGGCACAGTCACAGCATGATGGGACACACTCACAGCGTGATGGGGCACACTCACAGCGTGATGGGGCACACTCACAGCGTGATGGGGCACACTCACAGCGTGATGGGGCACACTCACAGCGTGATGGGGCACACTCACAGCGTGATGGGGCACACTCAAAGCTTGATGGGGCACACTCAAAGCTTGATGGGGCACACTCACAGCATGATGGGGCACACTCACAGCGTGGTGGGGCACACTCACAGCGTGGTGGGGCACACTCACAACATGGTGGGGCACACTCACAGCGTGATGGGGCACACTCACAGCATGATGAGATACACGCACAGCGTGATGTGGCACACTAACAACGTGATGGGGCACAGTCACAGCGTGATGGGCCACACTCACAGCGTGATGGGGCACACTCACAGCATGATGGGGCACACTCACAGCATGATGGGGCACAGTCACAGCGTGATGGGGAACAGTCACAGTGTGATGGGTCAAACTCACAGCGTGATGGGGCACACTCACAGCATGATGGGGCACACTCACAGCGTGATGGGGCACAGTCACAGCGTGATGGGGCACAGTCACAGCGTGATGGGCCACACTCACAGCGTGATGGGGCACACTCACAGCATGATGGGGCACACTCACAGCGTGATGGGGCACACTCACAGCATGATGGGGCACAGTCACAGCGTGATGGTGCACACTCACAGCGTGATGGGGCACACTAACAACGTGATGGGGCTCACTCTCAGCGTGATGGGCACACTCACAGCGTGATGAGGCACAGTCACAGCGTGATGGGGCACAGTCTCAGCGTGATGGGGCACAGTCACAACGTGATGGGACACAGTCACAGCGTGATGGGGCACACTCACAGCGTGATGGGGCACACTAACAACGTGATGGGGCTCACTCTCAGCGTGATGGGCACACTCACAGCGTGATGGGGCACACTCACAGCGTGATGGGGCACACTCACAGCGTGATGGGTCTCACTCACAGCGTGATGGACACACTCATAGCGTGATGGGGCACACTCACAGCATGATGGGGCACACTCACAGCGTGATGGGGCTCACTAACAGCGTGATGGGGCACAGTCACAGCGTGATGTGGCGCACTCACAGTGTGATGGGGCACAGTCACAGCGTGATGGGGCACAGTCACAGCGTGATGGGTCACACTCACACCGTGATGGGGCACTGTCACAGCGTGATGGGGCACAGTCACAGCGTGATGTGTCACACTAAAAGCGTGATGGGGCTCACTCACAACGTGATGGGGCACAGTCACAGCGTGATGGGGCACAGTCACAGCGTGGTGGGGCACAGTCACAGCGTGGTGGGGCACAGTCACAGCATGATGGGGCACAGTCACAGCATGATGGGGCACAGTCACAGCGTGATGGGGCACAGTCACAGCGTGGTGGGGCACAGTCACAGCATGATGGGGCACAGTCACAGCGTGATGGGGCACAGTCACAGCGTGATGGGGCACACTAACAGCGTGATGGGGCACAGTCACAGCGTGATGGGACACACTCACAGCGTGATGGGTCATACTCAGAGCGTGATGGGGCACACACACAACGTGATGGGGCACACTAACAGCGTGATGGGGCACACTCACAACGTGATGGGGCACAGTCACAGCGTGATGGGACACACTCACAACGTGTTGGGGCACAGTCACAGCGTGATGGGGCACAGTCACAGCGTGGTGGGGCACAGTCACAGCATGATGGGGCACAGTCACAGCGTGATGGGGCACAGTCACAGCGTGGTGGGGCACAGTCACAGCATGATGGGGCACAGTCACAGCGTGATGGGGCACACTCACAGCGTGGTGGGGCACAGTCACAGCATGATGGGGCACAGTCACAGCGTGATGGGGCACAGTCACAGCGTGATGGGGCACACTCACAGCGTGATGGGGCACAGTCACAGCGTGATGGGGCACACTCACAGCGTGGTGGGGCACAGTCACAGCATGATGGGGCACAGTCACAGCGTGATGGGGCACAGTCACAGCGTGATGGGGCACACTCACAGCGTGATGGGGCACACTCACAGCGTGATGGGGCACAGTCACAGCATGATGGGGCACAGTCACAGCGTGATGGGGCACAGTCACAGCGTGATGGGGCACACTAACAGCGTGATGGGGCACAGTCACAGCGTGATGGGACACACTCACAGCATGATGGGTCATACTCAGAGCGTGATGGGGCACACACACAACGTGATGGAGCACACTAACAGCGTGATGGGGCACACTCACAACGTGATGGGGCACAGTCACAGCGTGATGGGACACACTCACAACGTGATGGGGCACAGTCACAGCGTGATGGGGCACAGTCACAGCGTGGTGGGGCACAGTCACAGCATGATGGGGCACAGTCACAGCGTGATGGGGCACAGTCACAGCGTGGTGGGGCACAGTCACAGCGTGATGGGGCACACTCACAGCGTGATGGGGCACAGTCACAGCGTGGTGGGGCACAGTCACAGCATGATGGGGCACAGTCACAGCGTGATGGGGCACAGTCACAGCGTGGTGGGGCACAGTCACAGCATGATGGGGCACAGTCACAGCGTGATGGGGCACAGTCACAGCGTGATGGGGCACAGTCACAGCATGATGGGGCAGAGTCACAGCATGATGGGGCACAGTCACAACGTGATGGGGCACAGTCACAGCGTGATGGGACACACTCACAACGTGATGGGGCACAGTCACAGCGTGATGGGGCACAGTCACAGCGTGGTGGGGCACAGTCACAGCATGATGGGGCACAGTCACAGCGTGATGGGGCACAGTCACAGCGTGGTGGGGCACAGTCACAGCGTGATGGGGCACAGTCACAGCGTGATGGGGCACACTCACAACGTGATGGGGCACAGTCACAGCGTGATGGGGCACAGTCACAGCGTGATGGGGCACACTTACAGTGTGATGGGGCACAGTAACAGCGTGATGGGGCACAGTCACAGCATGATTGGGCACACTCACAGCGTGATGGGCCACACTCACAGCGTGGTGGTGCACACTCACAGCGTGATGGGGCACAGTCACAGCGTGATGGGGCACAGTCACAGCGTGATGGGGCACACTTACAGTGTGATGGGGCACAGTAACAGCGTGATGGGGCACAATCACAGTGTGATGGGGCACACTCACAGCGTGGTGGGGCACACTCACAGCGTGGTGGGCACAGTCACAGCGTGATGGGGCATACTCACAGAGTGATGGGTCACACTCACAGCGTGATGGGGAACACTCACAGCGTGATGGGGATACACTCACAGCATGATGGGGCACACTTACAGCGTGATGGGGCACACTGACAGGGTGATGGGTCACAGTCACAGCGTGATGGGGCACAGTCACAGCGTGATGGGGCACACTCACAGCATGATGGGGCACACTCACAGCGTGATGGGGCACAGTCACAGCGTGATGGGGCACACTCACAGCGTGATGGGCCACACTCACAGCGTGGTGGTGCACACTCACAGCGTGATGGAGCACACTCACAGCGTGATGGGCCACACTCACAGCGTGGTGGTGCACACTCACAGCGTGATGGGGCACAGTCACAGCATGATGGGGCACAGTCACAGCGTGATGGGGCACACTTACAGTGTGATGGGGCACAGTAACAGCGTGATGGGGCACAGTCACAGCATGATGGGGCACAGTCACAGCGTGATGGGGCACACTTACAGTGTGATGGGGCACAGTCACAGCATGATGGGGCACAGTCACAGCGTGATGGGGCACACTCACAGCGTGATGGGCCACACTCACAGCGTGGTGGTGCACACTCACAGCGTGATGGGGCACAGTCACAGCATGATGGGGCACAGTCACAGCGTGATGGGGCACACTTACAGTGTGATGGGGCACAGTAACAGCGTGATGGGGCACAATCACAGTGTGATGGGGCACACTCACAGCGTGGTGGGGCACACTCACAGCGTGATGGGCACAGTCACAGCGTGATGGGGCATACTCACAGAGTGATGGGTCACACTCACAGCGTGATGGGGCACACTCACAGCGTGATGGGGCACACTCACAGCGTGATGGGGCACAGTCACAGCGTGATGGGGCACAGTCACAGCGTTATGGGGCACACTCACAGCGTGGTGGGGCACTGTCACAGCGTGATGAGGCACAGTCACAGTGTGATGGGACACGCTCACAGCGTGATGGGGCACACTCACAGCGTGATGGGGCACAGTCACAGCGTGATGGGGCACACTCACAGCGTGATGGGGCACACTCACAGCGTGATGGGGCACACTTACAGCGTGATGGGGCACACTCACAGCGTGATGGGGCACAGTCACAGCGTGATGGGGCACACTCACAGCGTGATGGGGCACACTCACAGCGTGATGGGGCACACTCACAGCGTGATGGGGCACACTCACAGCGTGATGGGGCACACTTACAGCGTGATGGGGCACACTCACAGCGTGATGGGGCACACTCACAGCGTGATGGGGATACACTCACAGCGTGATTGGCCACAGTCACAGCGTGATGGGGCACACTCACAGCGTGATGAGGCACAGTCACAGTGTGATGGGACACGCTCACAGCATGATGAGGCACACTCACAGCGTGATGGGGCACACTCACAGCGTGATGGGGCACACTCACAGCGTGATGGGGCACACTTACAGCGTGATGGGGCACACTCACAGCGTGATGGGGCACACTCACAGCGTGATGGGGCACACTCACAGCGTGATGGGGATACACTCACAGCGTGATGGGCCACAGTCACAGCGTGATGGGGCACACTCACTGCACGGTGGGGCACACTCACAGCGTGATGGGGCACACTCACAGCATGGTGGGGCACTGTCACAGCGTGACGGGGCACAGTCACAGCCTGATGGGACACACTCACAGCATGATGAGGCACAGTCACAGCGTGATGGGGCACAGTCACGGCATGATGGGACACAGTCACAGCGTGATGGGGCACAGTCACAGCATGATGCGGCACACTCACAGCGTGATGGGGCACACTCACAGCGTGATGGGGCACAGTCACAGCGTGATGGGACACACTCACAGCGTGCTGTGGCACACTCTCAGCGTGTTGGGACACAGTCACAGCGTGATGGGGCACAGTCACAGCGTGATGGGGCACAGTCACGGCATGATGGGACACAGTCACAGCGTGATGGGGCACAGTCACAGCGTGATGGGGCACACTCACAGCGTGATGGGGCACAGTCACAGCGTGATGGGACACACTCACAGCGTGCTGTGGCACACTCTCAGCGTGTTGGGACACAGTCACAGCGTGATGGGGCACAGTCACAGCGTGATGGGGAACACTCACAGCGTGATGGGGCACAGTCACAGCGTGATGGGGCACACTCACAGCGTGATGGGGAACACTCACAGCGTGATGGGGCACACTCACAGCGTGATGGGGCACACTCACAGCGTGATGGGGCACACTCACAGCGTGATGGGGCACACTCACAGCGTGATGGGGAACACTCACAGCGTGATGGGGCACACTCACAGCGTGATGGGGCACACTCACAGCGTGATGGGGCACAGTCACAGCGTGATGGGGAACACTCACAGCGTGATGGGGCACACTCACAGCGTGATGGGGCACACTCACAGCGTGATGGGGCACAGTCACAGCGTGATGGGGCACAGTCACAGCGTGATGGGGCACAGTCACAGCGTGATGGAGTACACTCACAGCGTGATGGGGCACACTCACAGCGTGATGGGGCACAGTCACAGCGTGATGGGGCACAGTCACAGCGTGATGGGGCACAGTCACAGCGTGATGGGGCCCAGTCACAGCGTGATGGAGTACACTCACAGCGTGATGGGGCACACTCACAGCGTGATGGGGCACACTCACAGCGTGATGGGGCACACTCACAGGGTGATGGGGCACACTCAGAGTGATGTGGCACTCTCACAGCGTGATGGGGCACAGTCACAGGGTGATGGGTAATACTCACAGCGTGATTGGGCACACTCACAGCGTAGTGGGGCACACTCACAGCGTGGTGGGGCACACTCACAGCATGATGGGGCACACTCACAGCGTGATGGGGCACAGTCACAGCGTGATGGGACACACTCACAGCGTGATGGGGCACAGTTACAGCTTTAAAGGGCACAGTCAAAGCGTGATGGGGCACACTCACAGCGTGATGGGGCACACTCACAGCGTGATGGGGCACAGTCACAGCGTGATGGGACACACTCACAGCGTGATGGGGCACAGTCACAGCGTGATGGGGCACACTTACAGCGTGATGGGGCACACTAACAGCGTGATGGGGCACAGTCACAGCATGATGGGGCACACTCACAGCATGATGGGGCACACTCACAGCGTAGTGGGGCACACTCACAGCGTGGTGGGGCACGCTCACAGCATGATGGGGCACACTCACAGCGTGATGGGGCACAGTCACAGCGTGATGGGTCACACTCACAGCGTGATGGGGCACAGTCATAGCGTGATGGGGCACAGTCACAGCGTGATGGGGCACACTCACAGTGTGATGGGGCTCACTCACAGCGTGATGGGACACAGTCACAGTGTGATGGGTCACACTCACAGCGTGATGGGGCACAGTCACAGCGTGATGGGGCACAGTCACAGCGTGATGGGGCACACTCACAGTGTGATGGGGCACAGTCACAGCGTGATGGGGCACAGTCACAGCGTGATGGGGCACAGTCACAGCGTGATGGGTCACACTCACAGCGTGATGGGTCACACTCACAGCGTGATGGGGCACAGTCACAGCGTGATGGGGCACAGTCTCAGCGTGATGGGTCACACTAACAGCGTGATGGTGCACAGTCACAGCGTGATGGGGCACAGTCACAGCGTGATGGGGCACACTAACAGCGTGATGGGTCACACACACAGCGTGGTGGGGCACACTCACAGCATGATGGGGCACACTCACAGCGTGATGGGGCACAGTCACAGCGTGATGGGACACACTCACAGCGTGATGGGGCACAGTCACAGCGTGATGGGGCACACTCACAGCGTGATGGGGCACACTCACAGCGTGATGGGGCACACTCACAGCGTGGTGGGGCACACTCACAGCATGATGGGGCACACTCACAGCATGATGGGACACACTCACAGCGTGATGGAGCACACTCACAGCGTGATGGGCCACAGTCACAGCGTGATGGGACACACTCACAGCGTGATGGGGTACAGTCACAGCGTGATGGGGCACAGTCACAGCGTGATGGGGCACAGTCACAGCGTGATGGGGCACAGTCACAGCGTGATGGGGCACACTCACAGCGTAGTGGGGCACACTCACAGCGTGGTGGGGCACACTCACAGTATGATGGGGCACACTCACAGCGTGATGGGGCACACTCACAGCGTGGTGGGGCACACTCACAGCATGATGGGGCACACTCACAGCGTAGTGGGGCACACTCACAGCGTGGTGGGGCACACTCACAGCATGATGGGGCACACTCACAGCGTGATGGGGCACACTCACAGCGTGATGAGGCACACTCACAGCGTGATGGGGCACAGTCACAGCGTGATGGGGCACACTCACAGCGTGATGGGGCACAGTCACAGCGTGATGGGGCACAGTCACAGCGTGATGGGGCACACTCACAGTGTGATGGGGCACAGTCACAGCGTGATGGGGCACAGGCGCAGCGTGATGGGGCACACTCACAGCGTGATGGGGCACAGTCACAGCGTGATGGGGCGCACTCACAGTGTGATGGGGCACACTCACAGCGTGATGGGGCACAGTCACTGCGTGATGGGGCACAGTCACAGCGTGATGGGGCACACTCACAGTGTGATGTGACACACTCACAGCGTGATGGGGCACAGTCACAGCGTGATGGGGCACAGTCACAGCGTGATGGTGCACAGTCACAGCGTGATGGGGCACAGTCACAGCGTGATGGGGCACAGTCACAGCGTGATGGGTCACACTCACAGCGTGATGGGTCACACTCACAGCGTGATGGGGCACAGTCACAGCGTGATGGGGCACAGTCACAGCGTGATGGGTCACACTAACAGCGTGATGGTGCACAGTCACAGCGTGATGGGGCACAGTCACAGCGTGATGGGGCACACTAACAGCGTGATGGGTCACACACACAGCATGGTGGGGCACACTCACAGCGTGATGGGGCACACTCACAGCGTGATGGCGCACACTCACAGTGTGATGGGGCACAGTCACAGCGTGATGGGACACACTCACAGCGTGATGGGTCATACTCACAGCGTGATGGGGCACAAACACAACATGATCGGGCACACTAACAGCGTGATGGGACACACTCACAACGTGATGGGGCACAGTCACAGCATGATGGAGCACAGTCACAGGGTGATGGGGCACACTCAGAGTGATGTGGCACTCTCACAGCGTGATGGGGCACAGTCACAGGGTGATGGGTAATACTCACAGCGTGATTGGGCACACTCACAGCGTAGTGGGGCACACTCACAGTGTGGTGGGGCACACTCACAGCATGATGGGGCACACTCACAGCGTGATGGGGCACACTCACAGCGTGATGGGGCACACTCGCAGCATGATGGGGCACACTCACAGCGTGATTGGGCACACTCACAGCGTGGTGGGGCACAGTCACAGCGTGATAGGTCACACTCACAGCGTGATGGGGCACACTCACAGTGTGATGGGGCACACTCGCAGCGTGATGGGGCACACTCACAGCGTGGTGGGGCACACTCACAGCGTGGTGGGGCACACTCACAGCATGATGGGGCACACTCACAGCGTAGTGGGGCACACTCACAGCGTGGTGGGGCACACTCACAGCATGATGGGGCACACTCACAGCGTGATGGGGCACAGTCACAGCGTGATGGGTCACACTCACAGCGTGATGGGGCACAGTCACAGCGTGATGGGGCACAGTCACAGCGTGATGGGGCACACTCACAGTGTGATGGGGCTCACTCACAGCGTGATGGGGCACACTCACAGCGTGATGGGGCACACTCACAGCGTGATGGGGCACAGTCACAGCGTGATGGGGCACACTCACAGCGTGATGGGGCACACTCACAGCGTGATGGGGCACAGTCACAGTGTGATGGGTCACACTCACAGCGTGATGGGGCACAGTCACAGCGTGATGGGGCACAGTCACAGCGTGATGGGGCACACTCACAGTGTGATGGGGCACAGTCACAGCGTGATGGGGCACAGTCACAGCGTGATGGGGCACAGTCACAGCGTGATGGGGCACAGTCACAGCGTGATGGGGCACACTCACAGTGTGATGGGACACACTCACAGCGTGATGGGGCACAGTCACAGCGTGATGGGGCACAGTCACAGCGTGATGGTGCACAGTCACAGCGTGATGGGGCACAGTCACAGCGTGATGGGGCACAGTCACAGCGTGATGGGTCACACTCACAGCGTGATGGGTCACACTCACAGCGTGATGGGGCACAGTCACAGCGTGATGGGGCACAGTCACAGCGTGATGGGTCACACTAACAGCGTGATGGTGCACAGTCACAGCGTGATGGGGCACAGTCACAGCGTGATGGGGCACACTAACAGCGTGATGGGTCACACACACAGCGTGGTGGGGCACACTCACAGCATGATGGGGCACACTCACAGCGTGATGGCGCACACTCACAGTGTGATGGGGCACAGTCACAGCGTGATGGGACACACTCACAGCGTGATGGGTCATACTCACAGCGTGATGGGGCACACACACAACATGATCGGGCACACTAACAGCGTGATGGGACACACTCACAACGTGATGGGGCACAGTCACAGCGTGATGGGGCACACTCACAGCGTGATGGGGCACACTCACAGCGTGATGGGGCACAGTCACAGCGTGATGGGGCACACTCACAATGTGATGGGGCACACTCACAGCGTGTTGGGGCGCAGTCACAGCGTGATGGGGCACAGTCACAGCGTGATGGGTAATACTCACAGCGTGATTGGGCACACACAGCGTGATGGGGCACAGTCACAGGGTGATGGGTAATACTCACAGCGTGATTGGGCACACTCACAGCGTGATGGAGCACAGTCACAGGGTGATGGGGCACACTCAGAGTGATGTGGCACTCTCACAGCGTGATGGGGCACAGTCACAGGGTGATGGGTAATACTCACAGCGTGATTGGGCACACTCACAGCGTGATGGGGCACACTCACAGCGTGATGGGGCACAGTCACAGCGTGATGGGGCTCACTCACAGCATGATGGGGCACACTCACAGCGTGATGGGGCACACTAACAGCGTGATGGGGCACACTCACAGCGTGATGGGACACACTCACAGCGTGATGGGGCACACTCACAGCGTGATGGGGCACAGTCACAGCGTGATGGGTCATACTCACAGCGTGATGGGGCACAGTCACAGCGTGATGGGACACTCACAGCGTGCTGAGGCACACTGACAGGTGATGGGGCACAGTCACAGCGTGATGGGGCACAGTCACATCATGATGGGGCACAGTTACAGCTTTAAAGGGCACCGTCAAAGCGTGATGGGGCACACTCACAGCGTGATGGGGCACACTCACAGCGTGATGGGGCACAGTCACAGCGTGATGGGGCACACTCACAGCGTGATGGGGCACAGTCACAGCGTGATGGGGCACACTTACAGCGTGATGGGGCACACTAACAGCGTGATGGGGCACAGTCACAGCATGATGGGGCACACTCACAGCGTGATGGGGCACACTCACAGCGTGATGGGGCACACTCACAGCGTGATGGGGCACAGTCACAGCGTGATGGGGCACACTCACAGCGTGATGGGGCACAGTCACAGCATGATGGGGCACACTCACTGCGTGATGGGGCACACTTACAGCGTGATGGGGCACACTCACAGCGTGATGGGTCACACACACAGCGTGATGGGGCACACTCACAGTGTGATGGGGCACACTCACAGCGTGATGGGGCACAGTCACAGCGTGATGGGGCACAGTCAAAGCGTAATGGGGCACACTCACAGCGTGATGGGACACAGTCACAGCGTGATGGGGCACACTCACAGCGTGATGGGGCACACTCACAGCGTGATGGGGCACTGTCAAACCGTGATGGGGCACACTCACAGCGTGATGGGTCATACTCACAGTGTGATGGGGCACTCTCACAGCATGATGGGCACACTCACAGTGTGATGGGGCACAGTCACAGCGTGATGGGGCACACTCACAGCGTGATGGGGCACACTCACAGCGTGATGGTGCACACTCACAGTGTGACGGGGCACACTCACAGCGTGATGGGGCACACTCACAGCGAGGTGGGACATGCTCACAGCGTGAGAGGGCACACTCACAGTGTGATGGGGCACACTCACAGTGTGATGGGGCACACTCACAGCCTGATGGGGCACACTCACAGCGTGATGGGGCACAGTCACAGCGTGATGGGTCATACTCACAGCGTGATGGGGCACACTCACAGCGTGATGGGGCACACTCACAGCGTGATGGGGCACACTCACAGCGTGGTGGGGCACACACACAGCGTGGTGGGGAACACTCACAGCGTGAGGGGGCACACTCACAGTGTGATGAGGCACACTCACAGCGTGATTGGGCACAGTCACAGCGTGATGAGGCACACACACAGCGTGATGAGGCACACTCACAGCGTGATGGGGCACAGTCACAGCGTGATGGGGCACAGTCACAACGTGATGGGGCACAGTCACAGCGTGATGGGGCACAGTCACAGCGTGATGGGGCACACTCACAGCGTGATGGGGCACAGCCACAGCGTGATGGGGCACACTCACAGCGTGATGGTGCACATTCACAGCGTGATGGGGCACACTCACAGTGTGATGGGGCACCCTAACAGCGTGATGGGGCACAGTCACAGCGTGCTGTGGCACACTCACAGTGTGATGGGGCACAGTCACAGCGTGATGGGGCACAGTCACAGCGTGATGGGTCACACTCACAGCGTGATGGGGCACATTCACAGCGTGATGGGGCACAGTCACAGCGTGATGGGTCACACTAACAGCGTGATGGGGCACAGTCACAGCGTGATGGGGCACACTAACAGCGTGATGGGGCACAGTCGCAGCGTGATGGGACACAGTCACAGCGTGATGGGACACACTCACAGCGTGATGGGTCATACTCACAGCGTGAGGGGGCGCACACACAGCGTGATGGGGCACACTAACAGCGTGATGGGGCACACTCACAACGTGATGGGGCACAGTCACAGCGTGATGGGACACACTCACAACGTGAGGGGGCACACTCACAGTGTGATGGGACACACTCACAGCGTGATGGGGCACACTAACAGCGTGATGGGGCACACACACAGCGTGATGGGGCACAGTCACAGCGTGATGGGACACACTCACAATGTGATGGGGCACAGTCACAGCGTGATGGGGCACACTCACAGCGTGATGAGGCACACTCACAGCGTGATGAGGCACACAGACAGCGTGATGAGGCACACTCACAGCGTGATGGGGCACAGTCACAGCGTGATGGGGCACAGTCACAGCGTGATGGGGCACACTCACAGCGTGATGGGGCACACTCACAGCGTGATGGGGCACACTCACAGCGTGATGGGGCACAGTCACAGCGTGATGGGGCACACTCACAGCGTGATGGTGCACATTCACAGCGTGATGGGGCACACTCACAGCGTGATGGGGCACACTCACAGAGTGATGGGGCACAGTCACAGCGTGATGGGGCACAGTCACAGCGTGATGTGGCACAGTCACAGCGTGATGGGGCTCACTCACAGCGTGATGGGGCACACTCACAGCGTGATGGGGCACACTCACAGCGTGATGGGACACACTCACAGCGTGATGGGGCACACTCACAGCGTGATGGGGCACAGTCACAGCGTGATGGGGCACAGTTACAGCTTGAAAGGGCACAGTCACAGCGTGATGGGGCACAGTCACAGCGTGATGGGGCACACTCACAGCGTGATGGGGCACACTCACAGCGTGATGGGACATACTCACAGCGTGATGGGGCACACTCACAGCGTGATGGGGCACACTCACAGCGTGATGGGGCACACTCACAGCGTGATGGGGCACACTCACAGCGTGATGGGGCACACTCACTGCGTGATGGGGCACACTCACAGCATGATGGGTCACACTAACAGCGTGATGGGGCACACTCACAGCGTGATGGGGCACACACACAGCGTGATGGGGCACACTCACAGCGTGATGGGGCACACTCACAGCGTGATGGGGCACAGTCACAGCGTGATGGGGCACACTCACAGCGTGATGGGGCACACTCACAGCGTGATGGGACACACTCACAGCGTGATGGGGCACACTCACAGCGTGATGGGGCACAGTCACAGCGTGATGGGGCACAGTCACAGCGTGATGGGGCACAGTCACAGCGTGATGGGGCACACTTACAGCGTGATGGGGCACAGTCACAGCGTGATGGGATACTCACAGCGTGATGGGGCACACTCACAGCGTGATGGGGCACACTTACAGCGTGATGGGGCACAGTCACAGCGTGATGGGATACTCACAGCGTGATGAGGCACACTGACAGCGTGATGGGGCACAGTCACAGCGTGATGGGGCACACTCACAGCGTGATGGGGCACAGTCACAACGTGATGGGGCACAATCACAGCGTGATGGGGCACACTGACAGAATGATGGAGCACAGTCACAGCGTGATGGGGCACACTCACAGCGTGATGGGGCACACTCACTGCGTGATGGGGCACAGTCACAGCGTGATGGGGCACACTCACAGCATGATGGGGCACAGTCACAACGTGATGGGGCACAGTCACAGCGTGATGGGGCACAGTCACAACGTGATGGGGCACAGTCACAGCGTGATGGGGCACACTCACAGCGTGATGGGGCACAGTCACAGCGTGATGGGATACTCACAGCGTGATGAGGCACACTGACAGCGTGATGGGGCACAGTCACAGCGTGATGGGGCACACTCACAGCGTGATGGGGCACAGTCACAGCGTGATGGGGCACAGTTACAGCTTGAAAGGGCACAGTCACAGCGTGATGGGGCACACTCACAGCGTGATGGGGCACACTCACAGCGTGATGGGGCACACTCACAGTGTGATGGGGCACACTCACAGCGTGATGGGGCACAGTCACAGCGTGATGGGATACTCACAGCGTGATGGGGCACCCTAACAGCGTGATGGGGCACAGTCACAGTGTGATGGGGCACAGCCACAGCGTGCTGTGGCACACTCACAGTGTGATGGGGCACAGTCACAGCGTGATGGGGCACAGTCACAGCGTGATGGGTCACACTCACAGCGTGATGGGGCACATTCACAGCGTGATGGGGCACAGTCATAGCGTGATGGGTCACACTAACAGCGTGATGGGGCACAGTCACAGCGTGATGGGGCACACTAACAGCGTGATGGGGCACAGTCGCAGCGTGATGGGACACAGTCACAGCGTGATGGGACACACTCACAGCGTGATGGGTCATACTCACAGCGTGAGGGGGCGCACACACAGCGTGAAGGGGCACACTCACAGCGTGATGGGGCACACTCACAACGTGATGGGGCACAGTCACAGCGTGATGGGACACACTCACAACGTGAGGGGGCACACTCACAGTGTGATGGGACACACTCACAGCGTGATGGGGCACACTCACAGCGTGATGGGGCACACTCACAGCGTGATGGGGCACAGTCACAGCGTGATGGGGCACACTCACAGCGTGATGGTGCACATTCACAGCGTGATGGGGCACACTCACAGCGTGATGGGGCACCCTAACATCGTGATGGGGCACAGTCACAGCGTGATGTGGCACAGTCACAGCGTGATGGGGCTCACTCACAGCGTGATGGGGCACACTCACAGCGTGATGGGGCACACTCACAGCGTGATGGGACACACTCACAGCGTGATGGGGCACACTCACAGCGTGATGGGGCACAGTCACAGCGTGATGGGATACTCACAGCGTGATGAGGCACACTGACAGCGTGATGGGGCACAGTCACAGCGTGATGGGGCACACTCACAGCATGATGGGGCACACTCACAGCGTGATGGGGCACAGTCACAGCGTGATGGGGCACACACACAGCGTGATGGGGCACACTCACAGCGTGATGGGGCACAGTTACAGCTTGAAAGGGCACAGTCACAGCGTGATGGGGCACACTCACAGCGTGATGGGACACACTCACAGCGTGATGGGGCACACTCACAGCGTGATGGGGCACACTCACAGCGTGATGGGGCACACTCACTGCGTGATGGGGCACACTCACAGCATGATGGGGCACACTAACATCGTGATGGGGCACACTCACAGCGTGATGGGGCACACACACAGCGTGATGGGGCACACTCACAGCGTGATGGGGCACACTCACAGCGTGATGGGGCACAGTCACAGCGTGATGGGGCACACTCACAGCGTGATGGGGCACACTCACAGCGTGATGGGACACACTCACAGCGTGATGGGGCACACTCACAGCGTGATGGGGCACAGTCACAGCGTGATGGGGCACAGTCACAGCGTGATGGGATACTCACAGCGTGATGAGGCACACTGACAGCGTGATGGGGCACAGTCACAACGTGATGGGGCACAGTCACAGCGTGATGGGGCACAGTTACAGCTTGAAAGGGTACAGTCACAGCGTGATGGGGCACACTCACAGCGTGATGGGGCACACTCACTGCGTGATGGGGCACACTCACAGCATGATGGGGCACGCTAACAGCGTGATGGGGCACAGTCACAGCGTGATGGGGCACAGTCACAGCGTGATGGGGCACACTCACAGCGTGATGGGACACACTCACAGCGTGATGGGGCACACTCACAGCGTGATGGGGCACACTCACAGCGTGATGGGGCACACTCACAGCGTGATGGGGCACACTCACCGCGTGATGGGACACACTCACAGCGTGATGGGGCACACTCACAGCGTGATGGGGCACAGTCACAGCGTGATGGGGCACACTCACAGCGTGATGGGGCACACTCACAGCGTGATGGGACACACTCACAGCGTGATGGGGCACAGTCACAGCGTGATGGGGCACACTCACAGCGTGATGGGGCACACTCACAGCGTGATGGGACACACTCACAGCGTGATGGGGCACACTCACAGCGTGATGGGGCACAGTCACAGCGTGATGGGATACTCACAGCGTGATGAGGCACACTCACAGCGTGATGGGGCACAGTCACAGCGTGATGGGGCACAATCACATCATGATGGGGCACAGTTACAGCTTGAAAGGGCACAGTCACAGCGTGACGGGGCACACTCACAGCGTGATGGGGCACACTCACAGCGTGATGGGACACACTCACAGCGTGATGGGGCACACTCACAGCGTGATGGGACACACTCACAGCGTGATGGGGCACAGTCACAGCGTGATGGGGCACACTCACAGCGTGATGGAGCACACTCACAGCGTGATGGGGCACACTCACAGCGTGATGGGGCACAGTCACAGCGTGATGGGGCACAGTCACAGCGTGATGGGGCACACTCACAGCGTGATGGGACACACTCACAGCGTGATGGGGCACACTCACAGCGTGATGGGACACACTCACAGCGTGATGGGGCACACTCACAACGTGATGGGGCACACTCACAGCGTGATGGGACACACTCACAGCGTGATGGGGCACACTCACAGCGTGATGGGGCACACTCACTGCGTGATGGGGCACACTCACAGCATGATGGGGCACACTAACAGCGTGATGGGGCACAGTCACAACGTGATGGGGCACAGTCACAGAGTGATGGGGCACTGTCAAACCGTGATGGGGCACACTCACAGCGTGATGGGTCATACTCACAGCGTGATGGGGCACACTCACAGCGTGATGGGGCATACTCACAGCGTGATGGGGCACACTCACAGCGTGATGGGGCACTCTCACAGCATCATGGGGCACACTCACAGCGTGATGGGACACAGTCACAGCGTGATGGGCACACTCACATTGTGATGGGGCACAGTCACAGCGTGATGGGGCACACTCACAGCGTGATGGGGCAGACTCACAGCGTGATGGTGCACACTCACAGTGTGACGGGGCACACTTACAGCGTGATGGGGCACAGTCACAGCGTGATGGGTCATACTCACAGCGTGATGGGGCACACTCACAGCGTGGTGGGGCACACACACAGCGTGATGGGGCACACTCACAGCGTGAGGGGGCACACTCACAGTGTGATGAGGCACACTCACAGCGTGATTGGGCACAGTCACAGCGTGATGAGGCACACACACAGCGTGATGAGGCACACTCACAGCGTGATGGGGCACAGTCACAGCGTGATGGGGCACACTCACAGCGTGATGGGGCACAGTCGCAGCGTGATGGGGCACAGTCACAGCGTGAGGGGGCACACTCACAGTGTGATGAGGCACACTCACAGCGTGATTGGGCACAGTCACAGCGTGATGAGGCACACACACAGCGTGATGAGGCACACTCACAGCGTGATGGGGCACAGTCACAGCGTGATGGGGCACACTCACAGTGTGATGAGGCACACTCACAGCGTGATTGGGCACAGTCACAGCGTGATGAGGCACACACACAGCGTGATGAGGCACACTCACAGCGTGATGGGGCACAGTCACAGCGTGATGGGGCACACTCACAGCGTGATGGGGCACACTCACAGCGTGATGGGGCACACTCACAGCGTGATGGGACACAGTCACAGCGTGATGGGGGCACACTCACAGCATGTTGGGACACAGTCACAGCGTGATGGGGGCACAGTCACAGCATGATGGGGCACACTCACAGCGTGATGGGGCACACTCACAGCGTGATGGGGCACACTCACAGCGTGATGGGTCATACTCACAGCGTGATGGGGCACAGTCACAGCGTGATGGGGCACAGTCACAGCGTGATGGGGCACACTCACAGCGTGATGGGGCACACTCACAGCGTGGTGGGGCACACACACAGCGTGATGGGGCACACTCACAGCGTGAGGGGGCACACTCACAGTGTGATGAGGCACACTCACAGCGTGATTGGGCACAGTCACAGCGTGATGGGGCACACACACAGCGTGATGAGGCACACTCACAGCGTGATGGGGCACAGTCACAGCGTGATGGGGCACACTCACAGCGTGATGGGGCACAGTCACAGCGTGATGGGGCACAGTCACAGCGTGATGGGGCACACTCACAGCGTGATGGGGCACAGCCACAGCGTGATGGGGCACAGTCACAGCGTGATGGTGCACATTCACAGCGTGATGGGGCACACTCACAGCGTGATGGGGCACCCTAACAGCGTGATGGGGCACAGTCACAGCGTGATGTGGCACACTCACAGTGTGATGGGGCACAGTCACAGCATGATGGGGCACAGTCACAGCGTGATGGGTCACAGTCACAGCGTGATGGGGCACATTCACAGCGTGATGGGGCACAGTCACAGCGTGATAGGTCACACTAACAGCGTGATGGGGCACAGTCACAGCGTGATGGGGCACAGTCACAGCGTGATGGGGCACACTAACAGCGTGATGGGGCACAGTCGCAGCGTGATGGGACACACTAACAGCGTGATGGGGCACAGTCACAGCGTGATGGGGCACACTAACAGCGTGATGGGGCACAGTCACAGCGTGATGGGGCACAGTCACAGCGTGATGGGGCACAGTCACAGCGTGATGGGGCACAGTCACAGCATGATGGGGCACACTCACAGCGTGAAGGGGCACACTCACAGCGTGATGGGACACAGTCACAGCGTGATGGGGGCACACTCACAGCATGTTGGGACACAGTCACAGCGTGATGGATGCACAGTCACAGCGTGATGGGGCACACTCACAGCGTGATGGGGCACACTCACAGCGTGATGGGGCACACTCACAGCGTGATGGGTCATACTCACAGCGTGATGGGGCACAGTCACAGCGTGATGGGGCACAGTCACAGCGTGATGGGGCACAGTCACAGCGTGAGGGGGCACACTCACAGTGTGATGAGGCACACTCACAGCGTGATTGGGCACAGTCACAGCGTGATGAGGCACACACACAGCGTGATGAGGCACACTCACAGCGTGATGGGGCACAGTCACAGCGTGATGGGGCACACTCACAGTGTGATGGGGCACACTCACAGCGTGATGGGGCACACTCACAGCGTGATGGGTCATACTCACAGCGTGATGGGGCACAGTCACAGCATGATGGGACACAGTCACAGCGTGATGGGGGCACACTCACAGCATGTTGGGACACAGTCACAGCGTGATGGATGCACAGTCACAGCGTGATGGGGCACACTCACAGCGTGATGGGGCACACTCACAGCGTGATGGGGCACACTCACAGCGTGATGGGTCATACTCACAGCGTGATGGGGCACAGTCACAGCGTGATGGGGCACAGTCACAGCGTGATGGGGCACAGTCACAGCGTGAGGGGGCACACTCACAGTGTGATGAGGCACACTCACAGCGTGATTGGGCACAGTCACAGCGTGATGAGGCACACACACAGCGTGATGAGGCACACTCACAGCGTGATGGGGCACAGTCACAGCGTGATGGGGCACACTCACAGTGTGATGGGGCACACTCACAGCGTGATGGGGCACACTCACAGCGTGATGGGTCATACTCACAGCGTGATGGGGCACAGTCACAGCGTGATGGGGCACAGTCACAGCGTGATGGGGCACACTCACAGCGTGATGGGGCACAGTCACAGCGTGATGGGGCACAGTCACAGCGTGATGGGGCACACTCACAGCGTGATGGGGCACACTCACAGCGTGATGGGGCACAGTCACAGCGTGATGGGGCACAGTCACAGCGTGATGGGGCACAGTCACAGCGTGATGGGGCACAGTCACAGCGTGATGGGGCACAGTCACAGCGTGATGGGGCACACTCACAGCGTGATGGGGCACACTCACAGAGTGATGGGGCACAGTCACAGCTTGATGGGGCACACTCACAGCGTGATGGGGCACACTAACAGCGTGATGGGGCACACTCACAGCGTGATGGGGCACACTAACAGCGTGATGGGGCACACTCACAGCGTGATGGGGCACACTCACAGCGTGATGGGGCACACTCACAGCGTGATGGGGCACACTCACAGCGTGATGGGGCACAGTCACAGCGTGATGTGGCACATTCACAGCGTGATGGGGCACAGTCACAGCGTGATGGGGCACAGTCACAGCGTGATTGGTCACACTCACAGCGTGATGGGGCACAGTCACAGCGTGATGGGGCACAGTCACAGCGTGATGGGTCACACTAACAGCGTGATGGGGCACAGTCACAGCGTGATGGGGCACAGTCACAGCGTGATGGGGCACACTAACAGCGTGATGGGTCACACACACAGCGTTGTGGGGCACACACACAGCATGATGGGGCACACTCACAGCGTGATCGGACACACTCACAGCGTGGTGGGGCACAGTCACAGCGTGATGGGGCACAGTCACAGCGTGATGGGGCACACACACAACGTGATCGGGCACACTAACTGCGTGATGGGACACACTCACAACGTGATGGGGCACAGTCACAGCGTGATGGGGCACACTCACAGCGTGATGGGGCACACTCACAGCGTGATGGGGCACACTCACAGCATGATGGGGCACAGTCACAGCGTGATGGGGCACACTCACAGTGTGATGGGGCACACTCACAGCGTGATGGGGCACACTCACAGCGTGATGGGGCACACTCACAGCGTGATGGGGCACAGTCACAGCGTGATGGGGCACAGTCACAGCGTGATGGGTAATACTCACAGCGTGATTGGGCACACTCACAGCGTGATGGGGCACAGTCACAGGGTGATGGGTAATACTCACAGCGTGATGGGGCACACTCACAGCGTGATGGGGCACACTCACAGCGTGATGGGGCACACGCACAGCGTGATGGGGCACAGTCACAGCGTGATGGTGCACTCTCACAGCGTGATGGGGCACACTCACAGCGTGATGGGGCACAGTCACAGGGTGATGGGTAATACTCACAGCGTGATTGGGCACACTCACAGCGTGATGGGGCACACTCACAGCGTGATGGGGCACACTCACAGCATGATGGGGCACACTAACAGCGTGATGGGGCACACTCACAGCGTGATGGGACACACTCACAGCGTGATGGGGCACAGTCACAGCATGATGGGGCACACTCACTGCGTGATGGGGCACAGTCACAGCGTGATGGGGCACAGTCACAGCGTGATGGGGCACAGTCACAGCGTGATGGGGCACAGTCACAGCGTGATGGGGCACACTCACAGCGTGATGGGACACACTCACAGCGAGATGGGGCACACTCACAGCGTGATGGGGCACAGTCACAGCGTGATGGGTCATACTCACAGCGTGATGGGGCACAGTCACAGCGTGATGGGGCACAGTCACAGCGTGATGGGGCACACTCACAGCGTGATGGGGCACAGTCACAGAGTGATGGGGCACAGTCACAGAGTGATGGGGCTCACTCACAGCGTGATGGGGCACACTCACAGCGTGATGGGGCACACTCACAGCGTGATGGGGCACACTCACAGCGTGATGGGGCACAGTCACAGCGTGATGGGGCACACTCACAGCGTGATGGGGCACACTCACAGCGTGATGGGGCACACTCACAGCGTGATGGGGCACACTCACAGCGTGATGGGGCACACTCACAGCGTGATGGGGCACAGTCACAGCGTGATGGGGCACACTCACAGCGTGATGGGGCACAGTCACAGCGTAATGGGGCAGACTCACAGCGTGATGGGACACACTCACAGTGTGATGGGGCACACTCACAGCGTGATGGGACACACTCACAGCGTGATGGGACACACTCACAGCGTAAAGGAGCACACTCACAGCGTGATGGGGCACACTCACAGCGTGATGGGGCACACTCACAGTGTGATGGGGCACACTCACAGCGTGATGGGACACACTCACAGCGTAAAGGAGCACACTCACAGCGTGATGGGGCACACTCACAGCGTGATGGGGCACACACACAGGGTGATGGGGCACACTCACAGCGTGATGGGGCACACTCACAGCGTGATGGGGTACAGTCACAGCGTGATGGGGCAATCTCACAGCGTGATGGGCACACTCACAGCGTGATGGGGCACACTCACAGCGTGATGGGGCACACTCACAGTGTGATGGGGCACACTCACAGCGTGATGGGGCACACTCACAGCGTGATGGGGCACAGTCACAGCGTAATGGAGCACGCTCACAGTGTGATGGGGCACACTCACAGCGTGATGGGGCACACTCACAGCGTAATGGAGCACACTCACAGTGTGATGGGGCACACTCACAGCGTGATGGTGCACACTCACAGCGTGATGGGGCACAGTCACAGCGTGATGGGGCACAGTCACAGTGTGATGGGGCACAGTCACAGCGTAGTGGGGCACACTCACAGCGTGGTGGGGCACAGTCACAGCGTAAAGGAGCACACTCACAGCATGATGGGACACACTCACAGCGTGATGGGGCACACTCACAGCGTGATGGGGCACACTCACAGCGTGATGGGGCACAGTCACAGAGTGATGGGGCACACTCACAGCGTGATGGGGCACACTCACAGCGTGATGGGGCACACTCACAGCGTGATGGGGCACACACACAGCGTGATGGGGCACACTCACAGCGTGATGGGGCACAGTCACAGCATGATGGGGCACACTCACAGCGTGATGGGGCACAGTCACAGCATGATGGGGCACACTCACAGCGTGATGGGGCACAGTCAAAGCGTGATGGGGCACAGTCACAGCGTGATGGGTCATACTCACAGCGTGATGGGTCACAGTCACAGTGTGATGGGACACACTCACAGCGTGATGGGGCACAGTCACAGCGTGATGGGTCATACTCACAGCATGATGGGTCACAGTCACAGCGTGATGGGGCACAGTCACAGCGTGATGGGGCACAGTCACAGCGTGATGGGGCACACACACAGCGTGATGGGTCACAGTCACAGCGTGATGGGGCACAGTCACAGCATGATGGGGCACAGTCACAGCGTGATGGGGCACACTCACAGCGTGATGGGTCACAGTCACAGCGTGATGGGGCACAGTCACAGCGTGATGGGGCACACTCACAGCGTGATGGGGCACACTCACAGTGTGATGGGGCACACTCACAGCGTGATGGGGCACAGTCACAGCGTGATGGGGCACAGTCACAGCGTGATGGGTCACAGTCACAGCGTGATGGGGCACACTCACAGCGTGATGGGGCACAGTCACAGCGTGATGGGGCACAGTCACAGCGTGATGGGGCACAGTCACAGCGTGATGGGGCACAGTCACAGCGTGATGGGGCACACTCACAGCGTGATGGGGCACAGTCACAGCGTGATGGGGCACAGTCACAGCGTGATGGGGCACAGTCACAGCGTGATGGGGCACACACACAGCGTGATGGGGCACACTCACAGCACGATGGGACACACTCACAGCGTGATGGGGCACAGTCACAGCGTGATGGGGCACAGTCACAGCGTGATGGGGCACAGTCACAGCGTGATGGGGCACAGTCACAGCGTGATGGGGCACAGTCACAGCGTGATGGGGCACAGTCACAGCGTGATGGGTCACAGTCACAGCGTGATGGGGCACAGTCACAGCGTGATGGGGCACAGTCACAGCGTGATGGGGCACAGTCACGGCGTGATGGGGCACAGTCACAGCGTGATGGGGCACACTCACAGCGTGATGGGGCACAGTCACAGCGTGATGGGGCACACTCACAGCACGATGGGGCACAGTCACAGCGTGATGGGGCACACTCACAGCGTGATGGGGCACAGTCACAGCGTGATGGGGCACACTCACAGCACGATGGGGCACAGTCACAGCGTGATGGGGCACAGTCACAGCGTGATGGGGCACACTCACAGCGTGATGGGGCACAGTCACAGCGTGATGGGGCACACTCACAGCGTGATGGGGCACAGTCACAGCGTGATGGGGCACACTCACAGCGTGATGGGGCACACTCACAGTGTGATGGGACACTCACAGCGTGATGGGTCACAGTCACAGCGTGATGGGGCACACTCACAGCGTGATGGGACACACTCACAGCGTGATGGGGCACACTCACAGCGTGATGGGGCACACTAACAGCGTGATGGGGCACACTCACAACGTGATGGGGCACAGTCACAGCTTGATGGGGCACACTCACAGCGTGATGAGACACACTCACTGCGTGATGGGACACACTCACTGCGTGATGGGGCACAGTCACAGCTTGATGGGGCACACTCACAGCGTGATGGGGCACACTCACAGCGTGATGGGGCACACTCACAGCGTGATGGGGCACACTCACAGCGTGATGGGGCACACTCACAGCGTGATGGGGCACACTCACAGCGTGATGGGCACACTCACAGCGTGATGGGGCACACACACAGCGTGATGAGGCACAGTCACAGCTTGATGGGGCACACACACAGCGTGATGGGGCACACTCACAGCGTGATGGGGCACACTCACAGCGTGATGGGGCACACACACAGCGTGATGGGGCACACTCACAGCGTGATGGGGCACACTCACAGCGTGATGGGACACACTCACTGCGTGATGGGGCACACACACAGCGTGATGGGGCACACTCACAGCGTGATGGGGCACACACACAGCGTGATGGGGCACACTCACAGCGTGATGGGGCACAGTCACAGCGTGATGGAGCACACTCACAGCGTGATGGGGCACACTCACAGCGTGATGGGGCACACTCACAGCGTGATGGGGCACACACACAGCGTGATGGGGCACACTCACAGCGTGATGGGGCACACTCACAGCGTGATGGGACACACTCACTGCGTGATGGGGCACACACACAGCGTGATGGGGCACACTCACAGCGTGATGGGGCACACTCACAGCGTGATGGGACACACTCACTGCGTGATGGGGCACAGTCACAGCTTGATGCGGCACACTCACAGCGTGATGGGGCACACTCACAGCGTGATGGGCACACTCACAGCGTGATGGGGCACACTCACAGCGTGATGGGGCACACTAACAGCGTGATGGGACACACTCACAGCGTGATGGGGCACACTCACAGCGTGATGGGGCACAGTCACAGCGTGATGGGATACTCACAGCGTGATGAGGCACACTGACAGCTTGATGGGGCACAGTCACAGCGTGATGGGGCACAATCACATCATGATGGGGCACAGTTACAGCTTGATGGGGCACAGTCACAGCGTGATGGGGCACAGTCACAGCGTGATGGGGCACACTCACAGCGTGATGGGACACACTCACAGCGTGATGGGGCACACTCACAGCGTGATGGGACACACTCACAGCGTGATGGGGCACACTCACAGCGTGATGGGGCACACTCACAGCGTGATGGGACACACTCACAGCGTGATGGGGCACACTCACAGCGTGATGGGGCACACTCACTGCGTGATGGGGCACACTCACAGCATGATGGGGCACACTAACAGCGTGATGGGGCACAGTCACAACGTGATGGGGCACAGTCACAGAGTGATGGGGCACTGTCAAACCGTGATGGGGCACACTCACAGCGTGATGGGTCATACTCACAGCGTGATGGGGCACACTCACAGCGTGATGGGGCATACTCACAGCGTGATGGGGCACACTCACAGCGTGATGGGGCACTCTCACAGCATCATGGGGCACACTCACAGCGTGATGGGACACAGTCACAGCGTGATGGGCACACTCACATTGTGATGGGGCACAGTCACAGCGTGATGGGGCACACTCACAGCGTGATGGGGCAGACTCACAGCGTGATGGTGCACACTCACAGTGTGACGGGGCACACTTACAGCGTGATGGGTCACAGTCACAGCGTGATGGGTCATACTCACAGCGTGATGGGGCACACTCACAGCGTGGTGGGGCACACACACAGCGTGATGGGGCACACTCACAGCGTGAGGGGGCACACTCACAGTGTGATGAGGCACACTCACAGCGTGATTGGGCACAGTCACAGCGTGATGAGGCACACACACAGCGTGATGAGGCACACTCACAGCGTGATGGGGCACAGTCACAGCGTGATGGGGCACACTCACAGCGTGATGGGGCACAGTCGCAGCGTGATGGGGCACAGTCACAGCGTGAGGGGGCACACTCACAGTGTGATGAGGCACACTCACAGCGTGATTGGGCACAGTCACAGCGTGATGAGGCACACACACAGCGTGATGAGGCACACTCACAGCGTGATGGGGCACAGTCACAGCGTGATGGGGCACACTCACAGTGTGATGAGGCACACTCACAGCGTGATTGGGCACAGTCACAGCGTGATGAGGCACACACACAGCGTGATGAGGCACACTCACAGCGTGATGGGGCACAGTCACAGCGTGATGGGGCACACTCACAGCGTGATGGGGCACACTCACAGCGTGATGGGGCACACTCACAGCGTGATGGGACACAGTCACAGCGTGATGGGGGCACACTCACAGCATGTTGGGACACAGTCACAGCGTGATGGGGGCACAGTCACAGCATGATGGGGCCCACTCACAGCGTGATGGGGCACACTCACAGCGTGATGGGGCACACTCACAGCGTGATGGGTCATACTCACAGCGTGATGGGGCACACACACAGCGTGATGGGGCAAACTCACAGCGTGATGGGGCACAGTCACAGCGTGATGGGGCACAGTCACAGCGTGATGGGGCACACTCACAGCGTGATGGGGCACACTCACAGCGTGGTGGGGCACACACACAGCGTGATGGGGCACACTCACAGCGTGAGGGGGCACACTCACAGTGTGATGAGGCACACTCACAGCGTGATTGGGCACAGTCACAGCGTGATGAGGCACACACACAGCGTGATGAGGCACACTCACAGCGTGATGGGGCACAGTCACAGCGTGATGGGGCACACTCACAGCGTGATGGGGCACAGTCACAGTGTGATGGGGCACAGTCACAGCGTGATGGGGCACACTCACAGCGTGATGGGGCACAGCCACAGCGTGATGGGGCACAGTCACAGCGTGATGGTGCACATTCACAGCGTGATGGGGCACACTCACAGCGTGATGGGGCACCCTAACAGCGTGATGGGGCACAGTCACAGCGTGATGTGGCACACTCACAGGGTGATGGGGCACAGTCACAGCATGATGGGGCACAGTCACAGCGTGATGGGTCACAGCCACAGCGTGATGGGGCACATTCACAGCGTGATGGGGCACAGTCACAGCGTGATAGGTCACACTAACAGCGTGATGGGGCACAGTCACAGCGTGATGGGGCACAGTCACAGCGTGATGGGGCACACTAACAGCGTGATGGGGCACAGTCGCAGCGTGATGGGACACACTAACAGCGTGATGGGGCACAGTCACAGCGTGATGGGGCACACTAACAGCGTGATGGGGCACAGTCACAGCGTGATGGGGCACAGTCACAGCGTGATGGGGCACAGTCACAGCGTGATGGGGCACAGTCACAGCGTGATGGGGCACAGTCACAGCATGATGGGGCACACTCACAGCGTGAAGGGGCACACTCACAGCGTGATGGGACACAGTCACAGCGTGATGGGGGCACACTCACAGCATGTTGGGACACAGTCACAGCGTGATGGATGCACAGTCACAGCGTGATGGGGCACACTCACAGCGTGATGGGGCACACTCACAGCGTGATGGGGCACACTCACAGCGTGATGGGTCATACTCACAGCGTGATGGGGCACAGTCACAGCGTGATGGGGCACAGTCACAGCGTGATGGGGCACACTCACAGCGTGATGGGGCACAGTCACAGCGTGATGGGGCACACTCACAGCGTGATGGGGCACACTCACAGTGTGATGAGGCACACTCACAGCGTGATTGGGCACAGTCACAGCGTGATGAGGCACACACACAGCGTGATGAGGCACACTCACAGCGTGATGGGGCAAAGTCACAGCGTGATGGGGCACACTCACAGCGTGATGGGGCACACTCACAGCGTGATGGGGCACACTCACAGCGTGATGGGACACAGTCACAGCGTGATGGGGGCACACTCACAGCATGTTGGGACACAGTCACAGCGTGATGGGGGCACAGTCACAGCATGATGGGGCACACTCACAGCGTGATGGGGCACACTCACAGCGTGATGGGGCACACTCACAGCGTGATGGGTCATACTCACAGCGTGATGGGGCACAGTCACAGCGTGATGGGGCACAGTCACAGCATGATGGGGCACACTCACAGCGTGATGGGGCACACTCACAGCGTGGTGGGGCACACACACAGCGTGATGGGGCACACTCACAGCGTGAGGGGGCACACTCACAGTGTGATGAGGCACACTCACAGCGTGATTGGGCACAGTCACAGCGTGATGAGGCACACACACAGCGTGATGAGGCACACTCACAGCGTGATGGGGCACAGTCACAGCGTGATGGGGCACACTCACAGCGTGATGGGGCACAGTCACAGCGTGATGGGGCACAGTCACAGCGTGATGGGGCACACTCACAGCGTGATGGGGCACAGCCACAGCGTGATGGGGCACAGTCACAGCGTGATGGTGCACATTCACAGCGTGATGGGGCACACTCACAGCGTGATGGGGCACCCTAACAGCGTGATGGGGCACAGTCACAGCGTGATGTGGCACACTCACAGTGTGATGGGGCACAGTCACAGCATGATGGGGCACAGTCACAGCGTGATGGGTCACAGTCACAGCGTGATGGGGCACATTCACAGCGTGATGGGGCACAGTCAGAGCGTGATAGGTCACACTAACAGCGTGATGGGGCACAGTCACAGCGTGATGGGGCACAGTCACAGCGTGATGGGGCACACTAACAGCGTGATGGGGCACAGTCGCAGCGTGATGGGACACACTAACAGCGTGATGGGGCACAGTCACAGCGTGATGGGGCACACTAACAGCGTGATGGGGCACAGTCACAGCGTGATGGGGCACAGTCACAGCGTGATGGGGCACAGTCACAGCGTGATGGGGCACAGTCACAGCGTGATGGGGCACAGTCACAGCATGATGGGGCACACTCACAGCGTGAAGGGGCACACTCACAGCGTGATGGGACACAGTCACAGCGTGATGGGGGCACACTCACAGCATGTTGGGACACAGTCACAGCGTGATGGATGCACAGTCACAGCGTGATGGGGCACACTCACAGCGTGATGGGGCACACTCACAGCGTGATGGGGCACACTCACAGCGTGATGGGTCATACTCACAGCGTGATGGGGCACAGTCACAGCGTGATGGGGCACAGTCACAGCGTGATGGGGCACACTCACAGCGTGATGGGGCACAGTCACAGCGTGATGGGGCACACTCACAGCGTGATGGGGCACACTCACAGCGTGATGGGGCACAGTCACAGCGTGATGGGGCACAGTCACAGCGTGATGGGGCACAGTCACAGCGTGATGGGGCACACTCACAGCGTGATGGGGCACACTCACAGCGTGATGGGGCACACTCACAGCGTGATGGGGCACACTCACAGCGTGATGGGGCACACTCACAGCATGATGGGGCACACTCACAGCGTGATGGGGCACACTCACAGCGTGATGGGGCACACTCACAGCGTGATGGGGCACACTCACAGCGTGATGGGGCACAGTCACAGCGTGATGGGGCACACTCACAGCGTGATGGGGCACACTCACAGCGTGATGGGGCACACTCACAGCGTGATGGGGCACACTCACAGCGTGATGGGGCACAGTCACAGCTTGATGGGGCACACTCACAGCGTGATGGGGCACACTAACAGCGTGATGGGGCACACTCACAGCGTGATGGGGCACACTAACAGCGTGATGGGGCACACTCACAGCGTGATGGGGCACACTCACAGCGTGATGGGGCACACTCACAGCGTGATGGGGCACACTCACAGCGTGATGGGGCACAGTCACAGCGTGATGTGGCACATTCACAGCGTGATGGGGCACAGTCACAGCGTGATGGGGCACAGTCACAGCGTGATTGGTCACACTCACAGCGTGATGGGGCACAGTCACAGCGTGATGGGGCACAGTCACAGCGTGATGGGTCACACTAACAGCGTGATGGGGCACAGTCACAGCGTGATGGGGCACAGTCACAGCGTGATGGGGCACACTAACAGCGTGATGGGTCACACACACAGCGTTGTGGGGCACACACACAGCATGATGGGGCACACTCACAGCGTGATCGGACACACTCACAGCGTGGTGGGGCACAGTCACAGCGTGATGGGGCACAGTCACAGCGTGATGGGGCACACACACAACGTGATCGGGCACACTAACAGCGTGATGGGACACACTCACAACGTGATGGGGCACAGTCACAGCGTGATGGGGCACACTCACAGCGTGATGGGGCACACTCACAGCGTGATGGGGCACACTCACAGCATGATGGGGCACAGTCACAGCGTGATGGGGCACACTCACAGTGTGATGGGGCACACTCACAGCGTGATGGGGCACACTCACAGCGTGATGGGGCACACTCACAGCGTGATGGGGCACAGTCACAGCGTGATGGGGCACAGTCACAGCGTGATGGGTAATACTCACAGCGTGATTGGGCACACTCACAGCGTGATGGGGTACAGTCACAGCGTGATGGGGCACAGTCACAGCGTGATGGGGCACACTCACAGCGTGATGGGGCACACTCACAGCGTGATGGGGCACACTCACAGCGTGATGGGGCACACTCACAGCGTGATGGGGCACACTCACAGCGTGATGGGGCACAGTCACAGCGTGATGGTGCACTCTCACAGCGTGATGGGGCACACTCACAGCGTGATGGGGCACAGTCACAGGGTGATGGGTAATACTCACAGCGTGATTGGGCACACTCACAGCGTGATGGGGCACACTCACAGCGTGATGGGACACACTCACAGCGAGATGGGGCACACTCACAGCGTGATGGGGCACAGTCACAGCGTGATGGGTCATACTCACAGCGTGATGGGGCACAGTCACAGCGTGATGGGGCACAGTCACAGCGTGATGGGGCACAGTCACAGCGTGATGGGGCACACTCACAGCGTGATGGGGCACAGTCACAGCATGATGGGGCACACTCACTGCGTGATGGGGCACACTCACAGCGTGATGGGGCACAGTCACAGCGTGATGGGGCACAGTCACAGCGTGATGGGGCACAGTCACAGCGTGATGGGGCACAGTCACAGCGTGATGGGGCACACTCACAGCGTGATGGGGCACAGTCACAGAGTGATGGGGCACAGTCACAGAGTGATGGGGCTCACTCACAGCGTGATGGGGCACACTCACAGCGTGATGGGGCACACTCACAGCGTGATGGGGCACACTCACAGCGTGACGGGGCACAGTCACAGCGTGATGGGGCACACTCACAGCGTGATGGGGCACACTCACAGCGTGATGGGGCACACTCACAGCATGATGGGGCACACTCACAGCGTGATGGGGCACACTCACAGCGTGATGGGGCACAGTCACAGTGTGATGGGGCACACTCACAGCGTGATGGGGCACAGTCACAGCGTAATGGGGCAGACACACAGCGTGATGGGACACACTCACAGTGTGATGGGGCACACTCACAGCGTGATGGGACACACTCACAGCGTGATGGGACACACTCACAGCGTAAAGGAGCACACTCACAGCGTGATGGGGCACACTCACAGCGTGATGGGGCACACTCACAGTGTGATGGGGCACACTCACAGCGTGATGGGACACACTCACAGCGTAAAGGAGCACACTCACAGCGTGATGGGGCACACTCACAGCGTGATGGGACACACACACAGGGTGATGGGGCACACTCACAGCGTGATGGGGCACACTCACAGCGTGATGGGGCACAGTCACAGCGTGATGGGTCACACACACAGCGTTGTGGGGCACACACACAGCATGATGGGGCACACTCACAGCGTGATCGGACACACTCACAGCGTGGTGGGGCACAGTCACAGCGTGATGGGGCACAGTCACAGCGTGATGGGGCACACACACAACGTGATCGGGCACACTAACAGCGTGATGGGACACACTCACAACGTGATGGGGCACAGTCACAGCGTGATGGGGCACACTCACAGCGTGATGGGGCACACTCACAGCGTGATGGGGCACACTCACAGCATGATGGGGCACAGTCACAGCGTGATGGGGCACACTCACAGTGTGATGGGGCACACTCACAGCGTGATGGGGCACACTCACAGCGTGATGGGGCACACTCACAGCGTGATGGGGCACAGTCACAGCGTGATGGGGCACAGTCACAGCGTGATGGGTAATACTCACAGCGTGATTGGGCACACTCACAGCGTGATGGGGTACAGTCACAGCGTGATGGGGCACAGTCACAGCGTGATGGGGCACACTCACAGCGTGATGGGGCACACTCACAGCGTGATGGGGCACACTCACAGCGTGATGGGGCACACTCACAGCGTGATGGGGCACACTCACAGCGTGATGGGGCACACTCACAGCGTGATGGGGCACAGTCACAGCGTGATGGTGCACTCTCACAGCGTGATGGGGCACACTCACAGCGTGATGGGGCACAGTCACAGGGTGATGGGTAATACTCACAGCGTGATTGGGCACACTCACAGCGTGATGGGGCACACTCACAGCGTGATGGGGCACACTCACAGCATGATGGGGCACACTAACAGCGTGATGGGGCACACTCACAGCGTGATGGGACACACTCACAGCGAGATGGGGCACACTCACAGCGTGATGGGGCACAGTCACAGCGTGATGGGTCATACTCACAGCGTGATGGGGCACAGTCACAGCGTGATGGGGCACAGTCACAGCGTGATGGGGCACAGTCACAGCGTGATGGGGCACACTCACAGCGTGATGGGGCACAGTCACAGCATGATGGGGCACACTCACTGCGTGATGGGGCACACTCACAGCGTGATGGGGCACAGTCACAGCGTGATGTGGCACAGTCACAGCGTGATGGGGCACAGTCACAGCGTGATGGGGCACAGTCACAGCGTGATGGGGCACACTCACAGCGTGATGGGGCACAGTCACAGAGTGATGGGGCACAGTCACAGAGTGATGGGGCTCACTCACAGCGTGATGGGGCACACTCACAGCGTGATGGGGCACACTCACAGCGTGATGGGGCACACTCACAGCGTGACGGGGCACAGTCACAGCGTGATGGGGCACACTCACAGCGTGATGGGGCACACTCACAGCGTGATGGGGCACACTCACAGCATGATGGGGCACACTCACAGCGTGATGGGGCACACTCACAGCGTGATGGGGCACAGTCACAGTGTGATGGGGCACACTCACAGCGTGATGGGGCACAGTCACAGCGTAATGGGGCAGACACACAGCGTGATGGGACACACTCACAGTGTGATGGGGCACACTCACAGCGTGATGGGACACACTCACAGCGTGATGGGACACACTCACAGCGTAAAGGAGCACACTCACAGCGTGATGGGGCACACTCACAGCGTGATGGGGCACACTCACAGTGTGATGGGGCACACTCACAGCGTGATGGGACACACTCACAGCGTAAAGGAGCACACTCACAGCGTGATGGGGCACACTCACAGCGTGATGGGACACACACACAGGGTGATGGGGCACACTCACAGCGTGATGGGGCACACTCACAGCGTGATGGGGTACAGTCACAGCGTGATGGGGCAATCTCACAGCGTGATGGGCACACTCACAGCGTGATGGGGCACACTCACAGCGTGATGGGGCACACTCACAGTGTGATGGGGCACACTCACAGCGTGATGGGGCACACTCACAGCGTGATGGGGCACTGTCACAGCGTAATGGAGCACACTCACAGTGTGATGGGGCACACTCACAGCGTGATGGGGCACACTCACAGCGTAATGGAGCACACTCACAGTGTGATGGGGCACACTCACAGCGTGATGGGGCACACTCACAGCGTGATGGGGCACAGTCACAGCGTGATGGGGCACAGTCACAGTGTGATGGGGCACAGTCACAGCGTAGTGGGGCACACTCACAGCGTGGTGGGGCACAGTCACAGCGTAAAGGAGCACACTCACAGCATGATGGGACACACTCACAGCGTGATGGGGCACACTCACAGCGTGATGGGGCACACTCACAGCGTGATGGGGCACAGTCACAGAGTGATGGGGCACACTCACAGCGTGATGGGGCACACTCACAGCGTGATGGGGCACACTCACAGCGTGATGGGGCACACACACAGCGTGATGGGGCACACTCACAGCGTGATGGGGCACAGTCACAGCGTGATGGGGCACAGTCACAGCGTGATGGGGCACAGTCAAAGCGTGATGGGGCACAGTCACAGCGTGATGGGGCACACTCACAGCGTGATGGGTCACAGTCACAGCGTGATGGGGCACACTCACAGCGTGATGGGGCACAGTCACAGTGTGATGGGGCACACTCACAGCGTGATGGGGCACACTCACAGCACGATGGGGCACAGTCACAGCGTGATGGGACACACTCACAGCGTGATGGGGCACACTCACAGCATGATGGGGCACACTCACAACGTGATGGGGCACAGTCACAACGTGATGGGGCACACTCACAGCATGATGGGGCACACTCACAACGTGATGGGGCACAGTCACAGGGTGATGGGGCACACTCACAGCGTGATGGGGCACACTCACAGCGTGATGGGGCACACTCACAGCGTGATGGGGCACACACACAGCGTGATGGGGCACACTCACAGCATGATGGGGCACACTCACAGCGTGATGGGGCACACTCACAGCACGATGGGTCACACTCACAGCGTGATGGGGCACAGTCACAGCGTGATGGGACACACTCACAGCGTGATGGGGCACACTCACAGCATGATGGGGCACACTCACAACGTGATGGGGCACAGTCACAACGTGATGGGGCACACTCACAGCATGATGGGGCACACTCACAACGTGATGGGGCACAGTCACAGGGTGATGGGGCACACTCACAGCGTGATGGGGCACACTCACAGCGTGATGGGGCACACTCACAGCGTGATGGGGCACAGTCACAGCGTGATGGGGCACAGTCACAGCATGATGGGGCAGACTCACAGCGTGATGGGGCACAATCACAGCGTGATGGGGCACACTCACAGCGTGATGGGGCACACTCACAGCGTGATGGGGCACACTCACAGCGTGATGGGGCACACTCACAGCGTGATGGGGCACACACACAGCGTGATGGGGCACACTCACAGCGTGATGGGACACACTCACTGCGTGATGGGGCACACACACAGCGTGATGGGGCACACTCACAGCGTGATGGGGCACACACACAGCGTGATGGGGCACACTCACAGCGTGATGGGGCACACACACAGCGTGATGGGGCACACTCACAGCGTGATGGGGCACACTCACAGCGTGATGGGACACACTCACTGCGTGATGGGGCACACACACAGCGTGATGGGGCACACTCACAGCGTGATGGGGCACACTCACAGCGTGATGGGACACACTCACTGCGCGATGGGGCACAGTCACAGCTTGATGGGGCACACTCACAGCGTGATGGGGCACACTAACAGCGTGATGGGCACACTCACAGCGTGATGGGGCACACTCACAGCGTGATGGGGCACACTAACAGCGTGATGGGGCACACACACAGCGTGATGGGACACACTCACAATGTGATGGGGCACAGTCACAGCGTGATGGGGCACAGTCACAGCGTGATGAGGCACACTCACAGCGTGATGAGGCACACAGACAGCGTGATGAGGCACACTCACAGCGTGATGGGGCACACTCACAGCGTGATGGGGCACAGTCACAGCGTGATGGGGCACAGTCACAGCGTGATGGGGCACACTCACAGCGTGATGGGGCACACTCACAGCGTGATGGTGCACATTCACAGCGTGATGGGGCACACTCACAGCGTGATGGGGCACCCTAACATCGTGATGGGGCACAGTCACAGCGTGATGGGGCTCACTCACAGCGTGATGGGGCACACTCACAGCGTGATGGGGCACACTCACAGCATGATGGGACACACTCACAGCGTGATGGGGCACACTCACAGCGTGATGGGGCACAGTCACAGCGTGATGGGTCATACTCACAGCGTGATGGGGCACAGTCACAGCGTGATGGGAAACTCACAGCGTGATGAGGCACACTGTCAGCGTGATGGGGCACAGTCACTGCGTGATGGGGCACAGTCACATCATGATGGGGCACAGTTACAGCTTGAAAGGGCACAGTCACAGCGTGATGGGGCACACTCACAGCGTGATGGGGCACACTCACTGCATGATGGGGCACACTCACAGCGTGATGGGGCACACTAACAGCGTGATGGGGCACAGTCACAGCGTGATGGGGCACAGTCACAGAGTGATGGGGCACTGTCAAACCGTGATGGGGCACACTCACAGCGTGATGGGTCATACTCACAGCGTGATGGGGCACATTCACAGCGTGATGGGGCATACTCACAGCGTGATGGGGCACACTCACAGCGTGATGGGGCACTCTCACAGCATGATGGGGCACACTCACAGCGTGATGGGACACAGTCACAGCGTGATGGGCACACTCACAGTGTGATGGGGCACAGTCACAGCGTGATGGGGCACACTCACAGCGTGATGGGGCACACTCACAGCGTGATGGTGCACACTCACAGTGTGACGGGGCACACTCACAGCATGATGGGGCACAGTCACAGCGTGATGGGTCACACTCACAGCGTGATGGGGCACACTCACAGCGTGGTGGGGCACACACACAGCGTGATGGGGCACACTCACAGCGTGAGGGGGCACACTCACAGTGTGATGAGGCACACTCACAGCGTGATTGGGCACAGTCACAGCGTGATGAGGCACACACACAGCGTGATGAGGCACACTCACAGCGTGATGGGGCACAGTCACAGCGTGATGGGGCACAGTCACAGCGTGATGGGGCACAGTCACAGCGTGATGGGGCACAGTCACAGCGTGATGGGGCACAGTCACAGCGTGATGGGTCACACTAACAGCGTGATGGTGCACATTCACAGCGTGATGGGGCACACTCACAGCGTGATGGGGCACCCTAACAGCGTGATGGGGCACAGTCACAGCGTGATGTGGCACACTCACAGTGTGATGGGGCACAGTCACAGCGTGATGGGTCACAGTCACAGCGTGATGGGGCACATTCACAGCGTGATGGGGCACAGTCACAGCGTGATGGGGCACACTCACAGCGTGATGGGGCACCCTAACAGCGTGATGGGGCACAGTCACAGCGTGATGTGGCACACTCACAGTGTGATGGGGCACAGTCACAGCGTGATGGGTCACAGTCACAGAGTGATGGGGCACAGTCACAGCGTGATGGGGCACAGTCACAGCGTGATGGGGCACACTCACAGCGTGATGGGGCACACTCACAGCGTGATGGGACACAGTCACAGCGTGATGGGGGCACACTCACAGCATGTTGGGACACAGTCACAGCGTGATGGGGCACACTCACAGCGTGATGGGGCACACTCACAGCGTGATGGGGCACACTCACAGCATGATGGGGCACACTCACAGCGTGATGGGGCACACTCACAGCGTGATGGGTCATACTCACAGCGTGATGGGGCACAGTCACAGCGTGATGGTGCACACTCACAGTGTGATGGGGCACACTCACAGCGTGATGGGGCACAGTCACAGCGTGATGGGGCACACTCACAGCGTGATGGGGCACAGTCACAGCGTGATGGGGCACACTCACAGCGTGATGGGGCACAGTCACAGCGTGATGGGGCACAGTCACAGCGTGATGGGGCACAGTCACAGCGTGATGGGGCACACTCACAGCGTGATGGGGCACACTCACAGAGTGATGGGGCACACTCACAGCGTGATGGGGCACACTCACAGCGTGATGGGGCACACTCACAGCGTGATGGGGCACAGTCACAGCGTGATGGGGCACACTCACAGCGTGATGGGGCACACTCACAGAGTGATGGGGCACACTCACAGCGTGATGGGGCACACTCACAGCGTGATGGGGCACACTCACAGCGTGATGGGGCACAGTCACAGCGTGATGGGGCACACACACAGCGTGATGGGGCACACTAACAGCGTGATGGGGCACACTCACAGCGTGATGGGGCACACTAACAGCGTGATGGGGCACACTCACAGCGTGATGGGGCACACTCACAGCGTGATGGGGCACACTCACAGCGTGATGGGGCACACTCACAGCGTGATGGGGCACAGTCACAGCGTGATGTGGCACATTCACAGTGTGATGGGGCACAGTCACAGCGTGATGGGGCACAGTCACAGCGTGATGGGTCACACTCACAGCGTGATGGGGCACAGTCACAGCGTGATGGGGCACAGTCACAGCGTGATGGGGCACACTAACAGCGTGATGGGGCACAGTCACAGCGTGATGGGGCACAGTCACAGAGTGATGGGGCACTGTCAAACCGTGATGGGGCACACTCACAGCGTGATGGGTCATACTCACAGCGTGATGGGGCACATTCACAGCGTGATGGGGCATACTCACAGCGTGATGGGGCACACTCACAGCGTGATGGGGCACTCTCACAGCATGATGGGGCACACTCACAGCGTGATGGGACACAGTCACAGCGTGATGGGCACACTCACAGTGTGATGGGGCACAGTCACAGCGTGATGGGGCACACTCACAGCGTGATGGGGCACACTCACAGCGTGATGGTGCACACTCACAGTGTGACGGGGCACACTCACAGCATGATGGGGCACAGTCACAGCGTGATGGGTCACACTCACAGCCTGATGGGGCACACTCACAGCGTGGTGGGGCACACACACAGCGTGATGGGGCACACTCACAGCGTGAGGGGGCACACTCACAGTGTGATGAGGCACACTCACAGCGTGATTGGGCACAGTCACAGCGTGATGAGGCACACACACAGCGTGATGAGGCACACTCACAGCGTGATGGGGCACAGTCACAGCGTGATGGGGCACAGTCACAGCGTGATGGGGCACAGTCACAGCGTGATGGGGCACAGTCACAGCGTGATGGGGCACAGTCACAGCGTGATGGGTCACACTAACAGCGTGATGGTGCACATTCACAGCGTGATGGGGCACACTCACAGCGTGATGGGGCACCCTAACAGCGTGATGGGGCACAGTCACAGCGTGATGTGGCACACTCACAGTGTGATGGGGCACAGTCACAGCGTGATGGGTCACAGTCACAGCGTGATGGGGCACATTCACAGCGTGATGGGGCACAGTCAGAGCGTGATGGGGCACACTCACAGCGTGATGGGGCACCCTAACAGCGTGATGGGGCACAGTCACAGCGTGATGTGGCACACTCACAGTGTGATGGGGCACAGTCACAGCGTGATGGGTCACAGTCACAGAGTGATGGGGCACAGTCACAGCGTGATGGGGCACACTCACAGCGTGATGGGGCACACTCACAGCGTGATGGGGCACACTCACAGCGTGATGGGGCACAGTCACAGTGTGATGGGGCACACTCACAGCGTGATGGGGCACAGTCACAGCGTAATGGGGCAGACACACAGCGTGATGGGACACACTCACAGTGTGATGGGGCACACTCACAGCGTGATGGGACACACTCACAGCGTGATGGGACACACTCACAGCGTAAAGGAGCACACTCACAGCGTGATGGGGCACACTCACAGCGTGATGGGGCACACTCACAGTGTGATGGGGCACACTCACAGCGTGATGGGACACACTCACAGCGTAAAGGAGCACACTCACAGCGTGATGGGGCACACTCACAGCGTGATGGGGCACACACACAGGGTGATGGGGCACACTCACAGCGTGATGGGGCACACTCACAGCGTGATGGGGTACAGTCACAGCGTGATGGGGCAATCTCACAGCGTGATGGGCACACTCACAGCGTGATGGGGCACACTCACAGCGTGATGGGGCACACTCACAGTGTGATGGGGCACACTCACAGCGTGATGGGGCACACTCACAGCGTGATGGGGCACTGTCACAGCGTAATGGAGCACACTCACAGTGTGATGGGGCACACTCACAGCGTGATGGGGCACACTCACAGCGTAATGGAGCACACTCACAGTGTGATGGGGCACACTCACAGCGTGATGGGGCACACTCACAGCGTGATGGGGCACAGTCACAGCGTGATGGGGCACAGTCACATTGTGATGGGGCACAGTCACAGCGTAGTGGGGCACACTCACAGCGTGGTGGGGCACAGTCACAGCGTAAAGGAGCACACTCACAGCATGATGGGACACACTCACAGCGTGATGGGGCACACTCACAGCGTGATGGGGCACACTCACAGCGTGATGGGGCACAGTCACAGAGTGATGGGGCACACTCACAGCGTGATGGGGCACACTCACAGCGTGATGGGGCACACTCACAGCGTGATGGGGCACACACACAGCGTGATGGGGCACACTCACAGCGTGATGGGGCACAGTCACAGCATGATGGGGCACACTCACAGCGTGATGGGGCACAGTCACAGCATGATGGGGCACACTCACAGCGTGATGGGGCACAGTCAAAGCGTGATGGGGCACAGTCACAGCGTGATGGGTCATACTCACAGCGTGATGGGTCACAGTCACAGTGTGATGGGACACACTCACAGCGTGATGGGGCACAGTCACAGCGTGATGGGTCATACTCACAGCATGATGGGTCACAGTCACAGCGTGATGGGGCACAGTCACAGCGTGATGGGGCACAGTCACAGCGTGATGGGGCACACTCACAGCGTGATGGGGCACACTCACAGCGTGATGGTGCACACTCACAGTGTGACGGGGCACACTCACAGCATGATGGGGCACAGTCACAGCGTGATGGGTCACACTCACAGCGTGATGGGGCACACTCACAGCGTGGTGGGGCACACACACAGCGTGATGGGGCACACTCACAGCGTGAGGGGGCACACTCACAGTGTGATGAGGCACACTCACAGCGTGATTGGGCACAGTCACAGCGTGATGAGGCACACACACAGCGTGATGAGGCACACTCACAGCGTGATGGGGCACAGTCACAGCGTGATGGGGCACAGTCACAGCGTGATGGGGCACAGTCACAGCGTGATGGGGCACAGTCACAGCGTGATGGGGCACAGTCACAGCGTGATGGGTCACACTAACAGCGTGATGGTGCACATTCACAGCGTGATGGGGCACACTCACAGCGTGATGGGGCACCCTAACAGCGTGATGGGGCACAGTCACAGCGTGATGTGGCACACTCACAGTGTGATGGGGCACAGTCACAGCGTGATGGGTCACAGTCACAGCGTGATGGGGCACATTCACAGCGTGATGGGGCACAGTCAGAGCGTGATGGGGCACACTCACAGCGTGATGGGGCACCCTAACAGCGTGATGGGGCACAGTCACAGCGTGATGTGGCACACTCACAGTGTGATGGGGCACAGTCACAGCGTGATGGGTCACAGTCACAGAGTGATGGGGCACAGTCACAGCGTGATGGGGCACACTCACAGCGTGATGGGGCACACTCACAGCGTGATGGGGCACACTCACAGCGTGATGGGGCACAGTCACAGTGTGATGGGGCACACTCACAGCGTGATGGGGCACAGTCACAGCGTAATGGGGCAGACACACAGCGTGATGGGACACACTCACAGTGTGATGGGGCACACTCACAGCGTGATGGGACACACTCACAGCGTGATGGGACACACTCACAGCGTAAAGGAGCACACTCACAGCGTGATGGGGCACACTCACAGCGTGATGGGGCACACTCACAGTGTGATGGGGCACACTCACAGCGTGATGGGACACACTCACAGCGTAAAGGAGCACACTCACAGCGTGATGGGGCACACTCACAGCGTGATGGGGCACACACACAGGGTGATGGGGCACACTCACAGCGTGATGGGGCACACTCACAGCGTGATGGGGTACAGTCACAGCGTGATGGGGCAATCTCACAGCGTGATGGGCACACTCACAGCGTGATGGGGCACACTCACAGCGTGATGGGGCACACTCACAGTGTGATGGGGCACACTCACAGCGTGATGGGGCACACTCACAGCGTGATGGGGCACTGTCACAGCGTAATGGAGCACACTCACAGTGTGATGGGGCACACTCACAGCGTGATGGGGCACACTCACAGCGTAATGGAGCACACTCACAGTGTGATGGGGCACACTCACAGCGTGATGGGGCACACTCACAGCGTGATGGGGCACAGTCACAGCGTGATGGGGCACAGTCACATTGTGATGGGGCACAGTCACAGCGTAGTGGGGCACACTCACAGCGTGGTGGGGCACAGTCACAGCGTAAAGGAGCACACTCACAGCATGATGGGACACACTCACAGCGTGATGGGGCACACTCACAGCGTGATGGGGCACACTCACAGCGTGATGGGGCACAGTCACAGAGTGATGGGGCACACTCACAGCGTGATGGGGCACACTCACAGCGTGATGGGGCACACTCACAGCGTGATGGGGCACACACACAGCGTGATGGGGCACACTCACAGCGTGATGGGGCACAGTCACAGCATGATGGGGCACACTCACAGCGTGATGGGGCACAGTCACAGCATGATGGGGCACACTCACAGCGTGATGGGGCACAGTCAAAGCGTGATGGGGCACAGTCACAGCGTGATGGGTCATACTCACAGCGTGATGGGTCACAGTCACAGTGTGATGGGACACACTCACAGCGTGATGGGGCACAGTCACAGCGTGATGGGTCATACTCACAGCATGATGGGTCACAGTCACAGCGTGATGGGGCACAGTCACAGCGTGATGGGGCACAGTCACAGCGTGATGGGGCACACTCACAGCATGATGGGTCACAGTCACAGCGTGATGGGGCACAGTCACAGCATGATGGGGCACAGTCACAGCGTGATGGGGCACACTCACAGCGTGATGGGTCACAGTCACAGCGTGATGGGGCACAGTCACAGCGTGATGGGGCACAGTCACGGCGTGATGGGGCACACTCACGGCGTGATGGGGCACAGTCACAGCGTGATGGGGCACAGTCACAGCGTGATGGGACACACTCACAGCGTGATGGGGCACACTCACAGCGTGATGGGGCACAGTCACAGCGTGATGGGACACACTCACTGCGTGATGGGGCACAGTCACAGCTTGATGGGGCACACTCACAGCGTGATGGGGCACAGTCACAGCTTGATGGGGCACACTCACAGTGTGATGGGGCACTCTCACAGCGTGATGGGGCACACTCACTGCGTGATGGGGCACACTCACAGCGTGATGGGGCACACTCACAGCGTGATGGGGCACAGTCACAGCGTGATGGGACACACTCACTGCGTGATGGGGCACAGTCACAGCTTGATGGGGCACACTCACAGCGTGATGGGACACACTCACTGCGTGATGGGGCACAGTCACAGCTTGATGGGGCACACTCACAGTGTGATGGGGCACTCTCACAGCGTGATGGGGCACACTCACTGCGTGATGGGGCACACTCACAGCGTGATGGGGCACACTCACAGCGTGATGGGGCACAGTCACAGCGTGATGTGACACACTCACTGCGTGATGGGGCACAGTCACAGCTTGATGGGGCACACTCACAGCGTGATGGGACACACTCACTGCGTGATGGGGCACAGTCACAGCTTGATGGGGCACACTCACAGCGTGATGGGGCACACTCACAGCGTGATGGGGCACACTCACAGCGTGATGGGGCACACTCACAGCGTGATGGGGCACACTCACAGCGTGATGGGGCACACTCACAGCGTGATGGGCACACTCACAGCGTGATGGGGCACACACACAGCGTGATGAGGCACAGTCACAGCTTGATGGGGCACACACACAGCGTGATGGGGCACACTCACAGCGTGATGGGGCACACTCACAGCGTGATGGGGCACACACACAGCGTGATGGGGCACACTCACAGCGTGATGGGGCACACTCACAGCGTGATGGGACACACTCACTGCGTGATGGGGCACACACACAGCGTGATGGGGCACACTCACAGCGTGATGGGGCACACACACAGCGTGATGGAGCACACTCACAGCGTGATGGGGCACACACACAGCGTGATGGGGCACACTCACAGCGTGATGGGGCACACTCACAGCGTGATGGGACACACTCACTGCGTGATGGGGCACACACACAGCGTGATGGGGCACACTCACAGCGTGATGGGGCACACTCACAGCGTGATGGGGCACACTCACTGCGTGATGGGGCACAGTCACAGCTTGATGGGGCACACTCACAGCGTGATGGGGCACACTCACAGCGTGATGGGCACACTCACAGCGTGATGGGGCACACTCACAGCGTGATGGGGCACACTAACAGCGTGATGGGGCACACACACAGCGTGATGGGACACACTCACAATGTGATGGGGCACAGTCACAGCGTGATGGGGCACAGTCACAGCGTGATGAGGCACACTCACAGCGTGATGAGGCACACAGACAGCGTGATGAGGCACACTCACAGCGTGATGGGGCACAGTCACAGCGTGATGGGGCACAGTCACAGCGTGATGGGGCACACTCACAGCGTGATGGGGCACACTCACAGCGTGATGGTGCACATTCACAGCGTGATGGGGCACACTCACAGCGTGATGGGGCACCCTAACATCGTGATGGGGCACAGTCACAGCGTGATGTGGCACACTCACAGTGTGATGGGGCACAGTCACAGCGTGATGGGGCTCACTCACAGCGTGATGGGGCACACTCACAGCGTGATGGGGCACACTCACAGCATGATGGGACACACTCACAGCGTGATGGGGCACACTCACAGCGTGATGGGGCACAGTCACAGCGTGATGGTTCATACTCACAGCGTGATGGGGCACAGTCACAGCGTGATGGGAAACTCACAGCGTGATGAGGCACACTGTCAGCGTGATGGGGCACAGTCACTGCGTGATGGGGCACAGTCACATCATGATGGGGCACAGTTACAGCTTGAAAGGGCACAGTCACAGCGTGATGGGGCACACTCACAGCGTGATGGGGCACACTCACTGCATGATGGGGCACACTCACAGCGTGATGGGGCACACTAACAGCGTGATGGGGCACAGTCACAGCGTGATGGGGCACAGTCACAGAGTGATGGGGCACTGTCAAACCGTGATGGGGCACACTCACAGCGTGATGGGTCATACTCACAGCGTGATGGGGCACATTCACAGCGTGATGGGGCATACTCACAGCGTGATGGGGCACACTCACAGCGTGATGGGGCACTCTCACAGCATGATGGGGCACACTCACAGCGTGATGGGACACAGTCACAGCGTGATGGGCACACTCACAGTGTGATGGGGCACAGTCACAGCGTGATGGGGCACACTCACAGCGTGATGGGGCACACTCACAGCGTGATGGTGCACACTCACAGTGTGACGGGGCACACTCACAGCATGATGGGGCACAGTCACAGCGTGATGGGTCACACTCACAGCGTGATGGGGCACACTCACAGCGTGGTGGGGCACACACACAGCGTGATGGGGCACACTCACAGCGTGAGGGGGCACACTCACAGTGTGATGAGGCACACTCACAGCGTGATTGGGCACAGTCACAGCGTGATGAGGCACACACACAGCGTGATGAGGCACACTCACAGCGTGATGGGGCACAGTCACAGCGTGATGGGGCACAGTCACAGCGTGATGGGGCACAGTCACAGCGTGATGGGGCACAGTCACAGCGTGATGGGGCACAGTCACAGCGTGATGGGTCACACTAACAGTGTGATGGTGCACATTCACAGCGTGATGGGGCACACTCACAGTGTGATGGGGCACCCTAACAGCGTGATGGGGCACAGTCACAGCGTGATGTGGCACACTCACAGTGTGATGGGGCACAGTCACAGCGTGATGGGTCACAGTCACAGCGTGATGGGGCACATTCACAGCGTGATGGGGCACAGTCACAGCGTGATGGGGCACACTCACAGCGTGATGGGGCACCCTAACAGCGTGATGGGGCACAGTCACAGCGTGATGTGGCACACTCACAGTGTGATGGGGCACAGTCACAGCGTGATGGGTCACAGTCACAGAGTGATGGGGCACAGTCACAGCGTGATGGGGCACAGTCACAGCGTGATGGGGCACACTCACAGCGTGATGGGGCACACTCACAGCGTGATGGGACACAGTCACAGCGTGATGGGGGCACACTCACAGCATGTTGGGACACAGTCACAGCGTGATGGGGGCACAGTCACAGCATGATGGGGCACACTCACAGCGTGATGGGGCACACTCACAGCGTGATGGGGCACACTCACAGCATGATGGGGCACACTCACAGCGTGATGGGGCACACTCACAGCGTGATGGGTCATACTCACAGCGTGATGGGGCACAGTCACAGCGTGATGGTGCACACTCACAGTGTGATGGGGCACACTCACAGCGTGATGGGGCACAGTCACAGCGTGATGGGGCACACTCACAGCGTGATGGGGCACAGTCACAGCGTGATGGGGCACACTCACAGCGTGATGGGGCACAGTCACAGCGTGATGGGGCACAGTCACAGCGTGATGGGGCACAGTCACAGCGTGATGGGGCACACTCACAGCGTGATGGGGCACACTCACAGAGTGAGGGGGCACACTCACAGCGTGATGGGGCACACTCACAGCGTGATGGGGCACACTCACAGCGTGATGGGGCACAGTCACAGCGTGATGGGGCACACTCACAGCGTGATGGGGCACACTCACAGAGTGATGGGGCACACTCACAGCGTGATGGGGCACACTCACAGCGTGATGGGGCACACTCACAGCGTGATGGGGCACAGTCACAGCGTGATGGGGCACAGTCACAGCGTGATGGGACACACTCACAGCGTGATGGGGCACACTAACAGCGTGATGGGGCACACTCACAGCGTGATGGGGCACACTCACAGCGTGATGGGGCACACTCACAGCGTGATGGGGCACACTCACAGCGTGATGGGGCACACTCACAGCGTGATGGGGCACAGTCACAGCGTGATGTGGCACATTCACAGTGTGATGGGGCACACTCACAGCGTGATGGGTCACAGTCACAGCGTGATGGGGCACAGTCACAGTGTGATGGGTCACACTCACAGCGTGATGGGGCACAGTCACAGCGTGATGGGGCACAGTCACAGCGTGATGGGGCACACTAACAGCGTGATGGGGCACAGTCACAGCGTGATGGGGCACAGTCACAGAGTGATGGGGCACTGTCAAACCGTGATGGGGCACACTCACAGCGTGATGGGTCATACTCACAGCGTGATGGGGCACATTCACAGCGTGATGGGGCATACTCACAGCGTGATGGGGCACACTCACAGCGTAATGGGGCACTCTCACAGCATGATGGGGCACACTCACAGCGTGATGGGACACAGTCACAGCGTGATGGGCACACTCACAGTGTGATGGGGCACAGTCACAGCGTGATGGGGCACACTCACAGCGTGATGGGGCACACTCACAGCGTGATGGTGCACACTCACAGTGTGACGGGGCACACTCACAGCATGATGGGGCACAGTCACAGCGTGATGGGTCACACTCACAGCGTGATGGGGCACACTCACAGCGTGGTGGGGCACACACACAGCGTGATGGGGCACACTCACAGCGTGAGGGGGCACACTCACAGTGTGATGAGGCACACTCACAGCGTGATTGGGCACAGTCACAGCGTGATGAGGCACACACACAGCGTGATGAGGCACACTCACAGCGTGATGGGGCACAGTCACAGCGTGATGGGGCACAGTCACAGCGTGATGGGGCACAGTCACAGCGTGATGGGGCACAGTCACAGCGTGATGGGGCACAGTCACAGCGTGATGGGTCACACTAACAGCGTGATGGTGCACATTCACAGCGTGATGGGGCACACTCACAGCGTGATGGGGCACCCTAACAGCGTGATGGGGCACAGTCACAGCGTGATGTGGCACACTCACAGTGTGATGGGGCACAGTCACAGCGTGATGGGTCACAGTCACAGCGTGATGGGGCACATTCACAGCGTGATGGGGCACAGTCACAGCGTGATGGGGCACACTCACAGCGTGATGGGGCACAGTCACAGCGTGATGTGGCACACTCACAGTGTGATGGGGCACAGTCACAGCGTGATGGGTCACAGTCACAGAGTGATGGGGCACAGTCACAGCGTGATGGGGCACAGTCACAGCGTGATGGGGCACACTCACAGCGTGATGGGGCACACTCACAGCGTGATGGGACACAGTCACAGCGTGATGGGGGCACACTCACAGCATGTTGGGACACAGTCACAGCGTGATGGGGGCACAGTCACAGCATGATGGGGCACACTCACAGCGTGATGGGGCACACTCACAGCGTGATGGGGCACACTCACAGCATGATGGGGCACACTCACAGCGTGATGGGGCACACTCACAGCGTGATGGGTCATACTCACAGCGTGATGGGGCACAGTCACAGCGTGATGGGGCACACTCACAGTGTGATGGGGCACACTCACAGCGTGATGGGGCACAGTCACAGCGTGATGGGGCACACTCACAGCGTGATGGGGCACAGTCACAGCGTGATGGGGCACAGTCACAGCGTGATGGGGCACAGTCACAGCGTGATGGGGCACACTCACAGCGTGATGGGGCACACTCACAGAGTGATGGGGCACACTCACAGCGTGATGGGGCACACTCACAGCGTGATGGGGCACACTCACAGCGTGATGGGGCACAGTCACAGCTTGATGGGGCACACTCACAGCGTGATGGGGCACACTAACAGCGTGATGGGGCACACTCACAGCGTGATGGGGCACACTAACAGCGTGATGGGGCACACTCACAGCGTGATGGGGCACACTCACAGCGTGATGGGGCACACTCACAGCGTGATGGGGCACACTCACAGCGTGATGGGGCACAGTCACAGCGTGATGTGGCACATTCACAGTGTGATGGGGCACAGTCACAGCGTGATGGGGCACAGTCACAGCGTGATGGGTCACACTCACAGCGTGATGGGGCACAGTCACAGCGTGATGGGGCACAGTCACAGCGTGATGGGGCACAGTCACAGCATGATGGGGCACACTCACAGCGTGATGGGACACACTCACAGCATGATGGGGCACACTCACAGCGTGATGGTGCACATTCACAGCGTGATGGGGCACACTCACAGCGTGATGGGGCACCCTAACATCGTGATGGGGCACAGTCACAGCGTGATGTGGCACACTCACAGTGTGATGGGGCACAGTCACAGCGTGATGGGGCTCACTCACAGCGTGATGGGGCACACTCACAGCGTGATGGGGCACACTCACAGCATGATGGGACACACTCACAGCGTGATGGGGCACACTCACAGCGTGATGGGGCACAGTCACAGCGTGATGGGTCATACTCACAGCGTGATGGGGCACAGTCACAGCGTGATGGGAAACTCACAGCGTGATGAGGCACACTGTCAGCGTGATGGGGCACAGTCACTGCGTGATGGGGCACAGTCACATCATGATGGGGCACAGTTACAGCTTGAAAGGGCACAGTCACAGCGTGATGGGGCACACTCACAGCGTGATGGGGCACACTCACTGCATGATGGGGCACACTCATAGCGTGATGGGGCACACTAACAGCGTGATGGGGCACAGTCACAGCGTGATGGGGCACAGTCACAGAGTGATGGGGCACTGTCAAACCGTGATGGGGCACACTCACAGCGTGATGGGTCATACTCACAGCGTGATGGGGCACATTCACAGCGTGATGGGGCATACTCACAGCGTGATGGGGCACACTCACAGCGTGATGGGGCACTCTCACAGCATGATGGGGCACACTCACAGCGTGATGGGACACAGTCACAGCGTGATGGGCACACTCACAGTGTGATGGGGCACAGTCACAGCGTGATGGGGCACACTCACAGCGTGATGGGGCACACTCACAGCGTGATGGTGCACACTCACAGTGTGACGGGGCACACTCACAGCATGATGGGGCACAGTCACAGCGTGATGGGTCACACTCACAGCGTGATGGGGCACACTCACAGCGTGGTGGGGCACACACACAGCGTGATGGGGCACACTCACAGCGTGAGGGGGCACACTCACAGTGTGATGAGGCACACTCACAGCGTGATTGGGCACAGTCACAGCGTGATGAGGCACACACACAGCGTGATGAGGCACACTCACAGCGTGATGGGGCACAGTCACAGCGTGATGGGGCACAGTCACAGCGTGATGGGGCACAGTCACAGCGTGATGGGGCACAGTCACAGCGTGATGGGTCACACTAACAGCGTGATGGTGCACATTCACAGCGTGATGGGGCACACTCACAGCGTGATGGGGCACCCTAACAGCGTGATGGGGCACAGTCACAGCGTGATGTGGCACACTCACAGTGTGATGGGGCACAGTCACAGCGTGATGGGTCACAGTCACAGCGTGATGGGGCACATTCACAGCGTGATGGGGCACAGTCACAGCGTGATGGGGCACACTCACAGCGTGATGGGGCACCCTAACAGCGTGATGGGGCACAGTCACAGCGTGATGTGGCACACTCACAGTGTGATGGGGCACAGTCACAGCGTGATGGGTCACAGTCACAGAGTGATGGGGCACAGTCACAGCGTGATGGGGCACAGTCACAGCGTGATGGGGCACACTCACAGCGTGATGGGGCACACTCACAGCGTGATGGGACATAGTCACAGCGTGATGGGGGCACACTCACAGCATGTTGGGACACAGTCACAGCGTGATGGGGGCACAGTCACAGCATGATGGGGCACACTCACAGCGTGATGGGGCACACTCACAGCGTGATGGGGCACACTCACAGCATGATGGGGCACACTCACAGCGTGATGGGGCACACTCACAGCGTGATGGGTCATACTCACAGCGTGATGGGGCACAGTCACAGCGTGATGGGGCACACTCACAGTGTGATGGGGCACACTCACAGCGTGATGGGGCACAGTCACAGCGTGATGGGGCACACTCACAGCGTGATGGGGCACAGTCACAGCGTGATGGGGCACACTCACAGCGTGATGGGGCACAGTCACAGCGTGATGGGGCACAGTCACAGCGTGATGGGGCACAGTCACAGCGTGATGGGGCACACTCACAGCGTGATGGGGCACACTCACAGAGTGATGGGGCACACTCACAGCGTGATGGGGCACACTCACAGCGTGATGGGGCACACTCACAGCGTGATGGGGCACAGTCACAGCTTGATGGGGCACACTCACAGCGTGATGGGGCACACTAACAGCGTGATGGGGCACACTCACAGCGTGATGGGGCACACTAACAGCGTGATGGGGCACACTCACAGCGTGATGGGGCACACTCACAGCGTGATGGGGCACACTCACAGCGTGATGGGGCACACTCACAGCGTGATGGGGCACAGTCACAGCGTGATGTGGCACATTCACAGTGTGATGGGGCACAGTCACAGCGTGATGGGGCACAGTCACAGCGTGATGGGTCACACTCACAGCGTGATGGGGCACAGTCACAGCGTGATGGGGCACAGTCACAGCGTGATGGGGCACACTCACAGCATGATGGGGCACACTCACAGCGTGATGGTGCACATTCACAGCGTGATGGGGCACACTCACAGCGTGATGGGGCACACTCACAGCATGATGGGACACACTCACAGCGTGATGGGGCACACTCACAGCGTGATGGGGCACAGTCACAGCGTGATGGGTCATACTCACAGCGTGATGGGGCATAGTCACAGCGTGATGGGAAACTCACAGCGTGATGAGGCACACTGTCAGCGTGATGGGGCACAGTCACTGCGTGATGGGGCACAGTCACATCATGATGGGGCACAGTTACAGCTTGAAAGGGCACAGTCACAGCGTGATGGGGCACACTCACAGCGTGATGGGGCACACTCACTGCATGATGGGGCACACTCACAGCGTGATGGGGCACACTAACAGCGTGATGGGGCACAGTCACAGCGTGATGGGGCACAGTCACAGACTGATGGGGCACTGTCAAACCGTGATGGGGCACACTCACAGCGTGATGGGTCATACTCACAGCGTGATGGGGCACATTCACAGCGTGATGGGGCATACTCACAGCGTGATGGGGCACACTCACAGCGTGATGGGGCACTCTCACAGCATGATGGGGCACACTCACAGCGTGATGGGACACAGTCACAGCGTGATGGGCACACTCACAGTGTGATGGGGCACAGTCACAGCGTGATGGGGCACACTCACAGCGTGATGGGGCACACTCACAGCGTGATGGTGCACACTCACAGTGTGACGGGGCACACTCACAGCATGATGGGGCACAGTCACAGCGTGATGGGTCACACTCACAGCGTGATGGGGCACACTCACAGCGTGGTGGGGCACACACACAGCGTGATGGGGCACACTCACAGCGTGAGGGGGCACACTCACAGTGTGATGAGGCACACTCACAGCGTGATTGGGCACAGTCACAGCGTGATGAGGCACACACACAGCGTGATGAGGCACACTCACAGCGTGATGGGGCACAGTCACAGCGTGATGGGGCACAGTCACAGCGTGATGGGGCACAGTCACAGCGTGATGGGGCACAGTCACAGCGTGATGGGTCACACTAACAGCGTGATGGTGCACATTCACAGCGTGATGGGGCACACTCACAGCGTGATGGGGCACCCTAACAGCGTGATGGGGCACAGTCACAGCGTGATGTGGCACACTCACAGTGTGATGGGGCACAGTCACAGCGTGATGGGTCACAGTCACAGCGTGATGGGGCACATTCACAGCGTGATGGGGCACAGTCACAGCGTGATGGGGCACACTCACAGCGTGATGGGGCACCCTAACAGCGTGATGGGGCACAGTCACAGCGTGATGTGGCACACTCACAGTGTGATGGGGCACAGTCACAGCGTGATGGGTCACAGTCACAGAGTGATGGGGCACAGTCACAGCGTGATGGGGCACAGTCACAGCGTGATGGGGCACACTCACAGCGTGATGGGGCACACTCACAGCGTGATGGGACACAGTCACAGCGTGATGGGGGCACACTCACAGCATGTTGGGACACAGTCACAGCGTGATGGGGGCACAGTCACAGCATGATGGGGCACACTCACAGCGTGATGGGGCACACTCACAGCGTGATGGGGCACACTCACAGCATGATGGGGCACACTCACAGCGTGATGGGGCACACTCACAGCGTGATGGGTCATACTCACAGCGTGATGGGGCACAGTCACAGCGTGATGGGGCACACTCACAGTGTGATGGGGCACACTCACAGCGTGATGGGGCACAGTCACAGCGTGATGGGGCACACTCACAGCGTGATGGGGCACAGTCACAGCGTGATGGGGCACACTCACAGCGTGATGGGGCACAGTCACAGCGTGATGGGGCACAGTCACAGCGTGATGGGGCACAGTCACAGCGTGATGGGGCACACTCACAGCGTGATGGGGCACACTCACAGAGTGATGGGGCACACTCACAGCGTGATGGGGCACACTCACAGCGTGATGGGGCACACTCACAGCGTGATGGGGCACAGTCACAGCTTGATGGGGCACACTCACAGCGTGATGGGGCACACTAACAGCGTGATGGGGCACACTCACAGCGTGATGGGGCACACTAACAGCGTGATGGGGCACACTCACAGCGTGATGGGGCACACTCACAGCGTGATGGGGCACACTCACAGCGTGATGGGGCACACTCACAGCGTGATGGGGCACAGTCACAGCGTGATGTGGCACATTCACAGTGTGATGGGGCACAGTCACAGCGTGATGGGGCACAGTCACAGCGTGATGGGTCACACTCACAGCGTGATGGGGCACAGTCACAGCGTGATGGGGCACAGTCACAGCGTGATGGGGCACACTCACAGCATGATGGGGCACACTCACAGCGTGATGGTGCACATTCACAGCGTGATGGGGCACACTCACAGCGTGATGGGGCACCCTAACATCGTGATGGGGCACAGTCACAGCGTGATTTGGCACACTCACAGTGTGATGGGGCACAGTCACAGCGTGATGGGGCTCACTCACAGCGTGATGGGGCACACTCACAGCGTGATGGGGCACACTCACAGCATGATGGGACACACTCACAGCGTGATGGGGCACACTCACAGCGTGATGGGGCACAGTCACAGCGTGATGGGTCATACTCACAGCGTGATGGGGCACAGTCACAGCGTGATGGGAAACTCACAGCGTGATGAGGCACACTGTCAGCGTGATGGGGCACAGTCACTGCGTGATGGGGCACAGTCACATCATGATGGGGCACAGTTACAGCTTGAAAGGGCACAGTCACAGCGTGATGGGGCACACTCACAGCGTGATGGGGCACACTCACTGCATGATGGGGCACACTCACAGCGTGATGGGGCACACTAACAGCGTGATGGGGCACAGTCACAGCGTGATGGGGCACAGTCACAGAGTGATGGGGCACTGTCAAACCGTGATGGGGCACACTCACAGCGTGATGGGTCATACTGACAGCGTGATGGGGCACATTCACAGCGTGATGGGTCATACTCACAGCGTGATGGGGCACATTCACAGCGTGATGGGGCATACTCACAGCGTGATGGGGCACACTCACAGCGTGATGGGGCACTCTCACAGCATGATGGGGCACACTCACAGCGTGATGGGACACAGTCACAGCGTGATGGGCACACTCACAGTGTGATGGGGCACAGTCACAGCGTGATGGGGCACACTCACAGCGTGATGGGGCACACTCACAGCGTGATGGTGCACACTCACAGTGTGACGGGGCACACTCACAGCATGATGGGGCACAGTCACAGCGTGATGGGTCACACTCACAGCGTGATGGGGCACACTCACAGCGTGGTGGGGCACACTCACAGCGTGATTGGGCACAGTCACAGCGTGATGAGGCACACACACAGCGTGATGAGGCACACTCACAGCGTGATGGGGCACAGTCACAGCGTGATGGGGCACAGTCACAGCGTGATGGGGCACAGTCACAGCGTGATGGGGCACAGTCACAGCGTGATGGGGCACAGTCACAGCGTGATGGGTCACACTAACAGCGTGATGGTGCACATTCACAGCGTGATGGGGCACACTCACAGCGTGATGGGGCACCCTAACAGCGTGATGGGGCACAGTCACAGCGTGATGTGGCACACTCACAGTGTGATGGGGCACAGTCACAGCGTGATGGGTCACAGTCACAGCGTGATGGGGCACATTCACAGCGTGATGGGGCACAGTCACAGCGTGATGGGGCACACTCACAGCGTGATGGGGCACCCTAACAGCGTGATGGGGCACAGTCACAGCGTGATGTGGCACACTCACAGTGTGATGGGGCACAGTCACAGCGTGATGGGTCACAGTCACAGAGTGATGGGGCACAGTCACAGCGTGATGGGGCACAGTCACAGCGTGATGGGGCACACTCACAGCGTGATGGGGCACACTCACAGCGTGATGGGACACAGTCACAGCGTGATGGGGGCACACTCACAGCATGTTGGGACACAGTCACAGCGTGATGGGGGCACAGTCACAGCATGATGGGGCACACTCACAGCGTGATGGGGCACACTCACAGCGTGATGGGGCACACTCACAGCATGATGGGGCACACTCACAGCGTGATGGGGCACACTCACAGCGTGATGGGTCATACTCACAGCGTGATGGGGCACAGTCACAGCGTGATGGGGCACACTCACAGTGTGATGGGGCACACTCACAGCGTGATGGGGCACAGTCACAGCGTGATGGGGCACACTCACAGCGTGATGGGGCACAGTCACAGCGTGATGGGGCACACTCACAGCGTGATGGGGCACAGTCACAGCGTGATGGGGCACAGTCACAGCGTGATGGGGCACAGTCACAGCGTGATGGGGCACACTCACAGCGTGATGGGGCACACTCACAGAGTGATGGGGCACACTCACAGCGTGATGGGGCACACTCACAGCGTGATGGGGCACACTCACAGCGTGATGGGGCACAGTCACAGCGTGATGGGGCACACTCACAGCGTGATGGGGCACACTCACAGAGTGATGGGGCACACTCACAGCGTGATGGGGCACACTCACAGCGTGATGGGGCACACTCACAGCGTGATGGGGCACAGTCACAGCGTGATGGGGCACAGTCACAGCGTGATGGGACACACTCACAGCGTGATGGGGCACACTAACAGCGTGATGGGGCACACTCACAGCGTGATGGGGCACACTAACAGCGTGATGGGGCACACTCACAGCGTGATGGGGCACACTCACAGCGTGATGGGGCACACTCACAGCGTGATGGGGCACACTCACAGCGTGATGGGGCACAGTCACAGCGTGATGTGGCACATTCACAGTGTGATGGGGCACAGTCACAGCGTGATGGGGCACAGTCACAGCGTGATGGGTCACACTCACAGCGTGATGGGGCACAGTCACAGCGTGATGGGGCACAGTCACAGCGTGATGGGGCACACTAACAGCGTGATGGGGCACAGTCACAGCGTGATGGGGCACAGTCACAGAGTGATGGGGCACTGTCAAACCGTGATGGGGCACACTCACAGCGTGATGGGTCATACTCACAGCGTGATGGGGCACATTCACAGCGTGATGGGGCATACTCACAGCGTGATGGGGCACACTCACAGCGTGATGGGGCACTCTCACAGCATGATGGGGCACACTCACAGCGTGATGGGACACAGTCACAGCGTGATGGGCACACTCACAGTGTGATGGGGCACAGTCACAGCGTGATGGGGCACACTCACAGCGTGATGGGGCACACTCACAGCGTGATGGTGCACACTCACAGTGTGACGGGGCACACTCACAGCATGATGGGGCACAGTCACAGCGTGATGGGTCACACTCACAGCGTGATGGGGCACACTCACAGCGTGGTGGGGCACACACACAGCGTGATGGGGCACACTCACAGCGTGAGGGGGCACACTCACAGTGTGATGAGGCACACACACAGCGTGATGAGGCACACTCACAGCGTGATGGGGCACAGTCACAGCGTGATGGGGCACAGTCACAGCGTGATGGGGCACAGTCACAGCGTGATGGGGCACAGTCACAGCGTGATGGGGCACAGTCACAGCGTCATGGGTCACACTAACAGCGTGATGGTGCACATTCACAGCGTGATGGGGCACACTCACAGCGTGATGGGGCACCCTAACAGCGTGATGGGGCACAGTCACAGCGTGATGTGGCACACTCACAGTGTGATGGGGCACAGTCACAGCGTGATGGGTCACAGTCACAGCGTGATGGGGCACATTCACAGCGTGATGGGGCACAGTCACAGCGTGATGGGGCACACTCACAGCGTGATGGGGCACCCTAACAGCGTGATGGGGCACAGTCACAGCGTGATGTGGCACACTCACAGTGTGATGGGGCACAGTCACAGCGTGATGGGTCACAGTCACAGAGTGATGGGGCACAGTCACAGCGTGATGGGGCACAGTCACAGCGTGATGGGGCACACTCACAGCGTGATGGGGCACACTCACAGCGTGATGGGACACAGTCACAGCGTGATGGGGGCACACTCACAGCATGTTGGGACACAGTCACAGCGTGATGGGGGCACAGTCACAGCATGATGGGGCACACTCACAGCGTGATGGGGCACACTCACAGCGTGATGGGGCACACTCACAGCATGATGGGGCACACTCACAGCGTGATGGGGCACACTCACAGCGTGATGGGTCATACTCACAGCGTGATGGGGCACAGTCACAGCGTGATGGGGCACACTCACAGTGTGATGGGGCACACTCACAGCGTGATGGGGCACAGTCACAGCGTGATGGGGCACACTCACAGCGTGATGGGGCACAGTCACAGCGTGATGGGGCACACTCACAGCGTGATGGGGCACAGTCACAGCGTGATGGGGCACAGTCACAGCGTGATGGGGCACAGTCACAGCGTGATGGGGCACACTCACAGCGTGATGGGGCACACTCACAGAGTGATGGGGCACACTCACAGCGTGATGGGGCACACTCACAGCGTGATGGGGCACACTCACAGCGTGATGGGGCACAGTCACAGCTTGATGGGGCACACTCACAGCGTGATGGGGCACACTAACAGCGTGATGGGGCACACTCACAGCGTGATGGGGCACACTAACAGCGTGATGGGGCACACTCACAGCGTGATGGGGCACACTCACAGCGTGATGGGGCACACTCACAGCGTGATGGGGCACACTCACAGCGTGATGGGGCACAGTCACAGCGTGATGTGGCACATTCACAGTGTGATGGGGCACAGTCACAGCGTGATGGGGCACAGTCACAGCGTGATGGGTCACACTCACAGCGTGATAGGGCACAGTCACAGCGTGATGGGGCACAGTCACAGCGTGATGGGGCACACTCACAGCATGATGGGGCACACTCACAGCGTGATGGGGCACAGTCACAGCGTGATGGGGCACAGTCACAGCGTGATGGGTCACACTAACAGCGTGATGGGGCACAGTCACAGCGTGATGGGGCACAGTCACAGCGTGATGGGGCACAGTCACAGCGTGATGGGGCACACTAACAGCGTGATGGGTCACACACACAGCGTTGTGGGGCACACTCACAGCATGATGGGGCACACTCACAGCGTGATGGGACACACTCACAGCGTGGTGGGGCACAGTCACAGCGTGATGGGGCACAGTCACAGCGTGATGGGGCACACACACAACGTGATCGGGCACACTAACAGCGTGATGGGACACACTCACAACGTGATGGGGCACAGTCACAGCGTGATGGGGCACACTCACAGCGTGATGGGGCACACTCACAGCGTGATGGGGCACAGTCACAGCGTGATCGGGCACACTCACAGTGTGATGGGGCACACTCACAGCGTGATGGGGCACAGTCACAGCGTGATGGGGCACAGTCACAGCGTGATGGGTAATACTCACAGCGTGATTGGGCACACTCACAGCGTGATGGGGCACAGTCACAGGGTGATGGGTAATACTCACAGCGTGATTGGGCACACTCACAGCGTGATGGGGCACACTCACAGCGTGATGGGGCACAGTCACAGCGTGATGTTGCACTCTCACAGCGTGATTGGGCACACTCACAGCGTGATTGGGCACAGTCACAGCGTGATGGGGCACAGTCACAGCGTGATGGTGCACTCTCACAGCGTGATGGGGCACACTCACAGTGTGATGGGGCACAGTCACAGGGTGATGGGTAATACTCACAGCGTGATTGGGCACACTCACAGCGTGATGGGGCACACTCACAGCGTGATGGGGCACACTCACAGCATGATGGGGCACACTAACAGCATGATGGGGCACAGTCACAGCGTGATGGGGCACAGTCACAGCTTGATGGGGCACACTCACAGCGTGATGGGGCACACTCACAGCGTGATGGGGCACACTAACAGCATGATGGGGCACAGTCACAGCGTGATGGGGCACAGTCACAGCTTGATGGGGCACACTCACAGCGTGATGGGGCACACTAACAGCGTGATGGGGCACACACACAGCGTGATGGGGCACAGTCACAGCGTGATGGGGCACAGTCACAGCGTGATGGGGCACACTCACAGCGTGATGGGGCACACACACAGCGTGATGGGGCACACTCACAATGTGATGGGGCACAGTCACAGCGTGATGGGGCACACTCAAAGCGTGATGGGGCTCACTCACAGCGTGATGGGACACACTCACAGCGAGATGGGGCACACTCACAGCGTGATGGGGCACAGTCACAGCGTGATGGGTCATACTTACAGCGTGATGGGGCACAGTCACAGCGTGATGGGACACAGTCACATCATGATGGGGCACAGTCACAGCGCGATGGGGCACAGTCACAGCGTGATGGGTCATACTCACAGCGTGATGGGGCACACTCACAGCGTGATGGGGCACAGTCACAGCGTGATGGGGCACAGTCACAGCGTGATGGGGCACACTCACAGCGTGATGGGGCACAGTCACAGCGTGATGGGGCACAGTCACAGCGTGATGGGGCACACTCACAGCGTGATGGGGCACAGTCACAGCGTGATGGGGCACAGTCACAGCGTGATGGGGCACACTCACAGCATGATGGGGCACACTCACAGCGTGATGGGGCACACTCACAATGTGATGGGGCACAGTCACAGCGTGATGGGCACACACACAGCGTGATGGGGCACTCTCACAGCGTGATGGGGCACACTCACAATGTGATGGGGCACAGTCACAGCGTGATGGGCACACACACAGCGTGATGGGGCACAGTCACAGCGTGATGGGGCACAGTCACAGCATGATGGGACACACTCACAGCGTGATGGGGCACACTCACAGCGTGATGGGGCACACTCACAATGTGATGGGGCACAGTCACAGCGTGATGGGGCACACTCACAGCGTGATGGGGCATACTCACTGCGTGATGGGGCACACTCACAGCGTGATGGGACACACTCACAGCGTGATGGGGCACAGTCACAGCGTGATGGGGCACACTCACAGCGTGATGGGGCACACTAACAGCGTGATGGCTCACACACACAGCGTTGTGGGGCACACTCACAGCATGATGGGGCACACTCACAGCGTGATGGGACACACTCACAGCGTGGTGGGGCACAGTCACAGCGTGATGGGGCACAGTCACAGCGTGTGGGGCACACACACAACGTGATCGGGCACACTAACAGCGTGATGGGACACACTCACAACGTGATGGGGCACAGTCACAGCGTGATGGGGCACACTCACAGCGTGATGGGGCACACTCACAGCGTGATGGGGCACAGTCACAGCGTGATCGGGCACACTCACAGTGTGATGGGGCACACTCACAGCGTGATGGGGCACAGTCACAGCGTGATGGGGCACAGTCACAGCGTGATGGGTAATACTCACAGCGTGATTGGGCACACTCACAGCGTGATGGGGCACAGTCACAGGGTGATGGGTAATACTCACAGCGTGATTGGGCACACTCACAGCGTGATGGGGCACACTCACAGCGTGATGGGGCACAGTCACAGCGTGATGTTGCACTCTCACAGCGTGATTGGGCACACTCACAGCGTGATTGGGCACAGTCACAGCGTGATGGGGCACAGTCACAGCGTGATGGTGCACTCTCACAGCGTGATGGGGCACACTCACAGTGTGATGGGGCACAGTCACAGGGTGATGGGTAATACTCACAGCGTGATTGGGCACACTCACAGCGTGATGGGGCACACTCACAGCGTGATGGGGCACACTCACAGCATGATGGGGCACACTAACAGCATGATGGGGCACAGTCACAGCGTGATGGGGCACAGTCACAGCTTGATGGGGCACACTCACAGCGTGATGGGGCACACTAACAGCGTGATGGGGCACACACTCAGCGTGATGGGGCACAGTCACAGCGTGATGGGGCACACTCACAGCGTGATGGGGCACACACACAGCGTGATGGGGCACACTCACAATGTGATGGGGCACAGTCACAGCGTGATGGGGCACACTCAAAGCGTGATGGGGCTCACTCACAGCGTGATGGGACACACTCACAGCGAGATGGGGCACACTCACAGCGTGATGGGGCACAGTCACAGCGTGATGGGTCATACTTACAGCGTGATGGGGCACAGTCACAGCGTGATGGGACACAGTCACATCATGATGGGGCACAGTCACAGCGCGATGGGGCACAGTCACAGCGTGATGGGTCATACTCACAGCGTGATGGGTCATACTCACAGCGTGATGGGGCACACTCACAGCGTGATGGGGCACAGTCACAGCGTGATGGGGCACAGTCACAGCGTGATGGGGCACACTCACAGCGTGATGGGGCACAGTCACAGCGTGATGGGGCACAGTCACAGCGTGATGGGGCACACTCACAGCGTGATGGGGCACAGTCACAGCGTGATGGGGCACAGTCACAGCGTGATGGGGCACACTCACAGCATGATGGGGCACACTCACAGCGTGATGGGGCACACTCACAATGTGATGGGGCACAGTCACAGCGTGATGGGGCACACTCACAGCGTGATGGGGCATACTCACTGCGTGATGGGGCACACTCACAGCGTGTTGGGACACACTCACAGCGAGATGGGGCACACTCACAGCGTGATGGGGCACAGTCACAGCGTGATGGGGCACAGTCACAGCATGATGGGACACACTCACAGCGTGATGGGGCACACTCACAGCGTGATGGGGCACACTCACAATGTGATGGGGCACAGTCACAGCGTGATGGGGCACACTCACAGCGTGATGGGGCATACTCACTGCGTGATGGGGCACACTCACAGCGTGATGGGACACACTCACAGCGAGATGGGGCACACTCACAGCGTGATGGGGCACAGTCACAGCGTGATGGGTCATACTCACAGCGTGATGGGGCACAGTCACAGCGTGATGGGACACACTCACAGCGTGATGGGGCACAGTCACATCGTGATGGGGCACACTCACAGCGTGATGGGGCACACTCACAGCGCGATGGGGCACAGTCACAGCGTGATGGGGCACAGTCACAGCGTGATGGAGCACACTCACAGCGTGATGGGGCACAGTCACAGTGTGATGGGGCACAGTCACAGCGTGATGGGGCACAGTCACATCGTGATGGGGCACACTCACAGCGTGATGGGGCACACTCACAGCATGATGGGTCATACTCACATCATGATGGGGCACACTCACAGCGTGATGGGGCACAGTCACAGCATGAAGGGGCACACTCACAGCGTGATGGGGCACACTCACAGCGTGATGAGGCACACTCACAGCGTGATGGGGCACAGTCACAGCGTGATGGGGCACACTCACAGCGTGATGGGGCACACTCACAGCGTGATGGGGCACAGTCACAGCGTGATGGAGCACACTCACAGCGTGATGGGGCACAGTCACAGCGTGATGGGGCACACTCACAGAGTGATGGAGCACACTCACAGCGTGATGGGGCACAGTCACAGCGTGATGGGGCACTCTCACAGCGTGATGGGGCACAGTCACAGCGTGATGGGGCACAGTCACAGCGTGATGGAGCACACTCACAACGTGATGGGGCACAGTCACAGCGTGATGGGGCACAGTCACAGCGTGATGGAGCACACTCACAGCGTGATGGGGCACAGTCACAGCGTGATGGGGCACAGTCACAGCGTGATGGAGCACACTCACAGCGTGATGGGGCACAGTCACAGTGTGATGGGGCACACTCACTGCGTGATGGGGCACACTCACAGCGTGATGGGGCACAGTCACAGCGTGATGGGGCACAATCACAGCGTGATGGGGCACAGTCACAGCGTGATGGGGCACACTCACAGCGTGATGGGACACACTCACAGCGTGATGGGGCACAGTCACAAGGTGATGGGACACACTCACAGCGTGATGGGGCACAGTCATAGCGTGATGGGTCATACTCACAGCGTGATGGGGCACAGTCACAGCGTGATGAGGCACAGTCACAGCATGATGGGGCACACTCACAGCGTGATGGGGCACACTCACAGCGTGATGGGGCACACTCACAGCGTGATGGGGAACAGTCACAGCGTGATGGGGCACAGTCACAGCGTGATGGGGCACACTCACAGCGTGATGGGGCACACTCACAGCGTGATGGGGCACACTCACTGCGTGATGGGGCACACTCACAGCGTGATGGGGCACACTCACAGCGTGATGGGGCACAGTCGCAGCGTGATGGGGCACACTCACAGCGTGATGGGGCACAGTCACAGCGTGATGGGGCACACTCACAGCGTGATGGGGCACACTCACAGTGCGATGGGGCACACTCACAGCGTGATGGGGCACACTCACAGTGTGATGGGGCACAGTCACAGCGTGATGGGGCACACTCACTGCGTGATGGGGCACACTCACAGCGTGATGGGGCACACTCACAGCGTGATGGGGCACACTCACAGCGTGATGGGGCACACTCACAGCATGATGGGGCACACTCACTGCATGATGGGGCACACTCACAGCGTGATGGGGCACAGTCACAGCGTGATGGGACACACTCACAGCGTGATGGGGCACAGTCACAGCGTGATGGGGCACACTCACAGCGTGATGGGACACACTCACAGCGTGATGGGGCACAGTCACAGCGTGATGGGGCACAGTCACAGCGTGATGGGGCACACTCACAGCGTGATGGGTCATACTCACAGCATGATGGGGTACACTCACAGGGTGATGGGGCACAGTCACAGCGTGATGGGGCACAGTCACAGCGTGATGGGACACACTCACAGCGTGATGGGGCACAGTCACAGCGTGATGGGGCACAGTCACAGCGTGATGGGACACACTCACAATGTGATGGGGCACAGTCACAGCGTGATGGGGCACACTCACAGCGTGATGAGGCACACTCACAGCGTGATGAGGCACACAGACAGCGTGATGAGGCACACTCACAGCGTGATGGGGCACAGTCACAGCGTGATGGGGCACACTCACAGCGTGATGGGGCACAGTCACAGCGTGATGGGGCACAATCACAGCGTGATGGGGCACACTCACAGCGTGATGGGACACACTCACAGCGTGATGGGGCACAGTCACAAGGTGATGGGACACACTCACAGCGTGATGGGGCACAGTCATAGCGTGATGGGTCATACTCACAGCGTGATGGGGCACAGTCACAGCGTGATGAGGCACAGTCACAGCATGATGGGGCACACTCACAGCGTGATGGGGCACACTCACAGCGTGATGGGGCACACTCACAGCGTGATGGGGAACAGTCACAGCGTGATGGGGCACAGTCACAGCGTGATGGGGCACACTCACAGCGTGATGGGGCACACTCACAGCGTGATGGGGCACACTCACTGCGTGATGGGGCACACTCACAGCGTGATGGGGCACACTCACAGCGTGATGGGGCACAGTCGCAGCGTGATGGGGCACACTCACAGCGTGATGGGGCACAGTCACAGCGTGATGGGGCACACTCACAGCGTGATGGGGCACACTCACAGTGCGATGGGGCACACTCACAGCGTGATGGGGCACACTCACAGTGTGATGGGGCACAGTCACAGCGTGATGGGGCACACTCACTGCGTGATGGGGCACACTCACAGCGTGATGGGGCACACTCACAGCGTGATGGGGCACACTCACAGCGTGATGGGGCACACTCACAGCATGATGGGGCACACTCACTGCATGATGGGGCACACTCACAGCGTGATGGGGCACAGTCACAGCGTGATGGGACACACTCACAGCGTGATGGGGCACAGTCACAGCGTGATGGGGCACACTCACAGCGTGATGGGACACACTCACAGCGTGATGGGGCACAGTCACAGCGTGATGGGGCACAGTCACAGCGTGATGGGGCACACTCACAGCGTGATGGGTCATACTCACAGCATGATGGGGTACACTCACAGGGTGATGGGGCACAGTCACAGCGTGATGGGGCACAGTCACAGCGTGATGGGACACACTCACAGCGTGATGGGGCACAGTCACAGCGTGAATGGGCACACTCACAGCGTGATGGGGCACACTCACAGCGTGATGGGGCACAGTCACAGCGTGATGGGGCACAGTCACAGCGTGATGGGACACACTCACAGCGTAATGGGGCACAGTCACAGAATGATGGGGCACACTCACAGCGTGATGGGGCACAGTCACAGCGTGATGGAGCACAGTCACAGCGTGATGGGGCACACTCACAGCGTGATGGGGCACAGTCACAGCGTGATGGGGCACACTCACAGCGTGATGGGGCACAGTCACAGCGTGATGGGGCACACTCACAGCGTGATGGGACACACTCACAGCGTGATGGGGCACAGTCACAGCGTGATGGGACACACTCACAACGTGATGGGGCACAGTCACAGCGTGATGGGACACACTCACTGCGTGATGGGGCACAGTCACAGCTTGATGGGGCACACTCACAGCGTGATGGGGCACACACACAGCGTGATGGGGCACAGTCACAGCGTGATGGGACACACTCACAATGTGATGGGGCACAGTCACAGCGTGATGGGGCACACTCACAGCGTGATGGGGCACACTCACAGCGTGATGAGGCACACAGACAGCGTGATGAGGCACACTCACAGCGTGATGGGGCACAGTCACAGCGTGATGGGGCACAGTCACAGCGTGATGGGGCGCAGTCACAGCATGATGGGGCACACTCACAGCGTGATGGGGCACAGTCACAGCGTGATGGGGCACACTCACAGCGTGATGGTGCACATTCACAGCGTGATGGGGCACACTCACAGCGTGATGGGGCACCCGAACAGCGTGATGGGGCACAGTCACAGCGTGATGTGGCACACTCACAGTGTGATGGGGCAAAGTCACAGCGTGATGGGGCTCACTCACAGCGTGATGGGGCACACTCACAGCGTGATGGGGCACACTAACAGCGTGATGGGGCACACTTACAGCGTGATGGGACACACTCACAGCGTGATGGGGCACACTCACAGCGTGATGGGGCACAGTCACAGCGTGATGGGTCATACTCACAGCGTGATGGGGCACAGTCACAGCGTGATGGGACACTCACAGCGTGATGAGGCACAGTCACAGCGTGATGGGGCACAGTCACATCATGATGGGGCACAGTTACAGCTTGAAAGGGCACAGTCACAGCGTGATGGGGCACACTCACAGCGTGATGGGGCACAGTCACAGCATGATGGGGCACACTCACTGCGTGATGGGGCACACTCACTGCGTGATGGGGCACACTAACTGCGTGATGGGGCACAGTCACAGCGTGATGGGGCACAGTCACAGCGTGATGGGGCACAGTCACAGCGTGATGGGGCACAGTCACAGAGTGATGGAGCACACTCACAGCGTGATGAGGCACACTCACAGCGTGATGGGGCACACTCACAGTGTGATGGGGCACAGTCACAGCGTGATGGGGCACAGTCACAGAGTGATGGAGCACACTCACAGCGTGATGAGGCACACTCACAGCGTGATGGGGCACAGTCACAGCGTGATGGGTCATACTCGCAGCGTGATGGGTCATACTCACAGCATGATGGGGCACAGTCACAGCGTGATGGGACACAGTCACAGCGTGATGGGACACACTCACAGCATGATGGGTCATACTCACAGCGTGAGGGGGCACACACACAGCGTGATGGGGCACACTAACAGCGTGATGGGGCACACTCACAACGTGATGGGGCACAGTCACAGCGTGATGGGACACACTCACAACGTGATGGGGCACAGTCACAGCGTGATGGGACACACTCACTGCGTGATGGGGCACAGTCACAGCTTGATGGGGCACACTCACAGCGTGATGGGGCACACTAACAGCGTGATGGGGCACACTCACAACGTGAAGGGCACAGTCACAGCGTGATGGGACACACTCACAACGTGATGGGGCACAGTCACAGCGTGATGGGACACACACACAGCGTGATGGGACACAGTCACAGCGTGATGGGACACACTCACAATGTGATGGGGCACAGTCACAGCGTGATGGGGCACACTCACAGCGTGATGAGGCACACTCACAGCGTGATGAGGCACACTCACAGCGTGATGAGGCACACTCACAGCGTGATGGGGCACAGTCACAGCGTGATGGGGCACAGTCACAGCGTGATGGGGCACAGTCACAGCGTGATGGGGCACACTCACAGCGTGATGGGGCACAGTCACAGCGTGATGCGGCACACTCACAGCGTGATGGTGCACATTCACAGCGTGATGGGGCACACTCACAGCGTGATGGGGCACCCTAACAGCGTGATGGGGCACAGTCACAGCGTGATGTGGCACACTCACAGTGTGATGGAGCACAGTCACAGCGTGATGGGGCACAGTCACAGCGTGATGGGTCACACTCACAGCGTGATGGGGCACATTCACAGCGTGATGGGGCACAGTCACAGCGTGATGGGTCACACTAACAGCGTGATGGGGCACAGTCACAGCGTGATGGGGCACAGTCACAGCGGGATGGGGAACACTAACAGCGTGATGGGGCACAGTCGCAGCGTGATGGGACACAGTCACAGCGTGATGGGACACACTCACAGCGTGAGGGGGCACACACACAGCTAGATGGGGCACAGTCACATCGTGATGGGGCACAGTCACAGCGTGATGGGTAATACTCACAGCGTGATTGGGCACAGTCACAGCGTGATGGGGCACAGTCACAGGGTGATGGGTAATACTCACAGCGTGATTGGGCACACTCACAGCGTGATGGGGCACAGTCACAGGGTGATGGGGCACACTCAGAGTGATGGGGCACTCTCACAGCGTGATGGGGCACAGTCACAGCGTGATGGGGCTCACTCACAGCGTGATGGGGTACACTAACAGTGTGATGGGGCTCACTCACAGCGTGATGGGGCACAGACACAGCGTGATGGGGCACAGTCACAGCGTGATGGGACACACTCACTGCGTGATGGGGCACAGTCACAGCTTGATGGGGCACACTCACAGCGTGATAGGACACACACACAGCGTGATGGGGCACAGTCACAGCGTGATGGGACACACTCACAATGTGATGGGGCACAGTCACAGCGTGATGGGGCACACTCACAGCGTGATGGGGCACAGTCACAGTGTGATGGGGCACACTCACAGCGTAATGGGGCACACTCACAGCGTGATGGGGCACAGTCACAGCGTGATGGGGCACACTCACAGCGTGATGGGACACACTCACAGCGTGATGGGGCACAGTCACAGCGTGATGGGACACACTCACAACGTGATGGGGCACAGTCACAGCGTGATGGGACACACTCACTGCGTGATGGGGCACAGTCACAGCTTGATGGGGCACACTCACAGCGTGATGGGGCACACACACAGCGTGATGGGGCACAGTCACAGCGTGATGGGACACACTCACAATGTGATGGGGCACAGTCACAGCGTGATGGGGCACACTCACAGCGTGATGGGGCACACTCACAGCGTGATGAGGCACACAGACAGCGTGATGAGGCACACTCACAGCGTGATGGGGCACAGTCACAGCATTATGGGGCACAGTCACAGCGTGATGGGGCACAGTCACAGCGTGATGGGGCACACTCACAGCGTGATGGGGCACAGTCACAGCGTGATGGGGCACACTCACAGCGTGATGGTGCTCATTCACAGCGTGATGGGGCACACTCACAGCGTGATGGGGCACCCGAACAGCGTGATGGGGCACAGTCACAGCGTGATGTGGCACACTCACAGTGTGATGGGGCAAAGTCACAGCGTGATGGGGCTCACTCACAGCGTGATGGGGCACACTCACAGCGTGATGGGGCACACTAACAGCGTGATGGGGCACACTTACAGCGTGATGGGACACACTCACAGCGTGATGGGGCACACTGACAGCGTGATGGGGCACAGTCACAGCGTGATGGGTCATACTCACAGCGTGATGGGGCACAGTCACAGCGTGATGGGACACTCACAGCGTGATGAGGCACAGTCACAGCGTGATGGGGCACAGTCACATCATGATGGGGCACAGTTACAGCTTGAAAGGGCACAGTCACAGCGTGATGGGGCACACTCACAGCGTGATGGGGCACAGTCACAGCATGATGGGGCACACTCACTGCGTGATGGGGCACACTCACTGCGTGATGGGGCACACTAACAGCGTGATGGGGCACAGTCACAGCGTGATGGGGCACAGTCACAGCGTGATGGGGCACAGTCACAGCGTGATGGGGCACAGTCACAGAGTGATGGAGCACACTCACAGCGTGATGAGGCACACTCACAGCGTGATGGGGCACACTCACAGTGTGATGGGGCACAGTCACAGCGTGATGGGGCACAGTCACAGAGTGATGGAGCATACTCACAGCGTGATGAGGCACACTCACAGCGTGATGGGGCACAGTCACAGCGTGATGGGTCATACTCACAGCGTGATGGGTCATACTCACAGCATGATGGGGCACACTAACAGCGTGATGGGGCACAGTCGCAGCGTGATGGGACACAGTCACAGCGTGATGGGACACACTCACAGCATGATGGGTCATACTCACAGCGTGAGGGGGCACACACACAGCGTGATGGGGCACACTAACAGCGTGATGGGGCACACTCACAACGTGATGGGGCACAGTCACAGCGTGATGGGACACACTCACAACGTGATGGGGCACAGTCACAGCGTGATGGGACACACTCACTGCGTGATGGGGCACAGTCACAGCTTGATGGGGCACACTCACAGCGTGATGGGGCACACTAACAGCGTGATGGGGCACACTCACAACGTGAAGGGCACAGTCACAGCGTGATGGGACACACTCACAACGTGATGGGGCACAGTCACAGCGTGATGGGACACACACACAGCGTGATGGGACACAGTCACAGCGTGATGGGACACACTCACAATGTGATGGGGCACAGTCACAGCGTGATGGGGCACACTCACAGCGTGATGAGGCACACTCACAGCGTGATGAGGCACACTCACAGCGTGATGAGGCACACTCACAGCGTGATGGGGCACAGTCACAGCGTGATGGGGCACAGTCACAGCGTGATGGGGCACAGTCACAGCGTGATGGGGCACACTCACAGCGTGATGGGGCACAGTCACAGCGTGATGCGGCACACTCACAGCGTGATGGTGCACATTCACAGCGTGATGGGGCACACTCACAGCGTGATGGGGCACCCTAACAGCGTGATGGGGCACAGTCACAGCGTGATGTGGCACACTCACAGTGTGATGGGGCACAGTCACAGCGTGATGGGGCACAGTCACAGCGTGATGGGTCACACTCACAGCGTGATGGGGCACATTCACAGCGTGATGGGGCACAGTCACAGCGTGATGGGTCACACTAACAGCGTGATGGGGCACAGTCACAGCGTGATGGGGCACAGTCACAGCGGGATGGGGAACACTAACAGCGTGATGGGGCACAGTCGCAGCGTGATGGGGCACAGTCACAGCGTGATGGGACACACTCACAGCGTGAGGGGGCACACACACAGCTAGATGGGGCACAGTCACAGCGTGATGGGGCACAGTCACAGCGTGATGGGTAATACTCACAGCGTGATTGGGCACACTCACAGCGTGATGGGGCACAGTCACAGCGTGATGGGGCACAGTCACAGGGTGATGGGTAATACTCACAGCGTGATTGGGCACACTCACAGCGTGATGGGGCACAGTCACAGGGTGATGGGGCACACTCAGAGTGATGGGGCACTCTCACAGCGTGATGGGGCACAGTCACAGCGTGATGGGGCTCACTCACAGCGTGATGGGGTACACTAACAGTGTGATGGGGCTCACTCACAGCGTGATGGGGCACAGACACAGCGTGATGGGGCACAGTCACAGCGTGATGGGACACACTCACTGCGTGATGGGGCACAGTCACAGCTTGCTGGGGCACACTCACAGCGTGATAGGACACACACACAGCGTGATGGGGCACAGTCACAGCGTGATGGGACACACTCACAATGTGATGGGGCACAGTCACAGCGTGATGGGGCACACACACAGCGTGATGAGGCACACTCACAGCGTGATGAGGCACACAGACAGCGTGATGAGGCACACTCACAGCGTGATGGGGCACAGTCACAGCGTGATGGGGCACAGTCACAGCGTGATGGGGCACACTCACAGCGTGATGGGGCACAGTCACAGCATGATGGGGCACACTCACAGCGTGATGGTGCACTTCACAGCGTGATGGGGCACACTCACAGCGTGATGGGGCACCCTAACAGCGTGATGGGGCACAGTCACAGCGTGATGTGGCACACTCACAGTGTGATGGGGCACAGTCACAGCGTGATGGGGCACAGTCACAGCGTGATGGGTCACACTCACAGCGTGATGGGGCACATTCACAGCGTGATGGGGCACAGTCACAGCGTGATGGGTCACACTAACAGCGTGATGGGGCACAGTCACAGCGTGATGGGGCACAGTCACAGCGTGATGGGGCACACTAACAGCGTGATGGGGCACAGTCGCAGCGTGATGGGACACACTCACTGCGTGATGGGTCATACTCACAGCGTGAGGGGGCACACACACAGCTAGATGGGGCACAGTCACAGCGTGATGGGGCACAGTCACAGCGTGATGGGAAATACTCACAGCGTGATTGGGCACACTCACAGCGTGATGGGTAATACTCACAGCGTGATGGGGCACACTCACAGCGTGATGGGGCACACTCACAGCGTGATGGGGCACTCTCACAGCGTGATGGGGCACACTCACAGCATGATGGGGCACAGGCACAGCGTGATGGGGCACACTCACAGCGTGATGTTTCACACTCACATCGTGATGGGGCACATTCACAGCGTGATGGGGCACAGTCACAGCGTGATGGGTCACAGTCACAGCGTGATGGGGCACACTAACAGCGTGATGGGGCACAGTCGCAGCGTGATGGGACACAGTCACAGCGTGATGGGACACACTCACAGCGTGATGGGTCATACTCACAGCGTGAGGGGGCACACACACAGCTAGATGGGGCACAGTCACAGCGTGATGGGGCACAGTCACAGCGTGATGGGAAATACTCACAGCGTGAATGGGCACACTCACAGCGTGAGGGGGCACACACACAGCTAGATGGGGCACAGTCACAGCGTGATGGGGCACAGTCACAGCGTGATGGGAAATACTCACAGCGTGATTGGGCACACTCACAGCGTGAGGGGGCACACACACAGCTAGATGGGGCACAGTCACAGCGTGATGCGGCACAGTCACAGCGTGATGGGAAATACTCACAGCGTGATTGGGCACACTCACAGCGTGATGGGTAATACTCACAGCGTGATTGGGCACAGTCACAGGGTGATGGGGCACACTCAGAGTGATGGGGCACTCTCACAGCTTGATGGGGCACACTCACAGCATGATGGGGCACAGTCACAGCGTGATGGGGCACACTCACAGCGTGATGGGGCACACTCACAGCGTGATGGGGCACAGTCCCAGCGAGATGGGGCACACTCACAGCGTGATGGGGCTCACTCACAGCGTGATGGGGCACAGACACAGCGTGATGGGGCACAGTCACAGCGTGATGGGTCACAGTCACAGCGTGATGGGGCACACTCACAGCGTGATGGGGCACACTCACAGCGTGATGGGGCACACTCACAGCGTGATGGGGCTCACTCACAGCGTGATGGGGCTCACTCACAGCATGATGGGGCTCACTCACAGCGTGATGGGGCACACTCACAGCGTGATGGGGCACACTCACAGCGTGATGGGGCACACTCACAGCGTGATGGGGCTCACTCACAGCGTGATGGGGCTCACTCACAGCGTGATGGGGCTCACTCACAGCGTGATGGGGCACACTCACAGCGTGATGGGGCACAGTCGCAGCGTGATGGGGCACACTCACAGCGTGATGGGGTATAGTCACAGCGTGATGGGGCACACTCACAGCGTGATGGGACACACTCACAGCGTGATGGGGCACAGTCACAGCGTGATGGGGCACACTCACAGCGTGATTGGGCACACTCACAGCGTGATGGGGCACACTCACAGCGTGATGGGGCACACTCACAGCGTGATGGGGCACACTCACAGCGTGATGGGGCACACTCACAGCGTGATGGGGCTCACTCACAGCGTGATGGGGCTCACTCACAGCGTGATGGGGCTCACTCACAGCGTGATGGGGCACACTCACAGCGTGATGGGGCACAGTCGCAGCGTGATGGGGCACACTCACAGCGTGATGGGGCACAGTCACAGCGTGATGGGGCACACTCACAGCGTGATGGGACACACTCACAGCGTGATGGGGCACAGTCACAGCGTGATGGGGCACACTCACAGCGTGATGGGGCACAGTCACAGCGTGATGGGGCACACTCACAGCGTGATGGGGCACACTCACAGCGTGATGGGGCACAGTCACAGCGTGATGGGGCACACTCACAGCGTGATGGGGCACACTCACAGCGTGATGGGGCACAGTCACAGCGTGATGGGTAATACTCACAGCGTGATTGGGCACACTCACAGCGTGATGGGGCACAGTCACAGGGTGATGGGGCACACTCAGAGTGATGGGGCACAGTCACAGCGTGATGGGGCACACTCACAGCGTGAAGGGGCACACTCACAGCGTGTTGGGGCACACTCACAGCGTGAAGGGGCACACTCACAGCGTGAAGGGGCACACTCACAGCGTGATGGGGCACACTCACAGCGTGAAGGGGCACACTCACAGCGTGATGGGGCACACTCACAGCGTGATGGGGCACTCTCACAGCGTGATGGGGCACACTCACAGCATGATGGGGCACAGTCACAGCGTGATGGGGCTCAATCACAGCGTGATGGGGCACAGACACAGCGTGATGGGGCACAGTCACAGCGTGATGGTGCTCACTCACAGCGTGATGGGGCACACTCACAGCGTGATGGGGCACACTCACAGCGTGATGGGGCACAGTCACAGCGTGATGGGTCATACTCACAGCGTGATGGGGCACAGTCACAGCGTGATGGGACACTCACAGCTTGATGAGGCACACTGACAGCGTGATGGGGCACAGTCACAGCGTGATGGGGCACAGTCACATCATGATGGGGCACAGTCACAGCTAAAGGGGCACACTCACAGCGTGATGGGGCACAGTCACAGCATGATGGGGCACACTCACTGCGTGATGGGGCACACTCACAGCGTGATGGGGCAAACTAACAGCGTGATGGGGCACACTCACAGCGTGATGGGGCACACTCACAGCGTGATGGGGCACAGTCACAGCGTGATGGAGCACAGTCACAGCGTGATGGGGCACAGTCACAGCGTGATGGGGCACACTCACAGCGTGATGGGGCACAGTCACAGAGTGATGGGGCACAGTCACAGAGTGATGGGGCACAGTCACAGAGTGATGAGGCACACTCACAGCGTGATGGGGCACGCTCACAACGTGATGGGGCACAGTCACAGCGTGATGGGGCACACTCACAGCGTGATGGGGCACACTCACAGCGTGATGGGGCACACTCACAGCGTGGTGGGTCATAATCACAGAGTGATGGGGTACAGTCACAGCGTGATGGGGCACACTCACAGCGTGATGGGGCACACTCACAGCGTGGTGGGTCATAATCACAGAGTGATGGGGTACAGTCACAGCGTGATGGGGCACACTCACAGCGTGATGGGGCACTCTCACAGCGTGATGGGGCACACTCACAGCGTGATGGGGCATACTCACAGCGTGATGGGGCACACTCACAGCGTGATGGGGCACTCTCACAGCGTGATGGGGCACACTCACAGCGTGATGGGTCATACTCACAGCGTGATGGGGCACACTCACAGCGTGATGGGTCACTCTCACAGCATGATGGGGCACACTCACAGCGTGATGGGACACAGTCACAGCGTGATGGGCACACTCACAGTGTGATGGGGCACAGTCACAGCGTGATGGGGCACACTCACAGCGTGATGGGGCACACTCACAGCGTGATGGTGCACACTCACAGTGTGACGGGGCATACTCACAGCGTGATGGGGCACACTCACAGCGAGGTGGGACATGCTCACAGCGTGAGAGGGCACACTCACAGTGTGATGGGGCACACTCACAGTGTGATGGGGCACACTCACAGCGTGATGGGGCACAGTCACAGCGTGATGGGTCATACTCACAGGGTGATGGGGCACACACACAGCGTGATGGGGCACACTAACAGCGTGATTGGGCACACTCACAACGTGATGGGGCACAGTCACAGCGTGATGGGACACACTCACAACGTGATGGGGCACAGTTACAGCGTGATGAGACACACTCACAGCGTGATGAGACACACTCACAGCGTGATGGGGCACAGTCACAGCGTGATGGGGCACATTCACAGCGTGATGGGGCACACTAACAGCGTGATGGGGCACACACACAGCGTGATGGGGCACAGTCACAGCGTGATGGGACACACTCACAAAGTGATGGGGCACAGTCACAGCGTGATGGGGCACAGTCACAGCGTGATGGGGCACACTCACAGCGTGATGGGGCACACTCACAGCGTGATGGGGCATACTCACAGCGTGATGGGACACACTCACAGCGTGATGGGGCACAGTCGCAGCATGATGAGGCACACTCACAGCGTGAGGGGGCACACTCACAGCGTGATGGGACACACTCACAGCGTGATGGGTCACAGTCACAGCGTGATGGGGCACACTCACAGCGTGATGGGGCACACTCACAGCATGATGGGGCACACTCACTGCGTGATGGGGCACAGTCACAGCATGATGGGGCACACTCACAGCGTGATGGGCACACTCACTGCGTGATGGGGCACACTCACAGCATGATGAGGCACACTCACAGCGTGATGGGGCACACTCACAGCATGATGGGGCACACTCACTGCGTGATGGGGCACAGTCACAGCGTGATGGGACACACTCACAGCGTGATGGGGCATAGTCACAGCGTGATGGGGCACACTCACAGCGTGATGGGGCACACTAACAGCGTGATGGGGCACAGTCACAGCGTGATGGGGCACAGTCACAGTGTGAAGGGGCACAGTCACAGTGTGAAGGGGCACAGTCACAGCGTGATGGGGCACACTTACAGCGTGATGGGGCACACACAGCGTGATGGGGGACAGTCACAGCGTGATGGGACACACTCACAATGTGATGGGGCACAATCACAGCGTGATGGGGCACACTCACAGCGTGATGGGGCACACTCACAGCGTGATGGGGCACACTCACAGCGTGATGGGGCACACTCACAGCGTGATGGGGCACAGTCACAGCGTGATGTTGTACACTAACAGCGTGATGGGGCACACACACAGCGTGATGGGGCACACTCACAGCGTGATGGGGCACAGTCACAGTGTGATGAGGCACACTCACAGCGTGATGGGTCATACTCACAGGGTGATGGGGCACACACACAGCGTGATGGGGCACACTAACAGATTGATGGGGCACACTCACAACGTGATGGGGCACAGTCACAGCGTGAGGGGACACACTCACAACGTGATGGGGCACAGTCACAGCGTGATGGGACACACTAACAGCGTGATGGGGCACAGTCACAGCATGATGGGGCACACTCACAGAGTGATAGGGCACATTCACAGCATGATGGGGCACAGTCACAGCGTGATGGGGCACAGTCACAGCGTGATGGGGCACACTAACATCGTGATGGGGCACTCTCACAGCGTGATGGGGCACACTCACAGCGTGATGGGTCATACTCACAGCGTGATGGGGCACACTCACAGCGTGATGGGGCATACTCACAGCGTGATGGGGCACACTCACAGCGTGATGGGGCACTCTCACAGCGTGATGGGGCACACTCACAGCGTGATGGGTCATACTCACAGCGTGATGGGGCACACTCACAGCGTGATGGGTCACTCTCACAGCGTTATGGGGCACACTCACAGCGTGATCGGACACAGTCACAGCGTGATGGGCACACTCACAGTGTGATGGGGCACAGTCACAGCGTGATGGGGCACACTCACAGCGTGATGGGGCACACTCACAGCGTGATGGTGCACACTCACAGTGTGACGGGGCACACTCACAGCGTGATGGGGCACACTCACAGCGAGGTGGGACATGCTCACAGCGTGAGAGGGCACACTCACAGTGTGATGGGGCACACTCACAGTGTGATGGGGCACACTCACAGCGTGATGGGGCACACTCACAGCGTGATGGGGCACACTCACAGCGTGATGGGGCACAGTCACAGCGTGATGGGTCATACTCACAGGGTGATAGGGCACACACACAGCGTGATGGGGCACACTAACAGCGTGATGGGGCACACTCACAACGTGATGGGGCACAGTCACAGCGTGATGGGACACACTCACAACGTGATGGGGCACAGTTACAGCGTGATGAGACACACTCACAGCGTGATGGGGCACAGTCACAGCGTGATGGGGCACATTCACAGCGTGATGGGGCACACTAACAGCGTGATGGGGCACACACACAGCGTGATGGGGCACAGTCACAGCGTGATGGGGCACACTCACAGCGTGATGGGGCACACTCACAGCGTGATGGGGCACACTCACAGCGTGATGGGACACACTCACAGCGTGATGGGGCACAGTCGCAGCGTGATGAGGCACACTCACAGCGTGAGGGGGCACAGTCGCAGCGTGATGAGGCACACTCACAGCGTGAGGGGGCACACTCACAGCGTGATGGGACACACTCACAGCGTGATGGGTCACAGTCACAGCGTGATGGGGCACACTCACAGCGTGATGGGGCACACTCACAGCATGATGGGGCACACTCACAGCGTGATGGGGCACAGTCACAGCATGATGGGGCACACTCACATCGTGATGCGCACACTCACTTCGTGATGGGGCACAGTCACAGCGTGATGGGGCACAGTCACATCGTGATGGGACACACTCACAGATGATGGGGCATAGTCACAGCGTGATGGGGCACACTCACAGCGTGATGGGGCACACTAACAGCGTGATGGGGCACAATCACAGCGTGATGGGGCACAGTCACAGTGTGAAGGGGCACACTCACAGCGTGATGGGGCACACTAACAGCGTGATGGGGCACACACACAGCGTGATGGGGGACAGTCACAGCGTGATGGGACACACTCACAATGTGATGGGGCACAGTCACAGCGTGATGGGGCACACTCACAGCGTGATGAGTCACACTCACAGCGTGATGGGGCACACTCACAGCGTGATGGGGCACAGTCACAGCGTGATGTTGCACACTAACAGCGTGATGGGGCACACACACAGCGTGATGGGGCACACTCACAGCGTGATGGGGCACAGTCACAGTGTGATGAGGCACACTCACAGCGTGATGGGTCATACTCACAGGGTGATGGGGCACACACACAGCGTGATGGGGCACACTAACAGAGTGATGGGGCACACTCACAACGTGATGGGGCACAGTCACAGCGTGATGGGACACACTCACAACGTGATGGGGCACAGTCACAGCGTGATGGGACATACTAACAGCGTGATGGGGCACAGTCACAGCGTGATGGGGCACAGTCACAGCATGATGGGGCACACTCACAGAGTGATAGGGCACATTCACAGCGTGATGGGCCACACTCACAGCGTGATGGGGCACACTCACAGCGTGATGGGGCACAGTCACAGCGTGATGGGGCACAGTCACAGCGTGATGGGGCACACTAACAGCGTGATGGGGCACAGTCACAGCGTGATGGGGCAGACTCACAGCGTGATGGGGCACAGTCACAGCGTGATGGGGCACACTCACAGCGTGATTGGGCACACTCACAGCGTGATGGGGCACAGTCACAGCGTGATGGGGCACACTCACAGAGTGATGAGGCACACTCACAGTGTGATGGGGCACTCTCACAGCGTGATGGGGCACACTCACAGCGTGATGGGGCACACTCACGGCGTGATGGGGCACAGTCACAGCATAACTTGGCACACTCACAGCATAACTGGGCACACTCACAGCGTGATGGGACACACTCACAGCGTGATGGGGCACAGTCACAGTGTGATGGGGCACACTCACAGCGTGATGGGGCACACTCACAGCGTGATGGGGCACAGTCACAGCATGATGGGGCACACTCACAGCGTGATGGGGCACACTCACAGCGTGATGGGGCACACTCACAGCGTGATGGGGCACAGTCACAGCGTGATGGGGCACACTCACAGCGTGATGGGTCATACTCACAGCGTGATGGGGCACACTCACAGCGTGATGGGTCACTCTCACAGCGTGATGGGGCACACTCACAGCATGATGGGGCACACTCACAGCGTGATGGGACACAGTCACAGCGTGATGGGCACACTCACAGTGTCATGGGGCACACTCACAGCGTGATGGGGCACACTCACAGCGTGATGGGGCACACTCACAGCGTGATGGTGCACACTCACAGTGTGACGGGGCACACTCACAGTGTGATGGGGCACACTCACAGCGAGGTGGGGCATGCTCACAGCGTGAGAGGGCACACTCACAGTGTGATGGGGCACACTCACAGTGTGATGGGGCACACTCACAGCATGATGGGGCACACTCACAGCGTGATGGGGCACAGTCACAGCGTGATGGGTCATACTCACAGAGTGATGGGTCATACTCACAGGGTGATGGGGCACACACACAGCGTGATGGGGCACAGTCACAGCGTGATGGGACACACTCACAACGTGATGGGGCACAGTTACAGCGTGATGAGACACACTCACAGCGTGATGGGGCACAGTCACAGCGTGATGGGGCACATTCACAGCGTGATGGGGCACACTAACAGCGTGATGGGGCACACTAACAGCGTGATGGGGCACACTCACAGTGTGATGGGTCATACTCACAGCATGATGGGGCACAGTCACAGCGTGATGGGACACACTCACAGCGTGATGAGGCACACTCACAGCGTGATGGGGCACACTCACAGCGTGATGGGGCACACTCACAGCGTGAAGGGACACACTCACAGCGTGATGGGACACACTCACAGCGTGATGGGGCACACTCACAGCGTGATGGGGCACAGTCACAGCGTGATGGGGCACACTCACAGCGTGATGGGGCACAGTCGCAGCATGATGAGGCACACTCACAGCGTGAGGGGGCACACTCACAGCGTGATGGGACACACTCACAGCGTGATGGGTCACAGTCACAGCGTGATGGGGCACACTCACAGCGTGATGGGGCACAGTCACAGCGTGTGGGGCACAGTCACAGTGTGATGGGGCACACTCACAGCGTGATGGGACACAGTCACAGCGTGATGGGGCACAGTCACAGCGTGATGGGACACACTCACAACGTGATGGGGCACAGTTACAGCGTGATGAGACACACTCACAGCGTGATGGGGCACAGTCACAGCGTGATGGGGCACATTCACAGCGTGATGGGGCACACTAACAGCGTGATGGGGCACACTAACAGCGTGATGGGGCACACTCACAGTGTGATGGGTCATACTCACAGCATGATGGGGCACAGTCTCAGCGTGATGGGACACACTCACAGCGTGATGAGGCACACTCACAGCGTGATGGGGCACACTAACAGCGTGATGGGGCACACTAACAGCGTGATGGGGCACACTCACAGTGTGATGGGGCACACTCACAGCGTGATGGGGCACACTCACAGCGTGACGGGGCACACTCACAGCATGATGGGGCACACTCACAGCGTGATGGGGCACACTCACAGCGTGATGGGGCACACTCACAGCGTGATGGGGCACAGTCACAATCTGATGGGGCACACTCACAGCGTGATGAGGCACACTCACAGCGTGATGGGGCACAGTTACAGCGTGATGGGGCACACTCACAGCATGATGGGGCACACTCACAGCGTGATGGGGCACACTCACAGCGTGATGGGGCACAGTCACAGCGTGATGGGGCACACTCACAGCGTGATGGGGCACAGTCACAGCGTGTGGGGCACAGTCACAGTGTGATGGGGCACACTCACAGCGTGATGGGGCACACTCACAGCGTGACGGGGCACACTCACAGCATGATGGGGCACACTCACAGCGTGATGGGGCACACTCACAGCGTGATGGGGCACACTCACAGCGTGATGGGGCACAGTCACAATCTGATGGGGCACACTCACAGCGTGATGAGGCACACTCACAGCATGATGGGGCACAGTTACAGCGTGATGGGGCACACTCACAGCATGATGGGGCACACTCACAGCGTGATGGGGCACACTCACAGCGTGATGGGGCACAGTCACAGCGTGATGGGGCACACTCACAGCATGATGGGGCACACTCACAGCGTGATGGGGCACACTCACAGCGTGATGGGGCACAGTCACAGCGTGATGGGGCACACTCACAGCGTGACGGGGCACACTCACAGCATGATGGGGCACACTCACAGCGTGATGGGGCACACTCACAGCGTGATGGGGCACAGTCACAGCGTGATGGGGCACACTCACAGCGTGACGGGGCACACTCACAGCATGATGGGGCACACTCACAGCGTGATGGGGCACACTCACAGCGTGACGGGGAACACTCACAGCGTGATGGGGCACACACACAGCGTGATGGGGCACACTCACAGCGGGATGGGGCACAGTCACAGCGTGATGGGGCACACTCACAGCGTGATGGGGCACACTCACAGCGTGATGGGGCACACTCACAACGTGATGGGGCACAGTAACAGCGTGATGGGGCAGAGTCACAGCGTGATGGGGCACACTCACAGCGTGATGGGGCACACTCACAGCGTGATGGGGCACAGTCACAGCGTGATGGGGCACACTCACAGCGTGATGGGGCACACTCACAGCGTGATAGGGCACACTCACAGCGTGATGGGGCACACTCACAGTGTGATGGGGCACACTCACAGCGTGACGGGGCACACTCACAGCATGATGGGGCACACTCACAGCGTGATGGGGCACACTCACAGCGTGACGGGGCACACTCACAGCGTGATGGGGCACACTCACAGCGTGATGGGGCACAGTCACAGCGTCATGGGGCACAGTCACAGCGTGATGGGGCACACTCACAGCGTGATGGGGCACAGTCACAGCGTGATGGGGCACAGTCACAGCGTGATGGGGCACAGTCACAGCGTGATGGGGCACACTCACAGCGTGATGGGGCACAGTCACTGCGTGATGGGGCACACTCACAGCGTGACGGGGCACACTCACAGCGTGATGGGGCACAGTCACAATCTGATGGGGCACAGTCACAGCGTGATGGGGCACAGTCACAATCTGATGGGGCACAGTCACAGCGTGATGGGGCACACTCACAGCGTGATGGGGCACACTCACAGCATGACGGGGCACACTCACAGCATGATGGGGCACACTCACAGCGTGATGGGGCACACTCACAGCGTGACAGGGCACACTCACAGCGTGATGGGGCACACTCACAGCGTGACGGGGCACACTCACAGCGTGATGGGGCACACTCACAGCGTGATGGGGCACACTCACAGCGTGACGGGGCACACTCACAGCATGATGGGGCATACTCACAGCGTGATGGGGCACACTCACAGCGTGACGGGGCACACTCACAGCGTGATGGGGCACACTCACAGCGTGATGGGGCACAGTCACAGCGTGATGGGGAACACTCACAGCGTGATGGGGCACAGTCACAGCGTGATGGGGCACAGTCACAGCATGATGGGGCACACTCACAGCGTGATGGGTCACATTCACAGTGTGATGGGGCACACTCACAGCGTGATGGGGCACACTCACAGCGTGATGGGGCACAGTCACAATCTGATGGGGCACAGTTACAGCGTGATGGGGCACACTCACAGCGTGATGGGGCACACTCACAGCGTGATGGGGCACACTCACAGCGTGATGGGGCACAGTCACAGCATGATGGGGCACACTCACAGCGTGATGGGTCACATTCACAGTGTGATGGGGCACACTCACAGCGTGATGGGGCACACTCACAGCGTGATGGGGCACACTCACAGCGTGATGGGGCATAGTCACAGCGTGATGGGGCACACTCACAGCGTGATGGGTCATAGTCACAGCGTGATGGGGCACACTCACAGCGTGATGGGGCATAGTCACAGCATGATGGGGCACACTCACAGCGTGATGGGGCACACTCACAGCGTGATGGGGCACACTCACAGCGTGATGGGGCATAGTCACAGCGTGATGGGGCACACTCACAGCGTGATGGGGCACACTCACAGCGTGATGGGGCACACTAACAGCGTGATGGGGCACAGTCACAGCGTGATGGGGCACAGTCACAGTGTGAAGGGGCACACTCACAGCGTGATGGGGCACACTAACAGCGTGATGGGGCACACACACAGCGTGATGGGGGACAGTCACAGAGTGATGGGGCACAGTCACAGCGTGATGGGGCACACTCACAGCGTGATGGGGCACACTCATAGCGTGATGAGGCACACTCACAGCGTGATGGGGCACACTCACAGCGTGATGGGGCACAGTCACAGCGTGATGTTGCACACTAACAGCGTGATGGGGCACACACACAGCGTGATGGGGCACACTCACAGCGTGTTGGGGCACAGTCACAGCGTGATGGGGCACACTCCCAGCGTGATGGGGCACAGTCACAGTGTGATGAGGCACACTCACAGCGTGATGGGTCATACTCACAGGGTGATGGGGCACACACACAGCGTGATGGGGCACACTAACAGAGTGATGGGGCACACTCACAACGTGATGGGGCACAGTCACAGCGTGATGGGACACACTCACAACGTGATGGGGCACAGTCACAGCGTGATGGGACACACTAACAGCGTGATGGGGCACACTCACAGCGTGATGGGGCACACTCACAGCGTGATGAGGCACACTCACAGCGTGATGAGGCACACTCACAGCGTGATGGGGCACAGTCACAGCATGATGGGGCACATTCACAGAGTGATAGGGCACATTCACAGCGTGATGGGGGACAGTCACAGCGTGATGGGGCACAGTCACAGCGTGATGGGGACAGTCACAGCGTGATGGGGCACACTCACAGCATGATGGGGCACACTAACAGAGTGATGGGGCACACTCACAACGTGATGGGGCACAGTCACAGCGTGATGGGACACACTCACAACGTGATGGGGCACAGTCACAGCGTGATGGGACACACTAACAGCGTGATGGGGCACACTCACAGCGTGATGGGGCACACTCACAGCGTGATGGGGCACAGTCACAGTGTGATGAGGCACACTCACAGCGTGATGGGTCATACTCACAGGGTGATGGGGCACACACACAGCGTGATGGGGCACACTAACAGAGTGATGGGGCACACTCACAACGTGATGGGGCACAGTCACAGCGTGATGGGACACACTCACAACGTGATGGGGCACAGTCACAGCGTGATGGGACACACTAACAGCGTGATGGGGCACACTCACAGCGTGATGGGGCACACTCACAGCGTGATGGGGCACAGTCACAGCATGATGGGGCACACTCACAGAGTGATAGGGCACATTCACAGCGTGATGGGGGACAGTCACAGCGTGATGGGGCACAGTCACAGCGTGATGGGGGACAGTCACAGCGTGATGGGGCACACTCACAGCGTGATGGGACACACTCACAACGTGATGGGGCACAGTCACAGCGTGATGGGACACACTAACAGCGTGATGGGGCACACTCACAGCGTGATGGGGCACACTCACAGCGTGATGGGGCACAGTCACAGTGTGATGAGGCACACTCACAGCGTGATGGGTCATACTCACAGGGTGATGGGGCACACACACAGCGTGATGGGGCACACTAACAGAGTGATGGGGCACACTCACAACGTGATGGGGCACAGTCACAGCGTGATGGGACACACTCACAACGTGATGGGGCACAGTCACAGCGTGATGGGACACACTAACAGCGTGATGGGGCACACTCACAGCGTGATGGGGCACACTCACAGCGTGATGGGGCACAGTCACAGCATGATGGGGCACACTCACAGAGTGATAGGGCACATTCACAGCGTGATGGGGGACAGTCACAGCGTGATGGGGCACAGTCACAGCGTGATGGGGGACAGTCACAGCGTGATGGGGCACACTCACAGCATGATGGGGCATACTCACAGCGTGATGGGACACACTAACAGCGTGATGGGGCACACTCACAGCGTGATGGGGCACACTCACAGCGTGATGGGGCACAGTCACAGCGTGATGGGGCACAGTCACAGCGTGATGGGACACACTCACAACGTGATGGGACACACTAACAGCGTGATGGGGCACACTCACAGCGTGATGGGGCACACTCACAGCGTGATGGGGCACAGTCACAGTGTGATGGGGCACACTAACAGAGTGATGGGGCACACTCACAACGTGATGGGGCACAGTCACAGCGTGATGGGGCACACTCACAGTGTGATGGGGCACACTAACAGAGTGATGGGGCACACTCACAACGTGATGGGGCACTCTCACAGTGTGATGGGGCACACTAACAGAGTGATGGGGCACACTCACAACGTGATGGGGCACAGTCACAGCGTGATGGGACACACTCACAACGTGATGGGGCACAGTCACAGTGTGATGGGGCACACTCACAGCGTGATGGGGCACACTCACAGCGTGATGGGGCACACTCACAGCGTGATGGGGCACAGTCACAGCATGATGGGGCACACTCACAGCGTGATGGGGCACACTCACAGCGTGATGGGGCACAGTCACAGCATGATGGGGCACACTCACAGAGTGATAGGGCACATTCACAGCGTGATGGGGGACAGTCACAGCGTGATGGGGCACAGTCACAGCGTGATGGGGCACAGTCACAGCATGATGGGGCACACTCACAGCGTGATGGGGCACACTCACAGCGTGGTGGGGCACACTCACAGCGTGATGGGGCACACTCACAGCGTGATGGGGCACACTCACAGCGTGATGGGGCACACTCACAGCGTGATGGGGCACACTCACAGCGTGGTGGGGCACACTCACAGCGTGGTGGGGCACACTCACAGCGTGATGGGGCACACTCACAGTGTGATGGGGCACAGTCACAGCGTGATGGGGCACAGTCACAGCGTGATGGGGCACACTCACAGCGTGATGGGGCTCACTCACAGCGTGATGGGGCACACTCACAGCGTGATGGGGCACACTAACAGCGTGATGGTGCACACTCACAGCGTGATGGGGCACACTCACAGCGTAATGAGGCACACTCACAGCGTGATGGTGCACACTCACAGCGTGATGGGGCACACTCACAGCACGATGGGGCACAGTCACAGCGTGATGGGGCACAGTCACAGCGTGATGGGGCACACTCACAGCGTGATGGGGCACACACACAGTGTGATGGGGCACAGTCACAGCGTGATGGGGCACACTCACAGCGTGATGGGGCACACACACAGTGTGATGGGGCACACTCACAGCGTGATGGGGCACTGTCACAGCGTGATGGGGCACAGTCACAGCGTGATGGGGCACAGTCACAGCGTGATGGGGCACACTCACAGCGTGATGGGGCACAGTCACAGCGTGATGGTGCACACTCACAGCGTGATGGGGCACAGTCACAGCGTGATGGTGCACACTCACAGCGTGATGGGGCACAGTCACAGCGTGATGGGGCACAGTCACAGCGTGATGGGGCACAGTCACAGCGTGATGGGGCACAGTCACAGCGTGATGGGGCACACTCACAGCGTGATGGGGCACAGTCACAGCGTGATGGTGCACACTCACAGCGTGATGGGGCACACTCACAGCACGATGGGGCACAGTCACAGCATGATGGGGCACACTCACAGCGTGGTGGGGCACACTCACAGCGTGGTGGGGCACACTCACAGCGTGATGGGGCACACTCACAGCGTGATGGGGCACACTCACAGTGTGATGGGGCACACTCACAGCGTGATGGGGCACACTCACAGCGTGATGGGGCACAGTCACAGCGTGATGGGGCACAGTCACAGCGTGATGGGGCACACTCACAGCGTGATGGGGCACACTCACAGCGTGATGGGGCACACTCACAGCGTGCTGGGGCACACTCACAGCGTGATGGGGCACACTCACAGTGTGATGGGGCACACTCACAGCATGATGGGGCACACTCACAGCGTGATGGGACACACTCACAACGTGATGGGGCAAAGTCACAGCGTGATGGGGCACAGTCACAGCGTGATGGGACACACTAACAGCGTGATGGGGCACACTCACAGCGTGATGGGGCACAGTCACAGCGTGATGGGGCACACTCACAGCGTGATGAGGCACACTCACAGCGTGATGGGGCACAGTCACAGCGTGATGGGGCACACACACAGCGTGATGGGGCACAGTCACAGCGTGATAGGGCACAGTCACAGCGTGATGGGGCACAGTCACAGCGTGATGGGGCAGACTCACAGCGTGATGGGGCACACTCACAGCGTGATGGGGCACACTCACAGCGTGATGGGGCACAGTCACAGCGTGATGGGGCACACTCACAGTGTGATGGGGCACAGTCACAGCGTGATGGGGCACAGTCACAGCGTGATGGGTGACACTCACAGCGTGATGGGGCACACTCACAGCGTGAAGGGGCAGACTCACAGCGTGATGGGGCACACTCACAGCGTGATGGGGCACACTCACAGCGTAATGGGGCACACTCACAGCGTGATGGGGCACACTCACAGCGTGGTGGGGCACAGTCACAGCGTGATGGTGCACAGTCAAAGCGTGATGGGGCACAGTCACAGCGTGATGGGGCAAAGTCACAGCGTGATGGGGCACACTCACAGCGTGATGGGGCACACTCACAGCATGATGGGGCACACTCACAGTGTGATGGGGCACAGTCACAGCGTGATGGGGCACAGTCACAGCGTGATGGGGCACACTCACAGCGTGATGGGGCACACTCACAGCATGATGGGGCACACTCACAGCGTGATGGGGCACAGTCACAGCGTGATGGGGCTCACTCACAGCGTGATGGGGCACACTCACAGCGTGATGGGGCACAGTCACAGCGTGATGGGGCACACTCACAGCGTGATGGGTCACACTTACAGCGTGATGGGGCACAGTCACAGCGTGATGGGGCACAGTCACAGCGTGATGGGGCACACTCACAGCGTGATGGGGCACACTCACAGCGTGATGGGGCTCACTCACAGCGTGATGGGGCACAGTCACAGCGTGATGGGGCACACTCACAGCGTGATGGGGCACACTCACAGAGTGATGGGGCACACTCACAGCGTGATGGGGCACAGTCACAGCGTGACGGGGCACACTCACAGCGTGATGGGGCACAGTCACAGCGTGATGGGGCAGACTCACAGCGTGATGGGGCACAGTCACAGCGTGATGGGGCACAGTCACAGCGTGATGGGGCACAGTCACAGCGTGATGGGGCACACTCACAGCGTGATGGGGCACACTCACAGCGTGATGGGGCACAGTCACAGCGTGATGGGGCAGACTCACAGCGTGATGGGGCACAGTCACAGCGTGATGAGGCACAGTCACAGCGTGATGGGGCACACTCACAGCGTGATGGGGCACACTCACAGCGTGATGGTGCACAGTCACAGCGTGATGGGGCACACTCACAGCGTGATGGGGCACACTCACAGCATGATGGGGCACACTCACAGCGTGATGGGGCACAGTCACAGCGTGATGGGGCACACTCACAGCGTGATGGGGCACAGTCACAGCGGGATGAGGCACAGTCACAGCATGATGGGGCACAGTCACAGCGTGATGGGGCACACTCACAGCGTGATGGGTCACACTCACAGCGTGATGGGGCACAGTCACAGCGTGATGGGGCACACTAACAGAGTGATGGGGCACACTCACAACGTGATGGGGCACAGTCACAGCGTGATGGGACACACTCACAACGTGATGGGGCACAGTCACAGCGTGATGGGACACACTAACAGCGTGATGGGGCACACTCACAGCGTGATGGGGCACACTCACAGCGTGATGAGGCACACTCACAGCGTGATGAGGCACACTCACAGCGTGATGGGGCACAGTCACAGCATGATGGGGCACATTCACAGAGTGATAGGGCACATTCACAGCGTGATGGGGGACAGTCACAGCGTGATGGGGCACAGTCACAGCGTGATGGGGGACAGTCACAGCGTGATGGGGCACACTCACAGCATGATGGGGCACACTAACAGAGTGATGGGGCACACTCACAACGTGATGGGGCACAGTCACAGCGTGATGGGACACACTCACAACGTGATGGGGCACACTCACAACGTGATGGGACACAGTCACAGTGTGATGAGGCACACTCACAGCGTGATGGGTCATACTCACAGGGTGATGGGGCACACACACAGCGTGATGGGGCACACTAACAGCGTGATGGGGCACACTCACAGCGTGATGGGGCACACTCACAGCGTGATGGGGCACAGTCACAGTGTGATGAGGCACACTCACAGCGTGATGGGTCATACTCACAGGGTGATGGGGCACACACACAGCGTGATGGGGCACACTAACAGCGTGATGGGGCACACTCACAGCGTGATGGGGCACACTCACAGCGTGATGGGGCACAGTCACAGTGTGATGAGGCACACTCACAGCGTGATGCGTCATACTCACAGGGTGATGGGGCACACACACAGCGTGATGGGGCACACTAACAGAGTGATGGGGCACACTCACAACGTGATGGGGCACAGTCACAGCGTGATGGGACACACTCACAACGTGATGGGGCACAGTCACAGCGTGATGGGACACACTAACAGCGTGATGGGGCACACTCACAGCGTGATGGGGCACACTCACAGCGTGATGGGGCACAGTCACAGCATGATGGGGCACACTCACAGAGTGATAGGGCACATTCACAGCGTGATGGGGGACAGTCACAGCGTGATGGGGCACAGTCACAGCGTGATGGGGGACAGTCACAGCGTGATGGGGCACACTCACAGCGTGATGGGACACACTCACAACGTGATGAGGCACAGTCACAGCGTGATGGGACACACTAACAGCGTGATGGGGCACACTCACAGCGTGATGGGGCACACTCACAGCGTGATGGGGCACAGTCACAGTGTGATGAGGCACACTCACAGCGTGATGGGTCATACTCACAGGGTGATGGGGCACACACACAGCGTGATGGGGCACACTAACAGAGTGATGGGGCACACTCACAACGTGATGGGGCACAGTCACAGCGTGATGGGACACACTCACAACGTGATGGGGCACAGTCACAGCGTGATGGGACACACTAACAGCGTGATGGGGCACACTCACAGCGTGATGGGGCACACTCACAGCGTGATGGGGCACAGTCACAGCATGATGGGGCACACTCACAGAGTGATAGGGCACATTCACAGCGTGATGGGGGACAGTCACAGCGTGATGGGGCACAGTCACAGCGTGATGGGGGACAGTCACAGCGTGATGGGGCACACTCACAGCATGATGGGGCACAGTCACAGCGTGATGGGACACACTAACAGCGTGATGGGGCACACTCACAGTGTGATGGGGCACACTCACAGCGTGATGGGGCACAGTCACAGCGTGATGGGGCACAGTCACAGCGTGATGGGACACACTCACAACGTGATGGGACACACTAACAGCGTGATGGGGCACACTCACAGCGTGATGGGGCACACTCACAGCGTGATGGGGCACAGTCACAGTGTGATGGGGCACACTAACAGAGTGATGGGGCACACTCACAACGTGATGGGGCACAGTCACAGCGTGATGGGGCACACTCACAGTGTGATGGGGCACACTAACAGAGTGATGGGGCACACTCACAACGTGATGGGGCACAGTCACAGCGTGATGGGACACACTCACAACGTGATGGGGCACAGTCACAGCGTGATGGGGCACACTCACAGTGTGATGGGGCACACTAACAGAGTGATGGGGCACACTCACAACGTGATGGGGCTCACTCACAGTGTGATGGGACACACTCACAACGTGATGGGGCACAGTCACAGTGTGATGGGGCACACTCACAGCGTGATGGGGCACACTCACAGCGTGATGGGGCACACTCACAGCGTGATGGGGCACAGTCACAGCATGATGGGGCACACTCACAGAGTGATAGGGCACATTCACAGCGTGATGGGGGACAGTCACAGCGTGATGGGGCACAGTAACAGCGTGATGGGGCACAGTCACAGCATGATGGGGCACACTCACAGCGTGATGGGGCACACTCACAGCGTGGTGGGGCACACTCACAGCGTGCTGGGGCACACTCACAGCGTGATGGGGCACACTCACAGCGTGATGGGGCACACTCACAGCGTGATGGGGCACACTCACAGCATGGTGGGGCACACTCACAGCGTGGTGGGGCACACTCACAGCGTGATGGGGCACACTCACAGTGTGATGGGGCACAGTCACAGCGTGATGGGGCACAGTCACAGCGTGATGGGGCACACTCACAGCGTGATGGGGCTCACTCACAGCGTGATGGGGCACACTCACAGCGTGATGGGGCACACTAACAGCGTGATGGTGCACACTCACAGCGTGATGGGGCACACTCACAGCGTAATGAGGCACACTCACAGCGTGATGGTGCACACTCACAGCGTGATGGGGCACAGTCACAGCGTGATGGGGCACAGTCACAGCGTGATGGGGCACACTCACAGCGTGATGGGGCACAGTCACAGCGTGATGGTGCACACTCACAGCGTGATGGGGCACACTCACAGCACGATGGGGCACAGTCACAGCATGATGGGGCACACTCACAGCGTGGTGGGGCACACTCACAGCGTGGTGGGGCACACTCACAGCGTGATGGGGCACACTCACAGCGTGATGGGGCACACTCACAGTGTGATGGGGCACACTCACAGCGTGATGGGGCACACTCACAGCGTGATGGGGCACAGTCACAGCGTGATGGGGCACAGTCACAGCGTGATGGGGCACACTCACAGCGTGATGGGGCACACTCACAGCGTGATGGGGCACACTCACAGCGTGATGGGGCACACTCACAGCGTGCTGGGGCACACTCACAGCGTGATGGGGCACACTCACAGTGTGATGGGACACACTCACAGCATGATGGGGCACACTCACAACGTGATGGGGCAAAGTCACAGCGTGATGGGGCACACTCACAGCGTGATGGGGCACAGTCACAGCGTGATGGGGCACACTCACAGCGTGATGGAGCACAGTCACAGCGTGATGGGTCACAGTCACAGCGTGATGGGACACACTAACAGCGTGATGGGGCACACTCACAGCGTGATGGGACACACTCACAGCGTGATGGGGCACACTCACAGCGTGATGGGGCACAGTCACAGCATGATGGGGCACACTCACAGCGTGATGGGGCACAGTCACAGCGTGATGGGGCACACTCCCAGCGTGATGGGGCACAGTCACAGCGTGATGGGGCACAGTCACAGCGTGATGGGGCAGACTCACAGCGTGATGGGGCACACTCACAGCGTGATGGGGCACACTCACAGCGTGATGGGGCACAGTCACAGCGTGATGGGGCACACTCACAGTGTGATGGGGCACAGTCACAGCGTGATGGGGCACAGTCACAGCGTGATGGGTGACACTCACAGCGTGATGGGGCACACTCACAGCGTGATGGGGCACAGTCACAGCGTGATGGGGCACAGTCACAGCGTGATGGGGCACAGTCACAGCGTGATGGGGCAGACTCACACCGTGATGGGGCACACTCACAGCGTGATGGGGCACACTCACAGCGTGATGGGGCACAGTCACAGCGTGATGGGGCACACTCACAGTGTGATGGGGCACAGTCACAGCGTGATGGGGCACAGTCACAGCGTGATGGGTGACACTCACAGCGTGATGGGGCACACTCACAGCGTGATGGGGCAGACTCACAGCGTGATGGGGCACACTCACAGCGTGATGGGGCACACTCACAGCGTAATGGGGCACACTCACAGCGTGATGGGGCACACTCACAGCGTGGTGGGGCACAGTCACAGCGTGATGGTGCACAGTCACAGCGTGATGGGGCACAGTCACAGCGTGATGGGGCACAGTCACAGCGTGATGGGGCACACTCACAGCGTGATGGGGCACACTCACAGCATGATGGGGCACACTCACAGTGTGATGGGGCACAGTCACAGCGTGATGGGGCACAGTCACAGCGTGATGGGGCACACTCACAGCGTGATGGGGCACACTCACAGCATGATGGGGCACACTCACAGCGTGATGGGGCACAGTTACAGCGTGATGGGGCACACTCACAGCGTGATGGGGCACACTCACAGCATGATGGGGCACACTCACAGCGTGATGGGGCACAGTCACAGCGTGATGGGGCACACTCACAGCGTGATGGGGCACAGTCACAGCGGGATGAGGCACAGTCACAGCATGATGGGGCACAGTCACAGCGTGATGGGGCACAGTCACAGCGTGATGGGTCACAGTCACAGCGTGATGGGGCACAGTCACAGTGTGATGGGCCACACTCACAGCGTGATGGGGCACAGTCACAGCGTGATGGGACAAACTCACAGCGTGATGGGGCACAGTCACAGCGTGATGGGGCACACTCACAGCGTGATGGGGCACAGTCACAGCGTGATGGGCCACACTCACAGCGTGATGGGGCACAGTCACAGCGTGATGGGGCACAGTCACAGCGTGTTGGGGCACACTCACAGCGTGATGGGGCACAGTCACAGCGTGATGGGCCACACTCACAGCGTGATGGGGCACAGTCACAGCGTGATGGGGCACACTCACAGCACGATGGGGCACACTCACAGCGTGATGGGGCACAGTCACAGCGTGATGGGCCACACTCACAGCGTGATGGAGCACAGTCACAGCGTGATGGGGCACACTCACAGCGTGATGGGGCACAGTCACAGCGTGATGGGGCACAGTCACTGCGTGATGGGGCACACTCACAGCGTGATGGGACACACTCACAGCGTGATGGGGCACAGTCACAGCGTGATGGGGCACACTCACAGCGTGATGGGGCACAGTCACAGCGTGATGAGGCACAGTCACAGCATGATGGGGCAGACTCACAGCGTGATTCGGCACACTCACAGCGTGATGGGGCACACTCACAGCGTGATGGGTCACATTCACAGCGTGATGGGGCACACTCACAGCGTGATGGGGCACACTCACAGCGTGATGGGGCACAGTCACAGCGTGATGGGACACACTCACAGCGTGATGGGGCACAGTCACAGCGTGATGGGGCACAGTCACAGCGTGATGGGGCACAGTCACAGCATGATGGGGCACAGTCACAGCGTGATGGGGCACAGTCACAGCATGATGGGGCACACTCACAGCGTGATGGGGCACAGTCACAGCATGATGGGGCACAGTCACAGCGTGATGGGGCACAGTCACAGCGTGATGGGGCACAGTCACAGCGTGATGGGGCACAGTCACAGCGTGATGGGGCACACTCACAGCGTGATGGGGCACACTCACAGCGTGATGGGGCACACTCACAGCGTGATGGGGCACACTCACAGCGTGATGGGGCACACTCACAGCGTGATGGGGCACACTCACAGCGTGATTGGGCTCACTCACAGCGTGATGGGGCACAGTTACAGCATGATGGGGCACACTCACAGCGTGATGGGGCACACTCACAGCGTGATGGGGCACACTCACAGCGTGATGGGGCACACTCACAGCGTGATGGGGCACACTCACAGCGTGATTGGGCTCACTCACAGCGTGATGGGGCACAGTTACAGCATGATGGGGCACACTCACAGCGTGATGGGGCACACTCACAGCGTGATGGGGCACACTCACAGCGTGATTGGGCTCACTCACAGCGTGATGGGGCACAGTTACAGCGTGATAGGGCACACTCACAGCGTGATGGGGCACACTCACAGCGTGATGGGGCACACTCACAGCGTGATGGGGCACACTCACAGCGTGATGGGGCACACTCACAGCGTGATTGGGCTCACTCACAGCGTGATGGGGCACAGTTACAGCGTGATAGGTCACACTCACAGCGTGATGGGGCACACTCACAGCGTGAGGGGGCACAGTCACAGCGTGATGGGGCACACTCACAGCATGATGGGGCACACTCACAGCGTGATGGGGCACACTCACAGCGTGATTGGGCTCACTCACAGCGTGATGGGGCACAGTTACAGCGTGATGGGGCACAGTCACAGCGTGGTGGGGCACAGTCACATCATGATGGGGCACACTCACAGCATGATGGGGCACACTCACAGCGTGATGGGGCACACTCACAGCGTGATGGGGCACACTCACAGCGTGATGGGGCACAGTCACAGCGTGATGGGGCACACTCACAGCGTGATGGGGCACACTCACAGCGTGATGGGGCACACTCACAGCGTGAGGGGGCACAGTCACAGCATGATGGGGCACACTCACAGCGTGATGGGGCACACTCACAGCATGATGGGGCGCACTCACAGCGTGATGGGGCACACTCACAGCGTGATGGGGCACACTCACAGCGTGATGGGGCACACTCACAGCGTGAGGGGGCACAGTCACAGCGTGATGGGGCACACTCACAGCGTGATGGGGCACACTCACAGCGTGATGGGGCACACTCACAGCGTGATTGGGCTCACTCACAGCGTGATGGGGCACACTCACAGCGTGATGGGGCACACTCACAGCGTGATGGGGCACACTCACAGCGTGAGGGGGCACAGTCACAGCGTGATGGGGCACACTCACAGCGTGATGGGGCACACTCACAGCGTGATTGGGCTCACTCACAGCGTGACGGGGCACAGTTACAGCATGATGGGGCACACTCACAGCGTGAGGGGGCACAGTCACAGCGTGATGGGGCACACTCACAGCGTGATGGGGAACAGTCACAGCGTGATGGGGCACACTCACAGCGTGAGGGGGCACAGTCACAGCGTGATGGGGCACACTCACAGCGTGATGGGGAACAGTCACAGCGTGAGGGGGCACAGTCACAGCGTGATGGGGCACACTCACAGCGTGATGGGGCACAGTTACAGCATGATGGGGCACACTCACAGCGTGAGGGGGCACAGTCACAGCGTGATGGGGCACACTCACAGCGTGATGGGGCACACTCACAGCATGATGGGGCGCACTCACAGCGTGATGGGGCACACTCACAGCGTGATGGGGCACTCTCACAGCGTGTTGGGACATACTCACAGCGTGATGGGGCACACTCACAGCGTGATTGGGCTCACTCACAGCGTGATGGGGCACAGTTACAGCATGATGGGGCACACTCACAGCGTGATGGGGCACACTCACAGCGTGATGGGGCACACTCACAGCGTGATTGGGCTCACTCACAGCGTGATGGGGCACAGTTACAGCATGATGGGGCACACTCACAGCGTGATGGGGCACACTCACAGCGTGATGGGGCACAGTCACAGCGTGATGGGGCACACTCACAGCGTGATGGGGCACAGTCACAGCGTGATGGGGCACAGTCACAGCGTGATGGGGCACACTCACAGCGTGATGGGGCACAGTCACAGCGTGATGGGGCACACTCACAGCGTGATGGGGCACACTCACAGCGTGATGGGGCACACTCACAGCATGATGGGGCACACTCACAGCGTGATGGGGCACACTCACAGCGTGATGGGGCACACTCACAGCGTGCTGGGGCACAGTCACAGCGTGATGGGGCAGACTCACAGCGTGATGGGGCACAGTCACAGCGTGATGGGGCAGACTCACAGCGTGATGGGGCACAGTCACAGCGTGATGAGGCACAGTCACAGCGTGATGGGGCACACTCACAGCGTGATGGGGCACACTCACAGCGTGATGGTGCACAGTCACAGCGTGATGGGGCACACTCACAGCGTGATGGGGCACAGTCACAGCGTGATGGGGCACACTCACAGCGTGATGGGCACACTCACAGCGTGATGGGGCACAGTCACAGCGTGATGAGGCACAGTCACAGCATGATGGGGCAGACTCACAGCGTGATGGGGCACAGTCACAGCGTGATGGGGCACACTCACAGCGTGATGGGGCACACTCACAGCGTGATGGGGACACTCACAGCGTGATGGGGCACACTCACAGCGTGATGGGGCACACTCACAGCACGATGGGGCACACTCACAGCGTGATGGGGCTCACTCACAGCGTGATGGGGCACACTCACAGCGTGATGGGGCACAGTCACAGCGTGATGGGGCACAGTCACAGCGTGATGGGGCACACTCACAGCGTGATGGGGCACACTCACAGCGTGATGGGGAACACTCACAGCGTGATGGGGCACAGTCACAGTGTGATGGGGCACAGTCACAGCGTGATGGGGCACACTCACAGCGTGATGGGGCACAGTCACAGCGTGATGAGGCACAGTCACAGCATGATGGGGCAGACTCACAGCGTGATGGGGCACAGTCACAGCGTGATGGGGCAGACTCACAGCATGATGGGGCACAGTCACAGCATGATGGGGCAGACTCACAGCATGATGGGGCACAGTCACAGCATGATGGGGCAGACTCACAGCGTGATGGGGCACAGTCACAGCGTGATGGGGCACACTCACAGCGTGATGGGTCACAGTCACAGCGTGATGGGGCAGACTCACAGCGTGATGGGGCACAGTCACAGCGTGATGGGGCACAGTCACAGCGTGATGGGGCACACTCACAGCGTGATGGGGCACACACACAGCGTGATGGGTCACACTCACAGCGTGATGGGTGACACTCACAGCGTGTTGGGGAACACTCACAGTGTGATGGGGCACAGTCACAGCGTGATGGGGCACACTCACAGTGTGATGGGCACAGTCACAGACTGATGGGTCACACTCACAGCGTGATGGGGCTCACTCACAGCGTGATGGGGCACACTCACAGTGTGATGGGCACAGTCACAGACTGATGGGTCACACTCACAGAGTGATGGGGCACACTCACAGCGTGATGGGGCACACTCACAGTGTGATGGGGCACAGTCACAGCGTGATGGGGCACACTCACAGTGTGATGGGCACAGTCACAGACTGATGGGTCACACTCACAGCGTGATGGGGCTCACTCACAGCGTGATGGGGCACACTCACAGCATGATGGGGCACACTCACAGAGTGATGAGGCACACTCACAGTGTGATGGGGCACTCTCACAGCGTGATGGGGCACACTCACAGCGTGATGGGGCACTCTCACAGCGTGATGGGGCACACTCACAGTGTGATGGAGCACTCTCACAGCGTGATGGGGCACAGTCACAGCGTGATGGGGCACACTCACAGCGTGATGGGGCACAGTCACAGCGTGATGGGGCACACTCACAGCATGATGGGGCACACTCACAGCGTGATGGGGCACAGTCACAGCGTGATGGGGCACACTCACAGCGTGATGGGGCACAGTCACAGCGTGATGGGGCACACTAACAGCGTGATGGGGCTCACTCACAGCGTGATGGGGCACACTCACAGCGTGATGGGGCACACTCACAGAGTGATGAGGCACACTCACAGTGTGATGGGGCACTCTCACAGCGTGATGGGGCACACTCACAGTGTGATGGGGCACACTCACAGCGTGATGGGGCACACTCACAGCGTGATGGGGCACACTCACAGCGTGATGGGTCACTCTCACAGCATGATGGGTCATACTCACAGCGTGATGGGGCACACTCACAGCGTGATGGGACACAGTCACAGCGTGATGGGCACACTCACAGTGTGATGGGGCACAGTCACAGCGTGATGGGGCACACTCACAGCGTGATGGGGCACACTCACAGCGTGATGGTGCACACTCACAGTGTGACGGGGCACACTCACAGCGTGATGGGGCACACTCACAGCGAGGTGGGACATGCTCACAGCGTGAGAGGGCACACTCACAGTGTGATGGGGCACACTCACAGCGTGATGGGGCACACTCACAGCGTGATGGGGCACACTCACAGCGTGATGGGGCACAGTCACAGCGTGATGGGTCATACTCACAGGGTGATGGGGCACACACACAGCGTGATGGGGCACACTAACAGCGTGATGGGGCACACTCACAACGTGATGGGGCACAGTCACAGCGTGATGGGACACACTCACAACGTGATGGGGCACAGTTACAGCGTGAAGAGACACACTCACAGCGTGATGGGGCACAGTCACAGCGTGATGGTGCACATTCACAGCGTGATGGGGCACACTAACAGCGTGATGGGGCACACACACAGCGTGATGGGGCACAGTCACAGCGTGATGGGACACACTCACAATGTGATGGGGCACAGTCACAGCGTGATGGGGCACACTCACAGCGTGATGAGGCACACTCACAGCGTGATGGGGCACACTCACAGCGTGATGGGGCACACTCACAGCGTGATGGGACACACTCACAGCGTGATGGGTCACAGTCACAGCGTGATGGGGCACACTCACAGCGTGATGGGGCACACTCACAGCATGATGGGGCACACTCACAGCGTGATGGGGCACAGTCACAGCATGATGGGGCACACTCACAGCGTGATGGGGTACACTCACAGCGTGATGGGGCACACTCACAGCGTGATGGGGCACACTCACAGCGTGATGGGGCACACTCACAGAGTGATGAGGCACACTCACAGTGTGATGGGGCACAGTCACAGCGTGATGGGACACACTCACAACGTGATGGGGCACAGTTACAGCGTGAAGAGACACACTCACAGCGTGATGGGGCACAGTCACAGCGTGATGGTGCACATTCACAGCGTGATGGGGCACACTAACAGCGTGATGGGGCACACACACAGCGTGATGGGGCACAGTCACAGCGTGATGGGACACACTCACAATGTGATGGGGCACAGTCACAGCGTGATGGGGCACACTCACAGCGTGATGAGGCACACTCACAGCGTGATGGGGCACACTCACAGCGTGATGGGGCACACTCACAGCGTGATGGGACACACTCACAGCGTGATGGGTCACAGTCACAGCGTGATGGGGCACACTCACAGCGTGATGGGGCACACTCACAGCATGATGGGGCACACTCACAGCGTGATGGGGCACAGTCACAGCATGATGGGGCACACTCACAGCGTGATGGGGTACACTCACAGCGTGATGGGGCACACTCACAGCGTGATGGGGCACACTCACAGCGTGATGGGGCACACTCACAGCGTGATGGGGCACACTCACAGAGTGATGAGGCACACTCACAGTGTGATGGGGCACTCTCACAGCGTGATGGGGCACACTCACAGCGTGATGGGGCACACTCACTGCGTGATGGGGCACACTCACAGAGTGATGAGGCACACTCACAGCGTGATGGGGCACACTCACTGCGTGATGGGGCACACTCACAGAGTGATGAGGCACACTCACAGTGTGATGGGGCACTCTCACAGCGTGATGGGGCACACTCACTGCGTGATGGGGCACACTCACAGCGTGATGGGACACACTCACAGCGTGATTGGGCACACTCACTGCGTGATGGGGCACACTCACAGCGTGATGGGGCACACTCACAGAGTGATGAGGCACACTCACAGTGTGATGGGGCACTCTCACAGCGTGATGGGGCACTCTCACAGCGTGATGGGGCACACTCACTGCGTGATGGGTCACACTCACAGCGTGATGGGACACACTCACAGCGTGATGGGGCACACTCACAGCGTGATGGGGCACAGTCACAGCGTGATGGGGCACAGTCACAGCGTGATGGGGCACACTCACAGCGTGATGGGGCACAGTCACAGCGTGATGGGGCACACTAACAGCGTGATGGGTCACACACACAGCGTGATGGGGCACAGTCACAGCGTGATGGGGCACAGTCACAGTGTGAAGGGGCACACTCACTGCGTGATGGGGCACACTCACTGCGTGATGGGGCACAGTCACAATCTGATGGGGCACAGTTACAGCGTGATGGGGCACACTCACAGCGTGATGGGGCACACTCACAGCATGATGGGGCACAGTCACAGCGTGATGGGGCACAGTCACAGCGTGATGGGTCACACTCACAGCGTGATGGGGCACAGTCACAGCGTGATGGGGCACAGTCACAGTGTGAAGGGGCACACTCACAGCGTGATGGGGCACACTCACAGCGTGATGGGGCACACTCACAGCGTGATGGGGCACACTCACAGCGTGATGGGGCACAGTCTCAGCGTGATGGGGCACACTCACAGCGTGATGGGGCACACTCACAGCGTGATGGGGCACACTCACAGCGTGATGGGGCACAGTCACAGCGTGATGGGGCACACACACAGCGTGATGGGGCACACTAACAGCGTGATGGGGCACAGTCACAGCGTGATGGGGCACAGTCACAGCGTGATGGGGCACACACACAGCGTGATGGGGCACACTCACAGCGTGATGGGGTACACTCACAGCGTGATGGGGCACACTCACAGAGTGATGAGGCACACTCACAGTGTGATGGGGCACTCTCACAGCGTGATGGGGCACACTAACAGCGTGATGGGGCTCACTCACAGCGTGATGGGGCACACTCACAGCGTGATGGGGCACACTCACAGAGTGATGAGGCACACTCACAGTGTGATGGGGCACTCTCACAGCATGATGGGGCACACTCACAGTGTGATGGGGCACACTCACAGCGTGATGGGGCACACTCACAGCGTGATGGGGCACACTCACAGCGTGATGGGTCACTCTCACAGCATGATGGGTCATACTCACAGCGTGATGGGGCACAGTCACAGCGTGATGGGGCACAGTCACAGCGTGATGGGGCACAGTCACAGCGTGATGGGGCACAGTCACAGCGTGATGGGGCACAGTCACAGCGTGATGGGGCACACTCACAGCGTGATGGGACACAGTCACAGCGTGATGGGCACACTCACAGTGTGATGGGGCACAGTCACAGCGTGATGGGGCACACTCACAGCGTGATGGGGCACACTCACAGCGTGATGGTGCACACTCACAGTGTGACGGGGCACACTCACAGCGTGATGGGGCACACTCACAGCGAGGTGGGACATGCTCACAGCGTGAGAGGGCACACTCACAGTGTGATGGGGCACACTCACAGCGTGATGGGGCACACTCACAGCGTGATGGGGCACACTCACAGCGTGATGGGGCACAGTCACAGCGTGATGGGTCATACTCACAGGGTGATGGGGCACACACACAGCGTGATGGGGCACACTAACAGCGTGATGGGGCACACTCACAACGTGATGGGGCACAGTCACAGCTTGATAGGACACAGTCACAGCGTGATGGGGCACAATCACAGCGTGATGGGACACACTCACAGCGTGATGGGGCACACTCACAGAGTGATGGTCATACTCACAGCGTGATGGGACACACTCATGCGTGATGGGGCACACTCACGGCGTGATGGGGCACACTCACAGCGTGATGGGGCACACTCACAGCGTGATGGGGCACAGTCACAGCGTGATGGGGCACAGTCACAGCGTGATGGGGCACACTCACTGCGTGATGGGGCACACTAACAGCGTGATGGGGCACACTCACAGCGTGATGGGACACACTCACAGCGTGATGGGTCACACACACAGCGTGATGGGGCACAGTCACAGCGTGATGGGGCACAGTCACAGCGTGATGGGGCAAAGTCACAGCGTGATGGGTCACACTCACAGCGTGATGGGGCACACTCACAGCGTGATGGGGCACACTCACAGCGTGATGGGGCACAGTCACAGCGTGATGGGGCACAGTCACAGCGTGATGGGGCACAGTCACAGCGTGATGGGGCAAAGTCACAGCGTGATGGGTCACACTCACAGCGTGATGGGGCACACTCACAGCGTGATGGGGCACACTCACAGCGTGATGGGGCACAGTCACAGCGTGATGGGACACAGTCACAGCGTGATGGGACACAGTCACAGCGTGATGGGGCACAGTCACAGCGTGATGGGGCACACTCACTGCGTGATGGGGCACACTAACAGCGTGATGGGACACACTCACAGCGTGATGGGTCACACACACAGCGTGATGGGGCACACTCACAGCGTGATGGGGCACAGTCACAGCGTGATGGGGCACACTAACAGCGTGATGGGCACACACACAGCGTGATGGGGCACACTCACAGCGTGATGGGGCACAGTCACAGCGTGATGGGGCACACTCACAGCGTGATGGGACACACTAACAGCGTGATGAGGCACACTCACAGCGTGATGGGTCACAGTCACAGCGTGATGGAGCACTCTCACAGCGTGATTGGGCACAGTCACAGCGTGATGGGTCACAGTCACAGCGTGATGGAGCACTCTCACAGCGTGATTGGGCACAGTCACAGCGTGAAGGGGCACACTCACAGCGTGATGGGGCACACACACAGCGTGATGGGTCACACTCACAGCGTGATGGGGCACACTCACAGCGTGATGGGGCACTCTCACAGCGTGATTGGGCACAGTCACAGCATGATGGGTCACACTAACAGCGTGATGGGGCACAGTCACAGCGTGATGGGGCACAGTCACAGCGTGATGGGGCACAGTCACAGCGTGATGGGGCACAGTCACAGCGTGATGGGGCAAAGTCACAGCGTGATGGGTCACACTCACAGCGTGATGGGGCACACTCACAGCGTGATGGGGCACACTCACAGCGTGATGGGGCACAGTCACAGCGTGATGGGGCACAGTCACAGCGTGATGGGGCACAGTCACAGCGTGATGGGGCAAAGTCACAGCGTGATGGGTCACACTCACAGCGTGATGGGACACACTCACAGCGTGATGGGGCACACTCACAGCGTGATGGGGCACAGTCACAGCGTGATGGGACACAGTCACAGCGTGATGGGACACAGTCACAGCGTGATGGGGCACAGTCACAGCGTGATGGGGCACACTCACTGCGTGATGGGGCACACTGACAGCGTGATGGGACACACTCACAGCGTGATGGGTCACACACACAGCGTGATGGGGCACACTCACAACGTGATGGGGCACAGTCACAGCGTGATGGGGCACACTAACAGCGTGATGGGACACACACACAGCGTGATGGGGCACACTCACAGCGTGATGGGGCACAGTCACAGCGTGATGGGGCACACTCACAGCGTGATGGGACACACTAACAGCGTGATGAGGCACACTCACAGCGTGATGGGTCACAGTCACAGCGTGATGGAGCACTCTCACAGCGTGATTGGGCACAGTCACAGTGTGAAGGGGCACACTCACAGCGTGATGGGGCACACACACAGCGTGATGGGTCACACTCACAGCGTGATGGGGCACACTCACAGCGTGATGGGGCACTCTCACAGCGTGATTGGGCACAGTCACAGCATGATGGGTCACACTAACAGCGTGATGGGGCACAGTCACAGCGTGATGGGGCACAGTCACAGCGTGATGGGGCACAGTCACAGCGTGATGGGGCACAGTCACAGCGTGATGGGACACACTAACAGCGTGATGGGGCACAGTCACAGCGTGATGGGGCACAGTCACAGCGTGATGGGGCACACTAACAGCGTGATGGGGCACACACACAGCGTGATGGGGCACACACACAGCGTGATGGGGCACACTCACAGCGTGATGGGGCACACTCACAGCGTGATGGGGCACAGTCACAGCGTGATGGGGCACAGTCACAGTGTGATGGGGCACACTCTCAGCATGATGGGGCACTCTCACAGCGTGATGGGGCACACTCACAGCGTGATGGGTCACACTCACAGCGTGATGGGGCACACTCACAGCGTGATGGGGCACACTCACAGCGTGATGGGTCACAGTCACAGCGTGATGGGGCACACTCACAGTGTGATGGGGCACACTCACAGCGTGATGGGGCACAGTCACAGCGTGATGGGGCACACTCACAACGTGATGAGGCACACTCACAGCGTGATGGGTCACATTCACAGCGTGATGGGGCACACTCACAGCGTGGTGGGGCACACACACAGCGTGATGGGGCACAGTCACAGCATGATGGGGCACACTCACAACGTGATGAGGCACACTCACAGCGTGATGGGGCACAGTCACAGCGTGATGGGGCACAGTCACAGCGTGATGGGGCACACTCACAGCGTGATGGGGCACACTCACAGCGTGATGGGGCACTGTCACAGCGTGATGGGGCACAGTCACAGCGTGATGGGTCACACTAACAGCGTGATGGGGCACACTCACAGCGTGATGGGGCACAGTCACAGCGTGATGGGGCACACTAACAGCGTGATGGGGCACACACACAGCGTGATGGGGCACACTCACAGCATGATGGGGCACAGTCACAGTGTGATGAGGCTCACTCACAGCGTGAAGGGTCACACTAACACCGTGATGAGTCACAGTCACAGCGTGATGGGTCATAATCACAGGGTGATGGGGCACACACACAGCGTGATGGGGCACACTAACAGCGTGATGGCGCACACTCACAACGTGATGGGGCACAGTCACAGCGTGATGGGACACACTCACAGCGTGATGGGGCACAGTCACAGCGTGATGGGGCACATTCACAGCGTGATGGGGCACACACACAGCGTGATGGGGCAGTCACAGCGTGATGGGACACACTCACAATGTGATGGGGCACAGTCACAGCGTGATGGGGCACACTCGCAGCGTGATGGGGCACACTCACAGCGTGATGGGGCACAGTCACAGCGTGATGGGGCACACTCACAGCGTGATGAGGCACACTCACAGCGTGATGAGGCACACTCACAGCGTGATGGGGCACACTCACAGCGTGATGGGGCACAGTCGCAGCGTGATGGGGCACACTCACAGCGTGATGGGGCACACTCACAGCGTGATGAGGCACAGTCACAGCGTGATGGGGCACACTCACAGCGTGATGGGACACCCTCACAGCGTGATGGGGCACAGTCGCAGCGTGATGGGTCACACTCACAGCGTGATGGGACACACTCAAAGCGTGATGGGTCACAGTCACAGCGTGATGGTTCACACTCACAGCGTGATGGGGTACACTAACAGCGTGATGGGGCACACTCACAGCATGATGGGGCACACTCACAGCGTGATGGGGCACACTCACAGCGTGATGGGGTACACTAACAGCGTGATGGGGCACACTCACAGTGTGATGGGACACACTCAAAGCGTGATGGGACACACTCAAAGCGTGATGGGTCTCACTCACAGCGTGATGGGTCACACTCACAGCGTGATGGGGCACACTCAAAGCGTGATGGGTCACACTCACAGCGTGATGGGTCACAATCACAGCGTGATGGGGCACACTCAAAGCGTGATGGGTCACACTCACAGCGTGATGGGTCACACTCACAGCGTGATGGGGCACACTCACAGCGTGATGGGTCACACTCACAGCGTGATGGGGCACACTCAAAGCGTGATGGGTCACAGACACAGCGTGATGGGGCACACTCAAAGAGTGATGGGTCACACTCACAGCGTGATGGGGCTCACTCACAGCGTGATGGGTCACACTCACAGCGTGATGGGGCACACTCAAAGCGTGATGGGTCACAGACACAGCGTGATGGGGCACACTCAAAGCGTGATGGGTCACACTCACAGCGTGATGGGTCACACTCACAGCGTGATGGGGCACACTCAAAGCGTGATGGGTCACAGACACAGCGTGATGGGGCACACTCAAAGCGTGATGGGTCACACTCACAGTGTGATGGTTCACACTCACAGCGTGATGGTTCACACTCACAGCGTGATGGTTCACACTCAAAGCGTGATGGGTCACACTCACAGCGTGATGGGTCACACTCACAGCGTGATGGGGCACACTCACAGCGTGATGGGTCACACTCACAGCGTGATGGGGCACACTCAAAGCGTGATGGGACACACTCACAGCGTGATGGGACACACTCAAAGCGTGATGGGGCACACTCACAGCGTGATGGTACACACTCACAGCGTGATGGGGCACAGTCACAGCATGATGGGGCACACTCACAGCGTGATGGGGCACACTCACAGCGTGATGGGGCACACTCACAGCGTGATGGGGCACGGTCACAGCATGATGGGGCACACTCACAGCGTGATGGGGCACACTCACAGCGTGATGGGGCACGGTCACAGCGTGATGGGGCACACTCACAGCGTGATGGGGCACACTCACAGCGTGATGGTGCACACTCACAGCGTGATGGGGCACAGTCACAGCGTGATGGGGCACAGTCACAGCGTGATGGGGCACACTCACAGCGTGATGGGGCACAGTCACAGCGTGATGGGGCACACTCACAGCGTGATGGGGCACAGTCACAGCGTGATGAGGCTCACTCACAGCGTGATGGGGCACACTCACAGCGTGATGGGGCACTCTCACAGCGTGATGGTGCACACTCACAGCGTGATGGGGCACAGTCACAGCGTGATGGGGCACAGTCACAGCGTGATGGGGCACACTCACAGCGTGATGGGGCACACTCACAGCGTGATGGGGCACAGTCACAGCGTGATGGGGCACACTCACAGCGTGATGGTGCACACTCACAGCGTGGTGGGGCACACTCACAGCGTGATGGGGCACAGTCACAGCGTGATGGGGCACACTCACAGTGTGATGGGGCACACTCACAGCGTGATGGGGCACATTCACAGCGTGATGGGGCACACTCACAGCATGACATGGCACACTCACAGCGTGATGAGGCACAGTCACAGCGTGATGGGGCACACTCACAGTGTGATGGGGCACACTAACAGCGTGATGGGGCACACTCACAACGTGATGGGGCACACTCACAGCGTGATGGGGCACAGTCACAGCGTGATGGGGCACACTCACAGCGTGATGGGGCACACTCACAGCGTGATGGGGCACACTCACAGCGTGATGGGGCACAGTCACAGCATAACTGGGCACACTCACAGCATAACTGGGCACACTCACAGCGTGATGGGACACACTCACAGCGTGATGGGGCACAGTCACAGTGTGATGGGGCACACTCACAGCGTGATGGGGCACACTCACAGCGTGATGTGACACACTCACAGCGTGATGGGGCACACTCACAGCGTGATGGGGCACAGTTACAGCGTGATGGGGCACACTCACAGCGTATTGGCGCACAGTCACAGCGTGATGGGGCACACTCACAGCATGATGGGGCACAGTCACAGTGTGATGGGGCACACTCACAGCGTATTGGCGCACAGTCACAGCGTGATGGGGCACACTCACAGCATGATGGGGCACACTCACAACGTGATGGGGCACATTCACAGCATGATGGGGCACACTCACAGCGTGATGGGGCACTCTCACAGTGTGATGGGGCACACTCACAGCGTGATGGGGCACACTAACAGCGTGATGGGGCACACTCACAGCGTGATGGGGCACACTCACAGCGTGATGGGGCACACTAACAGCGTGATGGGGCACACACACAGCGTGATGGGGCACACTCACAGCGTGATGAGTCATACTCACAGCATGATGGGGCACAGTCGCAGTGTGATGAGGCTCACTCACAGCGTGATGGGGCACACTAACAGCGTGATGAGTCACAGTCGCAGCGTCATGTGACGCAGTCACAGCATGATGGGTCATACTCACAGGGTGATGGGGCACACTCACAGCGTGATGGGGCACACTAACAGCGTGATGGGGCACACTCACAACGTGATGGGGCACAGTCACAGCATGATGGGACACACTCACAACGTGATGGGGCACAGTTACAGCGTGATGAGGCACACTCACAGCATGATGGGGCACACTCACAGCGTGATGGGGCACAGTCGCAGCATGATGAGGCACACTCACAGCGTGAGGGGGCACACTCACAGCGTGATGGGACACACTCACAGCGTGATGGGTCACAGTCACAGCGTGATGGGGCACACTCACAGCGTGATGGGGCACACTCACAGCATGATGGGGCACACTCACAGCATGATGGGGCATACTCACAGCGTGATGGGGCACAGTCACAGCATGATGGGGCACACTCACAGCGTGATGGGTCACAGTCACAGCGTGATGGGGCACACTCACAGCATGATGGGGCACACTCACAGCGTGATGGGACACAGTCACAGCATGATGGGGCACACTCACAGCGTGATGGGGCACACTCACAGCGTGATGGGGCACACTCACAGCGTGATGGGGCACACTCACAGCATGATGGGGCACACTCACAGCGTGATGGGGCACAGTCACAGCATGATGGGGCACACTCACAGCGTGATGGGGCACACTCACAGCGTGATGGGGAACAGTCACAGCGTGATGGGGCACAGTCACAGCATGATGGGGCACACTCACAGCGTGATGGGGCACACTCACAGCGTGATGGGGAACAGTCACAGCGTGATGGGGAACAGTCACAGCGTGATGGGACACAGTCACAATCTGATGGGGCACAGTTACAGCGTGATGGGGCACACTCACAGAGTGATGGGGCACAGTCACAGCGTGATGGGGCACAGTCACAGCGTGATGGGGCATACTCACAGCATGATGGGGCACACTCACAGCGTGATGGGGCACAGTCACAGCGTGATGGGGCATAGTCACAGCGTGATGGGGCATAGTCACAGCGTGATGGGGCACAGTCACAGCGTGATGGGACACACTCACAGCGTGATGGGGCACACTAACAGCGTGATGGGGCACACACACAGCGTGATGGGGCACACTCACAGCGTGATGGGGCACACTCACAGCATGATGGGGCACAGTCGCAGTGTGATGAGGCTCACTCACAGCGTGATGGGGCACACTCACAGCGTGATGGGGCACACTCACAGGGTGATGGGGCACACACACAGCGTGATGGGGCACACTAACAGCGTGATGGGGCACACTCACAACGTGATGGGGCACAGTCACAGCGTGATGGGACACACTCACAACGTGATGGGGCACAGTTACAGCGTGATGAGGCACACTCACAGCGTGATGGGGCACACTCACAGCGTGATGGGGCACAGTCGCAGCATGATGAGGCACACTCACAGCGTGAGGGGGCACACTCACAGCGTGATGGGACACACTCACAGCGTGATGGGTCACAGTCACAGCGTGATGGGGCACACTCACAGCGTGATGGGGCACACTCACAGCATGATGGGGTACACTCACAGCATGATGGGGCATACTCACAGCGTGATGGGGCACAGTCACAGCATGATGGGGCACACTCACAGCGTGATGGGTCACAGTCACAGCGTGATGGGGCACACTCACAGCATGATGGGGCACACTCACAGCGTGATGGGGCACAGTCACAGCATGATGGGGCACACTCACAGCGTGATGGGGCACACTCACAGCATGATGGGGCACACTCACAGCGTGATGGGGCACAGTCACAGCATGATGGGGCAAACTCACAGCGTGATGGGGCACACTCACAGCGTGATGGGGAACAGTCACAGCGTGATGGGACACAGTCACAATCTGATGGGGCACAGTTACAGCGTGATGGGGCACACTCACAGAGTGATGGGGCACAGTCACAGCGTGATGGGGCACAGTCACAGCGTGATGGGGCATACTCACAGCATGATGGGGCACACTCACAGCGTGATGGGGCACAGTCACAGCGTGATGGGGCATAGTCACAGCGTGATGGGGCATAGTCACAGCGTGATGGGGCACAGTCACAGCGTGATGGGACACACTCACAGCGTGATGGGGCATAGTCACAGCGTGATGGGACACACTCACAGCGTGATGGGGCACACTCACAGCGTGATGGGGCACAGTCACAGCGTGATGGGACACACTCACAGCGTGATGGGGCATAGTCACAGCGTGATGGGGCATAGTCACAGCGTGATGGGGCACAGTCACAGCGTGATGGGGCACACTCACAGTGTGATGGGGCACAGTCACAGCTTGATGGGGCACACTCACAGCGTGATGGGGCACACTAACAGCGTGATGGGGCACACACACAGCGTGATGGGGGCCAGTCACAGCGTGATGGGACACACTCACAATGTGATGGGGCACAGTCCCAGCGTGATGGGGCACAGTCACAGCGTGACGGGGCACACTCACAGCGTGATGAGGCACACTCACAGCGTGATGGGGCACACTCCCAGCATGATGAGGCACAGTCACAGCGTGATGGGGCACACTCACAGCGTGATGGGTCACACTCACAGCGTGATGGGGCACACTCAAAGCGTGATGGGTCACAGACACAGCGTGATGGGGCACACTCAAAGAGTGATGGGTCACACTCACAGCGTGATGGGGCTCACTCACAGCGTGATGGGTCACACTCACAGCGTGATGGGGCACACTCAAAGCGTGATGGGTCACAGACACAGCGTGATGGGGCACACTCAAAGCGTGATGGGTCACACTCACAGCGTGATGGGTCACACTCACAGCGTGATGGGGCACACTCAAAGCGTGATGGGTCACAGACACAGCGTGATGGGGCACACTCAAAGCGTGATGGGTCACACTCACAGTGTGATGGTTCACACTCACAGCGTGATGGTTCACACTCACAGCGTGATGGTTCACACTCAAAGCGTGATGGGTCACACTCACAGCGTGATGGGTCACACTCACAGCGTGATGGGGCACACTCACAGCGTGATGGGTCACACTCACAGCGTGATGGGGCACACTCAAAGCGTGATGGGACACACTCACAGCGTGATGGGACACACTCAAAGCGTGATGGGGCACACTCACAGCGTGATGGTACACACTCACAGCGTGATGGGGCACAGTCACAGCATGATGGGGCACACTCACAGCGTGATGGGGCACACTCACAGCGTGATGGGGCACACTCACAGCGTGATGGGGCACGGTCACAGCATGATGGGGCACACTCACAGCGTGATGGGGCACACTCACAGCGTGATGGGGCACGGTCACAGCGTGATGGGGCACACTCACAGCGTGATGGGGCACACTCACAGCGTGATGGTGCACACTCACAGCGTGATGGGGCACAGTCACAGCGTGATGGGGCACAGTCACAGCGTGATGGGGCACACTCACAGCGTGATGGGGCACAGTCACAGCGTGATGGGGCACACTCACAGCGTGATGGGGCACAGTCACAGCGTGATGAGGCTCACTCACAGCGTGATGGGGCACACTCACAGCGTGATGGGGCACTCTCACAGCGTGATGGTGCACACTCACAGCGTGATGGGGCACAGTCACAGCGTGATGGGGCACAGTCACAGCGTGATGGGGCACACTCACAGCGTGATGGGGCACACTCACAGCGTGATGGGGCACAGTCACAGCGTGATGGGGCACACTCACAGCGTGATGGTGCACACTCACAGCGTGGTGGGGCACACTCACAGCGTGATGGGGCACAGTCACAGCGTGATGGGGCACACTCACAGTGTGATGGGGCACACTCACAGCGTGATGGGGCACATTCACAGCGTGATGGGGCACACTCACAGCATGACATGGCACACTCACAGCGTGATGAGGCACAGTCACAGCGTGATGGGGCACACTCACAGTGTGATGGGGCACACTAACAGCGTGATGGGGCACACTCACAACGTGATGGGGCACACTCACAGCGTGATGGGGCACAGTCACAGCGTGATGGGGCACACTCACAGCGTGATGGGGCACACTCACAGCGTGATGGGGCACACTCACAGCGTGATGGGGCACAGTCACAGCATAACTGGGCACACTCACAGCATAACTGGGCACACTCACAGCGTGATGGGACACACTCACAGCGTGATGGGGCACAGTCACAGTGTGATGGGGCACACTCACAGCGTGATGGGGCACACTCACAGCGTGATGTGACACACTCACAGCGTGATGGGGCACACTCACAGCGTGATGGGGCACAGTTACAGCGTGATGGGGCACACTCACAGCGTATTGGCGCACAGTCACAGCGTGATGGGGCACACTCACAGCATGATGGGGCACAGTCACAGTGTGATGGGGCACACTCACAGCGTATTGGCGCACAGTCACAGCGTGATGGGGCACACTCACAGCGTGATGGGGCACACTCACAACGTGATGGGGCACATTCACAGCATGATGGGGCACACTCACAGCGTGATGGGGCACTCTCACAGTGTGATGGGGCACACTCACAGCGTGATGGGGCACACTAACAGCGTGATGGGGCACACTCACAGCGTGATGGGGCACACTCACAGCGTGATGGGGCACACTAACAGCGTGATGGGGCACACACACAGCGTGATGGGGCACACTCACAGCGTGATGAGTCATACTCACAGCATGATGGGGCACAGTCGCAGTGTGATGAGGCTCACTCACAGCGTGATGGGGCACACTAACAGCGTGATGAGTCACAGTCGCAGCGTCATGTGACGCAGTCACAGCATGATGGGTCATACTCACAGGGTGATGGGGCACACTCACAGCGTGATGGGGCACACTAACAGCGTGATGGGGCACACTCACAACGTGATGGGGCACAGTCACAGCGTGATGGGACACACTCACAACGTGATGGGGCACAGTTACAGCGTGATGAGGCACACTCACAGCATGATGGGGCACACTCACAGCGTGATGGGGCACAGTCGCAGCATGATGAGGCACACTCACAGCGTGAGGGGGCACACTCACAGCGTGATGGGACACACTCACAGCGTGATGGGTCACAGTCACAGCGTGATGGGGCACACTCACAGCGTGATGGGGCACACTCACAGCATGATGGGGCACACTCACAGCATGATGGGGCATACTCACAGCGTGATGGGGCACAGTCACAGCATGATGGGGCACACTCACAGCGTGATGGGTCACAGTCACAGCGTGATGGGGCACACTCACAGCATGATGGGGCACACTCACAGCGTGATGGGGCACAGTCACAGCATGATGGGGCACACTCACAGCGTGATGGGGCACACTCACAGCGTGATGGGGCACACTCACAGCGTGATGGGGCACACTCACAGCATGATGGGGCACACTCACAGCGTGATGGGGCACAGTCACAGCATGATGGGGCACACTCACAGCGTGATGGGGCACACTCACAGCGTGATGGGGAACAGTCACAGCGTGATGGGGCACAGTCACAGCATGATGGGGCACACTCACAGCGTGATGGGGCACACTCACAGCGTGATGGGGAACAGTCACAGCGTGATGGGGAACAGTCACAGCGTGATGGGACACAGTCACAATCTGATGGGGCACAGTTACAGCGTGATGGGGCACACTCACAGAGTGATGGGGCACAGTCACAGCGTGATGGGGCACAGTCACAGCGTGATGGGGCATACTCACAGCATGATGGGGCACACTCACAGCGTGATGGGGCACAGTCACAGCGTGATGGGGCATAGTCACAGCGTGATGGGGCATAGTCACAGCGTGATGGGGCACAGTCACAGCGTGATGGGACACACTCACAGCGTGATGGGGCACACTAACAGCGTGATGGGGCACACACACAGCGTGATGGGGCACACTCACAGCGTGATGGGGCACACTCACAGCATGATGGGGCACAGTCGCAGTGTGATGAGGCTCACTCACAGCGTGATGGGGCACACTCACAGCGTGATGGGGCACACTCACAGGGTGATGGGGCACACACACAGCGTGATGGGGCACACTAACAGCGTGATGGGGCACACTCACAACGTGATGGGGCACAGTCACAGCGTGATGGGACACACTCACAACGTGATGGGGCACAGTTACAGCGTGATGAGGCACACTCACAGCGTGATGGGGCACACTCACAGCGTGATGGGGCACAGTCGCAGCATGATGAGGCACACTCACAGCGTGAGGGGGCACACTCACAGCGTGATGGGACACACTCACAGCGTGATGGGTCACAGTCACAGCGTGATGGGGCACACTCACAGCGTGATGGGGCACACTCACAGCATGATGGGGTACACTCACAGCATGATGGGGCATACTCACAGCGTGATGGGGCACAGTCACAGCATGATGGGGCACACTCACAGCGTGATGGGTCACAGTCACAGCGTGATGGGGCACACTCACAGCATGATGGGGCACACTCACAGCGTGATGGGGCACAGTCACAGCATGATGGGGCACACTCACAGCGTGATGGGGCACACTCACAGCATGATGGGGCACACTCACAGCGTGATGGGGCACAGTCACAGCATGATGGGGCAAACTCACAGCGTGATGGGGCACACTCACAGCGTGATGGGGAACAGTCACAGCGTGATGGGACACAGTCACAATCTGATGGGGCACAGTTACAGCGTGATGGGGCACACTCACAGAGTGATGGGGCACAGTCACAGCGTGATGGGGCACAGTCACAGCGTGATGGGGCATACTCACAGCATGATGGGGCACACTCACAGCGTGATGGGGCACAGTCACAGCGTGATGGGGCATAGTCACAGCGTGATGGGGCATAGTCACAGCGTGATGGGGCACAGTCACAGCGTGATGGGACACACTCACAGCGTGATGGGGCATAGTCACAGCGTGATGGGACACACTCACAGCGTGATGGGGCACACTCACAGCGTGATGGGGCACAGTCACAGCGTGATGGGACACACTCACAGCGTGATGGGGCATAGTCACAGCGTGATGGGGCATAGTCACAGCGTGATGGGGCACAGTCACAGCGTGATGGGGCACACTCACAGTGTGATGGGGCACAGTCACAGCTTGATGGGGCACACTCACAGCGTGATGGGGCACACTAACAGCGTGATGGGGCACACACACAGCGTGATGGGGGCCAGTCACAGCGTGATGGGACACACTCACAATGTGATGGGGCACAGTCCCAGCGTGATGGGGCACAGTCACAGCGTGACGGGGCACACTCACAGCGTGATGAGGCACACTCACAGCGTGATGGGGCACACTCCCAGCATGATGAGGCACAGTCACAGCGTGATGGGGCACACTAACAGCGTGATGGGGCACACACACAGCGTGATGGGGCACACTCACAGCGTGATGGGGCACAGTCACAGTGTGATGAGGCACACTCACAGCGTGATGGGTCATACTCACAGGGTGATGGGGCACACACACAGCGTGATGGGGCACAGTCACAGCGTGATGGGGCACACTCACAACGTGATGGGACACAGTCACAGCGTGATGGGACACACTCACAATGTGATGGGGCACAGTCACAGCGTGATGGGACACACTCACAACGTGATGGGGCACAGTCACAGCGTGATGGGACACACTAACAGCGTGATGGGGCACAGTCACAGCGTGATGGGGCACAGTCACAGCGTGATGGGACACACTCACAGCGTGATGGGGCACAGTCACAGCGTGATGGGGCACAGTCACAGCATGATGGGGCACACTCACAGCGTGATGGGGCACACTCACAGCGTGATGGGGCACAGTCACAGCGTGATGGGGCACAGTCACAGCGTGATGGGGCACACTCACAGCGTGATGGGGCACACTCACAGCGTGATGGGGCACAGTCACAGCGTGATGGGGCACAGTCACAGCGTGATGGGGCAGACTCACAGCGTGATGGGGAACAGTCACAGCGTGATGGGGCACAGTCACAGCGTGATGGGGCACACTCACAGCGTGATGAGGCACACTCACAGCGTGATGGTGCACTCTCACAGTGTGATGGGGCACTCTCACAGCGTGATGGGGCACACTCACAGCGTGATGGGGCACACTCACAGCGTGATGGGGCACACTCACAGCATGATGGGGCACTCTCACAGTGTGATGGGGCACTCTCACAGCGTGATGGGGCACTCTCACAGCGTGATGGGGCACACTCACAGCGTGATGGAGCACAGTCACAGCATAACTGGGCACACTCACAGCATAACTGGGCACACTCACTGCGTGATGAGGCACAGTCACAGCGTGATGGGGCACACTCACAGCGTGATGGGGCACAGTCACAGCGTGATGGGGCACAGTCACAGCGTGATGGGGCACACTCACAGCGTGATGAGGCACACTCACAGTGTGATGGGGCACTCTCACAGTGTGATGGGGCACTCTCACAGCGTGATGGGGCACACTCACAGCGTGATGGGGCACACTCACAGCGTGATGGGGCACACTCACAGCGTGATGGGTCACACTCACAGCGTGATGGGGCACAGTCAAAGTGTGATGGGGCACAATCACAGCGTGATGGGTCACACTCACAGCGTGATGGGACACACTCACAGCGTGATGGGTCACAGTCACAGCGTGATGGGGCACACTCACAGCGTGATGGGACACACTCACAGCGTGATGGGTCACAGTCACAGCGTGATGGGGCACACTCACAGCGTGATGGGGCACACTCACAGCGTGATGGGGCACAGTTACAGCGTGATGGGGCACACTCACAGCGTGATGGGGCACATTCACAGCGTGATGGGGGCACACTCACAGTGTGATGGGGCACAGTCACAGTGTGATGGGGCACACACACAGCATGATGGGGCACAGTCACAGCGTGATGGGGCACAGTCACAGTGTGATGGGGCACAGTCACAGTGTGATGGGACACAGTCACAGCGTGATGGGCCACACTCACAGCGTGATGGGGCACATCCACAGCATGATGGGGCACACTCACAGCATGATGGGGCACACTCACAGCGTGATGGGACACAGTCACAGCGTGATGGGCCACACTCACAGCGTGATGGGGCACATCCACAGCATGATGGGGCACACTCACAGCGTGATGGGGCACACTCACAGCGTGATGGGCACACTCACAGCGTGATGGGGCTCACTCACAGCGTGATGGGGCACAGTCACAGCGTGATGGGTCACACTAACAGCGTGATGGGACACACTCACAGCGTGATGGGACACACTCACAGCGTGATGAGGCTCACTCACAGCGTGATGAGGCTCACTCACAGCGTGATGGGGCACAGTCACAGCGTGATGGGGCACACTCACAGCATGATGGGGCACAGTCACAGCGTGATGGGGCACACTCACAGCGTGATGGGGCACATCCACAGCATGATGGGGCACACTCACAGCGTGATGGGGCACACTCACAGCGTGATGGGGCACACTCACAGCGTGATGGGGCACACTCACAGCGTGATGGGGCACACTCACAGCGTGATGGGGCACACTCACAGTGTGATGGGGCACACTCACAGTGTGATGCGGCACAGTCACAGCGTGATGGGGCACACTCACAGCGTGATGGGGCACACTCACAGCATGATGGGGCACAGTCACAGCGTGATGGGGCACACTCACAGCATGATGGGGCACAGTCACAGCGTGATGGGTCACACTAACAGCGTGATGGGGCACACTCACAGCGTGATGGGGCACAGTCACAGCGTGATGAGGCACAGTCACAGCGTGAATGGGGCACAGTCACAGCGTGATGAGGCACAGTCACAGTGTGATGCGGCACAGTCACAGCGTGATGGGGCACACTCACAGCGTGATGGGGCACACTCACAGCGTGATGGGGCACAGTCACAGCGTGATGGGGCACACTCACAGCGTGATGGGGCACACTCACAGCATGATGGGGCACAGTCACAGCGTGATGGGGCACACTCACAGCGTGATGGGGCACATCCACAGCTTGATGGGGCACACTCACAGTGTGATGGGGCACACTCACAGCGTGATGGGGCACACTCACAGCGTGATGGGGCACAGTCACAGCGTGATGGGGCACACTCACAGCATGATGGGGCACAGTCACAGCGTGATGGGGCACACTCACAGCGTGATGGGGCACACTCACAGCGTGATGGGGCACAGTCACATCGTGATGGGGCACAGTCACAGCGTGATGGGTCACACTAACAGCGTGATGGGGCACACTCACAGCGTGATGGGGCACAGTCACAGCGTGATGGGGCACACTAACAGCGTGATTCGGCACACTCACAGAGTGATGAGGCTCACTCACAGCGTGATTGGGCACAGTCACAGTGTGATGAGGCTCACTCACAGCGTGATGGGGCACAGTCGCAGCGTGATGGGTCATACTCACAGGGTGATGGGGCACACTCACAGCGTGATGGGGCACACACACAGCGTGATGGGGCACACTAACAGCGTGATGAGGCACAGTCACAGCGTGATGGGGCACACTCACAGTGTGATGGGGCACACTAACAGCGTGATGGGGCACACTCACAACGTGATGGGGCACACTCACAGCGTGATGGGGCACAGTCACAGCGTGATGGGGCACACTAACATCGTGATGGGGCACACACACAGCGTGATGGGGCACTCTCACAGCGTGATGGGGCACAGTCACAGCGTGATGGGGCAGACTCACAGCGTGATGGGGCACAGTCACAGCGTGATGGGGCACACTCACACCGTGATGGGGCACACTCACAGCGTGATGGGGCACAGTCACAGCGTGATGGGGCACACTCACAGCGTGATGAGGCACACTCACAGCGTGATGGGGCACACTAACAGCGTGATGGGGCACAGTCACAGCATAACTGGGCACAGTCACAGCATAACTGGGCACACTCACAGCGTGATGGGACACACTCACAGCGTGATGGGGCACAGTCACAGTGTGATGGGGCACACTCACAGCGTGATGGGGCACACTCACAGCGTGATGGGACACACTCACAGCGTGATGGGGCACACTCACAGCGTGATGGGGCACAGTTACAGCGTGATGGGGCACACTCACAGCGTATTGGGGCACAGTCACAGCGTGATGGGGCACACTCACAGCATGATGGGGCACAGTCACAGCGTGATGGGGCACACTCACAACGTGATGAGGCACACTCACAGCGTGATGGGTCACATTCACAGCGTGATGGGGCACAGTCACAGCGAGATGGGGCACACTCACAGCGCGATGGGGCACACTAACAGCGTGATGGGGCACACTCACAGCGTGATGGGGCTCACTCACAGCGTGATGGGGCACACTAACAGCGTGATGAGTCACAGTCGCAGCGTCATGGGACGCAGTCACAGCATGATGGGTCATACTCACAGGGTGATGGGGCACACACACAGCGTGATGGGGCACACTCACAGCGTGACGGGGCACACTCACAGCATGATGGGGCACACTCACAGCGTGATGGGGCACACTCACAGCGTGACGGGGCACACTCACAGCATGATGGGGCACACTCACAGCGTGATGGGGCACACTCACAGCGTGACGGGGCACACTCACAGCGTGATGGGGCACACTCACAGGGTGATGGGGCACACTCACAACGTGATGGGGCACAGTTACAGCGTGATGAGACACACTCACAGTGTGATGGGGCACACTCACAACGTAATGGGGCACAGTCACAGCGTGATGAGACACACTCACAGCGTGATGGGGCACAGTCACAGCGTGATGGGGCACATTCACAGCGTGATGGGGCACACTAACAGCGTGATGGGGCACACACACAGCGTGATGGGGCACAGTCACAGCGTAATGGGGCACACTCACAGCGTGATGAGGCACACTCACAGCGTGATGGGGCACACTCACAGCGTGATGGGGCACACTCACAGCGTGATGGGACACACTCACAGCGTGATGGGGCACAGTCGCAGCATGATGAGGCACACTCACAGCGTGAGGGGGCACACTCACAGTGTGATGGGACACAGTCACAGCGTGATGGGGCACACTCACAGCGTGATGGGGCACACTCACAGCATGATGGGGCACACTCACCGCGTGATGGGGCACAGTCACAGCGTGATGGGACACACTCACAGCGTGATGGGGCACACTCACAGCGTGATGGGGCACACTCACAGCATGATGGGGCACAGTCACAGCGTGATGGGGCACAGTCACAGCGTGATGGGGCACACTCACAGCGTGATGGGGCACACTCACAGCATGATGGTGCACAGTCACAGCGTGATGGGACACAGTCACAGCGTGATGGGGCACACTCACAACGTGATGGGGCACACTCACAGCATGATGGGGCACAGTCACAGCGTGATGGGGCACACTCACAGCGTGATGGGGCACACTCACAGCATGATGGGGCACAGTCACAGCGTGATGGGACACAGTCACAGCGTGATGGGGCACACTCACAGCGTGATGGGGCACACTCACAGCGTGATGGGGCACACTCACAGCATGATGGGGCACACTCACAGCATGATGGGGCACACTCACAACGTGATGGGGCACAGTCACAGCGTGATGGGGCACAGTCACAGCATGATGGGGCACAGTCACAGTGTGATGGGTCACACTCACAGCATGATGGGGCACACTCACAGCGTGATGGGGCACACTCACAGCATGATGGGGCACACTCACAACGTGATGGGGCACAGTCACAGCGTGATGGGGCACAGTCACAGCGTGATGGGGCACAGTCACAGCGTGATGGGACACAGTCACAGCGTGATGGGGCACACTCACAGCGTGATGGGGCACACTCACAGCATGATGGGGCACACTCACAGCGTGATGGGGCACAGTCACAGCGTGATGGGGCACAGTCACAGCATGATGGGGCACACTCACAGCGTGATGGGGCACACTCACAGTGTGATGGGGCACAGTCACAGCGTGATGGGGCACACTCACAGCGTGATGGGGCACAGTCACAGCGTGATGGGGCACACTCACAGCATGATGGGGCACACTCACAGCGTGATGGGGCACACTCACAGCATGATGGGGCACAGTCACAGCGTGATGGGACACACTCACAGCGTGATGGGGCACACTCACAGCATGATGGGTCACACTCACAGCGTGATGGGGCACAGTCACAGCATGATGGGGCACACTCACAGCGTGATGGGGCACACTCACAGCATGATGGGGCACACTCACAGCGTGATGGGGCACACTCACAGCATGATGGGGCACAGTCACAGCGTGATGGGGCACAGTCACAGTGTGATGGGGCACAGTCACAGTGTGATGGGACACAGTCACAGCATGATGGGGCACACTCACAGCGTGATGGGGCACAGTCACAGCGTGATGGGGCACAGTCACAGCGTGATGGGGCACAGTCACAGTGTGATGGGACACAGTCACAGCATGATGGGGCACACTCACAGCGTGATGGGGCACACTCACAGCGTGATGGGGCACAGTCACAGCATGATGGGGCACACTCACAGCGTGATGGGGCACAGTAACAGCGTGATGGGGCACAGTCACAGTGTGATGGGGCACAGTAACAGTGTGATGGGACACAGTCACAGCGTGATGGGCCACACTCACAGCGTGATGGGGCACATCCACAGCATGATGGGGCACACTCACAGCGTGATGGGGCACACTCACAGCGTGATGGGCACACTCACAGCGTGATGGGGCACAGTCACAGCGTGATGGGGCACAGTCACAGCGTGATGGGTCACACTAACAGCGTGATGGGCACACTCACAGCGTGATGGGGCACAGTCACAGCGTGATTGGGCACAGTCACAGCGTGATGGGTCACACTAACAGCGTGATGGGACACACTCACAGCGTGATGGGACACACTCACAGCGTGATGAGGCTCACTCACAGCGTGATGAGGCTCACTCACAGCGTGATGGGGCACAGTCACAGCGTGATGGGGCACACTCACAGCATGATGGGGCACAGTCACAGCGTGATGGGGCACACTCACAGCGTGATGGGGCACATCCACAGCATGATGGGGCACACTCACAGCGTGATGGGGCACACTCACAGCGTGATGGGGCACACTCACAGCGTGATGGGGCACACTCACAGCGTGATGGGGCACAGTCACAGCGTGATGGGGCACACTCACAGCATGATGGGGCACAGTCACAGCGTGATGGGGCACACTCACAGCATGATGGGGCACAGTCACAGCGTGATGGGTCACACTAACAGGGTGATGGGGCACACTCACAGCGTGATGGGGCACAGTCACAGCGTGATGGGGCACACTCACAGCGTGATGGGGCACACTCACAGCGTGATGAGGCACAGTCACAGCGTGAATGGGGCACAGTCACAGCGTGATGAGGCACAGTCACAGTGTGATGCGGCACAGTCACAGCGTGATGGGGCACACTCACAGCGTGATGGGGCACACTCACAGCATGATGGGGCACAGTCACAGCGTGATGGGGCACACTCACAGCGTGATGGGGCGCACTCACAGCATGATGGGGCACAGTCACAGCGTGATGGGGCACAGTCACAGCGTGATGGAGCACACTCACAGCGTGATGGGGCACACTCACAGCATGATGGGGCACAGTCACAGCGTGATGGGGCACACTCACAGCGTGATGGGGCACATCCACAGCATGATGGGGCACACTCACAGTGTGATGGGGCACACTCACAGCGTGATGGTGCACACTCACAGCGTGATGGGGCACAGTCACAGCGTGATGGGGCACACTCACAGCATGATGGGGCACAGTCACAGCGTGATGGGGCACACTCACAGCGTGATGGGGCACACTCACAGCGTGATGGGGCACAGTCACATCGTGATGGGGCACAGTCACAGCGTGATGGGTCACACTAACAGCGTGATGGGGCACACTCACAGCGTGATGGGGCACAGTCACAGCGTGATGGGGCACACTAACAGCGTGATTCGGCACACTCACAGAGTGATGAGGCTCACTCACAGCGTGATGGGGCACAGTCACAGTGTGATGAGGCTCACTCACAGCGTGATGGGGCACAGTCGCAGCGTGATGGGTCATACTCACAGGGTGATGGGGCACACTCACAGCGTGATGGGGCACACACACAGCGTGATGGGGCACACTAACAGCGTGATGAGGCACAGTCACAGCGTGATGGGGCACACTCACAGTGTGATGGGGCACACTAACAGCGTGATGGGGCACACTCACAACGTGATGGGGCACACTCACAGCGTGATGGGGCACAGTCACAGCGTGATGGGGCACACTAACATCGTGATGGGGCACACACACAGCGTGATGGGGCACTCTCACAGCGTGATGGGGCACAGTCACAGCGTGATGGGGCAGACTCACAGCGTGATGGTGCACAGTCACAGCGTGATGGGGCACACTCACAGCGTGATGGGGCACACTCACAGCGTGATGGGGCACAGTCACAGCGTGATGGGGCACACTCACAGCGTGATGAGGCACACTCACAGCGTGATGGGGCACACTAACAGCGTGATGGGGCACAGTCACAGCATAACTGGGCACAGTCACAGCATAACTGGGCACACTCACAGCGTGATGGGACACACTCACAGCGTGATGGGGCACAGTCACAGTGTGATGGGGCACACTCACAGCGTGATGGGGCACATTCACAGCGTGATGGGACACACTCACAGCGTGATGGGGCACACTCACAGCATGATGGGGCACAGTTACAGCGTGATGGGGCACACTCACAGCGTATTGGGGCACAGTCACAGCGTGATGGGGCACACTCACAGCATGATGGGGCACAGTCACAGCGTGATGGGGCACACTCACAACGTGATGAGGCACACTCACAGCGTGATGGGTCACATTCACAGCGTGATGGGGCACAGTCACAGCGTGATGGGGCACACTCACAGCGTGATGGGGCACACTCACAGCGTGATGGGGCACACTCACAGCGTGATGGGGCTCACTCACAGCGTGATGGGGCACACTAACAGCGTGATGAGTCACAGTCGCAGCGTCATGGGACGCAGTCACAGCATGATGGGTCATACTCACAGGGTGATGGGGCACACACACAGCGTGATGGGGCACACTAACAGCGTGATGGGGCACACTCACAACGTGATGGGGCACAGTCACAGCTTGATGGGACACACTCACAACGTGATGGGGCACAGTTACAGCGTGATGAGACACACTCACAGCGTGATGGGGCACAGTCACAGCGTGATGGGGCACATTCACAGCGTGATGGGGCACACTAACAGCGTGATGGGGCACACTCACAGCGTGATGGGGCACACTCACAGCGTGATGGGACACACTCACAGCGTGATGGGGCACAGTCGCAGCATGATGAGGCACACTCACAGCGTGAGGGGGCACACTCACAGTGTGATGGGACACAGTCACAGCGTGATGGGGCACACTCACAGCGTGATGGGGCACACTCACAGCATGATGGGGCACACTCACCGCGTGATGGGGCACAGTCACAGCGTGATGAGGCACACTCACAGCGTGATGGGGCACACTCACAGCGTGATGGGGCACACTCACAGCATGATGGGGCACAGTCACAGCGTGATGGGACACAGTCACAGCGTGATGGGGCACACTCACAGCGTGATGGGGCACACTCACAGCATGATGGGGCACAGTCACAGCGTGATGGGGCACACTCACAGCGTGATGGGGCACACTCACAGCATGATGGGGCACAGTCACAGCGTGATGGGACACAGTCACAGCGTGATGGGGCACACTCACAGCGTGATGGGGCACACTCACAGCATGATGGGGCACACTCACAGCGTGATGGGGCACACTCACAGCATGATGGGGCACACTCACAACGTGATGGGGCACAGTCACAGCGTGATGGGGCACAGTCACAGCGTGATGGGGCACAGTCACAGTGTGATGGGTCACACTCACAGCATGATGGGGCACACTCACAGCGTGATGGGGCACACTCACAGCATGATGGGGCACACTCACAACGTGATGGGGCACAGTCACAGCGTGATGGGGCACAGTCACAGCGTGATGGGGCACAGTCACAGTGTGATGGGGCACAGTCACAGCGTGATGGGGCACACTCACAGCGTGATGGGGCACACTCACAGCATGATGGGGCACAGTCACAGCGTGATGGGACACAGTCACAGCGTGATGGGGCACACTCACAGCGTGATGGGGCACACTCACAGCATGATGGGGCACACTCACAGCGTGATGGGGCACAGTCACAGCATGATGGGGCACACTCACAGCGTGATGGGGCACACTCACAGCATGATGGGGCACACTCACAGCGTGATGGGGCACAGTCACAGCGTGATGGGGCACACTCACAGCGTGATGGGGCACACTCACAGCGTGATGGGGCACACTCACAGCGTGATGGGGCACAGTCACAGCGTGATGGGGCACACTCACAGCATGATGGGGCACACTCACAGCGTGATGGGGCACAGTCACAGCGTGATGGGGCACAGTCACAGCGTGATGGGGCACACTCACAGCGTGATGGGGCACACTCACAGCGTGATGGGCCACACTCACAGCGTGATGGGGCACACTCACAGCGTGATGGGCCACACTCACAGCGTGATGAGGCACACTCACAGCGTGATGGGTCACATTCACAGCGTGATGGGGCACAGTCACAGCGTGATGGGGCACACTCACAGCGTGATGGGGCACACTAACAGCGTGATGGGGCACACTCACAGCGTGATGGGGCACACTCACAGCGTGATGGGGCACACTCACAGCGTGATGGGGCACACTAACAGCGTGATGAGTCACAGTCGCAGCGTCATGGGACGCAGTCACAGCATGATGGGTCATACTCACAGGGTGATGGGGCACACACACAGCGTGATGGGGCACACTAACAGCGTGATGGGGCACACTCACAACGTGATGGGGCACAGTCACAGCTTGATGGGACACACTCACAACGTGATGGGGCACAGTTACAGCGTGATGAGACACACTCACAGCGTGATGGGGCACAGTCACAGCGTGATGGGGCACATTCACAGCGTGATGGGGCACACTAACAGCGTGATGGGGCACACACACAGCGTGATGGGGCACAGTCACAGCGTAATGGGGCACACTCACAGCGTGATGAGGCACACTCACAGCGTGATGGGGCACACTCACAGCGTGATGGGGCACACTCACAGCGTGATGGGACACACTCACAGCGTGATGGGGCACAGTCGCAGCATGATGGGGCACACTCACAGCGTGAGGGGGCACACTCACAGTGTGATGGGACACAGTCACAGCGTGATGGGGCACACTCACAGCGTGATGGGGCACACTCACAGCATGATGGGGCACACTCACAGCGTGATGGGGCACAGTCACAGCGTGATGGGACACACTCACAGCGTGATGGGGCACACTCACAGCGTGATGGGGCACACTCACAGCATGATGGGGCACAGTCACAGCGTGATGGGGCACAGTCACAGCGTGATGGGGCACACTCACAGCGTGATGGGGCACACTCACAGCGTGATGGGGCACACTCACAGCGTGATGGGGCACACTCACAGCGTGATGGGGCACAGTTACAGCGTGATGGGGCACACACACAGCGTGATGGGGCACAGTCACAGCGTGATGGGACACAGTCACAGCGTGATGGGGCACACTCACAGCGTGATGGGGCACACTCACAGCGTGATGGGGCACACTCACAGCGTGATGGGGCACACTCACAGCGTGATGGGGCACACTCACAGCATGATGGGGCACAGTCACAGCGTAATGGGGCACACTCACAGCGTGATGGGGCACAGTCACAGCATGATGGGGCACACTCACAGCGTGATGGGGCACAGTCACAGCGTGATGGGGCACAGTCACAGCGTGATGGGGCACACTCACAGCGTGATGGGGCACACTCACAGCATGATGGGGCACACACAGCGTGATGGGGCACACTCACAGCGTGATGGGGCACACTCACAGCGTGATGGGGCACAGTCACAGCGTGATGGGGCACAGTCACAGCGTGATGGGGCACACTCACAGCGTGATGGGGCACACTCACAGCATGATGGGGCACACACAGCGTGATGGGGCACACTCACAGCGTGATGGGGCACACTCACAGTGTGATGGGGCACAGTCACAGCATGATGGGGCACACTCACAGTGTGATGGGGCACACTCACAGTGTGATGGGGCACACTCACAGCGTGATGGGGCACAGTCACAGCGTGATGGGGCACACTCACAGCGTGTTGGGGCACAGTCACAGCGTGATGGGGCACAGTCACAGAGTGATGGACACGCTCACAATGTGATGGGGCACACTCACAGCGTGATGGGGCACACTCACAGTGTGATGGGGCACTCTCACAGCGTGATGGGGCACACTCACAGCGTGATGGGACACGCTCACAATGTGATGGGGCACACTCACAGCGTGATGGGGCACACTCACAGCATGATGGGGCACACTCACAACGTGATGGGGCACAGTCACAGCGTGATGGGGCACAGTCACAGCGTGATGGGGCACAGTCACAGTGTGATGGGGCAAACTCACAGTGTGATGGGGCACACTCACAGCATGATGGGGCACACTCACAGCGTGATGGGGCACAGTCACAGCATGATGGGGCACACTCACAGCGTGATGGGGCACACTCACAGCATGATGGGGCACACTCACAGCGTGATGGGGCACACTCACAGCATGATGGGGCACACTCACAGCGTGATGGGGCACAGTCACAGCGTGATGGGGCACAGTCACAGCGTGATGGGGCACACTCACAGCGTGATGGGGCACACTCACAGCATGATGGGGCACACTCACAGCGTGATGGGGCACACTCACAGCGTGATGGGGCACACTCACAGTGTGATGGGGCACAGTCACAGCATGATGGGGCACACTCACAGTGTGATGGGGCACACTCACAGTGTGATGGGGCACACTCACAGCGTGATGGGGCACAGTCACAGCGTGATGGGGAACACTCACAGCGTGATGGGGCACACTCACAGCGTGTTGGGGCACAGTCACAGCGTGATGGGGCACAGTCACAGAGTGATGGGACACGCTCACAATGTGATGGGGCACACTCACAGCGTGATGGGGCACACTCACAGTGTGATGGGGCACTCTCACAGCGTGATGGGGCACACTCACAGCGTGATGGGACACGCTCACAATGTGATGGGGCACACTCACAGCGTGATGGGGCACAGTCACAGCGTGATGAGGCACACTCACAGCGTGATGAGGCACACTCACAGCGTGATGGGGCACACTCACAGCGTGATGGGGCACAGTCACAGCGTGATGGGGCACACTAACAGCGTGATGGGGCACACACACAGCGTGATGAGGCACACTCACAGCGTGATGAGGCACACTCACAGCGTGATGAGGCACACTCACAGCGTGATGAGGCACACTCACAGCGTGATGAGGCACACTCACAGCGTGATGGGGCACACTCACAGCGTGATGGGGCACAGTCACAGCGTGATGGGGCACACTAACAGCGTGATGGGGCACACTCACAGAGTGATAGGGCACATTCACAGCGTGATGGGTCATACTCACAGCGTGATGGGGCACAGTCACAGCGTGATGGGGCACACTCACAGCGTGATGGGGCACACTCACAGCGTGATGGGGCACACTCACAGCGTGATGGGGCACAGTCACAGCGTGATGGGGCACACTAACAGCGTGATGGGGCACACACACAGCGTGATGGGGCACACTCACAGCGTGATGGGGCACACTCACAGCGTGATGAGGCACACTCACAGCGTGATGGGTCATACTCACAGGGTGATGGGGCACACGCACAGCGTGATGGGGCACAGTCACAGCGTGATGGGACACACTAACAGCGTGATGGGGCACATTAACAGAGTGATGGGGCACACTCACAGCGTGATGGGACACACTCACAACGTGATGGGGCACACACACAGCGTGATGGGGCACACTCACAGCGTGATGCGGCACATTAACAGAGTGATGGGGCACACTCACAGCGTGAAGGTGCACACTCACAACGTGATGGGGCACAGTCACAGCGTGATGGGACACACTCACAACGTGATGGGGCACAGTCACAGCGTGATGGGACACACTAACAGCGTGATGGGGCACAGTCACAGCGTGATGGGGCACAGTCACAGCATGATGGGGCACACTCACAGAGTGATAGGGCACACTCACAGCGTGATGGGGCACACTCACCGCGTGATGGGGCGCACTCACAGCGTGATGGGGCGCACTCACAACGTGATGGGGCACACTCACAGCGTGATGGGGCACAGTCACAGCGTGATGGGGCACACTCACAGCGTGATGGGGCACAGTCACAGCGTGATGGGGCACACTGACCGCGTGATGGGGCACACTCACAGAGTGATGGGGCGCACTCACAACGTGATGGGGCACACTCACCGCGTGATGGGGCGCACTCACAGCGTGATGGGGCGCACTCACAACGTGATGGGGCACACTCACAGCGTGATGGGGCACAGTCAGAGCGTGATGGGGCACACTCACAGCGTGATGGGGCACACTCACAGCGTGATGGGGCACAGTAACAGCATGATGGGGCACACTCACAGCGTGATGGGCCACACTCACAGCATGATGGGGCACACTCACAGCGTGATGGGGCACAGTCACAGCATGATGGGGCACACTCACAGCGTGATGGGGCACACTCACAGCGTGATGGGGCACAGTTACAGCGTGATGGGGCACAGTCACAGCGTGATGGGACACACTCACAGCATGATGGGGCACAGTTACAGCGTGATGGGGCACAGTTACAGCGTGATGGGGCACACTCACAGCGTGATGGGGCACAGTTACAGCGTGATTTGGCACAGTTACAGCGTGATGGGGCACAGTTACAGCGTGATGGGGCACAATCACAGCGTGATGGGGCACACTCACAGTGTGATGGGGCACAGTCACAGCGTGATGGGGCACAGTCACAGAGTGATGGGACACGCTCACAATGTGATGGGGCACACTCACAGCGTGATGGGGCACACTCACAGTGTGATGGGGCACTCTCACAGCGTGATGGGGCACACTCACAGCGTGATGGGACACGCTCACAATGTGATGGGGCACACTCACAGCGTGATGGGGCACAGTCACAGCGTGATGAGGCACACTCACAGCGTGATGAGGCACACTCACAGCGTGATGGGGCACACTCACAGCGTGATGGGGCACACTCACAGCGTGATGGGGCACAGTCACAGCGTGATGGGGCACACTAACAGCGTGATGGGGCACACACACAGCGTGATGGGGCACACTCACAGCGTGATGGGGCACACTCACAGCGTGATGAGGCACACTCACAGCGTGATGGGTCATACTCACAGGGTGATGGGGCACACGCACAGCGTGATGGGGCACAGTCACAGCGTGATGGGACACACTAACAGCGTGATGGGGCACATTAACAGAGTGATGGGGCACACTCACAACGTGATGGGGCACACACACAGCGTGATGGGGCACACTCACAGCGTGATGGTGCACACTCACAACGTGATGGGGCACAGTCACAGCGTGATGGGACACACTCACAACGTGATGGGGCACAGTCACAGCGTGATGGGACACACTAACAGCGTGATGGGGCACAGTCACAGCGTGATGGGGCACAGTCACAGCGTGATGGGGCACAGTCACAGTGTGATGGGGCACAGTCACAGCGTGATGGGGCACACTCACAGCGTGATGGGGCACAGTCACAGCGTGATGGGGCACAGTCACAGCGTGATGGGGCACAGTCACAGCGTGATGGGGCACACTCACAGCGTGATGGGGCACACTCACAGAGTGATAGGGCACACTCACAGCGTGATGGGGCACACTCACCGCGTGATGGGGCGCACTCACAGCGTGATGGGGCGCACTCACAACGTGATGGGGCACACTCACAGCGTGATGGGGCACAGTCACAGCGTGATGGGGCACACTCACAGCGTGATGGGGCACAGTCACAGCGTGATGGGGCACACTGACCGCGTGATGGGGCGCACTCACAGCGTGATGGGGCGCACTCACAACGTGATGGGGCACACTCACCGCGTGATGGGGCGCACTCACAGCGTGATGGGGCGCACTCACAACGTGATGGGGCACACTCACAGCGTGATGGGGCACAGTCACAGCGTGATGGGGCACACTCACAGCGTGATGGGGCACAGTCACAGCGTGATGGGGCACACTCACCGCGTGATGGGGCGCACTCACAGCGTGATGGGGCGCACTCACAACGTGATGGGGCACACTCACCGCGTGATGGGGCGCACTCACAGCGTGATGGGGCGCACTCACAACGTGATGGGGCACAGTCACAGCGTGATGGGGCACAGTCACAGCATGATGGGGCACAGTCACAGTGTGATGGGGCACAGTCACAGCGTGATGGGGCACAGTCACAGCGTGATGGGGCACACTCACAGCGTGATGGGGCACACTCACAGCGTGATGGGGCACTCTCACAGCGTGATGGGGCACACTCACAGTGTGATGGGGCACACACACAGTGTGATGGGGCACTCTCACAGCGTGATGGGGCACACTCACAGCGTGATGGGGCACTCTCACAGTGTGATGGGGCACACTCACAGTGTGATGGGGCACTCTCACAGCGTGATGGGGCACACTCACAGCGTGATGGGGCACAGTCACAGCATAACTGGGCACACTCACAGCATAACTGGGCACACTCACAGCGTGATGGGACACACTCACAGCGTGATGGGGCACAGTCACAGTGTGATGGGGCACACTCACAGCGTGATGGGGCACACTCACAGTGTGATGGGGCACACTCACAGCGTGATGGGGCACAGTCACAGCATGATCGGGCACACTCACAGCGTGATGGGGCACACTCACAGCGTGATGGGGCACACTCACAGCGTGATGGGGCACACTCACAGCGTGATGGGGCACACTCACAGCATGATGGGGCACACTCACAGCGTGATGGGGCACACTCACAGCGTGATGGTTCACACTCACAGCGTGATGGGGCACACTCACAGCGTGATGGGGCACACTCACAGGTTGATGGGGCACACTCACAGAGTGATGGGTCATACTCACAGCATGACGGGCACACTCACAGCGTGATGGGACACAGTCACAGCGTGATGGGGCACACTCACAGCGTGATGGGACACACTCACAGCGTGATGGGGCACACTCACAGAGTGATGGTCATACTCACAGCGTGATGGGACACACTCACAGCGTGATGGGGCACACTCACAGCATGATGGGGCACACTCACTGCATGATGGGGCACACTCACAGCGTGATGGGACACACTCACAGCGTGATGGGTCACACACACAGCGTGATGGGGCACAGTCACAGCGTGATGGGGCAAAGTCACAGCATGATGGGTCACACTAACAGCGTGATGGGGCACAGTCACAGCGTGATGGGGCACAGTCACAGCGTGATGGGACACACACACAGCGTGATGGGGCACACTCACAGCGTGATGAGGCACACTCACAGCGTGATGGGTCACACTAACAGCGTAATGGGGCACAGTCACAGCGTGATGGGGCACAGTCACAGCGTGATGGGACACACTAACAGCGTGATGGGGCACAGTCACAGCGTGATGGGGCACAGTCACAGCGTGATGGGGCACACTAACAGCGTGATGGGGCACACACACAGCGTGATGGGGCACACTCACAGCGTGATGGGGCACAGTCACAGGGTGATGGGGCACAGTCACAGCGTGATGGGGCACAGTCACAGCGTGATGGGGCACAGTCACAGCGTGATGGGGCACACTCTCAGCGTGATGGGGCACACGCACAGCGTGATGAGGCACACTCACAGCATGATGGGGCACTCTCACAGCGTGATGGGGCACTCTCACAGCGTGATGGGGCACACTCACACTGTGTAAGGGGCACTCTCACAACGTGATGGGGCACACTCACAGCGTGATGGGACACACTCACAGCGTGATGGGGCTCACTCACAGCGTGATGGGGCACATTCACAGCGTGATGGGTCATACTCACAGCGTGATTGGCACACTCACAGCGTGATGGGGCACAGTCACAGCGTGATGGGGCACACTCACAGCGTGATGGGGCACACTCACAGCGTGATGGGGCACACTCACAGCGTGATGGGTCATACTCACAGCGTGATTGGCACACTCACAGCGTGATGGGGCACAGTCACAGCATGATGGGGCACACTCACAGCGTGATGGGGCACACTCACAGCATGATGGGACACACTCACAGCGTGATGGGGCACAGTCACAGCATGATGGGGCACACTCACAGCGTGATGGGGCACACTCACAGCGTGATGGGGCACAGTTACAGCGTGATGGGGCACAGTCACAGCGTGATGGGACACACTCACAGCATGATGGGGCACAGTTACAGCGTGATGGGGCACAGTTACAGCGTGATGGGGCACACTCACAGCGTGATGGGGCACAGTTACAGCGTGATTTGGCACAGTTACAGCGTGATGGGGCACAGTTACAGCGTGATGGGGCACAATCACAGCGTGATGGGGCACACTCACAGTGTGATGGGGCACAGTCACAGCGTGATGGGGCACAGTCACAGAGTGATGGGACACGCTCACAATGTGATGGGGCACACTCACAGTGTGATGGGGCACAGTCACAGCGTGATGGGGCACAGTCACAGCGTGATGGGTCACACTCACAGCATGATGGGGCACACTCACAGCGTGATGGGGCACACTCACAGTGTGATGGGGCACTCTCACAGCGTGATGGGGCACACTCACAGCGTGATGGGACACGCTCACAATGTGATGGGGCACACTCACAGCGTGATGGGGCAATGTCACAGCGTGATGAGGCACACTCACAGCGTGATGAGGCACACTCACAGCGTGATGGGGCACACTCACAGCGTGATGGGGCTCACTCACAGCGTGATGGGGCACAGTCACAGCGTGATGGGGCACACTCACAGCGTGATGGGGCACACTCACAGCGTGATGGGGCACAGTCACAGCGTGATGGGGCACACTAACAGCGTGATGGGGCACACACACAGCGTGATGGGGCACACTCACAGCGTGATGGGGCACACTCACAGCGTGATGAGGCACACTCACAGCGTGATGGGTCATACTCACAGGGTGATGGGGCACACGCACAGCGTGATGGGGCACAGTCACAGCGTGATGGGACACACTAACAGCGTGATGGGGCACATTAACAGAGTGATGGGGCACACTCACAGCGTGATGGGACACACTCACAACGTGATGGGGCACACACACAGCGTGATGGGGCACACTCACAGCGTGATGGGGCACATTAACAGAGTGATGGGGCACACTCACAACGTGATGGGGCACACACACAGCGTGATGGGGCACACTCACAGCGTGATGGTGCACACTCACAACGTGATGGGGCACAGTCACAGCGTGATGGGACACACTCACAACGTGATGGGGCACAGTCACAGCGTGATGGGACACACTAACAGCGTGATGGGGCACAGTCACAGCGTGATGGGGCACAGTCACAGCATGATGGGGCACACTCACAGAGTGATAGGGCACACTCACAGCGTGATGGGGCACACTCACCGCGTGATGGGGCGCACTCACAGCGTGATGGGGCGCACTCACAACGTGATGGGGCACACTCACAGCGTGATGGGGCACAGTCACAGCGTGATGGGGCACACTCACAGCGTGATGGGGCACAGTCACAGCGTGATGGGGCACTCTGACCGCGTGATGGGGCGCACTCACAGCGTGATGGGGCGCACTCACAACGTGATGGGGCACACTCACCGCGTGATGGGGCGCACTCACAGCGTGATGGGGCGCACTCACAACGTGATGGGGCACACTCACAGCGTGATGGGGCACAGTCACAGCGTGATGGGGCACACTCACAGCGTGATGGGGCACAGTCACAGCGTGATGGGGCACACTCACCGCGTGATGGGGCGCACTCACAGCGTGATGGGGCGCACTCACAACGTGATGGGGCACACTCACCGCGTGATGGGGCGCACTCACAGCGTGATGGGGCGCACTCACAACGTGATGGGGCACAGTCACAGCGTGATGGGGCACAGTCACAGCATGATGGGGCACAGTCACAGTGTGATGGGGCACAGTCACAGCGTGATGGGGCACAGTCACAGCGTGATGGGGCACACTCACAGCGTGATGGGGCACAGTCACAGTGTGATGGGGCACACTCACAGCGTGATGGGGCACACTCACAGCGTGATGGGGCACAGTCACAGCGTGATGGGGCACACTCACAGCGTGATGGGGCACACTCACAGCGTGATGGGGCACTCTCACAGCGTGATGGGGCACACTCACAGTGTGATGGGGCACACACACAGTGTGATGGGGCACTCTCACAGCGTGATGGGGCACACTAACAGCGTGATGGGGCACACTCACAGCGTGATGGGGCACACTCACAGTGTGATGGGGCACTCTCACAGCGTGATGGGGCACACTCACAGCGTGATGGGGCACAGTCACAGCATTACTGGGCACACTCACAGCATAACTGGGCACACTCACAGCGTGATGGGGCACACTCACAGCGTGATGGTTCACACTCACAGCGTGATGGGGCACACTCACAGCGTGATGGGGCACACTCACAGGTTGATGGGGCACACTCACAGAGTGATGGGTCATACTCACAGCATGACGGGCACACTCACAGCGTGATGGGACACAGTCACAGCGTGATGGGGCACACTCACAGCGTGATGGGGCACACTCACAGCGTGATGGGGCACACTCACAGAGTGATGGTCATACTCACAGCGTGATGGGACACACTCACAGCGTGATGGGGCACACTCACAGCATGATGGGGCACACTCACTGCATGATGGGGCACACTCACAGCGTGATGGGACACACTCACAGCGTGATGGGTCACACCCACAGCGTGATGGGGCACAGTCACAGCGTGATGGGGCAAAGTCACAGCATGATGGGTCACACTAACAGCGTGATGGGGCACAGTCACAGCGTGATGGGGCACAGTCACAGCGTGATGGGACACACACACAGCGTGATGGGGCACACTCACAGCGTGATGAGGCACACTCACAGCGTGATGGGTCACACTAACAGCGTAATGGGGCACAGTCACAGCGTGATGGGGCACAGTCACAGCGTGATGGGACACACTAACAGCGTGATGGGGCACAGTCACAGCGTGATGGGGCACAGTCACAGCGTGATGGGGCACACTAACAGCGTGATGGGGCACACACACAGCGTGATGGGGCACACTCACAGCGTGATGGGGCACAGTCACAGGGTGATGGGGCACAGTCACAGCGTGATGGGGCACAGTCACAGCGTGATGGGGCACAGTCACAGCGTGATGGGGCACACTCTCAGCGTGATGGGGCACACGCACAGCGTGATGAGGCACACTCACAGCATGATGGGGCACTCTCACAGCGTGATGGGGCACTCTCACAGCGTGATGGGGCACACTCACACTGTGTAAGGGGCACTCTCACAACGTGATGGGGCACACTCACAGCGTGATGGGACACACTCACAGCGTGATGGGGCTCACTCACAGCGTGATGGGGCACATTCACAGCGTGATGGGTCATACTCACAGCGTGATTGGCACACTCACAGCGTGATGGGACACAGTCACAGCGTGATGGGGCACACTCACAGCATGATGGGACACACTCACAGCGTGATGGGGCACACTAACAGCGTAATGGGACACACTCACAGCGTGATGGGGCACAGTCACAGCGTGATGGGGCACACTCACAGCGTGAAGGGGCACAGTCACAGCGTGATGGGGCACACTCACAGCGTGATGGGGCACAGTCACAGCATGATGGGGCACAGTCACAGCGTGATGGGGCACACTAACAGCGTGATGGGGCACACACACAGCGTGATGGGGCACACTCAAATCGTGATGGGGCACAGTCACAGCGTGATGGGGCACAATCACAGCGTGATGGGGCACAGTCACAGCGTGATGGGGCACAGTCACAGCGTGATGGGGCACACTCACAGCGTGATGGGGCACAGTCACAGCGTGATGGGGCACACTCAGCATGATGGGGCACACTCACAGCGTGATGAGGCACACTCACAGCGTGATGGGGCACTCTCACAGCGTGATGGGCACTGTCACAGCTTGATGGGGCACACTCACACTGTGTAAGGGGCACTCTCACAGCGTGATGGGGCACACTCACAGTGTGATGGGGCACAGTCACAGCATAACTGGGCACACTCACAGCGTAATGGGACACACTCACAGCGTGATGGGGCACACTCACAGTGTGATGGGCACAATCACAGCGTGATGGGGCACACTCACAGCGTGATGGGGCACACTCACAGCGTGATGGGACACACTCACAGCGTGATGGGGCACACTCACAGAGTGATGGGTCATATTCACAGCGTGATTGGCACACTCACAGCGTGATGGGACACCGTCACAGCGTGATGGGGCACACTCACAGCGTGATGAGACACACTCACAGCGTGATGGGGCACACTCACAGCGTGATGGGACACACTCACAGCGTGATGGGTCATACTCACAGCGTGATGGGGCACACTCACAGTGTGATGGGGCACACTAACAGCGTGATGGGTCTCACTCACAGCGTGATGGGGCACAGTCACAGCGTGATGGGGCACAGTCACAGCGTGATGGGGCACACTCACAGCATGATGGGGCACACTCACAGCGTGATGGGACACACTCACAGCGTGATGGGGCACACTCACAGCGTGATGGGGCACAGTCACAGCATAACTGGGCACACTCACAGCGTAATGGGACACACTCACAGCGTGATGGCGCACAGTCACAGCGTGATGGGGCACAGTCACATCGTGATGAGGCACAGTCACAGCGTGATGGGGCACTCTCACAGAGTGAAGGGGCACAGTCACAGCGTGATGGGGCACACTCACAGCGTGATGTGGCACAGTCACAGAGTGATGATGCACAGTCACATCGTTATGAGGCACAGTCACAGCATGATGGGGCACACTCACAGCGTGATGGGGCACAGTCACAGCATGATGGGGCACAGTCACAGCGTGATGGGGAACACTCACAGCGTGATGGGGCAAAGTCACAGCGTGATTCGGAACACTCACAGCGTGATGGGGCACAGTCACAGCGTGATGGGGCACACTCACAGCGTGATGGGACACAGTCACAGCGTGATTAGGAACACTCACAGCGTGATGGGGCACACTCTCAGCGTGATGAGGCACACTCACAGCGTGATGGGGACACTCACAGCGTGATGGGGCACAGTCACAGCGTTTGGGGCCACACTCACAGCGTGATGGGGCACACACACAGCGTGATGCGGCACACACACAGCGTGATGGGGCACACTCACAGCGTGATGGGGCACACTCACAGTGTAATGAGGCTCAGTCACAGCGTGATGGGGCACACTCACAGCGTGATGGGGCACACTAACAGCGTGATGGGACACACTCACTTCGTGATGGGGCACACTCACAGCGTGATGGGGCACACTCACAGCGTGATGGGGCACACTCACAGCGTGATGGTGCACAGTCACAGCGTGATGGGGCACAGTCACAGCGTGATGGGGCACACTCACAGCGTGATGAGGCACACTCACAGCGTGATGAGGCACACTCACAGCGTGATGGGGCAATCTCACAGCGTGATGGGGCACACTCACAGTGTGATGGGGCACTTCACAGCGTGATGGGGCACACTCACAGCGTGATGGGGCACAGTCACAGCATAACTGGGCACACTCACAGCGTAATGGGACACACTCACAGCGTGATGGGGCACAGTCACAGCGTGATGGGGCACAGTCACATCGTGATGAGGCACAGTCACAGCGTGATGGGGCACTCTCGCAGAGTGAAGGGGCACAGTCACAGCGTGATGGGGCACACTCACAGCGTGATGTGGCACAGGCACAGAGTGATGATGCACAGTCACATCGTTATGAGGCACAGTCACAGCGTGATGGGGCGCACTCACAGCGTGATGGGGTACAGTCACAGCGTGATGGGGCACACTCACAGCGTGATGGGGCACACTCACAGCGTGATTGGTCATATCCACAGCGTGATGTGGCACAGTCACAGAGTGATGATGCACAGTCACATCGTTATGAGGCACAGTCACAGCATGATGGGGCACACTTACAGCGTGATGGGGCACATTCACAGAGTGATGGGTCATACTCACAGCGTGATGGGCACACTCACAGCGTGATGGGGCACAGTCACAGCATGATGGGGCACAGTCACAGCGTGATGGGGAACACTCACAGCGTGATGGGGCACAGTCACAGCGTGATGGGGCACACTCACAGCGTGATGGGACACAGTCACAGCGTGATTAGGAACACTCACAGCGTGATGGGGCACAGTCACAGCGTGATGGGGCACACTCACAGCGTGATGGGGCACAGTCACAGCGTGATGGGGACACTCACAGCGTGATGGGGCACAGTCACAGCGTGATGGGCCACACTCACAGCGTGATGGGGCACACACACAGCGTGATGCGGCACACACACAGCGTGATGGGGCACACTCACAGCGTGATGGGGCACACTCACAGTGTGATGGGGCACACTCACAGCATGATGGGGCACACTCACAGCGTGATGGGGCACACTCACAGCGTGATGGGGCACACTCACAGCGTGATGGGGCACACTCACAGCGTGATGGGACACACTCACAGCATGATGGGGCACACTCACAGTGTGATGGGGCACACTCACAGCGTGATGGGGCACACTCACAGCGTGATGGGGCACACTCACAGCGTGATGGGACCCACTCACAGCGTGATGGGGCACACTCACAGCGTGATGGTGTACACTCACAGCGTGATGGGACACACTAACAGCGTGATGAGGCACACTCACAGCGTGATTGGGCACAGTCACAGCATGATGGGTCACACTAACAGCGTGATGGGGCACAGTCACAGCGTGATGGGGCACACTCACAGCGTGATGGGGCACAGTCACAGCATGATGGGGCACAGTCACAGCGTGATGGGGCACACTAACAGCGTGATGGGGCACACACACAGCGTGATGGGGCACACTCAAATCGTGATGGGGCACAGTCACAGCGTGATGGGGCACAATCACAGCGTGATGGGGCACAGTCACAGCGTGATGGGGCACAGTCACAGCGTGATGGGGCACACTCACAGCGTGATGGGGCACAGTCACAGCGTGATGGGGCACACTCAGCATGATGGGGCACACTCACAGCGTGATGAGGCACACTCACAGCGTGATGGGGCACTCTCACAGCGTGATGGGCACTGTCACAGCTTGATGGGGCACACTCACACTGTGTAAGGGGCACTCTCACAGCGTGATGGGGCACACTCACAGTGTGATGGGGCACAGTCACAGCATAACTGGGCACACTCACAGCGTAATGGGACACACTCACAGCGTGATGGGGCACACTCACAGTGTGATGGGCACAATCACAGCGTGATGGGGCACACTCACAGCGTGATGGGGCACACTCACAGCGTGATGGGACACACTCACAGCGTGATGGGGCACACTCACAGAGTGATGGGTCATATTCACAGCGTGATTGGCACACTCACAGCGTGATGGGACACCGTCACAGCGTGATGGGGCACACTCACAGCGTGATGAGACACACTCACAGCGTGATGGGGCACACTCACAGCGTGATGGGACACACTCACAGCGTGATGGGTCATACTCACAGCGTGATGGGGCACACTCACAGTGTGATGGGGCACACTAACAGCGTGATGGGTCTCACTCACAGCGTGATGGGGCACAGTCACAGCGTGATGGGGCACAGTCACAGCGTGATGGGGCACACTCACAGCATGATGGGGCACACTCACAGCGTGATGGGACACACTCACAGCGTGATGGGGCACACTCACAGCGTGATGGGGCACAGTCACAGCATAACTGGGCACACTCACAGCGTAATGGGACACACTCACAGCGTGATGGCGCACAGTCACAGCGTGATGGGGCACAGTCACATCGTGATGAGGCACAGTCACAGCGTGATGGGGCACTCTCACAGAGTGAAGGGGCACAGTCACAGCGAGATGGGGCACACTCACAGCGTGATGTGGCACAGTCACAGAGTGATGATGCACAGTCACATCGTTATGAGGCACAGTCACAGCATGATGGGGCACACTCACAGCGTGATGGGGCACAGTCACAGCATGATGGGGCACAGTCACAGCGTGATGGGGAACACTCACAGCGTGATGGGGCAAAGTCACAGCGTGATTCGGAACACTCACAGCGTGATGGGGCACAGTCACAGCGTGATGGGGCACACTCAAAGCGTGATGGGACACAGTCACAGCGTGATTAGGAACACTCACAGCGTGATGGGGCACACTCTCAGCGTGATGAGGCACACTCACAGCGTGATGGGGACACTCACAGCGTGATGGGGCACAGTCACAGCGTTTGGGGCCACACTCACAGCGTGATGGGGCACACACACAGCGTGATGCGGCACACACACAGCGTGATGGGGCACACTCACAGCGTGATGGGGCACACTCACAGTGTAATGAGGCACAGTCACAGCGTGATGGGGCACACTCACAGCGTGATGGGGCACACTAACAGCGTGATGGGACACACTCACTTCGTGATGGGGCACACTCACAGCGTGATGGGGCACACTCACAGCGTGATGGGGCACACTCACAGCGTGATGGTGCACAGTCACAGCGTGATGGGGCACAGTCACAGCGTGATGGGGCACACTCACAGCGTGATGAGGCACACTCACAGCGTGATGAGGCACACTCACAGCGTGATGGGGCAATCTCACAGCGTGATGGGGCACACTCACAGTGTGATGGGGCACTTCACAGCGTGATGGGGCACACTCACAGCGTGATGGGGCACAGTCACAGCATAACTGGGCACACTCACAGCGTAATGGGACACACTCACAGCGTGATGGGGCACAGTCACAGCGTGATGGGGCACAGTCACATCGTGATGAGGCACAGTCACAGCGTGATGGGGCACTCTCGCAGAGTGAAGGGGCACAGTCACAGCGTGATGGGGCACACTCACAGCGTGATGTGGCACAGGCACAGAGTGATGATGCACAGTCACATCGTTATGAGGCACAGTCACAGCGTGATGGGGCGCACTCACAGCGTGATGGGGTACAGTCACAGCGTGATGGGGCACACTCACAGCGTGATGGGGCACACTCACAGCGTGATTGGTCATATCCACAGCGTGATGTGGCACAGTCACAGAGTGATGATGCACAGTCACATCGTTATGAGGCACAGTCACAGCATGATGGGGCACACTTACAGCGTGATGGGGCACATTCACAGAGTGATGGGTCATACTCACAGCGTGATGGGCACACTCACAGCGTGATGGGGCACAGTCACAGCATGATGGGGCACAGTCACAGCGTGATGGGGAACACTCACAGCGTGATGGGGCACAGTCACAGCGTGATGGGGCACACTCACAGCGTGATGGGACACAGTCACAGCGTGATTAGGAACACTCACAGCGTGATGGGGCACACTCTCAGCGTGATGAGGCACACTCACAGCGTGATGGGGACACTCACAGCGTGATGGGGCACAGTCACAGCGTGATGGGCCACACTCACAGCGTGATGGGGCACACACACAGCGTGATGCGGCACACACACAGCGTGATGGGGCACACTCACAGCGTGATGGGGCACACTCACAGTGTGATGGGGCACACTCACAGCGTGATGGGGCACACTCACAGCGTGATGGGGCACACTCACAGCGTGATGGGGCACACTCACAGCGTGATGGGGCACACTCACAGCGTGATGGGACACACTCACAGCATGATGGGGCACACTCACAGTGTGATGGGGCACACTCACAGCGTGATGGGGCACACTCACAGCGTGATGGGGCACACTCACAGCGTGATGGGACCCACTCACAGCGTGATGGGGCACACTCACAGCGTGATGGGGTACACTCACAGCGTGATGGGACACACTAACAGCGTGATGAGGCACACTCACAGCGTGATTGGGCACAGTCACAGCATGATGGGTCACACTAACAGCGTGATGGGGCACAGTCACGTCATGATGGAGCACTCACAGCGTGATGGGGCACACTCACAGCGTGATGGGGCACACTCACAGCGTGATGGGTCACACTCACAGCGTGATGGGTCACACTCACAGCGTGATGGAGCACACTCACAGCGTGATGGTGCACAGTCACAGCGTGATGGGGCACAGACACAGCGTGATGGGGCACACTCACAGCGTGATGGGGCACACTCACAGCGTGATGGGGCACAGTCACAGCATGATGGGGCACAGTCACAGCGTGATGGGGCACAGTCACAGCGTGATGGGGCACAGTCACAGCGTGATGGGGCACAGTCACAGCGTGATGGGGCACAGTCACAGCGTGATGGGGCACAGTCACAGCATGATGGGGCACAGTCACAGCGTGATGGGGCACAGTCACAGCGTGATGGGGGCGCAGTCACAGCGTGATGGGGCACACTTACAGCGTGATGGGGCACACTCACAGCGTGATGGGGCACACTCACAGCGTGATGGGGCACAGTCACAGCGTGATGGGGCACAGTCACAGCGTGATGGGGCACAGTCACAGCGTGATGGGGCACAGTCACAGCGTGATGGGGCACACTTACAGCGTGATGGGGCACACTCACAGCGTGATGGGGCACACTCACAGCGTGATGGGGCACAGTCACAGCGTGATGGGGCACAGTCACAGCGTGATGGGGGCGCAGTCACAGCGTGATGGGGCACACTTACAGCGTGATGAGGCACACTCACAGCGTGATGGGGCACACTCACAGCGTGATGGGGCACAGTCACAGCGTGATGGGGCACAGTCACAGCGTGATGGGGCACATTCACAGCGTGATGGGGCACACTCACAGCGTGATGGGGCTCACTCACAGCGTGATGGGGCACAGTCACAGCATGATGGGGCACACTCACAGCATGATGGGACACACTCACAGCGTGATGAGGTACACTCACAGCGTGATGGGGCACAGTCACAGCGTGATGGGGCACACTCACAGCGTGATGGGGCACAGTCACAGCGTGATGGGGCACAGTCACAGCATGATGGGGCACAGTCACAGCGTGATGGGGCACAGTCACAGCGTGATGGGGCACAGTCACAGCGTGATGGGGCACACTCACAGCGTGATGGGGCACAGTCACAGCGTGATGGGGCACACTCACAGCGTGATGGGGCACACTCACAACATGATGGGACACACTCACAGCGTGATGAGGTACACTCACAGCGTGATGGGGCACACTCACAGCGTGATGGGGCACACTCACAGCATGCTGGGACACACTCACAGCGTGATGAGGTACACTCACAGCGTGATGGGGCACACTCACAGCGTGATGGGGCACACTCACAGCATGCTGGGACACACTCACAGCGTGATGAGGTACACTCACAGCGTGATGGGGCACACTCACAGCGTGATGGGGCACACTCACAGCATGCTGGGACACACTCACAGCGTGATGAGGTACACTCACAGCGTGATGAGGTACACTCACAGCGTGATGGGGCACAGTCACAGCATGATGGGGCACACTCACAGCGTGATGGGGCACAGTCACAGCGTGATGGTGCACAGTCACAGCATGATGGGGCACAGTCACAGCGTGATGGGGCACACTCACAGCGTGATGGGGCACACTCACAGCGTGATGGGGCACACTCACAGCGTGATGGGGCACACTCACAGTGTGATGGGGCACACTCACAGCGTGATGGGGCACAGTCACAGCGTGATGGGGCACACTCACAGCGTGATGGGGCACACTCACAGCGTGATGGGGCACAGTCACAGCGTGATGGGGCACAGTAACAGTGTGATGGGGCAAACTCACAGCGTGATGGGGCACACTCACAGCGAGATGGGGCACACTCACAGCGAGATGGGGCACTCTCACAGCGTGATTGGGCACAGTCACAGCGTGATGGGGCACAGTCACAGCGTGATGGGGCACAGTCACAGCGTGATGGGGCACAGTCACAGCGTGATGGGACACACTAACAGCATGATGGGACACACTAACAGCGTGATGGGGCACAGTCACAGCGTGATGGGGCACACTCACAGCGTGATGGGGCACAGTCACCGCGTGATGGGGCACAGTCACAGCGTGATGGGGCACACTCACAGTGTGATGGGACACACTAACAGCGTGATGGGTCACACTCACAGCGTGATGGGGCACAGTCACAGCGTGATGGGGCACACTCACAGCGTGATGGGGCACAGTAACAGTGTGATGTGCAAACTCACAGCGTGATGGGGCACACTCACAGCGAGATGGGGCACACTCACAGCGAGATGGGGCACTCTCACAGCGTGATTGGGCACAGTCACAGCGTGATGGGGCACAGTCACAGCGTGATGGGACACACTCACAGTGTGATGGGGCACTCTCACAGCGTGATTGGGCACAGTCACAGCGTGATGGGGAACAGTCACAGCGTGATGGGACACACTCACAGTGTGATGGGGCACACTCACAGCGTGATGGGGCACAGTCACAGCGTGATGGGGCACACTCACAGCGTGATGGGGCACACTCACAGCGTGATGGGGCACAGTCACAGCGTGATGGGGCACACTCACAGCGTGATGGGGCACAGTAACAGTGTGATGGGGCAAACTCACAGCGTGATGGGGCACACTCACAGCGAGATGGGGCACACTCACAGCGAGATGGGGCACTCTCACAGCGTGATTGGGCACAGTCACAGCGTGATGGGGCACAGTCACAGCGTGGTGGGGCACAGTCACAGCGTGATGGGGCACAGTCACAGCGTGATGGGACACACTAACAGCATGATGGGACACACTAACAGCGTGATGGGGCACAGTCACAGCGTGATGGGGCACACTCACAGCGTGATGGGGCACAGTCACAGCGTGATGGGGCACAGTCACAGCGTGATGGGGCACACTCACAGTGTGATGGGACACACTAACAGCGTGATGGGGCACAGTCACAGCGTGATGGGGCACACTCACAGCGTGATGGGGCACAGTCACAGCGTGATGGGGCACACTCACAGCGTGATGGGGCACAGTCACAGCGTGATGGGACACACTAACAGCGTGATGAGGCACTCTCACAGCGTAATTGGGCACAGTCACAGCATGATGGGTCACACTAACAGCGTGATGGGGCACAGTCACAGCGTGATGGGGCACAGTCACAGCGTGATGGGGCACACTCACAGCGTGATGGGGCACAGTCACAGCATGATGGGGCACAGTCACAGCGTGATGGGGCACACTCACAGCATGATGGGACACACTCACAGCGTGATGGGGCACACTCACAGCGTGATGAGGCACACTCACAGCGTGATGAGGCACACTCACAGCGTGATGGGGCACACTCACAGCGTGATGGGGCACAGTCACAGCGTGATGGGGCACACTCACAGCGTGATGAGGCACACTCACAGCGTGATGGGGCACAGTCACAGCGTGATGGGGCACACTCACAGTGTGATGGGGCACTCTCACAGCGTGATGGGGCACACTCACAGCGTGATAGGGCACACTCACAGTGTGATGGGGCACTCTCACAGCGTGATGGGGCACACTCACAGCGTGAAGGGGCACAGTCACAGCATAACTGGGCACACTCACAGCATAACTGGGCACACTCACAGCGTGATGGGACACACTCACAGCGTGATGGGGCACAGTCACAGCGTGATGGGGCACACTGACAGCGTGATGGGGCACACTCACAGTGTGATGGGGCCCACTCACAGCGTGATGGGGCACAGTCACAGCATGATGGGGCACACTCACAGCGTGATGGGGCACACTCACAGCGTGATGGGGCACACTCACAGCGTGATGGGGCACACTCACAGCGAGATGGGGTACACTCACAGCGTGATGGGGCACACTCACAGTGTGATGGGGCACACTCACAGGTTGATGGGGCACACTCACAGAGTGATGGGTCACACTCACAGCGTGACGGGCACACTCACAGCGTGATGGGACACAGTCACAGCGTGATGGGGCACACTCACAGCGTGATGGGACACACTCACAGCGTGATGGGGCACACTCACAGAGTGATGGTCATACTCACAGCGTGATGGGACACACTCACAGCGTGATGGGGTACACTCACTGCGTGATGGCGCACACGCACAGCATGATGGGGCACACTCACTGCATGATGGGGCACACTCACAGCGTGATGGGACACAATCACAGCGTGATGGGGCTCACTCACAGCGTGATGGTCATACTCACAGCGTGATGGGGCACACTCGCAGCGTGATGGGGCACACTCACAGCGTGATGGGGCACACTCACTGCGTGATGGCGCACACGCACAGCATGATGGGGCACACTCACAGCGTGATGGGGCACACTCAGAGCGTGATGGGACACAATCACAGCGTGATGGGGCACAGTCACAGCGTGATGGTGCACACTCACAGCGTGATGGGGCACACTCACAGCGTGATGGGGCACACTCACAGCGTGATGGGGCACAGTCACAGCGTGATGGTGCACACTCACAGCGTGATGGGGCACACTCACAGCGTGATGGGGCACACTCACAGCGTGATGGGGCACAGTCACAGCGTGATGGTGCACACTCACAGCGTGATGGGACACAATCACAGCGTGATGGGGCACACTCACGGCGTGATGGGGCACACTCACAGCGTGATGGGGCACACTAAGGCGTGATGGGGCTCACTCACAGCGTGATGGGCACACTAAGGCGTGATGGGGCACACTCACAGCGTGATGGGGCACACTCACAGCGTGATGGGGCACACTCACAGCGTGATGGGGCACACTCACAGCGTGATGGGACACACTCACAGAGTGATGCGGCACACTCACAGCGTGATGGGGCACACTCACAGCGTGATGGGGCACACTCACAGCGTGATGGGGCACACTCACAGCGTGATGGGGCACACTCACAGCGTGATGGGGCACACTCACAGCGTGATGGGGCACACTCACAGCGTGATGGGGCACACTCACAGCGTGATGGGGCACACTCACAGCGTGATGGGACACACTCACAGCGTGATGGGGCACACTCACAGCGTGATGGGGCACACTCACAGCGTGATGGGACACACTCACAGCGTGATGCGGCACACTCACAGCGTGATGGGGCACACTCACAGCGTGATGGGGCACACTCACAGCGTGATGGGGCACACTCACAGCGTGATGGGGCACACTCACAGAGTGATGCGGCACACTCACAGCGTGATGGGGCACACTCACAGCGTGATGGGGCACACTCACAGCGTGATGGGGCACACTCACAGCGTGATGGGGCACACTCACAGCGTGATGGGGCACACTCACAGCGTGATGGGACACACTCACAGCGTGATGGGGCACACTCACAGCGTGATGGGGCACACTCACTGCGTGATGGGGCACACTCACAGCGTGATGGGGCACACTCACAGCGTGATGGGGCACACTCACAGCGTGATGGGGCACACTCACAGCGTGATGGGGCACACTCACAGCGTGATGGAGCACACTCACAGCGTGATGGGACACACTCACAGCGTGATGGGGCACACTCACAACGTGATGGGGCACAGTCACAGCGTGATGGAGCACACTCACAGCGTGATGGGGCACACTCACAGCGTGATGGGGCACACTCACAGCGTGATGGGGCACACTCACAGCGTGATGGGACACACTCACAGCGTGATGGGTCACACACACAGCGTGATGGGGCACAGTCACAGCGTGATGGGGCAAAGTCACAGCGTGATGGGACACACTCACAGCGTGATGGGTCACACTAACAGCGTGATGGGGCACACTCACAGCGTGATGGGGCACACTCACAGCGTGATGGGGCACACTCACAGCGTGATGGGGCACACTCACAGCGTGATGGGGCACACTCACAGTGTGATGGGGCACACTCACAGCGTGATGGGGCACAGTCACAGCATGATGGGGCACAGTCACAGCGTGATGGGGCGCACTCACAGGGTGATGGGGCACACTCACAGCGTGATGGGGCACACTCACAGCGTGATGGGGCACACTCACAGGGTGATGGGGCACACTCACAGCGTGATGGGGCACACTCACAGCGTGATGGGGCACAGTCACAGCGTGATGGGGCACACTCACAGCGTGATGGGACACACACACAGCCTGATGGGGCACACTCACAGCGTGATGGGGCACACTCACAGCGTGATGGGGCACACTCACAGGGTGATGGGGCACACTCACAGCGTGATGGGGCACACTCACAGCGTGATGGGGCACAGTCACAGCGTGATGGGGCACACTCACAGCGTGATGGGACACACACACAGCCTGATGGGGCACACTCACAGCGTGATGGGGCACACTCACAGCGTGATGGGGCACAGTCACAGCGTGATGGGTCACACTAACAGCGTGATGGGGCACACACACAGCGTGATGGGGCACACTTACAGCGTGATGGGGCACAGTCACAGCGTGATGGGGCACACTCACAGCGTGATGGGACACACTTACAGCGTGATGAGGCACACTCATTGCGGGATGGGGCACTCTCACAGCGTGATTGGGCACAGTCACAGCATGATGGGTCACACTAACAGCGTGATGGGGCACAGTCACAGCGTGATGGGACACACTAACAGCGTGATGGGGCACACTCTCAGCGTGATGGGGCACACTCACAGCGTGATGGGGCACAGTCACAGCGTGATGGGGCACAGTCACAGCGTGATGGGACACACTCACAGCGTGATGGGGCACAGTCACAGCGTGATGGGGCACAGTCACAGCGTGATGGGGCACAGTCACAGCGTGATGCGACACACTAACAGCGTGATGGGGCACAGTCACAGCGTGATGCGACACACTAACAGCGTGATGGGGCACACTAACAGCGTGATGGGGCACACACACAGCGTGATGGGGCACACTCACAGCGTGATTGGGCACAGTCACAGGGTGATGGGGCACACTCACAGCGTGATGGGGCACAGTCACAGCGTGATGGGGCACAATCTCAGCGTGATGGGGCACACTCACAGCGTGATGAGGCACACTCACAGCGTGATGAGGCACACTCACAGCGTGATGGGGCACTCTCACAGCGTGATGGGGCACTCTCACAGCGTGATGGGGCACACTCACACTGTGTAAGGGGCACTCTCACAGCGTGATGGGGCACACTCACAGCGTGATGGGACACACTCACAGCGTGATGGGGCACAGTCACAGCGTGATGGGCCACACTCACAGAGTGATGGGTCATACTCACAGCGTGATTGGCACACTCACAGCGTGATGGGACACAGTCACAGCGTGATGGGGCACACTCACAGCGTGATGGGGCACACTCACAGAGTGATGGGACACACTCACAGCGTGATGGGTCATACTCACAGCGTGATGGGGCACACTCACAGCGTGATGGGGCACAGTCACAGCGTGATGGGGCACACTCACAGCGTGATGGGACACACTCACAGCGTGATGGGACACACTCACAGCGTGATGGGTCATACTCACAGAGTGATGGGGCACACTCACAGCGTGGTGGGGCACAGTCACAGCGTGATGGGGCACACTCACAGCGTGATGGGACATACTCACAGCGTGATGGGGCACACTCACAGTGTGAAGGGACACACTCACAGCGTGATGGGAAAAACTCACAGCGTGATGGGGCACACTCACAGCGTGATGGGACATACTCACAGCGTGATGGGGCACACTCACAGTGTGATGGGGCACACTCACAGCGTGATGGGACATACTCACAGTGTGATGGGGCACACTCACAGTGTGATGGGACACACTCACAGCGTGATGGGGCACACTCACAGTGTGATGGGGCACACTCACAGCGTGATGGGACATACTCACAGCGTGATCGGGCACACGAACAGCGTGATGGGGCTCACTCACAGTATGATGGGGCACACTCACAGCGTGATGGGGCACAGTCACAGCGTGATGGGGCACAGTCACAGCGTGATGGGGCACAGTCACAGCGTGATGGGGCACACTCACAGCGTGATGGGACACACTCACAGCGTGATGGGGCACACTCACAGCGTGATGGGGCACACTCACAGCGTGATGGTGCACAGTCACAGCGTGATGGGGCACTGTCACAGCGTGATGGGGCACACTCACAGAGTGATGGGGCACACTCACAGCGTGATGGGGCACACTCACAGGGTGATGGGGCACACTCACAGAGTGATGGGGCACACTCACAGCGTGATGGGGCACAGTCACAGCGTGATGAGGCACACTCACAGCGTGATGGGGCAATCTCACAGCGTGATGGGGCACACTCACAGTGTGATGGGGCACTCTCACAGCGTGATGGGGCACACTCACAGCGTGATGGGGCACACTCACAGGGTGATGGGGCACACTCACAGAGTGATGGGGCACACTCACAGCGTGATGGGGCACAGTCACAGCGTGATGAGGCACACTCACAGCGTGATGGGGCAATCTCACAGCGTGATGGGGCACACTCACAGTGTGATGGGGCAATCTCACAGTGTGATGGGGCACTCTCACAGCGTGATGGGGCACACTCACAGCGTAATGGGACACACTCACAGCGTGATGGGGCACAGTCACAGCGTGATGGGGCACACTCACAGCGTGAAGGGGCACAGTCACAGCGTGATGGGGCACACTCACAGCGTGATGGGGCACAGTCACAGCGTGATGGGGCACAGTCACAGCGTGATGGGGCACACTAACAGCGTGATGGAGCACACACACAGCGTGATGGGGCACACTCACAGCGTGATGGGGCACAGTCACAGCGTGATGGGGCACACTCACAGCGTGATGGGGCACAGTCACAGCGTGATGGGGCACACTCACAGCGTGATGGGGCACACTCACAGCGTGATGGGGCACAGTCACAGCGTGATGGGGCACACTCTCAGCATGATGGGGCACACTCACAGCGTGATGAGGCACACTCACAGCGTGATGGGGCACACTCACAGCGTGATGGAGCACACTCACACTGTGTAAGGGGCACTCTCACAGCGTGATGGGGCACACTCACAGTGTGATGGGGCACAGTCACAGCATAACTGGGCACACTCACAGCGGAATGGGACACACTCACAGCATGATGGGGCACAGTCACAGCGTGATGGGGCACACTCACAGCGTGATGGGGCACACTCACAGCGTGATGGGACACACTCACAGCGTGATGGGGCACACTCACAGCGTGATGGGGCACTCTCACAGCGTGATGGGGCACTTTCACAGCGTGATGGGGCACACTCACACTGTGTAAGGGGCACTCTCACAGCGTGATGGGGCACAGTCACAGCATAACTGGGCACACTCACAGCGGAATGGGACACACTCACAGCGTGATGGGGCACAGTCACAGCGTGATGGGGCACACTCACAGCGTGATGGGGCACACTCACAGCGTGATGGGACACACTCACAGCGTGATGGGGCACACTCACAGAGTGATGGGTCATATTCACAGCGTGATTGGCACACTCACAGCGTGATGGGGCACAGTCACAGCATAACTGGGCACACTCACAGCGGAATGGGACACACTCACAGCGTGATGGGGCACAGTCACAGCGTGATGGGGCACACTCACAGCGTGATGGGGCACAGTCACAGCGTGATGGGGCAATCTCACAGCGTGATGGGGCACACTCACAGTGTGATGGGGCACTCTCACAGCGTGATGGGGCACACTCACAGCGTGATGGAGCACAGTCACAGCATAACTGGTCACACTCACAGCGTAATGGGACACACTCACAGCGTGATGGGGCACAGTCACAGCGTGATGGGGCACACTCACAGCGTGAAGGGGCACAGTCACAGCGTGATGGGGCACACTCACAGCGTGATGGGGCACAGTCACAGCGTGATGGGGCACAGTCACAGCGTGATGGGGCACACTAACAGCGTGATGGAGCACACACACAGCGTGATGGGGCACACTCACAGCGTGATGGGGCACAGTCACAGCGTGATGGGGCACACTCACAGCGTGATGGGGCACAGTCACAGCGTGATGGGGCACACTCACAGCGTGATGGGGCACACTCACAGCGTGATGGGGCACAGTCACAGCGTGATGGGGCACACTCTCAGCATGATGGGGCACACTCACAGCGTGATGAGGCACACTCACAGCGTGATGGGGCACACTCACAGCGTGATGGAGCACACTCACACTGTGTAAGAGGCACTCTCACAGCGTGATGGGGCACACTCACAGTGTGATGGGGCACAGTCACAGCATAACTGGGCACACTCACAGCGGAATGGGACACACTCACAGCGTGATGGGGCACACTCACAGCGTGATGGGGCACACTCACAGCGTGATGGGACACACTCACAGCGTGATGGGGCACACTCACAGCGTGATGGGGCACTCTCACAGCGTGATGGGGCACTTTCACAGCGTGATGGGGCACACTCACACTGTGTAAGGGGCACTCTCACAGCGTGATGGGGCACAGTCACAGCATAACTGGGCACACTCACAGCGGAATGGGACACACTCACAGCGTGATGGGGCACAGTCACAGCGTGATGGGGCACACTCACAGCGTGATGGGGCACACTCACAGCGTGATGGGACACACTCACAGCGTGATGGGGCACACTCACAGAGTGATGGGTCATATTCACAGCGTGATTGGCACACTCACAGCGTGATGGGGCACAGTCACAGCATAACTGGGCACACTCACAGCGGAATGGGACACACTCACAGCGTGATGGGGCACAGTCACAGCGTGATGGGGCACACTCACAGCGTGATGGGGCACAGTCACAGCGTGATGGGGCACACTCACAGCGTGATGGGGCACACTCACAGCGTGATGGGACACACTCACAGCGTGATGGGGCACACTCACAGAGTGATGGGTCATATTCATAGTGTGATTGGCACACTCACAGCGTGATGGGACACAGTCACAGCGTGATGGGGCACACTCACAGCGTGATGAGACACACTCACAGCGTGATGGGGCACACTCACAGCATGATGGGACACACTCACAGCGTGATGGGTCATACTCACAGCGTGATGGGGCACACTCACAGTGTGATGGGGCACAGTCACAGCATAACTGGGCACACTCACAGCGGAATGGGACACACTCACAGCGTGATGGGGCACAGTCACAGTGTGATGGGGCACACTCACAGCGTGATGGGGCACAGTCACAGCGTGATGGGGCACACTCACAGCGTGATGGGGCACACTCACAGCGTGATGGGACACACTCACAGCGTGATGGGGCACACTCACAGAGTGATGGGTCATATTCATAGCGTGATTGGCACACTCACAGCGTGATGGGACACAGTCACAGCGTGATGGGGCACACTCACAGCGTGATGAGACACACTCACAGCGTGATGGGGCACACTCACAGCATGATGGGACACACTCACAGCGTGATGGGTCACACTCACAGCGTGATGGGGCACACTCACAGTGTGATGGGGCACACTAACAGCGTGATGGGTCTCACTCACAGCGTGATGGGACACAGTCACAGCGTGATGGGGCACAGTCACAGCGTGATGGGGCACACTCACAGCGTGATGGGGCACACTCACAGCGTGATGGTGCACAGTCACAGCGTGATGGGGCACAGTAACAGCGTGATGGGGCACAGTCACAGCGTGATGGGGCACACTCACAGCGTGATGGGGCACACTCACAGCGTGATGGGGCACACTCACAGTGTGATGGGGCACTCTCACAGCGTGATGGGGCACACTCACAGCGTGATGGGGCACAGTCACAGCATCACTGGGCACACTCACAGCGTAATGGGACACACTCACAGCGTGATGGGGCACAGTCACAGCGTGATGGGGCACAGTCACATCGTGATGAGGCACAGTCACAGCGTGATGGGGCACTCTCACAGAGTGAAGGGGCACAGTCACAGCGTGATGGGGCACACTCACAGCGTGATGTGGCACAGTCACAGAGTGATGGGGCACAGTCACATCGTGATGAGGCACAGTCACAGCGTGATGGGGCACACTCACAGCGTGATGGGGTACAGTCACAGCGTGATGGGGCACACTCACAGCGTGATGGGGCACACTCACAGCGTGATGGGTCATACTCACAGCGTGATGGGGCACACTCACAGCGTGATGGGGCACAGTCACAGCGTGATGGGGCACACTCACAGCGTGATGGGGCACACTCACAGCGTGATGGGGCACACTCACAGAGTGATGGGTCAGACTCACAGCGTGATGGGCACACTCACAGCGTGATGGGGCACAGTCACAGCGTGATGGTTCACACTCACAGCGTGATGGGGCACACTCACAGCGTGATGGGGCACACTCACAGCGTGATGGGCACACTCACAGTGTGATGGGGCACAGTCACAGCGTGATGGGGCACAGTCACAGCGTGATAAGGAACACTCACAGCGTGATGGGGCACACTCACAGCGTGATGGGGCACACTCACAGTGTGATGGGTCATACTCACAGCGTGATGGGGCACACTCACAGCGTGATGAGGCACACTCACAGCGTGATGGGGCACAGTCACAGCGTGATGGGGCACACTCACAGCGTGATGGGGACACTCACAGCGTGATGGGGCACACTCACAGCGTGATGGGGCACACTCACAGCGTGATGGGGACACTCACAGCGTGATGGGGCACACTCACAGCGTGATGGGGCTCACTCACAGTGTGATGGGGCACAGTCACAGCGTGATGGGGCACAGTCACAGCGTGATGGGGCACACTCACAGAGTGATGGGTCAGACTCACAGCGTGATGGGCACACTCACAGCGTGATGGGTCACACTCACAGCGTGATGGGCACACTCACAGTGTGATGGGTCATACTCACAGCGTGATGGGCACACTCACAGCGTGATGGGTCACACTCACAGCGTGATGGGGCACACTCACAGCGTGATGGGTCATACTCACAGCGTGATGGGGCACACTCACAGCGTGATGGGGCACAGTCACAGCGTGATGGGGCACACTCACAGCGTGATGGGGCACACTCACAGCGTGATGGGGCACACTCACAGAGTGATGGGTCAGACTCACAGCGTGATGGGCACACTCACAGCGTGATGGGGCACAGTCACAGCGTGATGGTTCACACTCACAGCGTGATGGGGCACACTCACAGCGTGATGGGGCACACTCACAGCGTGATGGGCACACTCACAGTGTGATGGGGCACAGTCACAGCGTGATGGGGCACAGTCACAGCGTGATGGGGCACACACACAGCGTGATGGGGCTCACTCACAGCGTGATGGGGCACAGTCACAGCGTGATGGGGCACACACACATCATGATGCGGCACACACACAGCGTGATGGGGCAGACTCACAGCGTGATGGGGCACAGTCACAGCATGATGGGGCACACTCACAGTGTGATGGGACACAGTCACAGTGTGATGGGGCACAGTCACAGCGTGATGGGGCACACACACAGCATGATGCGGCACACACACAGCGTGATGGGGCACAGTCACAGCGTGATGGGGCACACACACAGCGTGATGCGGCACACACACAGCGTGATGGGGCACAGTCACAGCGTGATGGGGCACACACACAGCATGATGCGGCACACACACAGCGTGATGGGGCACAGTCACAGCGTGATGCGGCACACACACAGCGTGATGGGGCACACTCACAGCGTGATGGGGCACACTCACAGCGTGATGGGGCACACTCACAGCGTGATGGGACACACTCACAGCGTGATGGGGCACACTCACAGTGTGATGGGGCACACTCACAGCGTGATGGGGCACACTCACAGCGTGATGGGACACACTCACAGCATGATGGGGCACACTCACAGAGTGATGCGGCACACTCACAGCGTGATGGGGCACACTCACAGCGTGATGGGGCACACTCACAGCGTGTTGGGGCACAGTCACAGCATGATGGGGCACACTCACAGCGTGATGGGTCACACTCACAGCGTGATGGGGCACACTCACAGAGTGATGGGTCAGACTCACAGCGTGATGGGCACACTCACAGCGTGATGGGGCACAGTCACAGCATGATGGGGCACAGTCACAGCGTGATGGGACACAGTCACAGCGTGATAAGGAACACTCACAGCGTGATGGGGCACACTCACAGCGTGATGAGGCACACTCACAGCGTGATGGGGACACTCACAGCGTGATGGGGCACAGTCACAGCGTGATGGGGCACAGTCACAACGTGATGGGACACACTCACAGTGTGATGGGGCACACTCACAGCGTGATGGGGCACACTCACAGCGTGATGGGGCACACACACAGCTTGATGGGGCACACTCACAGCGTGATGGGGCAAAGTCACAGCGTGATGGGGCACACTCACAGCGTGATGGGGCACACTCACAGCGTGATGGGGCACACTCACAGCGTGATGGGGCACACTCACAGCGTGATGGGGCACACACACAGCGTCATGCGGCACACACACAGCGTGATGGGGCACACTCACAGCGTGATGGGGTACACTCACAGCGTGATGGGGCACACTCACAGCGTGATGGGACACACTCACAGCGTGATGGGGCACACTCACAGTGTGATGGGGCACACTCACAGCGTGATGGGGCACACTCACAGCGTGATGGGGCACACTCACAGCGTGATGGGGCACACTCACAGCGTGATGGGGCACACTCACAGCGTGATGGGGCACACTCACAGCGTGATGGGACACACTCACAGCGTGATGGGGCACACTCACAGCGTGATGGGGCACACTCACAGCGTGATGGGGAACACTCACAGCGTGATGGGACACACTAACAGCGTGATGAGGCACACTCACAGCGTGATTGGGCACAGTCACAGCATGATGGGTCACACTAACAGCGTGATGGGGCACAATCACATCATGATGGAGCACACTCACAGCGTGATGGGGCACACTCACAGCGTGATGGGGCACTCTCACAGCGTGATGTGGCACACTCACACTGTGTAAGGGGCACTCTCACAGCGTGATGGGGCACACTCACAGCGTGATGGGGCACACTCACAGCGTGATGGGGCACAGTCACAGCGTGGTGGGGCACACTCACAGCGTGATGGGGCACAGTCACAGCGTGATGGGGCACAGTCACAGCGTGGTGGGGCACAGTCACAGCGTGATGGGGCACACTCACAGTGTGATGGGACACACTCACAGCGTGATGGGACATACTCACAGCGTGATGGGGCACACTCACAGCGTGATGGGACACACTCACAGCGTGATGGGGCACACTCACAGTGTGATGGGACACACTCACAGCGTGATGGGACATACTCACAGCGTGATGGGGCACACTCACAGCGTGATGGGACATACTCACAGCGTGATGGGGCACACTCACAGTGTGATGGGGCACACTCACAGCGTGATGGGACATACTCACAGCGTGATGGGGCACACTCACAGCGTGATGGGACACACTCACAGCGTGATGGGACATACTCACAGCGTGATGGGACACACTCACAGCGTGATGGGACACACTCACAGTGTGATGGGACACACTCACAGCGTGATGGGGCACACTCACAGCGTGATGGGGCACACTCACAGCGTGATGGGACATACTCACAGCGTGATGGGGCACAGTCACAGCGTGATGGGGCACACTCACAGCGTGATGGGGCACACTCACAGCGTGATGGGGCACACTCACAGCGTGATGGGGCACACTCACAGCGTGATGGGGCTCACTCACAGCGTGATGGGGCACACTCACAGCGTGATGGGGCACAGTCACAGCGTGATGGGGTACAGTCACAGCGTGATGGGGCACACTCACAGCGTGATGGCGCACACTCACAGCGTGATGCGGCACACTCACAGCGTGATGGGGCACACTCACAGAGTGATGGGTCATATTCACAGCGTGATTGGCACACTCACAGCGTGATGGGGCACAGTCACAGCATAACTGGGCACACTCACAGCGTAATGGGACACACTCACAGCGTGATGGGGCACAGTCACAGCGTGATGGTGCACACTCACAGTGTGAAGGGGCACAGTCACAGCGTGATGGGGCACACTCACAGCGTGATGGGGCACAGTCACAGCGTGATGGGGCACACTCACAGCGTGATGGAGCACACACACAGCGTGATGGGGCACACTCACAGCGTGATGCGGCACACTCACAGCGTGATGGGGCACAGTCACAGCGTGATGGGGCACACTCACAGCGTGATGGGGCACACTCACAGCGTGATGGGGCACACTCACAGCGTGATGGGGCACAGTCACAGCGTGATGGGGCACACTCTCAGCATGATGGGGCACACTCACAGCGTGATGAGGCACACTCACAGCGTGATGGGGCACTCTCACAGCGTGATGGGGCACTCTCACAGCGTAATGGGGCACACTCACACTGTGTAAGGGGCACTCTCACAGCGTGATGGGGCACACTCACAGTGTGATGGGGCACAGTCACTGCATAACTGGGCACACTCACAGCGGAATGGGACACACTCACAGCGTGATGGGGCACAGTCACAGCGTGATGGGTCACACTCACAGCGTGATGGGGCACACTCACAGCGTGATGGGACAAACTCACAGCGTGATGGGGCACACTCACAGAGTGATGGGGCACACTCACAGAGTGATGGGTCATATTCACAGCGTGATTGGCACACTCACAGCGTGATGGGACACAGTCACAGCGTGATGGTGCACACTCACAGTGTGATGAGACACACTCACAGCGTGATGGGGCACACTCACAGCGTGATGGGACACACTCACAGCGTTATGGGACACACTCACAGCGTGATGGGTCTCACTCACAGCGTGATGGGGCACAGTCACAGCGTGATGGGGCACAGTCACAGCGTGATGGGGCACACTCACAGCGTGATGGGGCACACTAACAGCGTGATGGGACACACTCACAGCGTGATGGGGCACACTCACAGCGTGATGGTGCACAGTCACAGCGTGATGGGGCACAGTCACAGCGTGATGGGGCACACTCACAGCGTGATGGGGCACACTCACAGCGTGATGAGGCACACTCACAGCGTGATGGTGCAATCTCACAGCGTGATGGGGCACACTCACAGTGTGATGGGGCACTCTCACAGCGTGATGGGGCACACTCACAGCGTGATGGGGCACAGTCACAGCATCACTGGCACACTCACAGCGTAATGGGACACACTCACAGCGTGATGGTGCACAGTCACAGCGTGATGGGGTACAGTCACATCGTGAAGAGGCACAGTCACAGCGTGATGGGGCACTCTCACAGAGTGAAGGGGCACAGTCACAGCGTGATGGGGCACACTCACAGCGTGATGGGGCACAGTCACAGAGTGATGGGGCACAGTCACATCGTGATGAGGCACAGTCACAGCGTGATGGGGCACACTCACAGCGTGATGGGGTACACTCACAGCGTGATGGGGCACACTCACAGTGTGATGGGGCACACTCACAGCGTGATGGGTCATACTCACAGCGTGATGGGGCTCACTCACAGAGTGATTGGTCAGACTCACAGCGTGATGGGCACACTCACAGCGTGATGGGGCACAGTCACAGCGTGATGGGGCACAGTCACAGCGTGATGGGACACAGTCACAGCGTGATAAGGAACACTCACAGCGTGATGGGGCACACTCACAGCGTGTTGAGGCACACTCACAGCGTGATGGGGACACTCACAGCGTGATGGGGCACACACACAGCGTGATGGGGCACACTCACAGCGTGATGGGGCACACTCACAGCGCGATGGGGCTCACTCACAGAGTGATGGGGCACACTCACAGCGTGATGAGGCACACTCACAGCGTGATGGGCCACACTCACAGCGTGATGGGGCACACACACAGCGTGATGCGGCACACACACAGCGTGATGGGGCACACTCACAGCGTGATGGGGCACACTCACAGCGCGATGGGGCACACTCACAGCGCGATGGGGCACACTCACAGCGTGATGGGACACACTCACAGCGTGATGGGGCACACTCACATTGTGATGGGGCACACTCACAGCGTGATGGGGCACACTCACAGCGTGATGGGGCACACTCACAGCGTGATGGGGCACACTCACAGCGTGATGGGACACACTCACAGCATGATGGGGCACACTCACAGAGTGATGCGGCACACTCACAGAGTGATGGGGCACACTCACAGCGTGATGGTGCACACTCACAGCGTGATGGGGCACAGTCACAGCGTGATGGGGCACACTCACAGCGTCATGGGTCATACTCACAGCGTGATGGGGCACACTCACAGAGTGATGGGTCATACTCACAGCGTGACGGGGCACAGTCACAGCGTGATGGGACACAGTCACAGCGTGATGGGGCACACTCACAGCGTGATAAGGAACACTCACAGCGTGATGGGGCACAGTCACAGCGTGATTGGTCATACTCACAGCGTGATGGGGCACACTCACAGAGTGATGGGTCATACTCACAGCGTGATGGGGCACAGTCACAGCGTGATGGGACACAGTCACAGCGTGATGGGGCACACTCACAGCGTGATAAGGAACACTCACAGCGTGATGGGGACACTCACAGCGTGATGGGGCACAGTCACAGCGTGATGGGGCACAGTCACAGCGTGATGGGACACACTCACAGTGTGATGGGGCACACTCACAGCGTGATGGGGCACACTCACAGCGTGATGGGGCACACACACAGCGTGATGGGGCACACTCACGGCGTGATGGGGCAAAGTCACAGCGTGATGGGGCACACTCACAGCGTGATGGGGCACACTCACAGCGTGATGGGGCACACTCACAGCGTGATGGGGCAAAGTCACAGCGTGATGAGGCACAGTCACAGCGTGATGGGGCACACTCACAGCGTGATGGGGCACACACACAGCGTGATGCGGCACACACACAGCTTGATGGGGCACACTCACAGCGTGATGGGGCACACTCACAGCGTGATGGGGCACACTCACAGCGTGATGGGGCACACACACAGCGTGATGCGGCACACACACAGCTTGATGGGGCACACTCACAGCGTGATGGGGCACACTCACAGCGTGATGGGGCACACTCACAGCGTGATGGGGCACACTCACAGCGTGATGGGACACACTCACAGCGTGATGGGGCACACTCACAGCGTGATGGGGCACACTCACAGCGTGATGGGGCACACTCACAGCGTGATGGGACACACTCACAGCGTGATGAGACACACTCACAGCGTGATGGGGCACACTCACAGCGTGATGGGTCACACTAACAGCGTGATGGGGCACAATCACATCATGATGGAGCACACTCACAGCGTGATGGGGCACACTCACAGCGTGATGGGGCACACTCACAGCGTGATGGAGCACACTCACAGCGTGATGGTGCACAGTCACAGCGTGATGGGGCACAGACACAGTGTGATGGGACACACTCACAGCGTGATGGGGCACAGTCAAAGCGTGATGGGGCACTCTCACAGTGTGATGGGGCACAGTCACAGCGTGATGGGGCACAGTCACAGCGTGATGGGGCACACTCACAGAGTGATGGGGCACACTCACAGCATGATGGGGCACAGTCACAGCTTGATGGGGCACAGTCACAGCGTGATGGGGCACACTCACAGAGTGATGGGTCATACTCACAGCGTGATGGGGCACACTCACAGTGTGATGGGCACAGTCACAGCGTGATGGGGCACACTCACAGCGTGATGGGGCACAGTCACAGCGTGATGGGGCACAGTCACAGCGTGATGGGGCACACTCACAGCGTGATGGGGCACACTCACAGCGTGATGGGGCACACTCACAGCGTGATGGGGCACACTCACAGCGTGATGGGGCACACTCACAGCGTGATGGGGCACACTCACAGCGTAATGGGACACACTCACAGAGTGATGGGTCATACTCACAGCGTGTTTGGCACACTCACAGCGTGATGGGACACAGTCACAGCGTGATGGGGCACACTCACAGCGTGATGGGGCACACTCACAGCGTGATGGGACACACTCACAGCATGATGGGGCACACTCACAGCGTGATGGGACACACTCACAGCGTGATGGGTCATACTCACAGCGTGATGGGGCACACTCACAGTGTGATGGGGCACACTAACAACGTGATGGGGCTCACTCACAGCGTGATGGGGCACACTCACAGCGTGATGGGGCACAGTCACAGCGTGATGGGGCACAGTCACAGTGTGATGGGGCACACTCACAGCGTGATGGGGCACACTCACAGCGTGATGAGGCACACTCACAGCGTGATGGGGCACTCTCACAGCGTGATGGGGCACTCTCACAGCGTGATGGGGCTCACTCACAGCGTGATGGGGCACACTCACAGCGTGATGGTGCACAGTCACAGCGTGATGGGGCACACTCACAGCGTGATGGGGCACACTCACAGCGTGATGAGGCACACTCACAGCGTGATGGGGCACACTCACAGCGTGATGGGGCACACTCACAGCGTGATGGGGCACACTCACAGCGTGATGGGGCACAGTCACAGCGTGATGGGGCACACTCACAGCGTGATGAGGCACACTCACAGCGTGATGGGGCACTCTCACAGCGTGATGGGGCACTCTCACAGCGTGATGGGGCACACTCACAGAGTGATGGGGCACTCTCACAGCGTGATGGGGCACACTCACAGCGTGATGGGGCACAGTCACAGCATAACTGGGCACACTCACAGCATAACTGGGCACACTCACAGCGTGATGGGACACACTCACAGCGTGATGGGGCACACTCACAGCGTGATGGGGCACACTCACAGTGTGATGGGGCACACTCACAGCGTGATGGGGCACAGTCACAGCTTGATGGGGCACACTCACAGCGTGATGGGGCACACTCACAGCGTGATGGGGCACACTCACAGCGTGATGGGGCACACTCACAGCGTGATGGGACATACTCACAGCGTGATGGGGCACAGTGACAGCGTGATGGGGCACACTCACAGCGTGATGGGGCACACTCACAGCGTGATGGGGCACACTCACAGCGTGATGGGGCACACTCACAGCGTGATGGGGCTCACTCACAGCGTGATGGGGCACACTCACAGCGTGATGGGGCACAGTCACAGCGTGATGGGGTACAGTCACAGCGTGATGGGGCACACTCACAGCGTGATGGCGCACACTCACAGCGTGATGCGGCACACTCACAGCGTGATGGGGCACACTCACAGAGTGATGGGTCATATTCACAGCGTGATTGGCACACTCACAGCGTGATGGGGCACAGTCACAGCATAACTGGGCACACTCACAGCGTAATGGGACACACTCACAGCGTGATGGGGCACAGTCACAGCGTGATGGTGCACACTCACAGTGTGAAGGGGCACAGTCACAGCGTGATGGGGCACACTCACAGCGTGATGGGGCACAGTCACAGCGTGATGGGGCACACTCACAGCGTGATGGAGCACACACACAGCGTGATGGGGCACACTCACAGCGTGATGCGGCACACTCACAGCGTGATGGGGCACAGTCACAGCGTGATGGGGCACACTCACAGCGTGATGGGGCACACTCACAGCGTGATGGGGCACACTCACAGCGTGATGGGGCACAGTCACAGCGTGATGGGGCACACTCTCAGCATGATGGGGCACACTCACAGCGTGATGAGGCACACTCACAGCGTGATGGGGCACTCTCACAGCGTGATGGGGCACTCTCACAGCGTAATGGGGCACACTCACACTGTGTGAGGGGCACTCTCACAGCGTGATGGGGCACACTCACAGTGTGATGGGGCACAGTCACTGCATAACTGGGCACACTCACAGCGGAATGGGACACACTCACAGCGTGATGGGGCACAGTCACAGCGTGATGGGTCACACTCACAGCGTGATGGGGCACACTCACAGCGTGATGGGACACACTCACAGCGTGATGGGGCACACTCACAGAGTGATGGGGCACACTCACAGAGTGATGGGTCATATTCACAGCGTGATTGGCACACTCACAGCGTGATGGGACACAGTCACAGCGTGATGGTGCACACTCACAGCGTGATGAGGCACACTCACAGCGTGATGGGGCACACTCACAGCGTGATGGGACACACTCACAGCGTGATGGGACACACTCACAGCGTGATGGGTCTCACTCACAGCGTGATGGGGCACAGTCACAGCGTGATGGGGCACAGTCACAGCGTGATGGGGCACACTCACAGCGTGATGGGGCACACTAACAGCGTGATGGGACACACTCACAGCGTGATGGGGCACACTCACAGCGTGATGGGGCACACTCACAGTGTGATGGTGCACAGTCACAGCGTGATGGGGCACAGTCACAGCGTGATGGGGCACACTCACAGCGTGATGGGGCACACTCACAGCGTGATGAGGCACACTCACAGCGTGATGGGGCAATCTCACAGCGTGATGGGGCACACTCACAGTGTGATGGGGCACTCTCACAGCGTGATGGGGCACACTCACAGCGTGATGGGGCACAGTCACAGCATCACTGGCACACTCACAGCGTAATGGGACACACTCACAGCGTGATGGGGCACAGTCACAGCGTGATGGGGCACAGTCACATCGTGATGAGGCACAGTCACAGCGTGATGGGGCACTCTCACAGAGTGAAGGGGCACAGTCACAGCGTGATGGGGCACACTCACAGCGTGATGGGGCACAGTCACAGAGTGATGGGGCACAGTCACATCGTGATGAGGCACAGTCACAGCGTGATGGGGCACACTCACAGCGTGATGGGGTACACTCACAGCGTGATGGGGCACACTCACAGTGTGATGGGGCACAATCACATCATGATGGAGCACACTCACAGCGTGATGGGGCACACTCACAGCGTGATGGGGCACACTCACAGTGTGATGGAGCACACTCACAGCGTGATGGTGCACAGTCACAGCGTGATGGGGCACAGACACAGTGTGATGGGACACACTCACAGCGTGATGGGGCACAGTCAAAGCGTGATGGGGCACTCTCACAGCGTGATGGGGCACAGTCACAGCGTGATGGGGCACAGTCACAGCGTGATGGGGCACACTCACAGAGTGATGGGGCACACTCACAGCATGATGGGGCACAGTCACAGCTTGATGGGGCACAGTCACAGCGTGATGGGGCACACTCACAGAGTGATGGGTCATACTCACAGCGTGATGGGGCACACTCACAGTGTGATGGGCACAGTCACAGCGTGATGGGGCACACTCACAGCGTGATGGGGCACAGTCACAGCGTGATGGGGCACAGTCACAGCGTGATGGGGCACACTCACAGCGTGATGGGGCACACTCACAGCGTGATGGGGCACACTCACAGCGTGATGGGGCACACTCACAGCGTGATGGGGCACACTCACAGCGTGATGGGGCACACTCACAGCGTGACGGGGCACACTCACAGCGTAATGGGACACACTCACAGAGTGATGGGTCATACTCACAGCGTGTTTGGCACACTCACAGCGTGATGGGGCACTCTCACAGCGTGATGGGGCACACTCACAGCGTGATGGGACACACTCACAGCATGATGGGGCACACTCACAGCGTGATGGGACACACTCACAGCGTGATGGGTCATACTCACAGCGTGATGGGGCACACTCACAGTGTGATGGGGCACACTAACAGCGTGATGGGGCTCACTCACAGCGTGATGGGGCACACTCACAGCGTGATGGGGCACAGTCACAGCGTGATGGGGCACAGTCACAGTGTGATGGGGCACACTCACAGCGTGATGGGGCACACTCACAGCGTGATGAGGCACACTCACAGCGTGATGGGGCACTCTCACAGCGTGATGGGGCACTCTCACAGCGTGATGGGGCTCACTCACAGCGTGATGGGGCACACTCACAGCGTGATGGTGCACAGTCACAGCGTGATGGGGCACACTCACAGCGTGATGGGGCACACTCACAGCGTGATGAGGCACACTCACAGCGTGATGGGGCACACTCACAGCGTGATGGGGCACACTCACAGCGTGATGGGGCACACTCACAGCGTGATGGGGCACAGTCACAGCGTGATGGGGCACACTCACAGCGTGATGAGGCACACTCACAGCGTGATGGGGCACTCTCACAGCGTGATGGGGCACTCTCACAGCGTGATGGGGCACACTCACAGTGTGATGGGGCACTCTCACAGCGTGATGGGGCACACTCACAGCGTGATGGGGCACAGTCACAGCATAACTGGGCACACTCACAGCATAACTGGGCACACTCACAGCGTGATGGGACACACTCACAGCGTGATGGGGCACAGTCACAGTGTGATGGGGCACACTCACATCGTGATGGGGCACACTCACAGTGTGATGGGGCACACTCACAGCGTGATGGGGCACAGTCACAGCTTGATGGGGCACACTCACAGCGTGATGGGGCACACTCACAGCGTGATGGGGCACACTCACAGCGTGATGGGGCACAGTCACAGCGTGATGGGGCACACTCACAGCGTGATGGGACACACTCACAGCGTGATGGGGCAATCTCACAGCGTGATGGGGCACACTCACAGAGTGATGGGGCACTCTCACAGCGTGATGGGGCACACTCACAGCGTGATGGAGCATAGTCACAGCATAACTGGGCACACTCACAGCGTAATGGGACACACTCACAGCGTGATGGGGCACAGTCACAGCGTGATGGGGCACACTCACAGTGTGAAGGGGCACAGTCACAGCGTGATGGGGCACACTCACAGCGTGATGGGGCACAGTCACAGCGTGATGGGGCACAGTCACAGAGTGATGGGGCACAGTCACAGCGTGATGGGGCACACTCACAGCGTGATGGGGCACAGTCACAGAGTGATGGGGCACACTCACAGCGTGATGGGGCACAGTCACAGCGTGATGGGGCACACTAACAGCGTGATGGGGCACACTAACAGCGTGATGGGGCACACTCACAGCGTAATGGGGCACAGTCACAGCGTGATGGGGCACACTCACAGCGTGATGGGGCACAGTCACAGCGTGATGGGGCACACTCACAGCGTGATGGGGCACACTCACAGCGTGATGGGGCACACTCACAGCGTGATGGGGCACAGTCACAGCGTGATGGGGCACACTCTCAGCATGATAGGGCACACTCTCAGCATGATAGGGCACACTCACAGCGTGATGAGGCACACTCACAGCGTGATGGGGCACACTAACAGCGTGATGGGGCACACTCACAGCGTGATGGGGCACAGTCACAGCGTGATGGGGCACACTCACAGCGTGATGGGGCACAGTCACAGCGTGATGGGGCACACTCACAGCGTGATGGGGCACACTCACAGCGTGATGGGGCACACTCACAGCGTGATGGGGCACAGTCACAGCGTGATGGGGCACACTCTCAGCATGATAGGGCACACTCACAGCGTGATGGGGCACTCTCACAGCGTGATGGGGCACACTCACACTGTGTAAGGGGCACTCTCACAGCGTGATGGGGCACACTCACAGCGTGATGGGGCACAGTCACAGCGTGATGGGGCACACTCACAGCGTGATGGGGCACACTCACAGCGTGATGGGGCACACTCACAGCGTGATGGGACACACTCACAGCGTGATGGGGCACACACACAGCGTGATGGGGCACACTCACAGCGTGATGGGGCACACTCACAGCATGATGGGTCACACTAACAGCGTGATGGGGCACAATCACATCATGATGGAGCACACTCACAGCGTGATGGGGCACACTCACAGCGTGATGGGGCACACTCACAGCGTGATGGAGCACACTCACAGCGTGATGGTGCACAGTCACAGCGTGATGGGGCACAGACACAGTGTGATGGGGCACACTCACAGTGTGATATGACACACTCACAGCGTGATGGGGCACAGTCAAAGCGTGATGGGGCACTCTCACAGCGTGATGGGGCACAGTCACAGCGTGATGGGGCACAGTCACAGCGTGATGGGGCACACTCACAGCGTGATGGGGCACACTCACAGCGTGATGGGGCACAGTCACAGCGTGATGGGGCACACTCACAGAGTGATGGGTCATACTCACAGCGTGATGGGGCACACTCACAGTGTGATGGGCACAGTCACAGCGTGATGGGGCACACTCACAGCGTGATGGGGCACAGTCACAGCGTGATGGGGCACACTCACAGCGTGATGGGGCACACTCACAGCGTGATGGGGCACACTCACAGCGTGATGGGGCACACTCACAGCGTGATGGGGCACACTCACAGCGTAATGGGACACACTCACAGCGTGATGGGGCACACTCACAGAGTGATGGGGCACACTCACAGAGTGATGGGTCACACTCACAGCGTGTTTGGCACACTCACAGCGTGATGGGACACAGTCACAGCGTGATGGGGCACACTCACAGCGTGATGGGGCACACTCACAGCGTGATGGGACACACTCACAGCATGATGGGGCACACTCACAGCGTGATGGGGCACACTCACAGTGTGATGGGGCACACTAACAGCGTGATGGGGCTCACTCACAGCGTGATGGGGCACACTCACAGCGTGATGGGGCACACTCACAGCGTCAAGGGCCACAGTCACAGTGTGATGGGGCACAGTCACAGTGTGATGGGGCACACTCACAGCGTGATGGGGCACAGTCACAGCGTGATGGGGCACAGTCACAGTGTGATGGGGCACACTCACAGCGTGATGGGGCACACTCACAGCATGATGGGACACACTCACAGCGTGATGGGGCTCACTCACAGCATGATGGGCCTCACTCACAGCGTGATGGGGCACACTCACAGCGTGATGGTGCACAGTCACAGCGTGATGGGGCACACTCACAGCGTGATGGGGCACAGTCACAGCGTGATGGGGCACACTCACAGCGTGATGAGGCACACTCACAGCGTGATGGGGCACTCTCACAGCGTGATGGGGCACTCTCACAGCGTGATGGGGCACACTCACAGTGTGATGGGGCACTCTCACAGCGTGATGGGGCACACTCACAGCGTGATGGGGCACAGTCACAGCATAACTGGGCACACTCACAGCATAACTGGGCACACTCACAGCGTGATGGGACACACTCACAGCGTGATGGGGCACAGTCACAGTGTGATGGGGCACACTCACAGCGTGATGGGGCACACTCACAGTGTGATGGGGCACACTCACAGCGTGATGGGGCACAGTCACAGCATGATGGGGCACACTCACAGCGTGATGGGGCACACTCACAGCGTGATGGGGCACACTCACAGCGTAATGGGGCACAGTCACAGCGTGATGGGGCACACTCACAGCGTGATGGGGCACACTCACAGCGTGATGGGGCACAGTCACAGCGTGATGGGTCACACTCACAGCGTGATGGGACACACTCACAGCGTGATGGGGCAATCTCACAGCGTGATGGGGCACACTCACAGAGTGATGGGGCACTCTCACAGCGTGATGAGGCACACTCACAGCGTGATGGAGCACAGTCACAGCATAACTGGGCACACTCACAGCGTAATGGGACACACTCACAGCGTGATGGGGCACAGTCACAGCGTGATGGGGCACACTCACAGTGTGAAGGGGCACAGTCACAGCGTGATGGGGCACACTCACAGCGTGATGGGGCACAGTCACAGCGTGATGGGGCACAGTCACAGCGTGATGGGGCACACTAACAGCGTGATGGGGCACACTAACAGTGTGATGGGGCACATTCACAGCGTGATGGGGCACAGTCACAGCGTGATGGGGCACACTCACAGCGTGATGGGGCACAGTCACAGCGTGATGGGGCACACTCACAGCGTGATGGGGCACAGTCACAGCGTGATGGGGCACACTCTCAGCATGATAGGGCACACTCTCAGCAAGATAGGGCACACTCACAGCGTGATGAGGCACACTCACAGCTTGATGGGGCACTCTCACAGCGTGATGGGGCACACTCACAGTGTGATGGGGCACAGTCACAGCATAACTGGGCACACTCACAGCGGAATGGGACACACTCACAGCGTGATGGGGCACAGTCACAGCGTGATGGGGCACACTCACAGCGTGATGGGGCACACTCACAGCGTGATGGGGCACACTCACAGAGTGATGGGGCACACTCACAGAGTGATGGGTCATATTCACAGCGTGATTGGCACACTCACAGCGTGATGGGGCACACTCACAGCGTGATGGGGCACACTCACAGCGTGATGGTGCACAGTCACAGCGTGATGGGGCACAGTCACAGCGTGATGGGGCACACTCACAGCGTGATGGGGCACACTCACAGCGTGATGAGGCACACTCACAGCGTGATGGGGCAATCTCACAGCGTGATGGGGCACACTCACAGCGTGATGGGACACAATCAAAGCGTGATGGGGCAATCTCACAGCGTGATGGGGCACACTCACAGAGTGATGGGGCACTCTCACAGCGTGATGGGGCACACTCACAGCGTGATGGAGCACAGTCACAGCATAACTGGGCACACTCACAGCGTAATGGGACACACTCACAGCGTGATGGGGCACAGTCACAGCGTGATGGGGCACACTCACAGTGTGAAGGGGCACAGTCACAGCGTGATGGGGCACAGTCACAGCGTGATGGGGCACACTCACAGCGTGATGGGGCACAGTCAAAGCGTGATGGGGCACACTCACAGCGTGATGGGGCACACTCACAGCGTGATGGGGCACACTCACAGCGTGATGGGGCACAGTCACAGCGTGATGGGGCACACTCTCAGCTTGATAGGGCACACTCTCAGCATGATAGGGCACACTCACAGCGTGATGAGGCACACTCACAGCGTGATGGGGCACTCTCACAGCGTGATGGGGCACACTCACACTGTGTAAGGGGCACTCTCACAGCGTGATGGGGCACAGTCACAGCATAACTGGGCACACTCACAGCGGAATGGGACACACTCACAGCGTGATGGGGCACAGTCACAGCGTGATGGGGCACACTCACAGCGTGATGGGGCACACTCACAGCGTGATGGGGCACACTCACAGCGTGATGGGGCACACTCACAGAGTGATGGGGCACACTCACAGAGTGATGGGTCATATTCACAGCGTGATTGGCACACTCACAGCGTGATGGGACACAGTCACAGCGTGATGGGGCACACTCTCAGCATGATAGGGCACACTCTCAGCATGATAGGGCACACTCACAGCGTGATGAGGCACACTCACAGCGTGATGGGGCACACTAACAGCGTGATGGGGCACACTCACAGCGTGATGGGGCACAGTCACAGCGTGATGGGCCACACTCACAGCGTGATGGGGCACAGTCACAGCGTGATGGGGCACACTCACAGCGTGATGGGGCACACTCACAGCGTGATGGGGCACACTCACAGCGTGATGGGGCACAGTCACAGCGTGATGGGGCACACTCTCAGCATGATAGGGCACACTCACAGCGTGATGGGGCACTCTCACAGCGTGATGGGGCACACTCACACTGTGTAAGGGGCACTCTCACAGCGTGATGGGGCACACTCACAGTGTGATGGGGCACAGTCACAGCATAACTGGGCACACTCACAGCGGAATGGGACACACTCACAGCGTGATGGGGCACAGTCACAGCGTGATGGGGCACACTCACAGCGTGATGGGGCACACTCACAGCGTGATGGGACACACTCACAGCGTGATGGGGCACACTCACAGAGTGATGGGGCACACTCACAGAGTGATGGGTCATATTCACAGCGTGATTGGCACACTCACAGCGTGATGGGACACAGTCACAGCGTGATGGGGCACACTCACAGCGTGATGAGACACACTCACAGCGTGATGGGGCACACTCACAGCGTGATGGGACACACTCACAGCGTGATGGGTCTCACTCACAGCGTGATGGGGCACAGTCACAGCGTGATGGGGCACAGTCACAGCGTGATGGGGCACACTCACAGCGTGATGGGGCACACTAACAGCGTGATGGGACACACTCACATCGTGATGGGGCACACTCACAGCGTGATGGGGCACACTCACAGCGTGATGGTGCACAGTCACAGCGTGATGGGGCACAGTCACAGCGTGATGGGGCACACTCACAGCGTGATGGGGCACACTCACAGCGTGATGAGGCACACTCACAGCGTGATGGGGCAATCTCACAGCGTGATGGGGCACACTCACAGCGTGATGGGGCACTCTCACAGCGTGATGGGGCACACTCACAGCGTGATGGGGCACACTCACAGCGTGATGGGGCACACTCACAGCGTGATGGGGCACACTCACAGCGTGATGGGGCACACTCACAGCGTGATGGGACACACTCACAGCGTGATGGGACACACTCACAGCATGATGGGGCACACACACAGCGTGATGGGGCACACTCACAGCGTGATGGGGCACACTCACAGCATGATGGGTCACACTAACAGCGTGATGGGGCACAATCACATCATGATGGAGCACACTCACAGCGGGATGGGGCACACTCACAGCGTGATGGGGCACACTCACAGCGTGATGGAGCACACTCACAGCGTGATGGTGCACAGTCACAGCGTGATGGGGCACAGACACAGTGTGATGGTGCACACTCACAGTGTGATGGGACACACTCACAGCGTGATGGGGCACAGTCAAAGCGTGATGGGGCACTCTCACAGCGTGATGGGGCACAGTCACAGCGTGATGGGGCACAGTCACAGCGTGATGGGGCACACTCACAGCGTGATGGGGCACACTCACAGCGTGATGGGGCACAGTCACAGCGTGATGGGGCACACTCACAGAGTGATGGGTCATACTCACAGCGTGATGGGGCACACTCACAGTGTGATGGGCACAGTCACAGCGTGATGGGGCACACTCACAGCGTGATGGGGCACAGTCACAGCGTGATGGGGCACACTCACAGCGTGATGGGGCACACTCACAGCGTGATGGGGCACACTCACAGCGTGATGGGGCACACTCACAGCGTGATGGGGCACACTCACAGCGTAATGGGACACACTCACAGCGTGATGGGGCACACTCACAGAGTGATGGGGCACACTCACAGAGTGATGGGTCACACTCACAGCGTGTTTGGCACACTCACAGCGTGATGGGACACAGTCACAGCGTGATGGGGCACACTCACAGCGTGATGGGGCACACTCACAGCGTGATGGGACACACTCACAGCATGATGGGGCACACTCACAGCGTGATGGGGCACACTCACAGTGTGATGGGGCACACTAACAGCGTGATGGGGCTCACTCACAGCGTGATGGGGCACACTCACAGCGTGATGGGGCACACTCACAGCGTCAAGGGCCACAGTCACAGTGTGATGGGGCACAGTCACAGTGTGATGGGGCACACTCACAGCGTGATGGGGCACAGTCACAGCGTGATGGGGCACAGTCACAGTGTGATGGGGCACACTCACAGCGTGATGGGGCACACTCACAGCATGATGGGACACACTCACAGCGTGATGGGGCTCACTCACAGCATGATGGGCCTCACTCACAGCGTGATGGGGCACACTCACAGCGTGATGGTGCACAGTCACAGCGTGATGGGGCACACTCACAGCGTGATGGGGCACAGTCACAGCGTGATGGGGCACACTCACAGCGTGATGAGGCACACTCACAGCGTGATGGGGCACTCTCACAGCGTGATGGGGCACTCTCACAGCGTGATGGGGCACACTCACAGTGTGATGGGGCACTCTCACAGCGTGATGGGGCACACTCACAGCGTGATGGGGCACAGTCACAGCATAACTGGGCACACTCACAGCATAACTGGGCACACTCACAGCGTGATGGGACACACTCACAGCGTGATGGGGCACAGTCACAGTGTGATGGGGCACACTCACAGCGTGATGGGGCACACTCACAGTGTGATGGGGCACACTCACAGCGTGATGGGGCACAGTCACAGCATGATGGGGCACACTCACAGCGTGATGGGGCACACTCACAGCGTGATGGGGCACACTCACAGCGTAATGGGGCACAGTCACAGCGTGATGGGGCACACTCACAGCGTGATGGGGCACACTCACAGCGTGATGGGGCACAGTCACAGCGTGATGGGTCACACTCACAGCGTGATGGGACACACTCACAGCGTGATGGGGCAATCTCACAGCGTGATGGGGCACACTCACAGAGTGATGGGGCACTCTCACAGCGTGATGAGGCACACTCACAGCGTGATGGAGCACAGTCACAGCATAACTGGGCACACTCACAGCGTAATGGGACACACTCACAGCGTGATGGGGCACAGTCACAGCGTGATGGGGCACACTCACAGTGTGAAGGGGCACAGTCACAGCGTGATGGGGCACACTCACAGCGTGATGGGGCACAGTCACAGCGTGATGGGGCACAGTCACAGCGTGATGGGGCACACTAACAGCGTGATGGGGCACACTAACAGTGTGATGGGGCACATTCACAGCGTGATGGGGCACAGTCACAGCGTGATGGGGCACACTCACAGCGTGATGGGGCACAGTCACAGCGTGATGGGGCACACTCACAGCGTGATGGGGCACACTCACAGCGTGATGGGGCACACTCACAGCGTGATGGGGCACAGTCACAGCGTGATGGGGCACACTCTCAGCATGATAGGGCACACTCTCAGCAAGATAGGGCACACTCACAGCGTGATGAGGCACACTCACAGCTTGATGGGGCACTCTCACAGCGTGATGGGGCACACTCACACTGTGTAAGGGGCACTCTCACAGCGTGATGGGGCACACTCACAGTGTGATGGGGCACAGTCACAGCATAACTGGGCACACTCACAGCGGAATGGGACACACTCACAGCGTGATGGGGCACAGTCACAGCGTGATGGGGCACACTCACAGCGTGATGGGGCACACTCACAGCGTGATGGGGCACACTCACAGCGTGATGGGGCACACTCACAGAGTGATGGGGCACACTCACAGAGTGATGGGTCATATTCACAGCGTGATTGGCACACTCACAGCGTGATGGGACACAGTCACAGCGTGATGGGGCACACTCACAGCGTGATGAGACACACTCACAGCGTGATGGGGCACACTCACAGCGTGATGGGACACACTCACAGCGTGATGGGTCTCACTCACAGCGTGATGGGGCACAGTCACAGCGTGATGGGGCACAGTCACAGCGTGATGGGGCACACTCACAGCGTGATGGGGCACACTCACAGCGTGATGGGGCACACTCACAGCGTGATGGGGCACACTCACAGCGTGATGGTGCACAGTCACAGCGTGATGGGGCACAGTCACAGCGTGATGGGGCACACTCACAGCGTGATGGGGCACACTCACAGCGTGATGAGGCACACTCACAGCGTGATGGGGCAATCTCACAGCGTGATGGGGCACACTCACAGCGTGATGGGACACAATCACAGCGTGATGGGGCAATCTCACAGCGTGATGGGGCACACTCACAGAGTGATGGGGCACTCTCACAGCGTGATGGGGCACACTCACAGCGTGATGGAGCACAGTCACAGCATAACTGGGCACACTCACAGCGTAATGGGACACACTCACAGCGTGATGGGGCACAGTCACAGCGTGATGGGGCACACTCACAGTGTGAAGGGGCACAGTCACAGCGTGATGGGGCACAGTCACAGCGTGATGGGGCACACTCACAGCGTGATGGGGCACAGTCAAAGCGTGATGGGGCACACTCACAGCGTGATGGGGCACACTCACAGCGTGATGGGGCACACTCACAGCGTGATGGGGCACAGTCACAGCGTGATGGGGCACACTCTCAGCATGATAGGGCACACTCTCAGCATGATAGGGCACACTCACAGCGTGATGAGGCACACTCACAGCGTGATGGGGCACTCTCACAGCGTGATGGGGCACACTCACACTGTGTAAGGGGCACTCTCACAGCGTGATGGGGCACAGTCACAGCATAACTGGGCACACTCACAGCGGAATGGGACACACTCACAGCGTGATGGGGCACAGTCACAGCGTGATGGGGCACACTCACAGCGTGATGGGGCACACTCACAGCGTGATGGGGCACACTCACAGCGTGATGGGGCACACTCACAGAGTGATGGGGCACACTCACAGAGTGATGGGTCATATTCACAGCGTGATTGGCACACTCACAGCGTGATGGGACACAGTCACAGCGTGATGGGGCACACTCACAGCGTGATGAGACACACTCACAGCGTGATGGGGCACACTCACAGCGTGATGGGACACACTCACAGCGTGATGGGTCTCACTCACAGCGTGATGGGGCACAGTCACAGCGTGATGGGGCACAGTCACAGCGTGATGGGGCACACTCACAGCGTGATGGGGCACACTAACAGCGTGATGGGACACACTCACAGCGTGATGGGGCACACTCACAGCGTGATGGGGCACACTCACAGCGTGATGGTGCACAGTCACAGCGTGATGGGGCACAGTCACAGCGTGATGGGGCACACTCACAGCGTGATGGGGCACACTCACAGCGTGATGAGGCACACTTACAGCGTGATGGGGCAATCTCACAGCGTGATGGGGCACACTCACAGTGTGATGGGGCACTCTCACAGCGTGATGGGGCACACTCACAGCGTGATGGGGCACAGTCACAGCATCACTGGGCACACTCACAGCGTAATGGGACACACTCACAGCGTGATGGGGCACAGTCACAGCGTGATGGGGCACAGTCACATCGTGATGAGGCACAGTCACAGCGTGATGGGGCACTCTCACAGAGTGAAGGGGCACAGTCACAGCGTGATGGGGCACACTCACAGCGTGATGGGGCACAGTCACAGAGTGATGGGGCACAGTCACATCGTGATGAGGCACAGTCACAGCGTGATGGGGCACACTCACAGCGTGATGGGGTACACTCACAGCGTGATGGGGCACACTCACAGCGTGATGGGGCACACTCACAGCGTGATGGGTCATACTCACAGCGTGATGGGGCACACTCACAGCGTGACGGGGCACGCTCACAGCGTGATGAGGCACAGTCACAGCGTGATGGGGCACAGTCACAGCGTGATAAGGAACACTCACAGCATGATGGGGCACACTCACAGCGTGATGGGGCACACTCACAGCGTGATGAGGCACACTCACAGCGTGATGGGGCACACACACAGCGTGTTGCGGCACACACACAGCGTGATGCGGCACACACACAGCGTGATGAGGCACACTCACAGCGTGATGGGGCACACTCACAGCGTGATGGGGCACACTCACAGCGTGATGGGACACACTCACAGCGTGATGGGGCACACTCACAGTGTGATGGGGCACACTCACAGCGTGATGGGGCACACTCACAGCGTGATGGGGCACACTCACAGCGTGATGGGGCACACTCACAGCGTGATGGGACACACTCACAGCATGATGGGGCACACTCACAGCGTGATGGGGCACACTCACAGCGTGATGGGACACACTCACAGCGTGATGGGGCACACTCACAGAGTGATGCGGCACACTCACAGCGTGATGGGGCACACTCACAGCGTGATGGGGCACAGTCACAGCATGATGGGGCACACTCACAGCATGATGGGACACACTCACAGCATGATGGGGCACACTCACAGAGTGATGCGGCACACTCACAGCGTGATGGGGCACACTCACAGCGTGATGGGGCACAGTCACAGCATGATGGGGCACAGTCACAGCGTGATGGGACACAGTCACAGCGTGATGGGGCACACTCACAGCGTGATGGGGACACTCACAGAGTGATGCGGCACACTCACAGCGTGATGGGGCACACTCACAGCGTGATGGGGCACACTCACAGCATGATGGGGCACACTCACAGAGTGATGCGGCACACTCACAGCGTGATGGGGCACACTCACAGCGTGATGGGACACACTCACAGCATGATGGGGCACACTCACAGAGTGATGCGGCACACTCACAGCGTGATGGGGCACACTCACAGCATGATGGGGCACAGTCACAGCATGATGGGGCACACTCACAGAGTGATGGGGCACAGTCACAGCGTGATGGGGCACACTCACAGCGTGATGGGGCACACTCACAGCGTGATGGGGCACACTCACAGCCTGATGGGGCACAGTCACAGCGTGATGGGGCTCACTCACAGCGTGATGGGGCACAGTCACAGCATGATGGGGCACACTCACAGCGTGATGGGGCACAGTCACAGCGTGATGGGGCACACTCACAGCGTGATGGGACACAGTCACAGCGTGATGGGGCACACTCACAGCGTGATGGGGACACTCACAGCATGATGGGGCACACTCACAGCGTGATGGGACACAGTCACAGCATGATGGGGCACACTCACAGCGTGATGGGGCACAGTCACAGCGTGATGGGGCACACTCACAGCGTGATGGGACACAGTCACAGCGTGATGGGGCACACTCACAGCGTGATGGGGACACTCACAGCGTGATGGGGCACAGTCACAGCGTGATGGGGCACAGTAACAGCGTGATGGGGCACAGTCACAGCGTGATGGGACACACTCACAGTGTGATGGGGCACACTCACAGCGTGATGAGGCACACTCACAGCGTGATGAGGCACACTCACAGCGTGATGAGGCACACTCACAGCGTGATGGGGACACTCACAGCGTGATGGGGCACAGTCACAGCGTGATGGGGCACAGTCACAGCGTGATGGGGCACACTCACAGCGTGATGGTGCACAGTCACAGCGTGATGGGGCACAGTCACAGCGTGATGGGGCACACTCACAGCGTGATGGGGCACACTCACAGCGTGATGAGGCACACTTACAGCGTGATGGGGCAATCTCACAGCGTGATGGGGCACACTCACAGTGTGATGGGGCACTCTCACAGCGTGATGGGGCACACTCACAGCGTGATGGGGCACAGTCACAGCATCACTGGGCACACTCACAGCGTAATGGGACACAATCACAGCGTGATGGGGCACAGTCACAGCGTGATGGGGCACAGTCACATCGTGATGAGGCACAGTCACAGCGTGATGGGGCACTCTCACAGAGTGAAGGGGCACAGTCACAGCGTGATGGGGCACACTCACAGCGTGATGGGGCACAGTCACAGAGTGATGGGGCACAGTCACATCGTGATGAGGCACAGTCACAGCGTGATGGGGCACACTCACAGCGTGATGGGGTACACTCACAGCGTGATGGGGCACACTCACAGCGTGATGGGGCACACTCACAGCGTGATGGGTCATACTCACAGCGTGATGGGGCACACTCACAGAGTGATTGGTCAGACTCACAGCGTGATGGGGCACAGTCACAGCGTGATAAGGAACACTCACAGCATGATGGGGCACACTCACAGCGTGATGGGGCACACTCACAGCGTGATGAGGCACACTCACAGCGTGATGGGGCACACACACAGCGTGTTGCGGCACACACACAGCGTGATGCGGCACACACACAGCGTGATGAGGCACACTCACAGCGTGATGGGGCACACTCACAGCGTGATGGGGCACACTCACAGCGTGATGGGACACACTCACAGCGTGATGGGGCACACTCACAGTGTGATGGGGCACACTCACAGCGTGATGGGGCACACTCACAGCGTGATGGGGCACACTCACAGCGTGATGGGACACACTCACAGCATGATGGGGCACACTCACAGCGTGATGGGGCACACTCACAGCGTGATGGGACACACTCACAGCGTGATGGGGCACACTCACAGAGTGATGCGGCACACTCACAGCGTGATGGGGCACACTCACAGCGTGATGGGGCACAGTCACAGCATGATGGGGCACACTCACAGCATGATGGGACACACTCACAGCATGATGGGGCACACTCACAGAGTGATGCGGCACACTCACAGCGTGATGGGGCACACTCACAGCGTGATGGGGCACAGTCACAGCATGATGGGGCACAGTCACAGCGTGATGGGACACAGTCACAGCGTGATGGGGCACACTCACAGCGTGATGGGGACACTCACAGAGTGATGCGGCACACTCACAGCGTGATGGGGCACACTCACAGCGTGATGGGGCACACTCACAGCATGATGGGGCACACTCACAGAGTGATGCGGCACACTCACAGCGTGATGGGGCACACTCACAGCGTGATGGGACACACTCACAGCATGATGGGGCACACTCACAGAGTGATGCGGCACACTCACAGCGTGATGGGGCACACTCACAGCATGATGGGGCACAGTCACAGCATGATGGGGCACACTCACAGAGTGATGGGGCACAGTCACAGCGTGATGGGGCACACTCACAGCGTGATGGGGCACACTCACAGCGTGATGGGGCACACTCACAGCGTGATGGGGCACAGTCACAGCGTGATGGGGCTCACTCACAGCGTGATGGGGCACAGTCACAGCATGATGGGGCACACTCACAGCGTGATGGGGCACAGTCACAGCGTGATGGGGCACACTCACAGCGTGATGGGACACAGTCACAGCGTGATGGGGCACACTCACAGCGTGATGGGGACACTCACAGCATGATGGGGCACACTCACAGCGTGATGGGACACAGTCACAGCATGATGGGGCACACTCACAGCGTGATGGGGCACAGTCACAGCGTGATGGGGCACACTCACAGCGTGATGGGACACAGTCACAGCGTGATGGGGCACACTCACAGCGTGATGGGGACACTCACAGCGTGATGGGGCACAGTCACAGCGTGATGGGGCACAGTCACAGCGTGATGGGGCACAGTCACAGCGTGATGGGACACACTCACAGTGTGATGGGGCACACTCACAGCGTGATGAGGCACACTCACAGCGTGATGAGGCACACTCACAGCGTGATGAGGCACACTCACAGCGTGATGGGGCACAGTCACAGCGTGATGGGGCACAGTCACAGCGTGATGGGACACACTCACAGTGTGATGGGGCACACTCACAGCGTGATGGGGCACACTCACAGCGTGATGGGGCACACACACAGCGTGATGGGGCACACTCACAGCGTGATGGGGCAAAGTCACAGCGTGATGGGGCACACTCACAGCGTGATGGGGCACACTCACAGCGTGATGGGGCACACTCACAGCGTGATGGGGCACACTCACAGCGTGATGGGGCAAAGTCACAGCGTGATGAGGCACAGTCACAGCATGATGGGGCACACTCACAGCGTGATGGGGCACACACACAGCGTGATGCGGCACACACACAGCTTGATGGGGCACACACACAGCGTGATGGGGCACACTCACCGCGTGATGGGGCACACTCACAGCGTGATGGGACACACTCACAGCGTGATGGGGCACACTCACAGCGTGATGGGGCACACTCACAGCGTGATGGGGCACACTCACAGCGTGATGGGGCACACTCACAGCGTGATGGGGCACACTCACAGCGTGATGGGACACACTCACAGCATGATGGGGCACACTCACAGCGTGATGGGGCACACTCACAGCGTGATGGGGCACACTCACAGCGTGATGGGGCACACTCACAGCGTGATGGGACACACTCACAGCGTGATGGGGCACACTCACAGCGTGATGGGGTACACTCACAGCGTGATGGGACACACACACAGCTTGATGGGGCACAGTCACAGCTTGATGGGGCACAGTCACAGCGTGATGGGGCACAGTCACAGCGTGATGGGGCACAGTCACAGCTTGATGGGGCACAGTCACAGCGTGATGGGGCACACTCACAGAGTGATGGGTCATACTCACAGCGTGATGGGGCACACTCACAGTGTGATGGGCAAAGTCACAGCGTGATGGGGCACACTCACAGTGTGATGGGGCACACTCACAGCGTAATGGGACACACTCACAGCGTGATGGGGCACACTCACAGAGTGATGGGTCATACTCACAGCGTGTTTGGCACACTCACAGCGTGATGGGACACAGTCACAGCGTGATGGGGCACACTCACAGCGTGATGGGACACACTCACAGCGTGATGGGGCACACTCACAGCGTGATGGGACACACTCACAGCGTGATGGGTCATACTCACAGCGTGATGGGGCACACTCAGTGTGATGGGGCACACTAACAGCGTGATGGGGCACACTCACAGCGTGATGGGGCACACTCACAGCGTGATGGGGCACAGTCACAGCGTGATGGGGCACAGTCACAGTGTGATGGGACACACTCACAGCGTGATGGGGCACACTCACAGCGTGATGGGACACACACACAGCGTGATGGGGCTCACTCACAGCGTGATGGGGCACACTCACAGCGTGATGGTGCACAGTCACAGCGTGATGGGGCACACTCACAGCGTGATGGGGCACACTCACAGCGTGATGAGGCACACTCACAGCGTGATGGGGCACACTCACAGCATGATGGGGCACACTCACAGCGTGATGGGGCACAGTCACAGCGTGATGGGGCACAGTCACAGCGTGATGAGGCACACTCACAGCGTGATGGGGCACACTCACAGCGTGATGGGGCACAGTCACAGCGTGATGGGGCACACTCACAGCGTGATGGGGCACTCTCACAGCGTGATGGGGCACACTCACAGTGTGATGGGGCACTCTCACAGCGTGATGGGGCACACTCACAGCGTGATGGGGCACAGTCACAGCATAACTGGGCACACTCACAGCATAACTGGGCACACTCACAGCGTGATGGGACACACTCACAGCGTGATGGGGCACAGTCACAGCGTGATGGGGCACACTCACAGTGTGATGGGGCACACTCACAGCGTGATGGGGCACAGTCACAGCATGATGGGGCACACTCACAGCGTGATGGGGCACAGTCACAGCGTGATGGGGCACACTCACAGCGTGATGGGACACACTCAGAGCGTGATGGGGCACACTCACAGGTTGATGGGGCACACTCACAGAGTGATGGGTCATACTCACAGCGTGACGGGCACACTCACAGCGTGATGGGACACAGTCACAGCGTGATGGGGCACACTCACAGCGTGATGGGACACACTCACAGCGTGATGGGGCACACTCACAGAGTGATGGTCATACTCACAGCGTGATGGGGCAGACGCACAGCGTGATGGGGCACACTCACAGCGTGATGGGTCACAGTCACAGCGTGATGGGCACACTCACAGTGTGATGGGGCACACTCACAGTGTGATGGGGCACACTCACTGCGTGATGGGGCACACTCACAGCGTGATGGGTCACAGTCACAGCGTGATGGGCACACTCACAGTGTGATGGGGCACACTCACAGTGTGATGGGGCACACTCACAGCGTGATGGGACACACTCACAGCGTGATGGGGCAGACGCACAGCGTGATGGGGCACACTCACAGCGTGATGGGTCACAGTCACAGCGTGATGGGCACACTCACAGTGTGATGGGGCACACTCACAGTGTGATGGGGCACACTCACTGCGTGATGGGGCACACTCACAGCATGATGGGGCACACTCACTGCATGATGGGGCACACTCACAGCGTGATGGGACACACTCACAGCGTGATGGGACACACTCACAGCGTGATGGGGCACACTCACGGCGTGATGGGGCACACTCACAGAGTGATGGGGCACAGTCACAGCGTGATGGGGCACACTCACAGCGTGATGGGGCACACTCACAGCGTGATGGGGCACACTCACAGCGTGATGGGGCACACTCACAGCGTGATGGGGCACACTCACAGCGTGATGGGGCACACTCACAGCGTGATGGGACACACTCACAGCGTGATGGGTCACACACACAGCGTGATGGGGCACAGTCACAGCGTGATGGGACACACTCACAGCGTGATGGGGCACACTCACAGCGTGATGGAGCACAATCACAGCATGATGGGACACACTCACAGCGTGATGGGTCACACACACAGCGTGATGGGGCACACTCACAGCGTGATGGGGCACACTCACAGCGTGATGGGGCACACTCACAGCGTGATGGGGCACACTCACAGCGTGATGGGACACACTCACAGCGTGATGGGTCACACACACAGCGTGATGGGGCACAGTCACAGCGTGATGGGACACACTCACAGCGTGATGGGGCACACTCACAGCGTGATGGAGCACAATCACAGCGTGATGGGACACACTCACAGCGTGATGGGGCACAGTCACAGTGTGATGGGACACACTCACAGCGTGATGGGGCAAAGTCACAGCATGATGGGGCACACTCACAGCGTGATGGGGCACAGTCACAGTGTGATGGGACACACTCACAGCGTGATGGGGCAAAGTCACAGCATGATGGGTCACACTAACAGCGTGATGGGGCACAGTCACAGCGTGATGGCGCACAGTCACAGCGTGATGGGGCACAGTCACAGCGTGATGGGACACACACACAGCGTGATGGGGCACACTCACAGCGTGATGGGGCACACTCACAGCGTGATGGGGCACAGTCACAGCGTGATGGGGCACACTAACAGCGTGATGGGGCACACTTACAGCGTGATGGGGCACAGTCACAGCGTGATGGGGCACACTCACAGCGTGATGGGACACACTAACAGCGTGATGAGGCACACTCACAGCGTGATGGGGCACTCTCACAGCGTGATTGGGCACAGTCACAGCATGATGGGGCACAGTCACAGCGTGATGGGGCACAGTCACAGCGTGATGGGACACACTAACAGCGTGATGGGGCACAGTCACAGCGTGATGGGGCACAGTCACAGCGTGATGGGACACACTAACAGCGTGATGGGGCACAGTCACAGCGTGATGGGGCACAGTCACAGCGTGATGGGGCACACTCACAGCGTGATGGGGCACACACACAGCGTGATGGGGCACACACACAGCGTGATGGGGCACACTCACAGCGTGATGGGGCACAGTCACAGCGTGATGGGGCATACTCTCAGCGTGATGAGGCACACTCACAGCGTGATGAGGCACACTCACAGCGTGATGGGGCACTCTCACAGCGTGATGGGGCACACTCACACTGTGTAATGGGCACTCTCACAGCGTGATGGGGCACACTCACAGCGTGATGGGACACACTCACAGCGTGATGGGGCACAGTCACAGCGTGATGGGCCACACTCACAGAGTGATGGGTCATACTCACAGCGTGATTGGCACACTCACAGCGTGATGGGACACAGTCACAGTGTGATGGGACACACTCACAGCGTGATGGGACACACTCACAGCGTGATGGGGCACACTCACAGCGTGATGGGACACACTCACAGCGTGATGGGTCATACTCACAGCGTGATGGGGCACACTCACAGCGTGGTGGGGCACAGTCACAGCGTGGTGGGGCACAGTGACAGCGTGATGGGGCACACTCACGGCGTGATGGGACATACTCACAGCGTGATGGGGCACACTCTCAATGTGATGGGACACACTCACAGCGTGATGGGACATACTCACAGTGTGATGGGGCACACTCACAGCGTGATGGGACATACTCACAGCGTGATGGGGCACACTCACAGTGTGATGGGGCACACTCACAGCGTGATGGGACATACTCAGTGTGATGGGGCACACTCACAGTGTGATGGGACACACTCACAGCGTGATGGGGCACACTCACAGTGTGATGGGGCACACTCACAGCGTGATGGGGCACACTCACAGCGTGATGGGGCACACTCACAGCGTGATGGGGCAAAGTCACAGCATGATGGGTCACACTAACAGCGTGATGGGGCACAGTCACAGCGTGATGGGACACACACACAGCGTGATGGGGCACACTCACAGCGTGATGGGGCACACTAACAGCGTGATGGGGCACACTAACAGCGTGATGGGGCACACTCACAGCATGATGGGGCACACACACAGCGTGATGGGACACACTTGCAGCGTGATGGGGCACAGTCCCAGCGTGATGGGGCACAGTCACAGCGTGATGGGGCACACTAACAGCGTGATGGGGCACACACACAGCGTGATGGGGCACACTTGCAGCGTGATGGGGCACAGTCCCAGCGTGATGGGTCACACTCACAGCGTGATGGGGCACAGTCACAGCGTGATGGGGCACAGTCACAGCGTGATGGGGCACAGTCACAGCGTGATGGGACACACTAACAGCGTGATGGGGCACAGTCACAGCGTGATGGGGCACAGTCACAGCGTGATGGGACACACTAACAGCGTGATGGGGCACAGTCACAGCGTGATGGGGCACACTAACAGCGTGATGGGGCACACACACAGCGTGATGGGGCACACTCACAGCGTGATGGGGCACACTCACAGCGTGATGGGGCACAGTCACAGGGTGATGGGGCACACTCACAGCGTGATGGGGCACAGTCACAGCGTGATGGGGCACACTCACAGCGTGATGGGGCACACTCACAGCGTGATGGGGCACACTCACAGCGTGATGGGGCACAGTCACAGCGTGATGGGGCACAGTCACAGCGTGATGGGGCACAGTCACAGCGTGATGGGGCACAGTCACAGCATGATGGGGCACACTCACAGCGTGATGGGGCACACTCACAGCGTGATGGGGCACAGTCACAGCGTGATGGGACACACTAACAGCGTGATGGGGCACAGTCACAGCGTGATGGGGCACACTCACAGCGTGATGGGACACACTAACAGCGTGATGGGGCACAGTCACAGCGTGATGGGACACACTAACAGCGTGATGGGGCACAGTCACAGCGTGATGGGGCACACTCACAGCGTGATGGGGCACAGTCACAGCGTGATGGGGCACACTCACAGCGTGATGGGGCACAGTCACAGCGTGATGGGGCACAGTCACAGCGTGATGGGGCACAGTCACAGCGTGATGGGGCACAGTCACAGTGTGATGGGACACACTAACAGCGTGATGGGTCACAGTCACAGCGTGATGGGGCACACTAACAGCGTGATGGGGCACACACACAGCGTGATGGGGCACACTCACAGCGTGATGGGGCACACTCACAGCGTGATGAGGCACAGTCACAGCGTGATGGGGCACACTCACAGTGTGATGGGGCACACTCACAGTGTGATGGGGCACACTCACAGCGTGATGGGGCACAGTCACAGGGTGATGGGGCACACTCACAGCGTGATGGGGCACAGTCACAGCGTGATGGGGCACAGTCACAGCGTGATGGGGCACACTCACAGCGTGATGGGGCACACTCTCAGCGTGATGGGGCACACTCACAGCGTGATGAGGCACACTCACAGCGTGATGGGGCACTCTCACAGCGTGATGGGGCACACTCACAGCGTGATGGGACACACTCACAGCGTGATGGGTCATACTCACAGCGTGATGGGGCACACTCACAGCGTGGTGGGGCACAGTGACAGCGTGATGGGGCACACTCACGGCGTGATGGGACATACTCACAGCGTGATGGGGCACACTCACAGTGTGATGGGACACACTCACAGCGTGATGGGACATACTCACAGTGTGATGGGGCACACTCACAGCGTGATGGGACATACTCACAGCGTGATGGGGCACACTCACAGTGTGATGGGGCACACTCACAGCGTGATGGGACATACTCAGTCTGATGGGGCACACTCACAGTGTGATGGGACACACTCACAGCGTGATGGGGCACACTCACAGTGTGATGGGGCACACTCACAGCGTGATGGGGCACACTCACAGCGTGATGGGGCACACTCACAGCGTGATGGGGCAAAGTCACAGCATGGTGGGTCACACTAACAGCGTGATGGGGCACAGTCACAGCGTGATGGGGCACAGTCACAGCGTGATGGGACACACACACAGCGTGATGGGGCACACTCACAGCGTGATGGGGCACACTAACAGCGTGATGGGGCACACTAACAGCGTGATGGGGCACACTAACAGCGTGATGGGGCACACACACAGCGTGATGGGGCACACTTGCAGCGTGATGGGGCACAGTCCCAGCGTGATGGGGCACACTCACAGCGTGATGGGGCACACTCACAGCGTGATGGGGCACAGTCACAGCGTGATGGGTCACACTCACAGCGTGATGGGGCACAGTCACAGCGTGATGGGGCACAGTCACAGCGTGATGGGGCACAGTCACAGCGTGATGGGGCACAGTCACAGCGTGATGGGGCACAGTCACAGCGTGATGGGGCACACTCACAGCGTGATGGGGCACACTCACAGCGTGATGGGGCACAGTCACAGTGTGATGGGGCACACTCACAGTGTGATGGTGCACACTCACAGCGTGATGGGACATACTCACAGTGTGATGGGTCACACTCACAGTGTGATGGGACACACTCACAGCGTGATGGGGCACACTCACAGTGTGATGGGGCACACTCACAGCGTGATGGGACATACTCACAGCGTGATGGGGCACACTCACAGCGTGATGGGGCACAGTCACAGCGTGATGGGGCACAGTCACAGCGTGATGGGGCACACTCACAGCGTGATGGGGCACACTAACAGCGTGATGGGACACACTCACAGCGTGATGGGGCACACTCACAGCGTGATGGGGCACACTCACAGCGTGATGGTGCACAGTCACAGCGTGATGGGGCACAGTCACAGCGTGATGGGGCACACTCACAGCGTGATGGGGCACACTCACAGCGTGATGGGGCACACTCACAGCATAACTGGGCACACTCACAGCGTGATGGGGCACACTCACAGCGTGATGGGGCACACTTACAGCGTGATGGGGCACACTCACAGTGTGATGTGGCACTCTCACAGCGTGATGGGGCACACTCACAGCGTGATGGAGCACAGTCACAGCATAACTGGGCACACTCACAGCGTGATGGGACACACTCACAGCGTGATGGGGCACAGTCACAGCGTGATGGGGCACACTCACTGCGTGAAGGGGCACAGTCACAGCGTGATGGGGCACACTCACAGCGTGATGGGGCACAGTCACAGCGTGATGGGGCACAGTCACAGCGTGATGGGGCACAGTCACAGCGTGATGGGGCACACTAACAGCGTGATGGGGCACACACACAGCGTGATGGGGCACACTCACAGCGTGATGGGGCACAGTCACAGCGTGATAGGGCACACTCACAGCGTGATGGGGCACAGTCACAGCGTGATGGGGCACACTCACAGCGTGATGGGGCACACTCACAGCGTGATGGGGCACAGTCACAGCGTGATGGGGCACACTCTCAGCATGATGGGGCACACTCACAGCGTGATGAGGCACACTCACAGCGTGATGGGGCACTCTCACAGCGTGATGGGGCACTCTCACAGCGTGATGGGGCACACTCACACTGTGTAAGGGGCACTCTCACAGCGTGATGGGGCACACTCACAGTGTGATGGGGCACAGTCACAGCATAACTGGGCACACTCACAGCGGAATGGGACACACTCACAGCGTGATGGGGCACAGTCACAGCGTGATGGGGCACACTCACAGCGTGATGGGGCACACTCACAGTGTGATGGGCACAGTCACAGCGTGATGGGGCACACTCACAGCGTGATGGGGCACACTCACAGCGTGATGGGACACACTCACAGCGTGATGGGGCACACTCACAGAGTGATGGGTCATATTCACAGCGTGATTGGCACACTCACAGCGTGATGGGACACAGTCACAGCGTGATGGGGCACACTCACAGCGTGATGAGACACACTCACAGCTTGATGGGGCACACTCACAGCGTGATGGGACACACTCACAGCGTGACGGGTCATACTCACAGCGTGGTGGGGCACACGCACAGTGTGATGGGGCACACTAACAGCGTGATGGGTCTCACTCACAGCGTGATGGGGCACAGTCACAGCGTGATGGGGCACACTCACAGCGTGATGGGGAACACTAACAGCGTGATGGGACACACTCACAGCGTGATGGGGCACAGTCACAGCGTGATGGGACACACTAACAGCGTGATGGGGCACAGTCACAGCGTGATGGGGCACAGTCACAGCGTGATGGGGCACACTCACAGCGTGATGGGGCACACACACAGCGTGATGGGGCACACACACAGCGTGATGGGGCACACTCACAGCGTGATGGGGCACAGTCACAGCGTGATGGGGCATACTCTCAGCGTGATGAGGCACACTCACAGCGTGATGAGGCACACTCACAGCGTGATGGGGCACTCTCACAGCGTGATGGGGCACACTCACACTGTGTAATGGGCACTCTCACAGCGTGATGGGGCACACTCACAGCGTGATGGGACACACTCACAGCGTGATGGGGCACAGTCACAGCGTGATGGGCCACACTCACAGAGTGATGGGTCATACTCACAGCGTGATTGGCACACTCACAGCGTGATGGGACACAGTCACAGCGTGATGGGACACACTCACAGCGTGATGGGACACACTCACAGCGTGATGGGGCACACTCACAGCGTGATGGGACACACTCACAGCGTGATGGGTCATACTCACAGCGTGATGGGGCACACTCACAGCGTGGTGGGGCACAGTCACAGCGTGGTGGGGCACAGTGACAGCGTGATGGGGCACACTCACGGCGTGATGGGACATACTCACAGCGTGATGGGGCACACTCTCAATGTGATGGGACACACTCACAGCGTGATGGGACATACTCACAGTGTGATGGGGCACACTCACAGCGTGATGGGACATACTCACAGCGTGATGGGGCACACTCACAGTGTGATGGGGCACACTCACAGCGTGATGGGACATACTCAGTGTGATGGGGCACACTCACAGTGTGATGGGACACACTCACAGCGTGATGGGGCACACTCACAGTGTGATGGGGCACACTCACAGCGTGATGGGGCACACTCACAGCGTGATGGGGCACACTCACAGCGTGATGGGGCAAAGTCACAGCATGATGGGTCACACTAACAGCGTGATGGGGCACAGTCACAGCGTGATGGGACACACACACAGCGTGATGGGGCACACTCACAGCGTGATGGGGCACACTAACAGCGTGATGGGGCACACTAACAGCGTGATGGGGCACACTCACAGCATGATGGGGCACACACACAGCGTGATGGGACACACTTGCAGCGTGATGGGGCACAGTCCCAGCGTGATGGGGCACAGTCACAGCGTGATGGGGCACACTAACAGCGTGATGGGGCACACACACAGCGTGATGGGGCACACTTGCAGCGTGATGGGGCACAGTCCCAGCGTGATGGGTCACACTCACAGCGTGATGGGGCACAGTCACAGCGTGATGGGGCACAGTCACAGCGTGATGGGGCACAGTCACAGCGTGATGGGACACACTAACAGCGTGATGGGGCACAGTCACAGCGTGATGGGGCACAGTCACAGCGTGATGGGACACACTAACAGCGTGATGGGGCACAGTCACAGCGTGATGGGGCACACTAACAGCGTGATGGGGCACACACACAGCGTGATGGGGCACACTCACAGCGTGATGGGGCACACTCACAGCGTGATGGGGCACAGTCACAGGGTGATGGGGCACACTCACAGCGTGATGGGGCACAGTCACAGCGTGATGGGGCACACTCACAGCGTGATGGGGCACACTCACAGCGTGATGGGGCACACTCACAGCGTGATGGGGCACAGTCACAGCGTGATGGGGCACAGTCACAGCGTGATGGGGCACAGTCACAGCGTGATGGGGCACAGTCACAGCATGATGGGGCACACTCACAGCGTGATGGGGCACACTCACAGCGTGATGGGGCACAGTCACAGCGTGATGGGACACACTAACAGCGTGATGGGGCACAGTCACAGCGTGATGGGGCACACTCACAGCGTGATGGGACACACTAACAGCGTGATGGGGCACAGTCACAGCGTGATGGGACACACTAACAGCGTGATGGGGCACAGTCACAGCGTGATGGGGCACACTCACAGCGTGATGGGGCACAGTCACAGCGTGATGGGGCACACTCACAGCGTGATGGGGCACAGTCACAGCGTGATGGGGCACAGTCACAGCGTGATGGGGCACAGTCACAGCGTGATGGGGCACAGTCACAGTGTGATGGGTCACAGTCACAGCGTGATGGGGCACACTAACAGCGTGATGGGGCACACACACAGCGTGATGGGGCACACTCACAGTGTGATGGGTCACAGTCACTGCGTGATGGGGCACAGTCACAGTGTGATGGGTCACAGTCACTGCGTGATGGGGCACACTCACAGCGTGATGGGTCACAGTCACAGCGTGATGGGGCACACTAACAGCGTGATGGGGCACACACACAGCGTGATGGGGCACACTCACAGCGTGATGGGGCACACTCACAGCGTGATGAGGCACAGTCACAGCGTGATGGGGCACACTCACAGTGTGATGGGGCACACTCACAGTGTGATGGGGCACACTCACAGCGTGATGGGGCACAGTCACAGGGTGATGGGGCACACTCACAGCGTGATGGGGCACAGTCACAGCGTGATGGGGCACAGTCACAGCGTGATGGGGCACACTCACAGCGTGATGGGGCACACTCTCAGCGTGATGGGGCACACTCACAGCGTGATGAGGCACACTCACAGCGTGATGGGGCACTCTCACAGCGTGATGGGGCACACTCACAGCGTGATGGGACACACTCACAGCGTGATGGGTCATACTCACAGCGTGATGGGGCACACTCACAGCGTGGTGGGGCACAGTGACAGCGTGATGGGGCACACTCACGGCGTGATGGGACATACTCACAGCGTGATGGGGCACACTCACAGTGTGATGGGACACACTCACAGCGTGATGGGACATACTCACAGTGTGATGGGGCACACTCACAGCGTGATGGGACATACTCACAGCGTGATGGGGCACACTCACAGTGTGATGGGGCACACTCACAGCGTGATGGGACATACTCAGTCTGATGGGGCACACTCACAGTGTGATGGGACACACTCACAGCGTGATGGGGCACACTCACAGTGTGATGGGGCACACTCACAGCGTGATGGGGCACACTCACAGCGTGATGGGGCACACTCACAGCGTGATGGGGCAAAGTCACAGCATGGTGGGTCACACTAACAGCGTGATGGGGCACAGTCACAGCGTGATGGGGCACAGTCACAGCGTGATGGGACACACACACAGCGTGATGGGGCACACTCACAGCGTGATGGGGCACACTAACAGCGTGATGGGGCACACTAACAGCGTGATGGGGCACACTAACAGCGTGATGGGGCACACACACAGCGTGATGGGGCACACTTGCAGCGTGATGGGGCACAGTCCCAGCGTGATGGGGCACACTCACAGCGTGATGGGGCACACTCACAGCGTGATGGGGCACAGTCACAGCGTGATGGGTCACACTCACAGCGTGATGGGGCACAGTCACAGCGTGATGGGGCACAGTCACAGCGTGATGGGGCACAGTCACAGCGTGATGGGGCACAGTCACAGCGTGATGGGGCACAGTCACAGCGTGATGGGGCACACTCACAGCGTGATGGGGCACACTCACAGCGTGATGGGGCACAGTCACAGTGTGATGGGGCACACTCACAGTGTGATGGTGCACACTCACAGCGTGATGGGACATACTCACAGTGTGATGGGTCACACTCACAGTGTGATGGGACACACTCACAGCGTGATGGGGCACACTCACAGTGTGATGGGGCACACTCACAGCGTGATGGGACATACTCACAGCGTGATGGGGCACACTCACAGCGTGATGGGGCACACTCACAGCGTGATGGGGCACAGTCACAGCGTGATGGGGCACAGTCACAGCGTGATGGGGCACACTCACAGCGTGATGGGGCACACTAACAGCGTGATGGGACACACTCACAGCGTGATGGGGCACACTCACAGCGTGATGGGGCACACTCACAGCGTGATGGTGCACAGTCACAGCGTGATGGGGCACAGTCACAGCGTGATGGGGCACACTCACAGCGTGATGGGGCACACTCACAGCGTGATGGGGCACACTCACAGCATAACTGGGCACACTCACAGCGTGATGGGGCACACTCACAGCGTGATGGGGCACACTTACAGCGTGATGGGGCACACTCACAGTGTGATGTGGCACTCTCACAGCGTGATGGGGCACACTCACAGCGTGATGGAGCACAGTCACAGCATAACTGGGCACACTCACAGCGTGATGGGACACACTCACAGCGTGATGGGGCACAGTCACAGCGTGATGGGGCACACTCACTGCGTGAAGGGGCACAGTCACAGCGTGATGGGGCACACTCACAGCGTGATGGGGCACAGTCACAGCGTGATGGGGCACAGTCACAGCGTGATGGGGCACAGTCACAGCGTGATGGGGCACACTAACAGCGTGATGGGGCACACACACAGCGTGATGGGGCACACTCACAGCGTGATGGGGCACAGTCACAGCGTGATAGGGCACACTCACAGCGTGATGGGGCACAGTCACAGCGTGATGGGGCACACTCACAGCGTGATGGGGCACACTCACAGCGTGATGGGGCACAGTCACAGCGTGATGGGGCACACTCTCAGCATGATGGGGCACACTCACAGCGTGATGAGGCACACTCACAGCGTGATGGGGCACTCTCACAGCGTGATGGGGCACTCTCACAGCGTGATGGGGCACACTCACACTGTGTAAGGGGCACTCTCACAGCGTGATGGGGCACACTCACAGTGTGATGGGGCACAGTCACAGCATAACTGGGCACACTCACAGCGGAATGGGACACACTCACAGCGTGATGGGGCACAGTCACAGCGTGATGGGGCACACTCACAGCGTGATGGGGCACACTCACAGTGTGATGGGCACAGTCACAGCGTGATGGGGCACACTCACAGCGTGATGGGGCACACTCACAGCGTGATGGGACACACTCACAGCGTGATGGGGCACACTCACAGAGTGATGGGTCATATTCACAGCGTGATTGGCACACTCACAGCGTGATGGGACACAGTCACAGCGTGATGGGGCACACTCACAGCGTGATGAGACACACTCACAGCTTGATGGGGCACACTCACAGCGTGATGGGACACACTCACAGCGTGACGGGTCATACTCACAGCGTGGTGGGGCACACGCACAGTGTGATGGGGCACACTAACAGCGTGATGGGTCTCACTCACAGCGTGATGGGGCACAGTCACAGCGTGATGGGGCACACTCACAGCGTGATGGGGAACACTAACAGCGTGATGGGACACACTCACAGCGTGACGGGGCACACTCACAGCGTGATGGGGCACACTCACAGCGTGATGGTGCACAGTCACAGCGTGATGGGGCACACTCACAGCGTGATGGGGCACACTCACAGCGTGATGAGGCACACTCACAGCGTGATGGGGCAATCTCACAGCGTGATGGGCCACACTCACAGTGTGATGGGGCACTCTCACAGCGTGATGGGGCACACTCACAGCGTGATGGGGCACAGTCACAGCATCACTGGGCACACTCACAGCGTAATGGGACACACTCACAGCGTGATGGGGCACAGTCACAGCGTGATGGGGCACAGTCACATCGTGATGAGGCACAGTCACAGCGTGATGGGGCACTCTCACAGAGTGAAGGGGCACAGTCACAGCGTGATGGGCACACTCACAGCGTGATGGGGCACACTCACAGCGTGATGGGGCACAGTCACATCGTGATGAGGCACAGTCACAGCGTGATGGGGCACACTCACAGCGTGATGGGGTACAGTCACAGCGTGATGGGGCACACTCACAGCGTGATGGGGCACACTCACAGCGTGATGGGGCACACTCACAGCGTGATGGGTCATACTCACAGCGTGATGGGGCACACTCACAGAGTGATGGGTCAGACTCACAGCGTGATGGGCACACTCACAGCGTGATGGGGCACAGTCACAGCGTGATGGGACACAGTCACAGCGTGATAAGGAACACTCACAGCGTGATGGGGCACACTCACAGCGTGATGAGGCACACTCACAGCGTGATGGGGACACTCACAGCGTGATGGGGCACACTCACAGCGTGATGGGGCACAGTCACAGCGTGATGGGGCACACTCACAGCGTGATGGGGCACACACACAGCGTGATGCGGCACACACTCAGCGTGATGCGGCACACACACAGCGTGATGCGGCACACACACAGCGTGATGGGGCACACTCACAGCGTGATGGGGCACACTCACAGCGTGATGGGACACACTCACAGCGTGATGGGACACACTCACAGCATGATGGGGCACACTCACAGCGTGATGGGGCACACTCACAGCGTGATGGGGCACACTCACAGCGTGATGGGACACACTCACAGGGTGATGGGGCACACTCACAGCGTGATGGGGCACACTCACAGCGTGATGGGGCACACTCACAGCGTGATGGGACACACTCACAGGGTGATGGGGCACACTCACAGCGTGATGGGGCACACTCACAGCGTGATGGGGCACACTCACAGCGTGATGGGGCACACTCACAGCGTGATGGGACACACTCACAGCGTGATGGGGCACACTCACAGCGTGATGGGGCACACTCACAGCGTGATGGGACACACTCACAGGGTGATGGGGCACACTCACAGCGTGATGGGGCACAGTCACAGCGTGATTGGGCACACTCACAGCGTGATGGGGCACTCTCACAGCGTGATGGGACACACTCACAGAGTGATGCGGCACACTCACAGCATGATGGGGCACACTCACAGCATGATGGGGCACATTCACAGAGTGATGCGGCACACTCACAGCGTGATGGGGCACACTCACAGCGTGATGGGGCACACTCAGCGTGATGGGGCACACTCACAGCGTGATGGGACACACTCACAGCGTGATGGGGCACACTCACAGCGTGATGGGGTACACTCACAGCGTGATGGGACACACTAACAGCGTGATGAGGCACACTCACAGCGTGATGGGGCACACTCACAGCGTGATGGGGCACACTCACAGCGTGATGGGGCACTCTCACAGCGTGATTGGGCACAGTCACAGCGTGATGGGGCACACTAACAGCGTGATGGGGCACAGTCACAGCGTGATGGGGCACAGTCACAGCGTGTTGGGGCACACTCACAGCGTGGTGGGGCACAGTCACAGCGTGATGGGGCACAGTCACAGCGTGATGGGACACACTAACAGCGTGATGGGGCACAGTCACAGCGTGATGGGGCACAGTCACAGCGTGATGGGGCACACTGACAGCGTGATGGGGCACACTCACAGCGTGATGGGACACACTAACAGCATGATGGGGCACACTCACAGCGTGATGGGACACACTAACAGCATGATGGGGAACAGTCACAGCGTGATGGGGCACACTCACAGCGTGATGGGGCACACTCACAGAGTGATGGGGCACACTCACAGTGTGATGGGCACAGTCACAGCGTGATGGGGCACACTCACAGCGTGATGGCGCACACTCACAGCGTGATGGGACACACTCACAGCGTGATGGGGCACACTCACAAAGTGATGGGTCATACTCACAGCGTGTTTGGCACACGCACAGCGTGATGGGACACAGTCACAGCATGATGGGGCACAGTCACAGCGTGATGGGACACAGTCACAGCGTGATGGGACACACTCACAGCATGATGGGGCACACTCACAGCGTGATGGGGCACACTCACAGAGTGATGGGGCACACTCACAGCGTGATTGGGCACAGTCACAGCGTGATGGGGCACACTAGCAGCGTGATGGGGCACAGTCACAGCGTGATGGGGCACAGTCACAGCGTGTTGGGGCACACTCACAGCGTGGTGGGGCACAGTCACAGCGTGATGGGGCACAGTCACAGCGTGATGGGACACACTAACAGCGTGATGGGACACACTCACAGCATGATGGGGCACACTCACAGAGTGATGGGGCACACTCACAGCGTGATGGGGCACACTCACAGAGTGATGGGTCATACTCACAGCGTGATGGGCACACTCACAGCGTGATGGGGCACAGTCACAGCGTGTTGGGGCACACTCACAGCGTGGTGGGGCACAGTCACAGCGTGATGGGGCACAGTCACAGCGTGATGGGACACACTAACAGCGTGATGGGACACACTCACAGCGTGATGGGCACACTCACAGCGTGATGGGGCACAGTCACAGCGTGATGGGGCACAGTCACAGCGTGATGGGGCACAGTCACAGCGTGATGGGACACACTCACAGCGTGATGGAGCACAGTCACTGCGTGATGGGGCACACTCACAGCGTGATGGGGCACAGTCACAGCGTGATGGGGCACGGTCTCAGCGTGATGGGGCACAGTCACAGCGTGATGGGGCACAGTCACAGCGTGATGGGACACACTCACAGCGTGATGGGGCACAGTCACAGCGTGATGGGGCACAGTCACAGCGTGATGGGACACACTCACAGCGTGATGGGGCACACTCACAGCGTGATGGGGCACACTCACAGAGTGATGGGGCACACTCAGAGTGATGGGGCACACTCACAGCGTGATGGGGCACTCTCACAGCGTGATTGGGCACAGTCACAGCGTGATGGGGCACACTAGCAGCGTGATGGGGCACAGTCACAGCGTGATGGGGCACAGTCACAGCGTGTTGGGGTACACTCACAGCGTGGTGGGACACACTAACAGCATGATGGGGAACAGTCACAGCGTGATGGGGCACAGTCACAGCGTGATGGGGCACACAGACAGCGTGATGGGGCACACTCACAGCGTGATGGAGCACACTCACAGCGTGATGGGGCACAGTCACAGCGTGATGGGGCACACTCACAGCGTGATGGGGCACACTCACAGCGTGATGGGGCACACTCACAGCGTGATGGGGCACAGTCACAGCGTGATGGGGCACACTCACAGCGTGATGGGGCACACTCACAGCGTGATGGGGCACAGTCACAGCGTGATGGGGCACAGTCACAGCGTGATGGGGCACACTCTCAGCGTGATGGGGCACACTCACAGCGTGATGAGGCACACTCACAGCGTGATGGGGCACTCTCACAGCGTGATGGGGCACTCTCACAGCGTGATGGGGCACACTCACACTGTGTAAGGGGCACTCTCACAGCGTGATGGGGCACACTCACAGTGTGATGGGGCACAGTCACAGCATAACTGGGCACACTCACAGCGTAATGGGACACTCTCACAGCGTGATGGGGCACAGTCGCAGCATAACTGGGCACACTCACAGCGTAATGGGACACACTCACAGCGTGATGGGTGTAAGGTTTTCGGGCAATTCGGCCCTTTTGGAGAAACTCAGAGACTGTAAACTGACTTTCCAGCCAAGGGAACAGAACCAGTTTTCCCAGCAGGCTTGGCCCGCTGAGCTGAGTGGGGACATAAGCACATAAATATTTACAAACACCCCCCTAGGAGCTACAAGGAAGAAGGAGCCAGACAACAAGATAACATCAAGACACAGACAAAGGGGCACGGGAATACACAGGAGGCTTGCATGCAAGCAGGACAATGGGATGGTCATAGCCCCATGCAAATGTAAATGACCTGGCCTCCACCAGAGCAGAATCCAATCAACACCCCATCAACATAGCAGCATCTCCGGAGCAGATGGAAGTCTTTGAAAATCTTCAAGGGAGCTCAACCTCGTTATCTCAAAAAAACAGACTGGAGGCGGACCTAGGGGAGGTACTCCCATCTCGACAGCTCTGACCGGCTCAAAGGGGGCGGGACCAGCGGGAACTTTAAAACTTACCTTTTCAATGCAAAAGGGGCTGGCCGATCACAGAACAAAGCCAGGTAAAGCAATATAAAAGGGGCTGTGTTTTCAATTGGGGGTCTCTTCGTTCCTGGCTCGACCTCTGCACCCCTGACTTGACCTCTGCAGCCTGTGACCGTAAGTACCCCGCAGCAGCTTGCGAAGCTCCCTTGATTTTAATAGTGGTTGAGGCTTTGGGGAAGGGAACTTGTTTTGTGCCTTGTGATTTTGCTAAAACCTGTGTAACCGTAAGAATTTTCGTTGTGTCCGCTATATTACCTTTTGAATAGACTTAGTTGTATTAGAGCATAAGATTTTATTGTGTTTCTTCTGTTGATGATTTTGACCTGGGTTTTACAATAAACCTTGATTTGATGATAATTGGAGTCGTTTAAATTCTTCAATCCTTCACCAGCGATCTCTGACCAAGTCATTGTTAAAAATACTCCTCACCTTAATTCCGGGTTCAAGAATCGAGGGTCATCTTGAGCGATTCACTCAGGACAGACTGCTGGTTAGGAAATAAACAGCAGTGTCCTATTCTCTCTCTTGGGAAAGCTACTCTAGTGGAGTAGGAACCGGGTGGGGGTTGTACCACCGGCAAGAGAGAGAATCACCTGGGTATTGGTAGGGGTCTGGAGATCTGTGTGATATAAGTCTCAGGCTGTCGGTTAGGAATAAACGGCAGGCTTGAATCAGTGCTCTCTTCAGTGGAAGTGTCCCAGTGCGACATCCCCTGGCCTCTGAAGTTTCAGTGCCAGCTGGAGAGAGACACACACAGACATCCAAACCCCAGATATCGGCCCAGTAGTGGAGTAGCGGAGATGGCACCCTCTACATGGGGCACAGTCACAGCGTGATGGGGCACACTCACAGCGTGATGGGGCACGCTCACAGTGTGATGGGCACAGTCACAGCGTGATGGGGCACACTCACAGCGTGATGGGGCACACTCACAGCGTGATGGGACACACTCACAGCGTGATGGGGCACACTCACATCGTGATGGGGCACACTCACAGCGTGATGGGGCACACTCACAAAGTGATGGGTCATACTCACAGCGTGATGGGTCATACTCACAGCGTGATGGGGCACACTCACAGTGTGATGGGGCACACTCACAGCGTGATGGGGCTCACTCACAGCGTGATGGGGCACACTCACAGCGTGATGGGGCACAGTCACAGTGTGATGGGGCACACTCACAGCGTGATGGGGCACACTCACAGCGTGATGGGACACACTCACAGCGTGATGGGGCACACTCACAGCGTGATGGTGCACAGTCACAGCGTGATGGGGCAAAGTCACAGCGTGATGGGGCACACTCACAGCGTGATGGGCACACTCACAGCGTGATGAGGCACACTCACAGCGTGATGGGGCAATCTCACAGCGTTATGGGGCACACTCACAGTGTGATGGGGCACTCTCACAGCGTGATGGGGCACACTCACAGCGTGATGGGGCACAGTCACAGCGTAATTGGGCACACTCACAGCGTGATGGGACACACTCACAGCGTGATGGGGCACAGTCACAGCGTGATGGGGCACACTCACAGCGTGAAGGGGCACAGTCACAGCGTGATGGGGCACAGTCACATCGTGATGAGGCACAGTCACAGCGTGATGGGGCACTCTCACAGAGTGAAGGGGCACAGTCACAGCGTGATGGGGCACACTCACAGCGTGATGTGGCACAGTCACAGAGTGATGGGGCACAGTCACAGCGTGATGAGGCACAGTCACAGCGTGATGGGGCACACTCACAGCGTGATGGGGTACAGTCACAGCGTGATGGGGCACACTCACAGCGTGATGGGGCACACTCACAGCGTGATGGGGCACACTCACAGCGTGATGGGACACACTCACAGCGTGATGGGGCACACTCACAGCGTGATGGGTCATACTCACAGCGTGATGGGCACACTCACAGCGTGATGGGGCACAGTCACAGCGTGATGGGCACAGTCACAGCGTGATGGGACACAGTCACAGCGTGATGGGACACACTCACAGCATGATGGGGCACACTCACAGTGATGGGGCACACTCACAGAGTGATGGGGCACACTCACAGCGTGATGGGGCACACTCACAGCGTGATGGGGCACACTCACAGCGTGATGGGGCACACTCACAGCGTGATGGGGCACACTCACAGCGTGATGGGGCACACTCACAGCGTGATGGGGCACACTCACAGCGTGATGAGGCACACTCACAGCGTGATGGGGCACTCTCACAGCGTGATTGGGCACAGTCACAGCATGATGGGTCACACTAACAGCGTGATGGGGCACAGTCACAGCGTGATGGGGCACAGTCACAGCGTGATGGGGCACAGTCACAGCGTGATGGGGCACACTAACAGCGTGATGGGGAACAGTCACAGCGTGATGGGGCACAGTCACAGCGTGATGGGGCACACTCACAGGGTGATGGGGCACAGTCACAGCGTGATGGGGCACAGTCACAGCGTGATGGGGCACAGTCACAGCGTGATGGGAAACGCTAACAGCGTGATGGGGAACAGTCACAGCGTGATGGGGCACAGTCACAGCGTGTTGGGGCACACTCACAGCGTGGTGGGGCACAGTCACAGCGTGATGGGGCACAGTCACAGCGTGATGGGACACACTAACAGCGTGATGGGACACACTCACAGCGTGATGGGCACACTCACAGCGTGATGGGGCACAGTCACAGCGTGATGGGGCACAGTCACAGCGTGATGGGGCACAGTCACAGCGTGATGGGACACACTCACAGCGTGATGGAGCACAGTCACTGCGTGATGGGGCACACTCACAGCGTGATGGGGCACAGTCACAGCGTGATGGGGCACAGTCACAGCGTGATGGGGCACAGTCACAGCGTGATGGGACACACTCACAGCGTGATGGGGCACAGTCACAGCGTGATGGGACACACTCACAGCGTGATGGGGCACACTCACAGCGTGATGGGGCACACACACAGAGTGATGGGGCACACTCAGAGTGATGGGGCACACTCACAGCATGATGGGGCACTCTCACAGCGTGATTGGGCACAGTCACAGCGTGATGGGGCACACTAGCAGCGTGATGGGGCACAGTCACAGCGTGATGGGGCACAGTCACAGCGTGTTGGGGCACACTCACAGCGTGGTGGGACACACTAACAGCATGATGGGGAACAGTCACAGCGTGATGGGGCACAGTCACAGCGTGATGGGGCACACAGACAGCGTGATGGGGCACACTCACAGCGTGATGGAGCACACTCACAGCGTGATGGGGCACAGTCACAGCGTGATGGGGCACACTCACAGCGTGATGGGGCACAGTCACAGCGTGATGGGGCACACTCACAGCGTGATGGGGCACAGTCACAGCGTGATGGGGCACACTCACAGCGTGATGGGGCACACTCACAGCGTGATGGGGCACAGTCACAGCGTGATGGGGCACAGTCACAGCGTGATGGGGCACACTCTCAGCGTGATGGGGCACACTCACAGCGTGATGAGGCACACTCACAGCGTGATGGGGCACTCTCACAGCGTGATGGGGCACAGTCACACTGTGTAAGGGGCACTCTCACAGCGTGATGGGGCACACTCACAGTGTGATGGGGCACAGTCACAGCATAACTGGGCACACTCACAGCGTAATGGGACACTCTCACAGCGTGATGGGGCACACTCACACTGTGTAAGGGGCACTCTCACAGCGTGATGGGGCACACTCACAGTGTGATGGGGCACAGTCACAGCATAACTGGGCACACTCACAGCGTAATGGGACACACTCACAGCGTGATGGGGCACAGTCACAGCGTGATGGGGCACACTCACAGCGTGATGGGGCACGCTCACAGTGTGATGGGCACAGTCACAGCGTGATGGGGCACACTCACAGCGTGATGGGGCACACTCACAGCGTGATGGGACACACTCACAGCGTGATGGGGCACACTCACATCGTGATGGGGCACACTCACAGCGTGATGGGGCACACTCACAAAGTGATGGGTCATACTCACAGCGTGATGGGTCATACTCACAGCGTGATGGGGCACACTCACAGTGTGATGGGGCACACTCACAGCGTGATGGGGCTCACTCACAGCGTGATGGGGCACGCTCACAGCGTGATGGGGCACAGTCACAGTGTGATGGGGCACACTCACAGCGTGATGGGGCACACTCACAGCGTGATGGGACACACTCACAGCGTGATGGGGCACACTCACAGCGTGATGGTGCACAGTCACAGCGTGATGGGGCAAAGTCACAGCGTGATGGGGCACACTCACAGCGTGATGGGGCACACTCACAGCGTGATGAGGCACACTCACAGCGTGATGGGGCAATCTCACAGCGTTATGGGGCACACTCACAGTGTGATGGGGCACTCTCACAGCGTGATGGGGCACACTCACAGCGTGATGGGGCACAGTCACAGCGTAATTGGGCACACTCACAGCGTGATGGGACACACTCACAGCGTGATGGGGCACAGTCACAGCGTGATGGGGCACACTCACAGCGTGAAGGGGCACAGTCACAGCGTGATGGGGCACAGTCACATCGTGATGAGGCACAGTCACAGCGTGATGGGGCACTCTCACAGAGTGAAGGGGCACAGTCACAGCGTGATGGGGCACACTCACAGCGTGATGTGGCACAGTCACAGAGTGATGGGGCACAGTCACATCATGATGAGGCACAGTCACAGCGTGATGGGGCACACTCACAGCGTGATGGGGTACAGTCACAGCGTGATGGGGCACACTCACAGCGTGATGGGGCACACTCACAGCGTGATGGGGCACACTCACAGCGTGATGGGACACACTCACAGCGTGATGGGGCACACTCACAGCGTGATGGGTCATACTCACAGCGTGATGGGCACACTCACAGCGTGATGGGGCACAGTCACAGCGTGATGGGCACAGTCACAGCGTGATGGGACACAGTCACAGCGTGATGGGACACACTCACAGCATGATGGGGCACACTCACAGAGTGATGGGGCACACTCACAGAGTGATGGGGCACACTCACAGCGTGATGGGGCACACTCACAGCGTGATGGGGCACACTCACAGCGTGATGGGGCACACTCACTGCGTGATGGGGCACACTCACAGCGTGATGGGGCACACTCACAGCGTGATGGGGCACACTCACAGCGTGATGGGCCACACTCACAGCGTGATGAGGCACACTCACAGCGTGATGGGGCACTCTCACAGCGTGATTGGGCACAGTCACAGCATGATGGGTCACACTAACAGCGTGATGGGGCACAGTCACAGCGTGATGGGGCACAGTCACAGCGTGATGGGGCACAGTCACAGCGTGATGGGGCACACTAACAGCGTGATGGGGAACAGTCACAGCGTGATGGGGCACAGTCACAGCGTGATGGGGCACACTCACAGGGTGATGGGGCACAGTCACAGCGTGATGGGGCACAGTCACAGCGTGATGGGGCACAGTCACAGCGTGATGGGAAACGCTAACAGCGTGATGGGGAACAGTCACAGCGTGATGGGGCACAGTCACAGCGTGATGGGACACACTAACAGCGTGGTGGGGCACACTCACAGCGTGATGGGGCACAGTCACAGCGTGATGGGGCACACTCACAGCGTAATGGGGCACCGTCACAGCGTGATGGGGCACACTCACAGCATGATGGGGCACACTCACAGAGTGATGGGGCACTCTCACAGGGTGATGGGGCACAGTCACAGCGTGATGGGGCACAGTCACAGCGTGATGGGACACACTAACAGCGTGATGGGGAACAGTCACAGCGTGATGGGGCACAGTCACAGCGTGATGGGACACACTAACAGCGTGATGGGGCACACTCACAGCGTGATGGGGCACAGTCACAGCGTGGTGGGGCACAGTCACAGCGTGATGGGACACACTAACAGCGTGATGGGGCACAGTCACAGCGTGATGGGGCACAGTCACAGCGTGATGGGACACACTCACAGCGTGATGGGACACTCACAGCGTGATGGGGAACAGTCACAGCGTGATGGGGCACAGTCACAGCGTGATGGGACACACTAACAGCGTGATGGGGCACACTCACAGCGTGATGGGGCACAGTCACAGCGTGATGGGGCACAGTCACAGCGTGATGGGGCACAGTCACAGCGTGAAGGGGCACACTCACAGGGTGATGGGGCACAGTCACAGCGTGATGGGGCACACTCACAGGGTGATGGGGAACAGTCACAGCGTGATGGGGCACAGTCACAGCGTGATGGGACATACTAACAGCGTGATGGGTCACACTCACAGCGTGATGGGGCACAGTCACAGCGTGATGGGGCACAGTCACAGCGTGATGGGGCACAGTCACAGCGTGATGGGGCACAGTCACAGCGTGATGGGGCACAGTCACAGCGTGATGGGGCACACTCACAGCGTGATGGGGCACACTCACAGCGTGATGGGGCACAGTCACAGCGTGATGGGGCACAGTCACAGCGTGATGGGGCACAGTCACAGCGTGATGGGACACACTAACAGCGTGATGGGGAACAGTCACAGCGTGATGGGGCACACTCACAGCGTGATGGGGCACTCTCACAGCGTGATGGGGCACACTCACAGCGTGATGGGGCACACTCACAGCGTGATGGGGCACAGTCACAGCGTGATGGGGCACAGTCACAGTGTGATGGGGCACAGTCACAGCGTGATGGGACACACTAACAGCGTGATGGGGAACAGTCACAGCGTGATGGGGCACACTCACAGCGTGATGGGGCACTCTCACAGCGTGATGGGGCACAGTCACAGCGTGATGGGGCACACTCACAGCGTGATGGGGCACTCTCACAGCGTGATGGGACACACTAACAGCGTGATGGGGAACAGTCACAGCGTGATGGGGCACACTCACAGCGTGATGGGGCACTCTCACAGCGTGATGGGGCACACTCACAGCATGATGGGGCACACTCACAGCGTGATGGGGCACAGTCACAGCGTGATGGGGCACAGTCACAGCGTGATGGGACATACTAACAGCGTGATGGGGCACACTCACAGCGTGGTGGGGCACACTCACAGCGTGATGGGGCACAGTCACAGCGTGGTGGGGCACAGTCACAGCGTGGTGGGGGACAGTCACAGCGTGATGGGGCACAGTCACAGCGTGATGGGGCACTCTCACAGCATGATGGGGCACACTCACAGAGTGATGGGGCACACTCACAGCATGATGGGGCACACTCACAGCGTGATGGGGCACACTCACAGCGTGATGGGTCATACTCACAGCGTGATGGGGCACAGTCACAGCATGATGGGGCACACTCACAGCGTGTTGGGGCACAGTCACAGCATGATGGGGCACACTCACAGCGTGATGGGGCACACTCACAGCGTGATGGGGCACACTCACAGCGTGATGTGGCACTCTCACAGTGTGATGGGGCACACTCACAGCGTGATGGGGCACAGTCACAGCGTGATGGGGCACACTCACAGCGTGATGGGGCACACTCACAGCGTGATGGGGCACACTCACAGCGTGATGTGGCACTCTCACAGTGTGATGGGGCACACTCACAGCGTGATTGGGCACACTCACAGCGTGATGGGGCACACTCACAGCGTGATGGGGCACACTCACAGCGTGATGGGGCACAGTCACAGCGTGATGGGGCACAGTCACTGCGTGATGGGGCACACTCACAGCGTGATGGGGCACAGTTACAGCATGATGGGGCACACTCACAGCGTGATGGGGCACACTCACAGCGTGATGGGGCACACTCACAGCGTGTTGGGGCACAGTCACAGCATGATGGGGCACACTCACAGCGTGATGGGGCACACTCACAGCGTGATGGGGCACACTCACAGCGTGATGGGGCACACTCACAGCGTGATGGGGCACAGTCACAGCGTGATGGGTCATACTCACATCGTGATGGGGCACAGTCACAGCGTGATGGGGCACACTAACAGCGTGATGGGGCACAGTCACAGCGTGATGGGACACACTCACAACGTGATGAGGCACACTCACAGCGTGATGGGGCACAGTCACAGCGTGATGGGGCACAGTCACAGCGTGATGGGGCACAGTCACAGCATGATGGGGCACACTCACAGCGTGATGGGGCACAGTCACAGCGTGGTGGGGCACACTCACAGCGTGATGGGGCACACTCACAGCGTGATGGGGCACAGTCACAGTGTGATGGGGCACACTCACTGCGTGATGGGACACAGTCACAGCGTGATGGGGCACAGTCACAGCGTGATGGGGCACAGTCACAGCATGATGGGGCACACTCACAGCGTGATGGGGCACACTCACAGCGTGATGGGGCACACTCACAGCGTGATGGGGCACAGTCACAGCGTGATGGGGCACACTCACTGCGTGATGGGGCACACTCACAGCGTGATGGGGCACACTCACAGCGTGATGGGGCACACTCACTGCGTGATGGGGCACACTAACAGCGTGATGGGGCACACTCACAGCGTGATGGGGCACATTCACAGCGTGATGGGTCATACTCACAGCGTGATGGGGCACAGTCACAGCGTGACGGGGCACACTCACAGCATGATGGGGAACAGTCACAGCGTGACGGGGCACACTCACAGCGTGATGGGGCACACTCATAACGTGGTGGGGCACACTCACAGCATGATGGGGCACAGTCACAGCGTGATGAGGCACACTCACAGCGTGACGGGGCACACTCACAGCGTGATGGGGAACAGTCACAGCGTGACGGGGCACAGTCACAGCGTGATGGGGCACACTCACAGCGTGATGGGTCACACTCACTGTGTGATGGGTCACACTCACAGCGTGATGGTGCACACTCACAGCGTGATGGTGCACACTCACAGCGTGATGGTGCACACTCACAGCGTGATGGGGCACACTCACAGTGTGATGGGGCACAGTCACAGCGTGATGGGGCACACTCACAGCGTGATGGGGCACACTCACAGCATGATGGGGCACACTCACAGCGTGATGGGGCACACTCACAGCGTCATGGGGCACAGTCACAGCGTGAGGGGGCACAGTCACAGTGTGATGGGTGACACTCACAGCGTGATGGGGCACAGTGACAGCGTGATGGGGCACACTCACAGTGTGATGGGTCACACTCACAGCGTGATGGGACACACTGACAGCGTGATGGGGCACACTCACAGCGTGATGGGGCTCACTCACAGCGTGATGGGGCGCACTCACAGCGTGATGGGGCACACTCACAGCGTGATGGGGCGCACTCACAGCGTGATGGAGCACACTCACAGCGTGATGGGGCACACTCACAGCGTGATGGGGCGCACTCACAGAGTGATGGAGCACACTCACAGCGTGATGGGGCACACTCACAGCGTGATGGGGCACACTCACAGCGTGATGGGGCACACTCACAGCGTGATGGGGCACACTCACAGCGTGATGTGGCACTCTCACAGTGTGATGGGGCACACTCACAGCGTGATGGGGCACAGTCACAGCGTGATGGGGCACACTCACAGCGTGATGGGGCACACTCACAGCGTGATGGGGCACACTCACAGCGTGATGTGGCACTCTCACAGTGTGATGGGGCACACTCACAGCGTGATTGGGCACACTCACAGCGTGATGGGGCACACTCACAGCGTGATGGGGCACACTCACAGCGTGATGGGGCACAGTCACAGCGTGATGGGGCACAGTCACTGCGTGATGGGGCACACTCACAGCGTGATGGGGCACAGTTACAGCATGATGGGGCACACTCACAGCGTGATGGGGCACACTCACAGCGTGATGGGGCACACTCACAGCGTGTTGGGGCACAGTCACAGCATGATGGGGCACACTCACAGCGTGATGGGGCACACTCACAGCGTGATGGGGCACACTCACAGCGTGATGGGGCACACTCACAGCGTGATGGGGCACAGTCACAGCGTGATGGGGCACAGTCACAGCGTGATGGGTCATACTCACATCGTGATGGGGCACAGTCACAGCGTGATGGGGCACACTCACAGCGTGATGGGGCACACTCACAGCGTGATGGGGCACAGTCACAGCGTGATGGGGCTCACTCACAGCGTGATGGGGCACACTCTCAGCGTGATGGGGCACAGTCACAGTGTGATGGGGCACACTCACAGCGTGATGGGGCACACTCACAGCGTGATGTGGCACTCTCACAGTGTGATGGGGCACACTCACAGCGTGATGGGGCACACTCACAGCGTGATGTGGCACTCTCACAGTGTGATGGGGCACACTAACAGCGTGATGGGGCACAGTCACAGCGTGATGGGACACACTCACAACGTGATGAGGCACACTCACAGCGTGATGGGGCACAGTCACAGCGTGATGGGGCACAGTCACAGCGTGATGGGGCACAGTCACAGCATGATGGGGCACACTCACAGCGTGATGGGGCACAGTCACAGCGTGGTGGGGCACACTCACAGCGTGATGGGGCACACTCACAGCGTGATGGGGCACAGTCACAGTGTGATGGGGCACACTCACTGCGTGATGGGACACAGTCACAGCGTGATGGGGCACAGTCACAGCGTGATGGGGCACAGTCACAGCATGATGGGGCACACTCACAGCGTGATGGGGCACACTCACAGCGTGATGGGGCACACTCACAGCGTGATGGGGCACAGTCACAGCGTGATGGGGCACACTCACTGCGTGATGGGGCACACTCACAGCGTGATGGGGCACACTCACAGCGTGATGGGGCACACTCACTGCGTGATGGGGCACACTAACAGCGTGATGGGGCACACTCACAGCGTGATGGGGCACATTCACAGCGTGATGGGTCATACTCACAGCGTGATGGGGCACAGTCACAGCGTGACGGGGCACACTCACAGCATGATGGGGAACAGTCACAGCGTGACGGGGCACACTCACAGCGTGATGGGGCACACTCATAACGTGGTGGGGCACACTCACAGCATGATGGGGCACAGTCACAGCGTGATGAGGCACACTCACAGCGTGACGGGGCACACTCACAGCGTGATGGGGAACAGTCACAGCGTGACGGGGCACAGTCACAGCGTGATGGGGCACACTCACAGCGTGATGGGTCACACTCACTGTGTGATGGGTCACACTCACAGCGTGATGGTGCACACTCACAGCGTGATGGTGCACACTCACAGCGTGATGGTGCACACTCACAGCGTGATGGGGCACACTCACAGTGTGATGGGGCACAGTCACAGCGTGATGGGGCACACTCACAGCGTGATGGGGCACACTCACAGCATGATGGGGCACACTCACAGCGTGATGGGGCACACTCACAGCGTCATGGGGCACAGTCACAGCGTGAGGGGGCACAGTCACAGTGTGATGGGTGACACTCACAGCGTGATGGGGCACAGTGACAGCGTGATGGGGCACACTCACAGTGTGATGGGTCACACTCACAGCGTGATGGGACACACTGACAGCGTGATGGGGCACACTCACAGCGTGATGGGGCTCACTCACAGCGTGATGGGGCTCACTCACAGCGTGATGGGGAACAGTCACAGCGTGACGGGGCACACTCACAGCGTGACGGGGCACACTCACAGCGTGATGGGGCACAGTCACAGCGTGATGGGGCACAGTCACAGCGTGATGGGGTACACTCACAGCGTGACGGGGCACACTCACAGCGTGATGGGGCACAGTCACAGCGTGATGGGGCACACTCACAGCGTGATGGGTCATACTCACAGCGTGATGAGGCACACTCACAGCGTGACGGGGCACACTCACAGCGTGATGGGGCACAGTCACAGCGTGATGGGGCACACTCACAGCGTGATGGGTCATACTCACAGCGTGATGAGGCAGAGTCACAGCGTGACGGGGCACACTCACAGCGTGATGGGGCACAGTCACAGCGTGATGGGGTACACTCACAGCGTGACGGGGCACACTCACAGCGTGATGGGGCACAGTCACAGCGTGATAGGGCACACTCACAGCGTGATGGGTCATACTCACAGCGTGATGAGGCACACTCACAGCGTGACGGTGCACACTCACAGCGTGATGGGGCACAGTCACAGCGTGATGGGGCACACTCACAGCGTGATGGGTCATACTCACAGCGTGATGAGGCAGAGTCACAGCGTGACGGGGCACACTCACAGCGTGATGGCGCACACTCACAGCGTGATGGCGCACACTCACAGCGTGATGAGGCACACTCACAGCGTGATGGGGAACAGTCACAGTGTGACGGGGCACACTCACAGCGTGATGGGGCACAGTCACAGCGTGATGGGGCACAGTCACAGCGTGATGGGGCACAGTCACAGCGTGATTGGGCACACTCACAGCGTGATGGAGCACACTCACAGCGTGATGGGGCACAGTCACAGCGTGATGGGGCACACTCACAGTGTGATGGGTCACACTCATAGCGTGATGGGGCACAGTCACAGCGTGTTGGGGCACACTCACAGCGTGTTGGGGCACAGTCACAGCGTGATGGGGCACACTCACAGTGTGATGGGTCATACTCACAGCGTGATGGGGCACAGTCACAGCGTGATGGGGCACACACACAGCGTGAAGGGACACACTCACAGAGTGATGGGGCACAGTCACAGAGTGATGGAGCACACTCACAGCGTGATGGGGCACACTCACAGCGTGATGGGGCGCACTCACAGCGTGATGGGGCACACTCACAGCGTGATGGGGCGCACTCACAGCGTGATGGAGCACACTCACAGCGTGATGGGGCACACTCACAGCGTGATGGGGCGCACTCACAGAGTGATGGAGCACACTCACAGCGTGATGGGGCACACTCACAGCGTGATGGGGCGCACTCACAGCGTGATGGGGCACACTCACAGCGTGATGGGGCACAGTCACAGAGTGATGGGGCACAGTCACAGAGTGATGGAGCACACTCACAGCGTGATGGGTCATACTCACAGCGTGATGGGTCATACTCACAGCGTGATGGGGCACAGTCACAGCGTGACGGGGCACACTCACAGCGTGATGGGTCACAGTCACAGCGTGATGGGGCACAGTCAAAGCGTGATGGGTCACACTCACAGCGTGATGGGGCACACTCACAGTGTGATGGGGCACAGTCACAGCGTGATGGGTCACACTCACAGCGTGACGGGGCACACTCACAGCGTGATGGGGCACACTCACAACGTGATGGGGCACACTCACAGCGTGACGGGGCACACTCACAGCGTGATGGCGCACACTCACAGCGTGATGGCGCACACTCACAGCGTGATGAGGCACACTCACAGCGTGATGGGGAACAGTCACAGTGTGATGGGGCACACTCACAGCGTGATGGGGCACAGTCACAGCGTGATGGGGCACAGTCACAGCGTGATTGGGCACACTCCCAGCGTGATGGAGCACACTCACAGCGTGATGGGGCACAGTCACAGCGTGATGGGGCACACTCACAGTGTGATGGGTCACACTCACAGCGTGATGGGGCACAGTAACAGCGTGTTGGGGCACACTCACAGCGTGTTGGGGCACAGTCACAGCGTGCTGGGGCACACTCACAGTGTGATGGGTCATACTCACAGCGTGATGGGGCACAGTCACAGCGTGATGGGGCACAGTCACAGCGTGATGGGGCACACTCACAGAGTGATGGGGCACAGTCACAGAGTGATGGAGCACACTCACAGCGTGATGGGGCACACTCACAGAGTGATGGGGCACAGTCACAGAGTGATGGAGCACACACACAGCGTGAAGGGACACACTCACAGAGTGATGGGGCACAGTCACAGAGTGATGGAGCACACTCACAGCGTGATGGGGCACAGTCACAGCGTGACGGGGCACAGTCACAGCGTGACGGGGCTCACTCACAGCGTGATGGGTTATACTCACAGCGTGATGGGGCACACTCACAGCGTGATGGGTCACAGTCACAGCGTGATGGGGCACAGTCAAAGCGTGATGGGTCACACTCACAGCGTGATGGGGCACACTCACAGTGTGATGGGGCACAGTCACAGCGTGATGGGTCACACTCACAGCGTGACGGGGCACACTCACAGCGTGATGGGGCACACTCACAACGTGATGGGGCACACTCACAGCGTGATGGGGCACACTCACAGCGTGATCGGGCACACTCACAGCGTGATGGGGCACACTCACAACGTGATGGGGCACACTCACAGCATGATGGGGCACAGTCACAGCGTGATGGGGCACAGTCACAGCGTGATGGGGCACAGTCACAGAGTGATGGGGCACACTAACAGCGTGATGGGGCACAGTCACATCGTGATGGGGCACACTCACAGCGTGATGGGTCATACTCACAGCGTGATGGGGCACAGTCACAGCATGATGGGGCACACTCACAGCGTGATGGGGAACAGTCACAGCGTGATGGGGCACAGTCACAGCGTGATGGTACACACTCACAGCATGATGGGGCACACTCACAGAGTGATGGGGCACACTCACAGCGTGATGCGGCACACCTACAGCGTGATTAGACACACTCACAGCGTGATGGGGCACACTCACAGAGTGATGAGTCATACTCACAGCGTGATGGGGCACAGTCACAGCGTGATGGGGCACAGTCACAGCATGATGAGACACACTCACAGCGTGATGGGGCACACTCACAGAGTGATGAGTCATACTCACAGCGTGATGGGGCACACTCACAGCGTGATGGGGCACAGTCACAGCGTGATGGTACACACTCACAGCATGATGGGGCACACTCACAGAGTGATGGGGCACACTCACAGCGTGATGCGGCACACTCACAGCGTGATGGGGCACACTCACAGCGTGGTGGGGCACAGTCACAGCGTGATGGGGCACAGTCACAGCGTGATGGGGCACACTCAAAGCGTGATGGGGCACACTCACAGCGTGATGGGGCACACTCACAGCGTGATGGGGCACAGTCACAGCGTGATGGGGCACACTCACTGCGTGATGGGGCACAGTCACAGCGTGATGGGGCACATTCACAGCGTGATGGGTCATACACACAGCGTGATGGGGCACAGTCACAGCGTGACGGGGCACACTCACAGCATGATGGGGAACAGTCACAGCGTGACGGGGCACACTCACAGCGTGATGGGGCACACTCATAACGTGGTGGGGCACACTCACAGCATGATGGGGCACAGTCACAGCGTGATGAGGCACACTCACAGCGTGACGGGGCACACTCACAGCGTGATGGGGAACAGTCACAGCGTGACGGGGCACAGTCACAGCGTGATGGGGCACACTCACAGCGTGATGGGTCACACTCACTGTGTGATGGGTCACACTCACAGCGTGATGGTGCACACTCACAGCGTGATGGTGCACACTCACAGCGTGATGGTGCACACTCACAGCGTGATGGGGCACACTCACAGTGTGATGGGGCACAGTCACAGCGTGATGGGGCACACTCACAGCGTGATGGGGCACACTCACAGCATGATGGGGCACACTCACAGCGTGATGGGGCACACTCACAGCGTGATGGGGCACACTCACAGCGTGATGGGAGACACTCACAGCGTGATGGGGCACACTCACAGCGTAATGGGGCACAGTCACAGCGTGATGGTACACACTCACAGCATGATGGGGCACACTCACAGAGTGATGGGGCACACTCACAGCGTGATGCGGCACACTCACAGCGTGATGGGGCACACTCACAGCGTGGTGGGGCACAGTCACAGCGTGATGGGGCACAGTCACAGCGTGATGGGGCACACTCAAAGCGTGATGGGGCACACTCACAGCGTGATGGGGCACACTCACAGCGTGATGGGGCACAGTCACAGCGTGATGGGGCACACTCACTGCGTGATGGGGCACAGTCACAGCGTGATGGGGCACATTCACAGCGTGATGGGTCATACACACAGCGTGATGGGGCACAGTCACAGCGTGACGGGGCACACTCACAGCATGATGGGGAACAGTCACAGCGTGACGGGGCACACTCACAGCGTGATGGGGCACACACATAACGTGGTGGGGCACACTCACAGCATGATGGGGCACAGTCACAGCGTGATGAGGCACACTCACAGCGTGACGGGGCACACTCACAGCGTGATGGGGAACAGTCACAGCGTGACGGGGCACAGTCACAGCGTGATGGGGCACACTCACAGCGTGATGGGTCACACTCACTGTGTGATGGGTCACACTCACAGCGTGATGGTGCACACTCACAGCGTGATGGTGCACACTCACAGCGTGATGGTGCACACTCACAGCGTGATGGGGCACACTCACAGTGTGATGGGGCACAGTCACAGCGTGATGGGGCACACTCACAGCGTGATGGGGCACACTCACAGCATGATGGGGCACACTCACAGCGTGATGGGGCACACTCACAGCGTGATGGGGCACACTCACAGCGTGATGGGAGACACTCACAGCGTGATGGGGCACAGTGACAGCGTGATGGGGCACACTCACAGTGTGATGGGTCACACTCACAGCGTGATGGGACACACTGACAGCGTGATGCGGCACACTCACAGCGTGATGGGGCTCACTCACAGCGTGATGGGGCTCACTCACAGCGTGATGGGGAACAGTCACAGCGTGACGGGGCACACTCACAGCGTGACGGGGCACACTCACAGCGTGATGGGGCACAGTCACAGCGTGATGGGGCACAGTCACAGCGTGATGGGGTACACTCACAGCGTGACGGGGCACACTCACAGCGTGATGGGGCACAGTCACAGCGTGATGGGGCACACTCACAGCGTGATGTGTCATACTCACAGCGTGATGAGGCACACTCACAGCGTGACGGGGCACACTCACAGCGTGATGGGGCACAGTCACAGCGTGATGGGGCACACTCACAGCGTGATGGTTCATACTCACAGCGTGATGAGGCAGAGTCACAGCGTGACGGGGCACACTCACAGCGTGATGGGGCACAGTCACAGCGTGATGGGGTACACTCACAGCGTGACGGGGCACACTCACAGCGTGATGGGGCACAGTCACAGCGTGATAGGGCACACTCACAGCGTGATGGGTCATACTCACAGCGTGATGAGGCACACTCACAGCGTGACGGTGCACACTCACAGCGTGATGGGGCACAGTCACAGCGTGATGGGGCACACTCACAGCGTGATGGGTCATACTCACAGCGTGATGAGGCAGAGTCACAGCGTGACGGGGCACACTCACAGCGTGATGGCGCACACTCACAGCGTGATGGCGCACACTCACAGCGTGATGAGGCACACTCACAGCGTGATGGGGAACAGTCACAGTGTGACGGGGCACACTCACAGCGTGATGGGGCACAGTCAAGCGTGATGGGGCACAGTCACAGCGTGATGGGGCACAGTCACAGCGTGATTGGGCACACTCACAGCGTGATGGAGCACACTCACAGCGTGATGGGGCACAGTCACAGCGTGATGGGGCACACTCACAGTGTGATGGGTCACACTCACAGCGTGATGGGGCACAGTCACAGCGTGTTGGGGCACACTCACAGCGTGTTGGGGCACAGTCACAGCGTGATGGGGCACACTCACAGTGTGATGGGTCATACTCACAGCGTGATGGGGCACAGTCACAGCGTGATGGGGCACACACACAGCGTGAAGGGACACACTCACAGAGTGATGGGGCACAGTCACAGAGTGATGGAGCACACTCACAGCGTGATGGGGCACACTCACAGCGTGATGGGGCGCACTCACAGCGTGATGGGGCACACTCACAGCGTGATGGGTCATACTCACAGCGTGATGGGTCATACTCACAGCGTGATGGGGCACAGTCACAGCGTGATGGGGCACACACACAGCGTGAAGGGACACACTCACAGAGTGATGGGGCATAGTCACAGAGTGATGGGGCACAGTCACAGAGTGATGGAGCACACTCACAGCGTGATGGGTCATACTCACAGCGTGATGGGTCATACTCACAGCGTGATGGGGCACAGTCACAGCGTGACTGGGCACACTCACAGCGTGATGGGTCACAGTCACAGCGTGATGGGGCACAGTCAAAGCGTGATGGGTCACACTCACAGCGTGATGGGGCACACTCACAGTGTGATGGGGCACAGTCACAGCGTGATGGGTCACACTCACAGCGTGACGGGGCACACTCACAGCGTGATGGGTCACAGTCACAGCGTGATGGGGCACAGTCACAGCGTGATGGGTCACACTCACAACGTGATGGGGCACACTCACAGCATGATGGGGCACAGTCACAGCGTGATGGGGCACAGTCACAGCGTGATGGGGCACAGTCACAGCGTGATGGGGCACAGTCACAGAGTGATGGGGCACACTAACAGCGTGATGGGGCACAGTCACATCGTGATGGGGCACACTCACAGCGTGATGGGTCATACTCACAGCGTGATGGGGCACACTCACAGCGTGACGGGGCACACTCACAGCGTGATGGGGAACAGTCACAGCGTGATGGGGCACAGTCACAGCGTGATGGTACACACTCACAGCATGATGGGGCACACTCACAGAGTGATGGGGAACACTCACAGCGTGATGCGGCACACTCACAGCGTGATTAGACACACTCACAGCGTGATGGGGCACACTCACAGAGTGATGAGTCATACTCACAGCGTGATGGGGCACAGTCACAGCGTGATGGGGCACAGTCACAGCATGATGAGACACACTCACAGCGTGATGGCGCACACTCACAGAGTGATGAGTCATACTCACAGCGTGATGGGGCACACTCACAGCGTGATGGGGCACACTCACAGAGTGATGGGGCACACTCACAGCGTGATGCGGCACACTCACAGCGTGATGGGGCACACTCACAGCGTGGTGGGGCACAGTCACAGCGTGATGGGGCACAGTCACAGCGTGATGGGGCACACTCAAAGCGTGATGGGGCACACTCACAGCGTGATGGGGCACACTCACAGCGTGATGGGGCACACTCACAGCGTGGTGGGGCACAGTCACAGCGTGATGGGGCACAGTCACAGCGTGATGGGGCACACTCAAAGCGTGATGGGGCACACTCACAGCGTGATGGGACACAGTCACAGCCTGATGTGGCACAGTCACAGCGTGATGGGGCACACTCACAGCGTGATGGGGCACAGTCACAGCGTGGTGGGGGACAGTCACAGCGTGATGGGGCACAGTCACAGCGTGATGGGGCACACTCACAGCGTGATGGGGCACAGTCACAGCGTGATGGGGCACAGTCACAGCGTGATGGGGCACACTCACAGCGTGATGGGGCACAGTCACAGCGTGATGGGGGACAGTCACAGCGTGATGGGGCACACTCACAGCGTGATGGGGCACAGTCACAGCGTGGTGGTGCACAGTCACAGCGTGATGGGGCACAGTCACAGCGTGATGGGGCACAGTCACAGCGTGAAGGGGCAAACTCACAGCGTGGTGGGGCACAGTCACAGCGTGGTGGGGGACAGTCACAGCGTGATGGGGCACAGTCACAGCGTGATGGGGCACACTCACAGCGTGATGGGGCACAGTCACAGCGTGATGGGGCACAGTCACAGCGTGATGGGGCACACTCACAGCGTGATGGGACACACTCACAGCGTGTTGGGGCACACTCACAGCGTGATGGGGCACAGTCACAGCGTGATGGGGGACAGTCACAGCGTGATGGGGCACACTCACAGCGTGATGGGGCACAGTCACAGCGTGATGGGGCACACTCACAGCGTGATGGGGCACAGTCACAGCGTGATGGGGCACAGTCACAGCGTGATGGGGCACAGTCACAGCGTGATGGGGCACACTCACAGCATGATGGGGCACACTCACAGAGTGATGGGTCATACTCACAGCATGATGGGCCACACTCACAGCGTGACGGGGCACACTCACAGCGTGATGGGGCACAGTCACAGCGTGATGGGGCACACTCACAGCGTGATGGGTCATACTCACAGCGTGATGGGGCACACTCACAGCGTGACGGGGCACACTCACAGCGTGATGGGGCACAGTCACAGCGTGATGGTACACACTCACAGCATGATGGGGCACACTCACAGAGTGATGGGGCACACTCACAGCGTGATGCGGCACACTCACAGCGTGATGGGGCACACTCACAGCGTGGTGGGGCACAGTCACAGCGTGATGGGGCACAGTCACAGCGTGATGGGGCACACTCAAAGCGTGATGGGGCACACTCACAGCGTGATGGGACACAGTCACAGCCTGATGTGGCACAGTCACAGCGTGATGGGGCACACTCACAGCGTGATGGGGCACAGTCACAGCGTGGTGGGGGACAGTCACAGCGTGATGGGGCACAGTCACAGCGTGATGGGGCACACTCACAGCGTGATGGGGCACAGTCACAGCGTGATGGGGCACAGTCACAGCGTGATGGGGCACACTCACAGCGTGATGGGGCACAGTCACAGCGTGATGGGCGACAGTCACAGCGTGATGGGGCACACTCACAGCGTGATGGGGCACAGTCACAGCGTGGTGGTGCACAGTCACAGCGTGATGGGGCACAGTCACAGCGTGATGGGGCACAGTCACAGCGTGAAGGGGCAAACTCACAGCGTGGTGGGGCACAGTCACAGCGTGGTGGGGGACAGTCACAGCGTGATGGGGCACAGTCACAGCGTGATGGGGCACACTCACAGCGTGATGGGGCACAGTCACAGCGTGATGGGGCACAGTCACAGCGTGATGGGGCACACTCACAGCGTGACGGGACACACTCACAGCGTGTTGGGGCACACTCACAGCGTGATGGGGCACACTCACAGCGTGATGGGTCATACTCACAGCGTGATGAGGCAGAGTCACAGCGTGACGGGGCACACTCACAGCGTGATGGTGCACAGTCACAGCGTGATGGGGTACACTCACAGCGTGACGGGCACACTCACAGCGTGACGGGGCACAGTCACAGCGTGATGGGGCACACTCACAGCGTGATGGGTCATACTCACAGCGTGATGAGGCACACTCACAGCGTGACGGTGCACACTCACAGCGTGATGGGGCACAGTCACAGCGTGATGGGGCACACTCACAGCGTGATGGGTCATACTCACAGCGTGATGAGGCAGAGTCACAGCGTGACGGGGCACACTCACAGCGTGATGGCGCACACTCACAGCGTGATGGCGCACACTCACAGCGTGATGAGGCACACTCACAGCGTGATGGGGAACAGTCACAGTGTGACGGGGCACACTCACAGCGTGATGGGGCACAGTCACAGCGTGATGGGGCACAGTCACAGCGTGATGGGGCACAGTCACAGCGTGATTGGGCACACTCACAGCGTGATGGAGCACACTCACAGCGTGATGGGGCACAGTCACAGCGTGATGGGGCACACTCACAGTGTGATGGGTCACACTCTCAGCGTGATGGGGCACAGACACAGCGTGTTGGGGCACACTCACAGCGTGTTGGGGCACAGTCACAGCGTGATGGGTCATACTCACAGCGTGATGGGGCGCACTCACAGCGTGATGGGGCACACTCACAGCGTGATGGGTCATACTCACAGCATGATGGGGCACACTCACAGTGTGATGGGGCACACTCACAGCGTGATGGGGCACAGTCACAGAGTGATGGGGCACAGTCACAGAGTGATGGGGCACACTCACAGCGTTAAGGGGCACAGTCACAGAGTGATGGGGCACAGTCACAGAGTGATGGAGCACACTCACAGCGTGATGGGTCATACTCACAGCGTGATGGGTCATACTCACAGCGTGATGGGGCACAGTCACAGCGTGACGGGGCACACTCACAGCGTGATGGGTCACAGTCACAGCGTGATGGGTCACACTCACAGCGTGATGGGGCACAGTCAAAGCGTGATGGGTCACACTCACAGCGTGATGGGGCACACTCACAGTGTGATGGGGCACAGTCACAGCGTGATGGGTCACACTCACAGCGTGACGGGGCACACTCACAGCGTGACGGGTCACAGTCACAGCGTGATGGGGCACAGTCACAGCGTGATGGGTCACAGTCACAGCGTGATGGGGCACACTCACAGCGTGATGGGTCATACTCACAGCGTGATGAGGCAGAGTCACAGCGTGACGGGGCACACTCACAGCGTGATGGGGCACAGTCACAGCGTGATGGGGTACACTCACAGCGTGACGGGGCACACTCACAGCGTGACGGGGCACAGTCACAGCGTGATGGGGCACACTCACAGCGTGATGGGTCATACTCACAGCGTGATGAGGCACACTCACAGCGTGACGGTGCACACTCACAGCGTGATGGGGCACAGTCACAGCGTGATGGGGCACACTCACAGCGTGATGGGTCATACTCACAGCGTGATGAGGCAGAGTCACAGCGTGACGGGGCACACTCACAAGTGATGGCGCACACTCACAGCGTGATGGCGCACACTCACAGCGTGATGAGGCACACTCACAGCGTGATGGGGAACAGTCACAGTGTGACGGGGCACACTCACAGCGTGATGGGGCACAGTCACAGCGTGATGGGGCACAGTCACAGCGTGATGGGGCACAGTCACAGCGTGATTGGGCACACTCACAGCGTGATGGAGCACACTCACAGCGTGATGGGGCACAGTCACAGTGTGATGGGTCACACTCACAGTGTGATGGGTCACACTCACAGCGTGATGGGGCACAGTCACAGCGTGATGGGGCACACACACAGCGTGAAGGGACACACTCACAGCGTGATGGGGCACACTCACAGCGTGATGGGGCGCACTCACAGCGTGATGGGGCACACTCACAGCGTGATGGGTCATACTCACAGCATGATGGGGCACACTGACAGAGTGATGGGGCACAGTCACAGAGTGATGGGGCACACTCACAGCGTGATGGGGCACACTCACAGCGTGATGGGGCACAGTCACAGAGTGATGGGGCACAGTCACAGAGTGATGGAGCACACTCACAGCGTGATGGGTCATACTCACAGCGTGATGGGGCACGCTCACAGCGTGATGGGGCACAGTCATAGCGTGATGGGGCACAGTCACAGCGTGATGGGGCACACTCACAGCGTGATGGGGCACACTCACAGCGTGATGGGGCACACTCACAGCGTGATGGGGCACAGTCACAGCGTGACGGGGCACAGTCACAGCGTGATGGGTCACAGTCACAGCGTGATGGGGCACAGTCAAAGCGTGATGGGTCACACTCTCAGCGTGATGGGGCACACTCACAGTGTGATGGGGCACAGTCACAGCGTGATGGGTCACACTCACAGCGTGACGGGGCACACTCACAGCGTGACGGGTCACAGTCACAGCGTGATGGGGCACAGTCACAGCGTGATGGGTCACACTCACAACGTGATGGGGCACACTCACAGCATGATGGGGCACAGTCACAGCGTGATGGGGCACAGTCACAGCGTGATGGGGCACAGTCACAGCGTGATGGGGCACAGTCACAGAGTGATGGGGCACACTAACAGCGTGATGGGGCACAGTCACATCGTGATGGGGCACACTCACAGCGTGATGGGTCATACTCACAGCGTGATGGGGCACAGTCACAGCGTGACGGGGCACACTCACAGCGTGATGGGGAACAGTCACAGCGTGATGGGGCACAGTCACAGCGTGATGGGGCACACTCACAGCGTGATGGGTCACACTCACAGCATGATGGGGCACACTCACAGAGTGATGGGGCACACTCACAGCGTGATGCGGCACACTCACAGCGTGATGAGACACACTCACAGCGTGATGGGGCACACTCACAGAGTGATGAGTCATACTCACAGCGTGATGGGGCACAGTCACAGCGTGATGGGGCACAGTCACAGCGTGATGAGACACACTCACAGCGTGATGGGGCACACTCACAGAGTGATGAGTCATACTCACAGCGTGATGGGGCACAGTCACAGCGTGATGGGGCACAGTCACAGCGTGATGGGGCACACTCACAGCGTGATGGGGCACACTCACAGCGTGATGGGGCACAGTCACAGCGTGATGGTACACACTCACAGCATGATGGGGCACACTCACAGAGTGATGGGGCACACTCACAGCGTGATGGGTCACACTCACAGCGTGATGGGGCACAGTCACAGCGTGATGGTACACACTCACAGCATGATGGGGCACACTCACAGCGTGATGGGTCACACTCACAGCATGATGGGGCACAGTCACAGCGTGATGGTACACACTCACAGCATGATACGGCACACTCACAGCGTGATGGGGCACACTCACAGCGTGGTGGGGCACAGTCACAGCGTGATGGGGCACAGTCACAGCGTGATGGGGCACACTCACAGCATGATGCGGCACACTCACAGCGTGATGGGACACAGTCACAGCCTGATGGGGCACAGTCACAGCGTGATGGGGCACAGTCACAGCGTGGTGGTGCACAGTCACAGCGTGATGGGGCACAGTCACAGCGTGATGTGGCACAGTCACAGCGTGATGGGGCACACTCACAACGTGATGGGGCACAGTCACAGCGTGGTGGGGGACAGTCACAGCGTGATGGGGCACAGTCACAGCGTGATGGGGCACACTCACAGCGTGATGGGGCACAGTCACAGCGTGATGGGGCACAGTCACAGCGTGATGGGGCACACTCACAGCGTGATGGGGCACAGTCACAGTGTGATGGGGGACAGTCACAGCGTGATGGGGCACACTCACAGCGTGATGGGGCACAGTCACAGCGTGGTGGTGCACAGTCACAGCGTGATGGGGCACAGTCACAGCGTGATGGGGCACAGTCACAGCGTGAAGGGGCAAACTCACAGCGTGGTGGGGCACAGTCACAGCGTGGTGGGGGACAGTCACAGCGTGATGGGGCACAGTCACAGCGTGATGGGGCACACTCACAGCGTGATGGGGCACAGTCACAGCGTGATGGGGCACAGTCACAGCGTGATGGGGCACACTCACAGCGTGATGGGGCACAGTCACAGCGTGATGGGGGACAGTCACAGCGTGATGGGGCACACTCACAGCGTGATGGGGCACAGTCACAGCGTGATGGGGCACACTCACAGCGTGATGGGGCACACTCACAGCGTGATGGGGCACACTCACAGCGTGATGGGGCACACTCACAGCATGATGGGGCACACTCACAGAGTGATGGGTCATACTCACAGCATGATGGGGCACACTCACAGAGTGATGGGTCATACTCACAGCGTGATGGGGCAGAGTCACAGCGTGATGGGGCACACTCACAGCGTGTTGGGGCACAGTCACAGCGTGATGGGTCACACTCACAGCGTGATGGGGCACACTCACAGCGTGATGGGGACACTCACAGCGTGATGGGGCACACTCACAGCGTGATGGGGCACACTCACAGCGTGATGGGGCACACTCACAGTGTGATGGGGCACAGTCACAGCGTGATGAGGCACACTCACAGCGTGACGGGGCACACTCACAGCGTGATGGGGAACAGTCACAGCATGACGGGGCACACTCACAGCGTGATGGGGCACAGTCACGGCGTGATGGTACACACTCACAGCATGATGGCGCACACTCACAGCGTGATGGGGCACAGTCACGGCGTGATGGTACACACTCACAGCATGATGGCGCACACTCACAGAGTGATGGGGCACACTCACAGCGTGATGCGGCACACTCACAGCGTGATGAGGCACACTCACAGCGTGATGGGGCACACTCACAGAGTGATGGGGCACACTCACAGCGTGATGCGGCACACTCACAGCGTGATGGGGCACAGTCACAGCGTGATGGGGCACACTCACAGCGTGATGGGGCACAGTCACAGCATGATGGGGCACACTCACAGCGTGATGGGGCACACTCAAAGCGTGATGGGGCACACTCACAGCGTGATGGGACACAGTCACAGCCTGATGGGGCACAGTCACAGCGTGATGGGGCACAGTCACAGCGTGATGGGGCACAGTCACAGCGTGATGGGGCACACTCACAGCGTGATGGGGCACACTCACAGCGTGATGGGGCACAGTCACAGCGTGATGGGGCACACTCACAGCGTGACGGGGCACAGTCACAGCGTGATGGGGAACACTCACAGCGTGGTGGGGCACAGTCACAGCGTGATGGGGCACAGTCACAGCGTGGTGGGGCACAGTCACAGCGTGATGGGGCACACTCACAGCGTGATGGGGCACACTCACAGCGTGATGGGGCACAGTCACAGCGTGATGGGGCACACTCACAGCGTGACGGGGCACAGTCACAGCGTGATGGGGAACACTCACAGCGTGGTGGGGCACAGTCACAGCGTGATGGGGCACAGTCACAGCGTGGTGGGGCACAGTCACAGCGTGATGGGGCACAGTCACAGCGTGATGGGGCACACTCACAGCGTGATGGGGCACACTCACAGCGTGATGGGGCACTCTCACAGTGTGATGGGGCACACTCACAGCGTGATGGGGCACACTCACAGCGTGATGGGGCACAGTCACAGCATGATGGGGCACACTCACAGCGTGATGGGGCACACTCACAGCGTGATGGGGCACAGTCACAGCGTGATGGGGGACACTCACAGCATGATGGGGCACACACACAGCGTGATGGGGAACAGTCACAGCGTGACGGGGCACACTCACAGCGTGATGAGGCACAGTCACAGCGTGATGGGGCACACTCACAGCGTGATGGGGCACACTCACAGCGTGATGGGGCACACTCACAGCGTGATGGGGCACACTCACAGCGTGATGGACACACTCACAGCGTGATGGGGCACAGTCACAGCGTGACGGGGCACACTCACAGCGTGATGGGGAACAGTCACAGCGTGACGGGGCACACTCACAGCATGATGGGGCACACTCACAGCGTGGTGGGGCACACTCACAGCGTGATGGGTCACAGTCACAGCGTGATGAGGCACACTCACAGAGTGACGGGGCACACTCACAGCGTGATGGGGAACAGTCACAGCGTGATGGGGCACACTCACAGCGTGATGGGGCACAGTCACAGCGTGATGGGGCACACTCACAGAGTGATGGGTCATACTCACAGCGTGATGGGGCACAGTCACAGCGTGATGGGGCACACTCACAGCGTGGTGGGGCACAGTCACAGCGTGATGGGGCACAGTCACAGCGTGATGGGTCATACTCACAGCGTGAAGGGGCACAGTCACAGCGTGATGGGCACACTCACAGCGTGATGGGGCACACTCACAGTGTGATGGGCACACTCACAGCGTGATGTGCGCACAGTCACAGCGTGATGGGGCACAGTCACAGCGTGATGGGGCACAGTCACAGCGTGGTGGGGCACAGTCACAGCGTGATGGGGCACACTCACAGCGTGATGGGACACAGTCACAGCGTGGTGGTGGACAGTCACAGCGTGATGGGGCACAGTCACAGCGTGATGGGGCACACTCACATCGTGATGGGGCACAGTCACAGCGTGATGGGGCACAGTCACAGCGTGATGGGGCACACTCACAGCTTGATGGGGCACAGTCACAGCGTGATGGGGCACAGTCACAGCGTGATGGGGCACACTCACAGCGTGATGGGGCACACTCATGCGTGATGGGGCACACTCACAGCGTGATGGGGCACACTCACAGCGTGATGGGGCACTCTCACAGTGTGATGGGGCACACTCACAGCGTAATGGGGCACAGTCACAGCGTGATGGGGCACAGTCACAGCGTGGTGGGGGACAGTCACAGCGTGATGGGGCACAGTCACAGCGTGATGGGGCACACTCACAGCGTGATGGGGCACAGTCACAGCGTGATGGGGCACAGTCACAGCGTGATGGGGCACACTCACAGCGTGATGGGGCACAGTCACAGCGTGGTTGGGGACAGTCACAGCGTGATGGGGCTCACTCACAGCGTGATGGGGCACAGTCACAGCGTGGTGGTGCACAGTCACAGCGTGATGGGGCACAGTCACAGCGTGAAGGGGCAAACTCACAGCGTGGTGGGGCACAGTCACAGCGTGATGGGGCACACTCACAGCGTGATGGGGCACACTCACAGCGTGATGGGGCACAGTCACAGCGTGATGGGGCACAGTCACAGCGTGATGGGGCACACTCACAGCGTGATGGGGCACAGTCACAGCGTGATGGGGACAGTCACAGCGTGATGGGGCTCACTCACAGCGTGATGGGGCACAGTCACAGCGTGATGGGGCACACTCACAGCATGATGGTGCAAAGTCACAGCGTGATGGGGCACAGTCACAGCGTGAAGGGGCAAACTCACAGCGTGGTGGGGCACAGTCACAGCGTGGTGGGGGACAGTCACAGCGTGATGGGGCACAGTCACAGCGTGATGGGGCACACTCACAGCGTGATGGGGCACAGTCACAGCATGATGGGGCACAGTCACAGCGTGATGGGGCACACTCACAGCGTGATGGGGCACAGTCACAGCGTGATGGGGGACAGTCACAGCGTGATGGGGCACACTCACAGCGTGATGGGGCACAGTCACAGCGTGATGGGGCACACTCACAGCGTGATGGGGCACAGTCACAGCGTGATGGGGCACAGTCACAGCGTGATGGGGCACACTCACAGCGTGATGGGACACACTCACAGCGTGATGGGGCACACTCACAGAGTGATGGGTCATACTCACAGCATGATGGGCCACACTCACAGCGTGATGGGACACACTCACAGCGTGATGGGACACACTCAAAGCGTGATGGGGCACACTCACAGCGTGATGGGGCACACTCACAGCATGATGGGGCACACTCACAGAGTGATGGGTCATACTCACAGCATGATGGGCCACACTCACAGCGTGATGGGGCACACTCACAGCGTGATGGGGCACAGTCACAGCCTGATGGGGCACAGTAACAGCGTGATGGGGCACACTCAAAGCGTGATGGGGCACACTCACAGCGTGATGGGACACAGTCACAGCCTGATGGGGCACAGTCACAGCGTGATGGGGCACAGTCACAGCGTGGTGGTGCACAGTCACAGCGTGATGGGGCACAGTCACAGCGTGATGGGGCACACTCACAGCGTGATGGGGCACAGTCACAGCGTGATGGGGCACAGTCACAGCGTGGTGGGGGACAGTCACAGCGTGATGGGGCACAGTCACAGCGTGATGGGGCACACTCACAGCGTGATGGGGCACAGTCACAGCGTGATGGGGCACACTCACAGCGTGATGGGGCACAGTCACAGCGTGATGGGGGACAGTCACAGCGTGATGGGGCACACTCACAGCGTGATGGGGCACAGTCACAGCGTGGTGGTGCACAGTCACAGCGTGATGGGGCACAGTCACAGCGTGAAGGGGCACAGTCACAGCGTGAAGGGGCACAGTCACAGCGTGGTGGGGGACAGTCACAGCGTGGTGGGGGACAGTCACAGCGTGATGGGGCACAGTCACAGCGTGATGGGGCACACTCACAGCGTGATGGGGCACAGTCACAGCGTGATGGGGCACAGTCACAGCGTGATGGGGCACACTCACAGCGTGATGGGGCACACTCACAGCGTGATGGGGCACAGTCACAGCGTGATGGGGGACAGTCACAGCGTGATGGGGCACACTCACAGCGTGATGGGGCACAGTCACAGCGTGATGGGGCACACTCACAGCGTGATGGGGCACAGTCACAGCGTGATGGGGCACAGTCACAGCGTGATGGGGCACACTCACAGCATGATGGGGCACACTCACAGAGTGATGGGTCATACTCACAGCATGATGGGCCACACTCACAGCGTGATGGGGCAGAGTCACAGCGTGATGGGGCACACTCACAGCGTGTTGGGGCACAGTCACAGCGTGATGGGGCACACTCACAGCGTGATGGGTCACAGTCACAGCGTGATGGGGCACACTCACAGCGTGATGGGGTACACTCACAGCGTGATGGGGCACACTCACAGCGTGATGGGGCACACTCACAGCGTGATGGGGCACAGTCACAGCGTGATGGGGCACAGTCACAGCGTGATGGGTCACAGTCACAGCGTGATGGGGCACACTCACAGCGTGATGGGGCACACTCACAGCGTGATGGGGTACACTCACAGCGTGATGGGGCACACTCACAGCGTGATGGGGCACACTCACAGCGTGATGGGGCACACTCACAGCGTGATGGGGCACACTCACAGCGTGATGGGGCACAGTCACAGCGTGATGGGGCACACTCACAGCGTGATGGGGCACACTCACAGCGTGATGGGGCACAATCACAGCGTGATGGGGCACACTCACAGCGTGATGGGGCACTCTCACAGTGTGATGGGGCACACTCACAGCGTGATGGGGCACAGTCACAGCGTGATGGGGCACACTCACAGCGTGATGGGGCACAGTCACAGCGTGATGGGGCACACTCACAGCGTGATGGGGCACTCTCACAGTGTGATGGGGCACACTCACAGTGTGATGGGGCACAGTCACAGCGTGATGGGGCACACTCACAGCGTGATGGGGCACAGTCACAGCGTGATGGGGCACACTCACAGCATGATGGGGCACACTCACAGAGTGATGGGTCATACTCACAGCATGATGGGCCACACTCACAGCGTGATGGGGCAGAGTCACAGCGTGATGGGGCACACTCACAGCGTGTTGGGGCACAGTCACAGCGTGATGGGGCACACTCACAGCGTGATGGGGCACACTCACAGCGTGATGGGGCACAGTCACAGCATGATGGGGCACACTCACAGCGTGATGGGGTACACTCACAGCGTGATGGGGCACACTCACAGCGTGATGGGCCACACTCACAGCGTGATGGGGCAGAGTCACAGCGTGATGGGGCACACTCACAGCGTGTTGGGGCACAGTCACAGCGTGATGGGGCACACTCACAGCGTGATGGGGCACACTCACAGCGTGATGGGGCACAGTCACAGCGTGATGGGGCACACTCACAGCGTGATGGGGTACACTCACAGCGTGATGGGGCACACTCACAGCGTGATGGGGCACACTCACAGCGTGATGGGGCACAGTCACAGCGTGATGAGGCACACTCACAGCGTGATGGGGCACACTCACAGCGTGATGGTGAACAGTCACAGCATGACGGGGCACAGTCACAGCGTGATGGGGCACACTCACAGCGTGATGGGGTACAGTCACAGCGTGATGGGTCATACTCACAGCGTGATGGGGCACAGTCACAGCGTGATGGGGCACACTCACAGCGTGGTGGGGCACAGTCACAGCGTGATGGGTCACAGTAACAGCGTGATGGGGCACACTCAAAGCGTGATGGGGCACACTCACAGCGTGATGGGGCACAGTCACAGCGTGATGGGGCACAGTCACAGCGTGGTGGGGACAGTCACAGCGTGATGGGGCACAGTCACAGCGTGATGGGGCACACTCACAGCGTGATGGGGCACAGTCACAGCGTGATGGGGCACAGTCACAGCGTGATGGGGCACACTCACAGCCTGATGGGGCACAGTCACAGCGTGATGGGGGACAGTCACAGCGTGATGGGGCACACTCACAGCGTGATGGGGCACAGTCACAGCGTGGTGGTGCACAGTCACAGCGTGATGGGGCACAGTCACAGCGTGAAGGGGCACAGTCACAGCGTGAAGGGGCACAGTCACAGCGTGGTGGGGGACAGTCACAGCGTGGTGGGGGACAGTCACAGCGTGATGGGGCACAGTCACAGCGTGATGGGGCACAGTCACAGCGTGATGGGGCACAGTCACAGCGTGATGGGGCACACTCACAGCGTGATGGGGCACACTCACAGCGTGATGGGGGACAGTCACAGCGTGATGGGGCACACTCACAGCGTGATGGGGCACAGTCACAGCGTGATGGGGCACAGTCACAGCGTGATGGGGCACACTCACAGCGTGATGGGGCACACTCACAGTGTGATGGGGCACACTCACAGCGTGATGGGGCACACTCACAGCATGATGGGGCACACTCACAGCATGATGGGGCACACTCACAGAGTGATGGGTCATACTCACAGCATGATGGGCCACACTCACAGCGTGTTGGGGCACAGTCACAGCGTGATGGGGCACACTCACAGCGTGATGGGTCACAGTCACAGCGTGATGGGGCACACTCACAGCGTGATGGGTCACAGTCACAGCGTGATGGGGCACAGTCACAGCGTGATGGGGCACACTCACAGCATGATGGGGCACACTCACAGAGTGATGGGTCATACTCACAGCATGATGGGCCACACTCACAGCGTGATGGGGCAGAGTCACAGCGTGATGGGGCACACTCACAGCGTGTTGGGGCACAGTCACAGCGTGATGGGGCACACTCACAGCGTGATGGGTCACAGTCACAGCGTGATGGGGCACACTCACAGCGTGATGGGGTACACTCACAGCGTGATGGGGCACACTCACAGCGTGATGGGGCACACTCACAGCGTGATGGGGCACAGTCACAGCGTGATGGGTCACAGTCACAGCGTGATGGGGCACACTCACAGCGTGATGGGGCACACTCACAGCGTGATGGGGTACACTCACAGCGTGATGGGGCACACTCACAGCGTGATGGGGCACACTCACAGCGTGATGGGGCACACTCACAGCGTGATGGGGCACACTCACAGCGTGATGGGGCACACTCACAGCGTGATGGGGCACAGTCACAGCATGATGGGGCACACTCACAGCGTGATGGGGCACACTCACAGCGTGATGGGGCACAATCACAGCGTGATGGGGCACACTCACAGCGTGATGGGGCACTCTCACAGTGTGATGGGGCACACTCACAGCGTGATGGGGCACAGTCACAGCGTGATGGGGCACACTCACAGCGTGATGGGGCACAGTCACAGCGTGATGGGGCACACTCACAGCGTGATGGGGCACTCTCACAGTGTGATGGGGCACACTCACAGTGTGATGGGGCACAGTCACAGCGTGATGGGGCACACTCACAGCGTGATGGGGCACAGTCACAGCGTGATGGGGCACACTCACAGCATGATGGGGCACACTCACAGAGTGATGGGTCATACTCACAGCATGATGGGCCACACTCACAGCGTGATGGGGCAGAGTCACAGCGTGATGGGGCACACTCACAGCGTGTTGGGGCACAGTCACAGCGTGATGGGGCACACTCACAGCGTGATGGGGCACACTCACAGCGTGATGGGGCACAGTCACAGCGTGATGGGGCACACTCACAGCGTGATGGGGTACACTCACAGCGTGATGGGGCACACTCACAGCGTGATGGGGCACATTCACAGCGTGATGGGGCACAGTCACAGCGTGATGAGGCACACTCACAGCGTGATGGGGCACACTCACAGCGTGATGGTGAACAGTCACAGCATGACGGGGCACAGTCACAGCGTGATGGGGCACACTCACAGCGTGATGGGGTACAGTCACAGCGTGATGGGTCATACTCACAGCGTGATGGGGCACAGTCACAGCGTGATGGGGCACACTCACAGCGTGGTGGGGCACAGTCACAGCGTGATGGGTCACAGTAACAGCGTGATGGGGCACACTCAAAGCGTGATGGGGCACACTCACAGCGTGATGGGACACAGTCACAGCCTGATGGGGCACAGTCACAGCGTGATGGGGCACAGTCACAGCGTGGTGGTGCACAGTCACAGCGTGATGGGGCACAGTCACAGCGTGATGGGGCACACTCACAGCGTGATGGGGCACAGTCACAGCGTGATGGGGCACAGTCACAGCGTGGTGGGGGACAGTCACAGCGTGATGGGGCACAGTCACAGCGTGATGGGGCACACTCACAGCGTGATGGGGCACAGTCACAGCGTGATGGGGCACAGTCACAGCGTGATGGGGCACACTCACAGCGTGATGGGGCACAGTCACAGCGTGATGGGGGACAGTCACAGCGTGATGGGGCACACTCACAGCGTGATGGGGCACAGTCACAGCGTGGTGGTGCACAGTCACAGCGTGATGGGGCACAGTCACAGCGTGAAGGGGCACAGTCACAGCGTGAAGGGGCACAGTCACAGCGTGGTGGGGGACAGTCACAGCGTGGTGGGGGACAGTCACAGCGTGATGGGGCACAGTCACAGCGTGATGGGGCACAGTCACAGCGTGATGGGGCACAGTCACAGCGTGATGGGGCACACTCACAGCGTGATGGGGCACACTCACAGCGTGATGGGGCACAGTCACAGCGTGATGGGGGACAGTCACAGCGTGATGGGGCACACTCACAGCGTGATGGGGCACAGTCACAGCGTGATGGGGCACAGTCACAGCGTGATGGGGCACACTCACAGCGTGATGGGGCACACTCACAGTGTGATGGGGCACACTCACAGCGTGATGGGGCACACTCACAGCATGATGGGGCACAGTCACAGCATGATGGGGCACACTCACAGAGTGATGGGTCATACTCACAGCATGATGGGCCACACTCACAGCGTGTTGGGGCACAGTCACAGCGTGATGGGGCACACTCACAGCGTGATGGGTCACAGTCACAGCGTGATGGGGCACACTCACAGCGTGATGGGGTACACTCACAGCGTGATGGGGTACACTCACAGCGTGATGGGGCACACTCACAGCGTGATGGGGCACACTCACAGCGTGATGGGGCACTCTCACAGTGTGATGGGGCACACTCACAGCGTGATGGGGCACACTCACAGCGTGATGGGGCACACTCACAGCATGATGGGGCACACTCACTGCGTGATGGGGCACACTCACAGCGTGATGGGGCACACTCACAGCGTGATGGGGCACAGTCACAGCGTGATGGGGCACACTCACAACGTGATGAGGCACACTCACAGCGTGATGGGGCACACTCGCAGCGTGATGGGGCACAGTCACAGCGTGATGCGACACACTCACAGCGTGATGGGGCACACTCATAGCGTGATGGGGCACAGTCACAGCGTGATGGGGCACACTCACAGCGTGATGGGGCACACTCACAGTGTGATGGGGCACAGTCACAGCGTGATGGGGCTCACTCACAGCGTGATGGGACACAGTCACAGCGTGATGGGGCACACTCACAGTGTGATGGGGCACAATCACAGCGTGATGGGGCACACTCACAGCGTGATGGGGCACAGTCACAGCATGATGGGGCACACTCACAGCGTGATGAGGTACACTCACAGCGTGATGGGGCACAGTCACAGCGTGATGGGACACAGTCACAGCGTGATGGGGCACACTCACAGTGTGATGGGGCACAATCACAGCGTGATGGGGCACACTCACAGCGTGATGGGGCTCACTCACAGCGTGATGGGGCTCACTCACAGCGTGATGGGGCACAGTCACAGCGTGATGGGGCACACTCACAGCGTGATGGGTCACACTCACAGCGTGATGGGGCACACTCACAGCGTGATGGGTCACACTCACAGCATGATGGGGCACACTCACAGCGTGATGGGGCACAGTCACAGCATGATGGGGCACACTCACAGTGTGATGGGGCACACTCACAGCGTGATGGGACACACTCACAGTGTGATGGGGCACAGTCACAGCGTGATGGGGCACACTCACAGCGTGATGGGGCACAGTCATCGCGTGATGGGGCACAGTCACAGCGTGATGGGGCACAGTCACAGCGTGATGGGGCACACTCACAGCATGATGGGGAACAGTCACAGCGTGATGGGGAACAGTCACAGCATGATGGGGCACAGTCACAGCGTGATGGGGCACAGTCACAGCGTGACGGGGCACACTCACCGCGTGATGGGGCACACTCACAGCGTGATGGGGCACACTCACAGCGTGATGGGGCACAGTCACAGCGTGATGGTGGACACTCACAGCATGATGGGGCACACACACAGCGTGATGGGGAACAGTCACAGCGTGACGGGGCACACTCACAGCGTGATGAGGCACAGTCACAGCGTGATGGGGCACACTCACAGCGTGATGGGGCACACTCACAGCGTGATGGGCACACTCACAGCGTGATGGGGCACACACACTGCGTGACGGGGCACACTCACAGCGTGATGGGGAACAATCACAGCGTGACGGGGCACACTCACAGCGTGACGGGGCACACTCACAGCGTGACGGGGCACACTCACAGCGTGATGGGGAACAGTCACAGCGTGACGGGGCACACTCACAGCGTGATGGGGCACACTCACAGCATGATGGGTCATACTCACAGCGTGATGGGGCACAGTCACAGCGTGACGGGGCACACTCACAGCGTGACGGGGAACAGTCACAGCGTGACGGGGCACACTCACAGCATGATGGGGCACACTCACAGCATGATGGGGCACACTCACAGCGTGGTGGGGCACACTCACAGCGTGATGGGTCACAGTCACAGCGTGATGAGGCACACTCACAGCGTGACGGGGCACACTCACAGCGTGATGGGGAACAGTCACAGCGTGATGGGGCACACTCACAGCGTGATGGGGCACAGTCACAGCGTGATGGGGCACACTCACAGAGTGATGGGTCATACTCACAGCGTGATGGGGCACAGTCACAGCGTGATGGGGCACACTCACAGCGTGGTGGGGCACAGTCACAGCGTGATGGGGCACAGTCACAGCGTGATGGGTCATACTCACAGCGTGAAGGGGCACAGTCACAGCGTGATGGGCACACTCACAGCGTGATGGGGCACACTCACAGTGTGATGGGCACACTCACAGCGTGATGGCGCACAGTCACAGCGTGATGGGGCACAGTCACAGCGTGATGGGGCACAGTCACAGCGTGATGGGGCACAGTCACAGCGTGGTGGGGCACAGTCACAGCGTGATGGGGCACAGTCACAGCGTGATGGGGCACACTCACAGCGTGATGGGGCACAATCACAGCGTGATGGGGCACACTCACAGCGTGATGGGGCACAGTCACAGCGTGATGGGGCACAGTCACAGCGTGATGGGGCACACTCACAGCGTGGTGGGGCACAGTCACAGCGTGATGGGGCACAGTCACAGCGTGATGGGTCATACTCACAGCGTGAAGGGGCACAGTCACAGCGTGATGGGCACACTCACAGCGTGATGGGGCACACTCACAGTGTGATGGGCACACTCACAGCGTGATGGCGCACAGTCACAGCGTGATGGGGCACAGTCACAGCATGATGGGGCACAGTCACAGCGTGATGGGGCACAGTCACATCGTGATGGGGCACACTCACAGCGTGATGGGGCACAGTCACAGCGTGATGGGGCACAGTCACAGCGTGATGGGGCAGAGTCACAGCGTGATGGGGCACACTCACAGCGTGATGGGGCACACTCACAGCGTGATAGGGCACAGTCACAGCGTGATGGGGCACACTCACAGCGTGATGGGGCACACTCACAGCGTGATGGGGCACAGTCACAGCGTGATGGGACACAGTCACAGCGTGATGGGGCACAGTCACAGCGTGATGGGGCACACTCACAGCGTGATGGGGCACAGTCACAGCGTGATGGGGCACAGTCAAAGCGTGATGGGGCACAGTCACAGCGTGATGGGGCACACTCACAGCGTGATGGGGCACAGTCACAGCGTGATGGGGCACAGTCACAGCGTGATGGGGCACACTCACAGCGTGATGGGGCACACTCATGCGTGATGGGGCACACTCACAGCATGATGGGGCACACTCACAGCGTGATGGGGCACACTCACAGCGTGATGGGGCACACTCACAGCGTGATGGGGCACAGTCACAGCGTGATGGGGCACACTCACAGCGTGATGGGGCACACTCACAGCGTGATGGGGCACAGTCACAGTATGATGGGGCACACTCACCGCGTGATGGGGCACACTCACAGCGTGATGGGGCACACTCACAGCGTGATGGGGCACAGTCACAGCGTGATGGGGGACACTCACAGCATGATGGGGCACACACACAGCGTGATGGGGAACAGTCACAGCGTGACGGGGCACACTCACTGCGTGATGAGGCACAGTCACAGCGTGATGGGGCACACTCACAGCGTGATGGGCACACTCACAGCGTGATGGGCACACTCACAGCGTGATGGGGCACACTCACAGCGTGATGGGGCACAGTCACAGCGTGACGGGGCAAACTCACAGCGTGATGGGGAACAATCACAGCGTGACGGGGCACACTCACAGCGTGATGGGGCACACTCACAGCGTGACGGGGCACACTCACAGCGTGATGGGGAACAAACACAGCGTGACGGGGCACACTCACAGCGTGATGGGGCACACTCACAGCGTGATGGGTCATACTCACAGCGTGATGGGGCACAGTCACAGCGTGACGGGGCACACTCACAGCGTGATGGGGAACAGTCACAGCGTGACGGGGCACACTCACAGCATGATGGGGCACACTCACAGCGTGGTGGGGCACACTCACAGCGTGATGGGTCACAGTCACAGCGTGATGAGGCACACTCACAGCGTGACGGGGCACACTCACAGCGTGATGGGGAACAGTCACAGCGTGATGGGGCACACTCACAGAGTGATGGGTCATACTCACAGCGTGATGGGGCACAGTCACAGCGTGATGGGGCACACTCACAGCGTGGTGGGGCACAGTCACAGCGTGATGGGGCACAGTCACAGCGTGATGGGTTATACTCACAACGTGAAGGGGCACAGTCACAGCGTGATGGGCACACTCACAGCGTGATGGGGCACACTCACAGTGTGATGGGCACACTCACAGCGTGATGGCGCACAGTCACAGCGTGATGGGGCACAGTCACAGCGTGATGGGGCACAGTCACAGCGTGATGGGGCACAGTCACAGCGTGGTGGGGCACAGTCACAGCGTGATGGGGCACACTCACAGCGTGATGGGGCACAGTCACAGCGTGGTGGTGGACAGTCACAGCGTGATGGGGCACAGTCACAGCGTGATGGGGCACACTCACATCGTGATGGGGCACAGTCACAGCGTGATGGGGCACAGTCACAGCGTGATGGGGCACACTCACAGCGTGATGGGGCACAGTCACAGCGTGATGGGGCACAGTCACAGCGTGATGGGGCACACTCACAGCGTGATGGGGCACGCTCATGCGTGATGGGGCACACTCACAGCGTGATGGGGCACACTCACAGCGTGATGGGGCACTCTCACAGTGTGATGGGGCACACTCACAGCGTGATGGGGCACAGTCACAGCGTGATGGGGCACACTCACAACGTGATGAGGCACACTCACAGCGTGATGGGTCACATTCACAGCGTGATGGGGCACAGTCACAGCGTGATGGGGCACACTCACAGCGTGATGGGGCACAGTCACAGCGTGATGGGGCACAGTCACAGCGTGCTGGGGCACACTCACAGTGTGATGGGTCATACTCACAGCGTGATGGGGCACAGTCACAGCGTGATGGGGCACACTCACAGCGTGTTGGGGCACAGTCACAGCGTGATGGGGCACACTCACAGCGTGATGGGGCACACTCACAGTGTGATGGGTCATACTCACAGCGTGATGGGGCACAGTCACAGCGTGATGGGGCACACTCACAGCGTGATGGGTCATACTCACAGCGTGATGGGGCACAGTCACAGCGTGATGGGGCACACACACAGCGTGACGGGGCACACTCAAAGAGTGATGGGTCATACTCACATCGTGATGGGCCACACTCACAGCGTGATGGGTCACATTCAGTGTGATGGAGCACAGTCACAGCGTGATGGGGCACACTCACAGTGTGATGGGGCACACTCACAGCGTGATGGGGCACAGTCACAGCGTGATGGGGCACACTCACAGCGTGTTGGGGCACAGTCACAGCGTGATGGGGCACACTCACAGCGTGATGGGGCACACTCACAGCGTGATGGGGCACACTCACAGTGTGATGGGGAACAGTCACAGTGTGATGGGGCACAGTCACAGCGTGATGGGGCACAGTCACAGCGTGATGGGGCACAGTCACAGCGTGATGGGGCACACTCACAGCGTGATGGGGCACAGTCATAGCGTGATGGGGCACAGTCACAGTGTGATGGGGCACAGTCACACCGTGATGGGGCACACTCACAGTGTGATGGGGAACAGTCACAGTGTGATGGGGCACAGTCACAGCGTGATGGGGCACAGTCACAGCGTGATGGGGCACAGTCACAGCGTGATGGGGCACACTCACAGCGTGATGGGGCACAGTCATAGCGTGATGGGGCACAGTCACAGCGTGATGGGGCACAGTCACAGCGTGATGGGGCACAGTCACAGCGTGATGGCGCACACTCACAGCGTGATGGGGAACAGTCACAGCGTGATGGGGAACAGTCACAGCGTGATGGGGCACAGTCACAGCGTGATGGGGCACAGTCACAGCGTGATGGGGCACAGTCACAGCGTGATGGGGCACAGTCACAGCGTGATGCGGCACAGTCACAGCATGATGGGGAACAGTCACAGCGTGACGGGGCACACTCACAGCGTGATGGGGCACACTCACAGCGTGATGGGGCACACTCACAGCGTGATGGGGCACACTCACAGCGTGATGGGGCACACTCACAGCGTGATGGGCACACTCACAGCGTGATGGCGCACAGTCACAGCGTGATGGGGCACAGTCACAGCGTGATGGGGCACAGTCACAGCGTGGTGGGGCACAGTCACAGCGTGATGGGGCACACTCACAGCGTGATGGGGCACAGTCACAGCGTGGTGGTGGACAGTCACAGCGTGATGGGGCACAGTCACAGCGTGATGGGGCACACTCACAGCGTGATGGGGCACAGTCACAGCGTGATGGGGCACACTCACAGCGTGATGGGGCACACTCACAGCGTGATGGGGCACACTCATGCGTGATGGGGCAAACTCACAGCGTGATGGGGCACACTCACAGCATGATGGGGCACTCTCACAGCGTGATGGGGCACTCTCACAGTGTGATGGGGCACACTCACAGCGTGATGGGGCACAGTCACAGCGTGATGGGGCACACTCACAACGTGATGAGGCACACTCACAGCGTGATGGGTCACATTCACAGCGTGATGGGGCACAGTCATAGCGTGATGGGGCACACTCACAGCGTGATGGGGCACAGTCACAGCGTGATGGGGCACAGTCACAGCGTGCTGGGGCACACTCACAGTGTGATGGGTCACACTCACAGCGTGATGGGGCACAGTCACAGCGTGATGGGGCACACTCACAGCGTGTTGGGGCACAGTCACAGTGTGATGGGGCACACTCAAAGTGTGATGGGTCATACTCACAGCGTGATGGGGCACAGTCACAGCGTGATGCGGCACACTCACAGCGTGATGGGGCACACTCACAGCGTGATGGGTCATACTCACAGCGTGATGGGGCACACTCGCAGCGTGATGGGGCACACTCACAGCGTGATGGGGCACACTCAAAGAGTGATGGGTCATACTCACATCGTGATGGGGCACACTCACAGCGTGATGGGGCACACTCAAAGAGTGATGGGTCATACTCACATCGTGATTGGGCACACTCACAGCGTGTTGGGGCACAGTCACAGCGTGATGGGGCACAGTCACAGCGTGATGGGGCACACTCACAGCATGATGGGGCACACTCACAGCGTGATGGGGCACACTCACAGCATGATGGGGCACAGTCACAGCATGATGGGGCACACTCACAGCATGATGGGGCACACTCACAGCGTGATGGGGCACACTCACAGCGTGATGGGGCACACTCACAGTGTGATGGAGCACTCTCACAGCGTGATGGGGCACACTCACAGCGTGATGGGGCACACTCACAGTGTGATGGGTCATACTCACAGCGTGATGGGGCACACTCACAGCGTGATGGGGCACACTCACAGCGTGATGGGGCACACTCACAGCGTGATGGGGCACACTCACAGCGTGATGGGGCACAGTCACAGCGTGATGGGGCACAGTCACAGCGTGATGGGGCACACTCACAGCGTGATGGGGCACACTCACAGCGTGATGGGGCACACTCACAGCGTGATGGGGCACACTCACAGCGTGATGGGGCACTCTCACAGCGTGATGGGGCACACTCACAGCGTGATGGGGCACACTCACAGCGTGATGGGGCACACTCACAGCGTGATTGGTCACACTCAAAGCATGATGGGGCACTCTCACAGCGTGATGGGGCACACTCACAGCATGATGGGGCACACTCACAGCGTGATGGGGCACACTCACAGCGTGATGGGGCACACTCACAGCGTGATGGGGCACACTCACAGCGTGATTGGTCACACTCAAAGCGTGATGGGGCACTCTCACAGCGTGATGGGGCACACTCACAGCGTGATGGGGCACAGTCACAGCGTGATGGGGCACACTCACAGCATGATGGGGCACACTCACAGCGTGATGGGGCACACTCACAGCGTGATGGGGCACAGACACAGTGTGATGGGGCACAGACACAGTGTGATGGGGCACACTCACAGCGTGATGGGGCACACTCACAGCGTGATGGGGCACTCTCACAGCGTGATGGGGCACACTCACAGCATGATGGGGCACACTCACAGAGTGATTGGTCACACTCACAGCATGATGGGGCACACTCACAGCGTGATGGGGCACAGTCACAGCGTGACGGGGCACACTCACAGCGTGATGGGGCACACTCACAGCGTGATGGGGCACAGTCACAGCGTGATGGGGCACAGTCACAGTGTGATGGGTCACATTCACAGCGTGATGGGGCACAGTCACAGCGTGATGGGGCAAACTCACAGCGTGATGGGGCACACTCACAGCGTGATGGGGCACAGTCACAGCGTGATGGGGCACACTCTCAGCGTGATGGGGCACACTCACAGCGTGATGGGGCACAGTCACAGCGTGATGGGGCACACTCACAGCGTGATGGGGCACACTCACAGCGTGATGGGGCACAGTCACAGCGTGATGGGGCACACTCACAGCGTGATGGGGCACAGTCACAGCGTGATGGGGCACACTCACAGCGTGATGGGGCACAGTCACAGCGTGATGGGGCACACTCACAGCGTGATGGGGCACAGTCACAGCATGATGGGGCAAACTCACAACGTGATGGGGCACTCTCACAGCGTGATGGGACACACTCACAGCTTGGTGGGGATCACTCACAGCGTGAGGGGGCACACTCACAGTTTGATGGGCACACTCACAGCGTGATGGGGCACAGTCACAGCGTGATTGGGCACACTCACAGTGTGATGGAACACACTCACAGCGTGATGGGGCACAGTCACAGCGTGATGGGGCACACTCACAGCGTGATGGGGCACAGTCACAGCGTGATGGGGCAAACTCACAGCGTGATGGGGCACACTCACAGCGTGATGGGGCACACTCACAGCGTGATGGGGCACTCTCACAGCGTGATGGGGCACTCTCACAGCGTGATTGGTCACACTCACAGCATGATGGGGCACACTCACAGCGTGATTGGTCACACTCACAGCATGATGGGGCACTCTCACAGCGTGATGGGGCACACTCACAGCGTGATGGGGCACTCTCACAGCGTGATTGGTCACACTCACAGCATGATGGGGCACACTCACAGCGTGATGGGGCACAGTCACAGCGTGATGGGGAACAGTCACAGCGTGATGCGGCACAGTCACAGCGTGATGGGGAACAGTCACAGCGTGACGGGGCACACTCACAGTGTGATGGGGCACAGTCACAGCGTGATGGGGAACAGTCACAGCGTGACGGGGCACACTCACAGCGTGATGAGGCACAGTCACAGCGTGATGGGGCACACTCACTGCGTGATGGGGCACACTCACAGCATGATGGTGCACACTCACAGCGTGATGGTGCACACTCACAATGTGATGGGGCACAGTCACAGCGTGATGGGGCACAGTCACAGCGTGATGGGGCACAGTCACAGCGTGATGCGGCACAGTCACAGCGTGATGGGGAACAGTCACAGCGTGACGGGGCACACTCACAGTGTGATGGGGCACAGTCACAGCGTGATGGGGAACAGTCACAGCGTGACGGGGCACACTCACAGCGTGATGAGGCACAGTCACAGCGTGATGGGGCACACTCACTGCGTGATGGGGCACACTCACAGCATGATGGTGCACACTCACAGCGTGATGGTGCACACTCACAGCGTGATGGTGCACACTCACAGCGTGATGGGGCACAGTCACAGCGTGATGGGGCACACTCACAGCGTGATGGCGCACAGTCACAGCGTGATGGGGCACAGTCACAGCGTGATGGGGCACAGTCACAGCGTGATGGGGCACAGTCACAGCGTGGTGGGGCACAGTCACAGCGTGATGGGGCACACTCACAGCGTGATGGGGCACAGTCACAGCGTGGTGGTGGACAGTCACAGCGTGATGGGGCACAGTCACAGCGTGATGGGGCACACTCACAGCGTGATGGGGCACAGTCACAGCGTGATGGGGCACAGTCACAGCGTGATGGGGCACAGTCACAGCGTGATGGGGCACACTCACAGCATGATGGGGCACACTCATGCGTGATGGGGCACACTCACAGCGTGATGGGGCACACTCACAGCATGATGGGGCACACTCACAGCGTGATGGGGCACTCTCACAGTGTGATGGGGCACACTCACAGCGTAATGGGGCACAGTCACAGCGTGATGGGGCACACTCACAACGTGATGAGGCACACTCACAGCGTGATGGGTCACATTCACAGCGTGATGGGGCACAGTCACAGCGTGATGGGGCACAGTCACAGCGTGATGGGGCACACTCACAGCGTGATGGGGCACAGTCACAGCGTGCTGGGACACAGTCACAGCGTGCTGGGGCACACTCACAGTGTGATGGGTCATACTCACAGCGTGATGGGGCACAGTCACAGCGTGATGGGGCACAGTCACAGCGTGATGGGGCACACTCACAGTGTGATGGGTCAGACTCACAGCGTGATGGGGCACAGTCACAGCGTGATGGGGCACACTCACAGCGTGATGGGGCACACTCACAGCGTGATGGGGCACACTCACAGCGTGATGGGGCACACTCACAGCGTGATGGGCCACAGTCACAGCGTGATGGGGCACAGTCACAGCGTGATGGGTCATACTCACATCGTGATGGGCCACACTCACAGCGTGATGGGTCACATTCACAGTGTGATGGGGCACAGTCACAGCGTGATGGGGCACACTCACAGTGTGATGGGGCACACTCACAGCGTGATGGGGCACAGTCACAGCGTGATGGGGCACAGTCACAGCGTGTTGGGGCACACTCACAGCGTGTTGGGGCACAGTCACAGCGTGATGGGGCACACTCACAGCGTGATGGGTCATACTCACAGCGTGATGGGGCACTCTCACAGCGTGATGGGGCACACACACAGCGTGATGGGGCACACTCACAGTGTGATGGGTCATACTCACAGCGTGATGGGGCACAGTCACAGCGTGATTGGTCACACTCACAGCATGATGGGGCACACACACAGCGTGATGGGGCGCAGTCCCAGCGTGATGGGGCACAGTCACAGCATGATGGGGCACACTCACAGCGTGATGGGGCACAGTCACAGCGTGATGGGGCACAGTCACAGCGTGATGGGGCACACTCACAGCATGATGGGGAACAGTCACAGCGTGATGGGGAACAGTCACAGCAAGATGGGGCACAGTCACAGCGTGATGGGGCACACTCACAGCGTGATGCGGCACAGTCACAGCGTGACGGGGAACAGTCACAGCGTGACGGGGCACACTCACAGTGTGATGGGGCACAGTCACAGCGTGATGGGGAACAGTCACAGCGTGACGGGGCACACTCACAGCGTGATGAGGCACAGTCACAGCGTGATGGGGCACACTCACTGCGTGATGGGGCACACTCACAGCGTGATGGTGCACACTCACAGCGTGATGGTGCACACTCACAGCGTGATGGTGCACACTCACAGCGTGATGGTGCACACTCACAGCGTGATGGTGCACACTCACAGCGTGATGGTGCACACTCACAGCGTGATGGGGCACAGTCACAGCGTGATGGGGCACACTCACAGCGTGATGGGGCACAGTCACAGCGTGGTGGTGGACAGTCACAGCGTGATGGGGCACAGTCACAGCGTGATGGGGCACACTCACAGCGTGATGGGGCACAGTCACAGCGTGATGGGGCACAGTCACAGCGTGATGGGGCACAGTCACAGCGTGATGGGGCACACTCACAGCATGATGGGGCACACTCATGCGTGATGGGGCACACTCACAGCGTGATGGGGCACACTCACAGCATGATGGGGCACACTCACAGCGTGATGGGGCACTCTCGCAGTGTGATGGGGCACACTCACAGCGTAATGGGGCACAGTCACAGCGTGATGGGGCACACTCACAACGTGATGAGGCACACTCACAGCGTGATGGGTCACATTCACAGCGTGATGGGGCACAGTCACAGCGTGATGGGGCACAGTCACAGCGTGATGGGGCACACTCACAGCGTGATGGGGCACAGTCACAGCGTGCTGGGACACAGTCACAGCGTGCTGGGGCACACTCACAGTGTGATGGGTCATACTCACAGCGTGATGGGGCACAGTCACAGCGTGATGGGGCACAGTCACAGCGTGATGGGGCACACTCACAGTGTGATGGGTCAGACTCACAGCGTGATGGGGCACAGTCACAGCGTGATGGGGCACACTCACAGCGTGATGGGGCACACTCACAGCGTGATGGGGCACACTCACAGCGTGATGGGGCACACTCACAGCGTGATGGGCCACAGTCACAGCGTGATGGGGCACAGTCACAGCGTGATGGGTCATACTCACATCGTGATGGGCCACACTCACAGCGTGATGGGTCACATTCACAGTGTGATGGGGCACAGTCACAGCGTGATGGGGCACACTCACAGTGTGATGGGGCACACTCACAGCGTGATGGGGCACAGTCACAGCGTGATGGGGCACAGTCACAGCGTGTTGGGGCACACTCACAGCGTGTTGGGGCACAGTCACAGCGTGATGGGGCACACTCACAGCGTGATGGGTCATACTCACAGCGTGATGGGGCACTCTCACAGCGTGATGGGGCACACACACAGCGTGATGGGGCACACTCACAGTGTGATGGGTCATACTCACAGCGTGATGGGGCACAGTCACAGCGTGATTGGTCACACTCACAGCATGATGGGGCACACACACAGCGTGATGGGGCGCAGTCCCAGCGTGATGGGGCACAGTCACAGCATGATGGGGCACACTCACAGCATGATGGGGCACAGTAACAGCGTGATGGGGCACAGTCACAGCGTGATGGGGCACACTCACAGCATGATGGGGAACAGTCACAGCGTGATGGGGAACAGTCACAGCAAGATGGGGCACAGTCACAGCGTGATGGGGCACAGTCACACCGTGATGGGGCACAGTCACAGCGTGATGGGGCACAGTCACAGCGTGATGCGGCACAGTCACAGCGTGACGGGGAACAGTCACAGCGTGACGGGGCACACTCACAGTGTGATGGGGCACAGTCACAGCGTGATGGGGAACAGTCACAGCGTGACGGGGCACACTCACAGCGTGATGAGGCACAGTCACAGCGTGATGGGGCACACTCACTGCGTGATGGGGCACACTCACAGCGTGATGGCGCACACTCACAGCGTGATGGTGCACACTCACAGCGTGATGGTGCACACTCACAGCGTGATGGTGCACACTCACAGCGTGATGGTGCACACTCACAGTGTGATGGTGCACACTCACAGCGTGATGGGGCACAGTCACAGCGTGATGGGGCACAGTCACAGCGTGATGGGGCACACTCACAGCGTGATGGGGCACACTCACAGCGTGATGGGGCACAGTCACAGCGTGATGGGGCACAGTCACAGTGTGATGGGTGACACTCACAGCGTGATGGGGCACACTCACAGTGTGATGGGTCATGCTCACAGCGTGATGGGGCACATTCACAGCGTGATGGGGCTCACTCACAGCGTGATGGGGCTCACTCACAGTGTGATATGTCATACTCACAGCGTGATGGGGCACAGTCACAGCGTGATGGGGCTCACTCACAGCGTGATGGGGCTCACTCACAGTGTGATATGTCATACTCACAGCGTGATGGGGCACATTCACAGCGTGATGGGGCTCACTCACAGCGTGATGGGGCACAGTCACAGCGTGATGGGGCACACTCACAGCGTGATGGGGCACACTCACAGCGTGATGGGGCTCACTCACAGTGTGATATGTCATACTCACAGCGTGATGGGGCACAGTCATAGCGTGATGGGGCACACTCACAGCGTGATGGGGCACAGTCACAGCGTGATGGGGCACAGTCACAGCATGATGGGGCACAGTCACAGCGTGATGGGGCACACTCACAGCGTGATGGGGCACAGTCATAGCGTGATGGGGCACAGTCACAGCGTGATGGGGCACAGTCACAGCGTGATGGGGCACACTCACAGCATGATGGGGAACAGTCACAGCGTGATGGGGAACAGTCACAGCGTGATGGGGCACAGTCACAGCGTGATGGGGCACAGTCACAGCGTGATGGGGCACAGTCACAGCGTGATGGGGCACAGTCACAGCGTGACGGGGCACACTCACAGCGTGATGGGGCACAGTCACAGCGTGATGGGGAACAGTCACAGCGTGACGGGGCACACTCACAGCGTGATGAGGCACAGTCACGGCGTGATGGGGCACACTCACAGCGTGATGGGGCACACTCACAGCGTGATGGGGCACAGTCACAGCGTGATGGGCACACTCACAGCGTGATGGGGCACAGTCACAGCGTTATGGGGCACACTCACAGCGTGATGGGGCACACTCACAGCGTGATGGGGCACACTCACAGCGTGATGGGTCATACTCACAGCGTGATGGGGCACAGTCACAGCGTGTCGGGGCACACTCACAGCGTGATGGGGAACAATCACAGCGTGACGGGGCACACTCACAGCGTGATGGGGCACACTCACAGCGTGACGGGGCACACTCACAGCGTGACGGGGAACAGTCACAGCGTGACGGGGCACACTCACAGCGTGATGGGGCACACTCACAGCGTGATGGATCATACTCACAGCGTGATGGGGCACAGTCACTGCGTGACGGGGCACACTCACAGCGTGATGGGGCACACTCACAGCGTGGTGGGGCACACTCACAGCATGATGGGTCACAGTCACAGCGTGATGAGGCACACTCACAGCGTGACGGGGCACCCTCACAGCGTGATGGGGAACAGTCACAGCGTGATGGGGAACAGTCACAGCGTGATGGGGCACACTCACAGCGTGATGGGGCACAGTCACAGCGTGATGGGGCACACTCAGAGTGATGGGTCATACTCACAGCGTGATGGGGCACAGTCACAGCGTGATGGGGCACACTCACAGCATGGTGGGGCACAGTCACAGCGTGATGGGGCACAGTCACAGCGTGATGGGTCATACTCACAGCGTGAAGGGGCACAGTCACAGCCTGATGGGGCACAGTCACAGCGTGAAGGGGCACAGTCACAGCGTGATGGGGCACAGTCACAGCGTGGTGGGGCACAGTCACAGCGTGATGGGGCACACTCACAGCGTGATGGGGCACACTCACAGCGTGATGGGGCACAGTCAAAGCGTGGTGGTGGACATTCACAGCGTGATGGGGCACAGTCACAGCGTGATGGGTCATACTCACGTCGTGATGGGACACACTCACAGCTTGTTGGGGCACAGTCACAGCGTGATGGGGCACACTCACAGCGTGTTGGGGCACAGTCACAGCGTGATGGGGCACACTCACAGCATGATGGGGCACAGTCACAGCATGATGGGGCACACTCACAGCGTGATGGGGCACACTCATGCGTGATGGGGCACACTTACAGCGTGTTGGGGCACACTCACAGTGTGATGGGGCACAGTCACAGCGTGATGGGGCACACTCACAACGTGATGAGGCACACTCACAGCGTAATGGGGCACAGTCACAGCGTGATGGGGCACACTCACAACGTGATGAGTCACACTCACAGCGTGATGAGACACACTCACAGCGTGATGGGTCACATTCACAGCGTGATGGGGCACAGTCACAGCGTGATGGGGCACAGTCACAGCGTGATGGGGCACACTCACAGCGTGATGGGGCACACTCACAGCGTGATGGGGCACACTCACAGCGTGATGGGGGACACTCACAGCATGATGGGGCACACACACAGCGTGATGGGGAACAGTCACAGCGTGACGGGGCACACTCACAGCGTGATGAGGCACAGTCACAGCGTGATGGGGCACACTCACAGCGTGATGCGGCACACTCACAGCGTGATGGGGCACACTCACAGCGTGATGGGGCACACTCACAGCGTGATGGGGCACAGTCACAGCGTGATGGGCACACTCACAGCGTGATGGGGCACAGTCACAGCGTGACGGGGCACACTCACAGCGTGACGGGGCACACTCACAGCGTGATGGGGAACAGTCACAGCGTGACGGGGCACACTCACAGCGTGATGGGGCACTCTCACAGCGTGATGGGTCATACTAACAGCGTGATGGGGCACAGTCACAGCGTGATGGGGCACACTCACAGCGTGATGGGGAACAGTCACAGCGTGATGGGGCACACTCACAGCGTGGTGGGGCACACTCACAGCGTGGTGGGGCACACTCACAGCGTGGTGGGGCACACTCACAGCGTGATGGGTCACAGTCACAGCGTGATGAGGCACACTCACAGCGTGACGGGGCACACTCATAGCGTGATGGGGCACAGTCACAGCGTGATGGGGCACACTCACAGAGTGATGGGTCATACTCACAGCGTGATGGGGCACAGTCACAGCGTGATGGGGCACACTCACAGCGTGGTGGGGCACAGTCACAGCGTGATGGGGCACAGTCACAGCGTGATGGGTCATACTCACAGCGTGAAGGGGCACAGTCACAGCGTGATGGGCACACTCACAGCGTGATGGGGCACACTCACAGCGTGATGGGCACACTCACAGCGTGATGGCGCACAGTCACAGCGTGATGGGGCACAGTCACAGCGTGGTGGGGCACAGTCACAGCGTGATGGGGCACAGTCACAGCGTGGTGGCGAACAGTCACAGCGTGATGGGGCACACTCACAGCGTGATGGAGCACAGTCACAGCGTGGTGGTGCACAGTAACAGCGTGATGGGGCACAGTCACAGCGTGATGGGGCACACTCACAGCGTGATGGGGCACAGTCACAGCGTGATGGGGCACAGTCACAGCGTGATGGGCACACTCACAGCGTGATGGGGCACACTCACAGCGTGATGGGGCACATTCACAGCGTGATGGCGCACAGTCACAGCGTGATGGGGCACAGTCACAGCGTGATGGGGCACACTCACAGCGTGATGGGGCACAGTCACAGCCTGATGGGGACACTCACAGCGTGATGGGGCACAGTCACAGCGTGATGGGGCACAGTCACAGCGTGGTGGGGCACAGTCACAGCGTGATGGGGCACACTCACAGCGTGATGGGGCACACTCACAGCGTGATGGGGCACAGTCACAGCGTGGTGGTGGACAGTCACAGCGTGATGGGGCACACTCACAGCGTGATGGGGCACAGTCACAGCGTGATGGGGCACAGTCACAGCGTGATGGGCACACTCACAGCGTGATGGGGCACACTCACAGCGTGATGGGGCACATTCACAGCGTGATGGCGCACAGTCACAGCGTGATGGCGCACAGTCACAGCGTGATGGGGCACACTCACAGCGTGATGGGGCACAGTCACAGCGTGATGGGGCACAGTCACAGCGTGATGGGGTACACTCACAGCGTGATGGGGCACAGTCACAGCGTGATGGGGCACACTCACAGCGTGATGGGGCACACTCATGCGTGATGGGGCACACTCTCAACGTGATGGGGCACACTCACAGCGTGATGGGGCACTCTCAGTGTGATGGGGCACACTCACAGCGTAATGGGGCACAGTCACAGCGTGATGGGGCACACTCACAACGTGATGAGGCACACTCACAGCGTGATGGGTCACATTCACAGTGTGATGGGGCACAGTCACAGCGTGATGGGGCACACTCACAGCGTGATGAGGCACAGTCACAGCGTGATGGGGCACAGTCACAGCGTGATGGGGCACAGTCACAGCGTGATGGGGCACACTCACAGCGTGATGGGTCATACTCACAGCGTGATGGGGCACAGTCACAGCGTGATGGGGCACACTCACAGCGTGTTGGGGCACAGTCACAACGTGATGGGGCACACTCACAGCGTGATGGGGCACACTCACAGTGTGATGGGTCATACTCACAGCGTGATGGGGCACAGTCACAGCGTGATGGGGCACACTCACAGCGTGGTGGGGCACAGTCACAGCGTGATGGGGCACAGTCACAGCGTGATGGGTCATACTCACAGCGTGAAGGGGCACAGTCACAGCGTGATGGGCACACTCACAGCGTGATGGGGCACACTCACAGCGTGATGGCGCACAGTCACAGCGTGATGGGGCACAGTCACAGCGTGGTGGGGCACAGTCACAGCGTGATGGGGCACAGTCACAGCGTGGTGGGGCACAGTCACAGCGTGGTGGGGCACAGTCACAGCGTGATGGGGCACACTCACAGCGTGATGGGGCACAGTCACAGCGTGGTGGTGCACAGTAACAGCGTGATGGGGCACAGTCACAGCGTGATGGCGCACACTCACAGCTGATGGGGCACAGTCACAGCGTGATGGGGCACACTCACAGCGTGATGGGGCACAGTCACAGCGTGATGGGGCACACTCACAGCGTGATGGGCACACTCACAGCGTGATGGGCACACTCATAGCGTGATGGGCACACTCACAGCGTGATGGGCACACTCACAGCGTGATGGGGCACAGTCACAGCGTGATGGGGCACAGTCACAGCGTGATGGGGCACAGTCACAGCGTGGTGGGGCACAGTCACAGCGTGATGGGGCACACTCATGCGTGATGGGGCACACTCACAGCGTGATGGGGCACACTCACAGCGTGATGGGGCACTCTCACAGGGTGATGGGGCACTCTCACAGTGTGATGGGGCACACTCACAGCGTAATGGGGCACAGTCAAAGCGTGATGGGGCACACTCACAATGTGATGAGGCACACTCACAGCGTGATGGGTCACATTCACAGCGTGATGGGGCACAGTCACAGCGTGATGGGGCACACTCACAGCGTGATGGGGCACAGTCACAGCGTGATGGGGCACAGTCACAGCGTGATGGGGCACACTCACAGTGTGATGGGTCATACTCACAGCGTGATGGGGCACAGTCACAGCGTGATGGGGCACACTCACAGCGTGTTGGGGCACAGTCACAGCGTGATGGGGCACACTCACAGCGTGATGGGGCACACTCACAGTGTGATGGGTCATACTCACAGCGTGATGGGGCACACTCACAGTGTGATGGGGAACAGTCACAGCGTGATGGGGCACACTCACAGCGTGATGGGGCACAGTCACAGCGTGATGGGGCACACTCACAGCGTGATGGGTCATACTCACAGCGTGATGGGGCACACTCACAGCGTGACGGGGCACACTCACAGCGTGATGGGGAACAGTCACAGCGTGATGGGGCACACTCACAGCGTGATGGGGCACAGTCACAGCGTGATGGGGCACACTCACAGCGTGATGGGTCATACTCACAGCGTGATGGGGCTCACTCACAGCGTGATGGGGCACACTCACAGTGTGATGGGTCATACTCACAGCGTGATGGGGCACAGTCACAGCGTGATGGGGCACACTCACAGCGTGATGGGGCACAGTCACAGCGTGATGGGGCACACTCACAGCGTGATGGGGCACAGTCACAGCGTGATGGGGCACACTCACAGCGTGATGGGGCACAGTCACAGCGTGATGGGGCACAGTCACAGCATGATGGGGCACACTCACAGCGTGATGGGGCACAGTCATAGCGTGATGGGGCACAGTCACAGCATGATGGGGCACAGTCACAGCGTGATGGGGCACACTCACAGCGTGATGGGGCACAGTCACAGCGTGATGGGGCACAGTCACAGCATGATGGGGCACACTCACAGCGTGATGGGGCACAGTCATAGCGTGATGGGGCACAGTCATAGCGTGATGGGGCACAGTCACAGCATGATGGGGAACAGTCACAGCGTGATGGGGCACACTCACAGCATGATGGGGAACAGTCACAGCGTGATGGGGAACAGTCACAGCGTGATGGGGCACACTCACAGCGTGATGGGGCACAGTCACAGCGTGATGCGGCACAGTCACAGCGTGATGGGGAACAGTCACAGCGTGACGGGGCACACTCACAGTGTGATGGGGCACAGTCACAGCGTGATGGGGAACAGTCACAGCGTGACGGGGCACACTCACAGCGTGATGAGGCACAGTCACAGCGTGATGGGGCACACTCACAGCGTGATGGGGCACACTCACAGCGTGATGGTGCACACTCACAGCGTGATGGTGCACACTCACAGCGTGACGGTGCACACTCACAGCGTGATGGGGCACAGTCACAGCGTGATGGGGCACACTCACAGCGTGATGGGGCACACTCACAGCGTGATGGGGCACACTCGCAGCGTGATGGGGCACAGTCACAGCGTGATGGGGCACAGTCACAGTGTGATGGGTGACACTCACAGTGTGATGGGTGACACTCACAGCGTGATGGGGCTCAGTGACAGCGTGATGGGGCACACTCACAGTGTGATGGGTCATACTCACAGCGTGATGGGGCACACTCACAGCGTGATGGGTCTCACTCACAGCGTGATGGGGCTCACTCACAGTGTGATGGGTCATACTCACAGCGTGATGGGGCACAGTCACAGCGTGATGGGGCACAGTCACAGCATGATGGGGCACACTCACAGCGTGATGGGGCACAGTCATAGCGTGATGGGGCACAGTCACAGCGTGATGGGGCACAGTCACAGCGTGATGGGCACACTCACAGCATGATGGGGAACAGTCACAGCGTGATGGGGCACAGTCACAGCATGATGGGGCACAGTCACAGCGTGATGGGGCACAGTCACAGCGTGATGGGGCACAGTCACAGCGTGATGGGGACAGTCACAGCGTGATGGGGCACAGTCACAGCATGATGGGGCACAGTCACAGCGTGATGGGGCACAGTCACAGCGTGATGGGCCACACTCACAGCGTGATGGGGCACAGTCAAAGCGTGATGGGGCACAGTCACAGCGTGATGGGGCACAGTCACAGCGTGATGGGGCACAGTCACAGCATGATGGGGCACAGTCACAGCGTGATGGGGCACAGTCACAGCATGATGGGAAACAGTCACAGCGTGATGGGGCACAGTCACAGCGTGATGGGGGACACTCACAGCGTGTTGGGGCACAGTCACAGCGTGATGAGTCACACTCACAGCGTGATGGGGCACACTCACAGTGTGATGGGTCATACTCACAGCATGATGGGGCACAGTCACAGCGTGATGGGTCATACTCACAGCGTGATGGGGCACAGTCACAGCGTGATGGGTCATACTCACAGCGTGATGGGTCATACTCACAGCGTGATGGGGCTCACTCACAGCGTGATGGGGCACACTCACAGTGTGATGGGTCATACTCACAGCGTGATGGGGCACAGTCACAGCGTGATGGGGCACACTCACAGCGTGATGGGGCACAGTCACAGCGTGATGGGGCACAGTCACAGCGTGATGGGGCACAGTCACAGCGTGATGGGCCACACTCACAGCGTGATGGGGCACAGTCACAGCGTGATGGGGCACAGTCACAGCGTGATGGGGCACAGTCACAGCGTGATGGGGCACACTAACAGCGTGATGGGGCACAGTCACAGCGTGATGGGGCACACTCACAGCGTGATGGGGCACAGTCATAGCGTGATGGGGCACAGTCACAGCGTGATGGGGCACACTCACAGCATGATGGGGAACAGTCACAGCGTGATGGGGAACAGTCACAGCATGATGGGGCACAGTCACAGCGTGATGGGGCACAGTCACAGCGTGATGGGGCACAGTCACAGCGTGATGCGGCACAGTCACAGCGTGATGGGGAACAGTCACAGCGTGATGGGGAACAGTCACAGCGTGACGGGGCACACTCACAGCGTGATGAGGCACAGTCACAGCGTGATGGGGCACACTCACAGCGTGATGGGGCACACTCACAGCGTGATGGGGCACACTCACAGCGTGATGGGGCACACTCACAGCGTGATGGGGCACAGTCACAGCGTGATGGGGCACAGTCACAGTGTGATGGGTGACACTCACAGCGTGATGGGGCTCAGTGACAGCGTGATGGGGCACACTCACAGTGTGATGGGTCATACTCACAGCGTGATGGGGCACACTCACAGCGTGATGGGTCTCACTCACAGCGTGATGGGGCTCACTCACAGTGTGATGGGTCATACTCACAGCGTGATGGGGCACAGTCACAGCGTGATGGGGCACAGTCACAGCATGATGGGGCACACTCACAGCGTGATGGGGCACAGTCATAGCGTGATGGGGCACAGTCACAGCGTGATGGGGCACAGTCACAGCGTGATGGGCACACTCACAGCATGATGGGGAACAGTCACAGCGTGATGGGGCACAGTCACAGCATGATGGGGCACAGTCACAGCGTGATGGGGCACAGTCACAGCGTGATGGGCACACTCACAGCAGGATGGGGCACAGTCACAGCGTGATGGGGCACAGTCACAGCGTGATGGGGCACAGTCACAGCGTGATGGGGACAGTCACAGCGTGATGGGGCACAGTCACAGCATGATGGGGCACAGTCACAGCGTGATGGGGCACAGTCACAGCGTGATGGGGCACAGTCACAGCGTGATGGGGCACAGTCACAGCGTGATGGGGCACAGTCACAGCATGATGGGGAACAGTCACAGCGTGATGGGGCACAGTCACAGCGTGATGGGGGACACTCACAGCGTGTTGGGGCACAGTCACAGCATGATGGGGCACACTCACAGTGTGATGGGTAATACTCACAGCGTGATGGGGCACAGTCACAGCGTGATGGGTCATACTCACAGCGTGATGGGGCACAGTCACAGCGTGATGGGTCATACTCACAGCGTGATGGGTCATACTCACAGCGTGATGGGGCTCACTCACAGCGTGATGGGGCACACTCACAGTGTGATGGGTCATACTCACAGCGTGATGGGGCACAGTCACAGCGTGATGGGGCACACTCACAGTGTGATGGGGCACACTCACAGCATGATGGGGCACACTCACAGCGTGATGGGACACAGTCACAGCGTGATGGGGCACAGTCACAGCGTGATGGGGCACAGTCACAGCGTGATGGGGAACACTCACAGTGTGATGGGTCATACTCACAGCGTGATGGGGCTCACTCACAGTGTGATGGGTCATACTCACAGCGTGATGGGGCACAGTCACAGCGTGATGGGGCACACTCACAGCGTGATGGGGCACAGTCACAGCGTGATGGGGCACAGTCACAGCGTGATGGGGCACAGTCACAGCGTGATGGGGCACACTCACAGCGTGATGGGGCACAGTCACAGCGTGATGGGGCACAGTCACAGCGTGATGGGGCACACTCACAGCGTGATGGGGCACAGTCATAGCGTGATGGGGCACAGTCACAGCGTGATGGGGCAAACTCACAGCATGATGGGGAACAGTCACAGCGTGACGGGGAACAGTCACAGCATGATGGGGCACAGTCACAGCGTGATGGGGCACAGTCACAGCGTGATGGGGCACAGTCACAGCGTGATGCGGCACAGTCACAGCGTGATGGGGAACAGTCACAGCGTGACGGGGCACACTCACAGTGTGATGGGGCACAGTCACAGCGTGATGGGGAACAGTCACAGCGTGACGGGGCACACTCACAGCGTGATGAGGCACAGTCACAGCGTGATGGGGCACACTCACAGCGTGATGGGGCACACTCACAGCGTGATGGTGCACACTCACAGCGTGATGGTGCACACTCACAGCATGACGGTGCACACTCACAGCGTGACGGTGCACACTCACAGCGTGACGGTGCACACTCACAGCGTGATGGGGCACAGTCATAGCGTGATGGGGCACACTCACAGCGTGATGGGGCACACTCACAGCGTGATGGGGCACACTCACAGCGTGATGGGGCACAGTCACAGCGTGATGGGGCACAGTCACAGCGTGATGGGGCACAGTCACAGTGTGATGGGTGACACTCACAGCGTGATGGGGCTCAGTGACAGCGTGATGGGGCACACTCACAGTGTGATGGGTCATACTCACAGCGTGATGGGGCACACTCACAGCGTGATGGGTCTCACTCACAGCGTGATGGGGCTCACTCACAGTGTGATGGGTCATACTCACAGCGTGATGGGGCACAGTCACAGCGTGATGGGGCACAGTCACAGCATGATGGGGCACACTCACAGCGTGATGGGGCACAGTCATAGCGTGATGGGGCACAGTCACAGCGTGATGGGGCACAGTCACAGCGTGATGGGGCACACTCACAGCATGATGGGGAACAGTCACAGCGTGATGGGGCACAGTCACAGCGTGATGGGGCACACTCACAGCGTGATGGGGCACACTCACAGCGTGATGGGGCACAGTTACAGCGTGATGGGGCACAGTCACAGCGTGATGGGGCACAGTCACAGCCTATTGCGGCACAGTCACAGCGTGATGGGGAACAGTCACAGCGTGACGGGGCACACTCACAGCGTGATGGGGCACAGTAACAGCGTGATGGGGAACAGTCACAGCGTGACGGGGCACACTCACAGCGTGATGAGGCACAGTCACGGCGTGATGGGGCACACTCACAGCGTGATGGGGCACACTCACAGCGTGATGGGGCACAGTCACAGCGTGATGGGCACACTCACAGCGTGATGGGGCACAGTCACAGCGTTATGGGGCACACTCACAGCGTGATGGGGCACACTCACAGCGTGATGGGGCACACTCACAGCGTGATGGGTCACACTCACAGCGTGATGGGGCACAGTCACAGCGTGATGGGGCACAGTCACAGCGTGATGGGGCACAGTCACAGCGTGACGGGGCTTACTCACAGCGTGATGGGGAACAATCACAGCGTGACGGGGCACACTCACAGCGTGATGGGGCACACTCACAGCGTGACGGGGCACACTCACAGCGTGATGGGGAACAGTCACAGCGTGATGGGGCACACTCACAGCGTGATGGGGCACACTCACAGCGTGATGGGGCACAGTCACAGCGTGATGAGGCACACTCACAGCGTGATGGGTCACATTCACAGCGTGATGGGGCACAGTCACAGCGTGATGGGGCACACTCACAGCGTGATGGGGCACAGTCACAGCGTGATGGGGCACAGTCACAGCGTGATGGGGCACACTCACAGTGTGATGGGTCATACTCACAGCGTGATGGGGCACAGTCACAGCGTGATGGGGCACACTCACAGCGTGTTGGGGCACAGTCACAGCGTGATGGGGCACACTCACAGCGTGATGGGGCACACTCACAGTGTGATGGGTCATACTCACAGCGTGATGGGGCACAGTCACAGCGTGATGGGGCACACTCACAGCGTGATGGGTCATACTCACAGCGTGATGGGGCACAGTCACAGCGTGATGGGGCACACACACAGCGTGACGGGGCACACTCAAAGAGTGATGGGTCATACTCACATCGTGATGGGGCACACTCACAGCTTGATGGGTCACATTCACAGCGTGATGGGGCACAGTCACAGCGTGATGGGGCACACTCCCAGTGTGATGGGGCACACTCACAGCGTGATGGGGCACAGTCACAGCGTGATGGGGCACACTCACAGCGTGTTGGGGCACAGTCACAGCGTGATGGGGCACACTCACAGCGTGATGGGGCACACTCACAGTGTGATGGGTCATACTCACAGCGTGATGGGGCACAGTCACAGCGTGATGGGGCACACTCACAGCGTGATGGGTCATACTCACAGCGTGATGGGGCTCACTCACAGCGTGATGGGGCTCACTCACAGCGTGATGGGTCATACTCACAGCGTGATGGGGCACAGTCACAGCGTGATGGGGCACACTCACAGCGTGATGGGGCACACTCACAGCGTGATGGGTCATACTCACAGCGTGATGGGTCATACTCACAGCGTGATGGGGCACACTCACAGCGTGATGGGGCACACTCACAGCGTGATGGGGCACACTCACAGCGTGATGGGGCACAGTCACAGCGTGATGGGGCACACTCACAGCGTGATGGGGCACACTCACAGCGTGATGGGGCACAGTCACAGCGTGATGGGGCACAGTCACAGCATGATGGGTCACAGTCACAGCGTGATGAGGCACACTCACAGCGTGATGGGGCACACTCACAGCGTGATGGGGCACAGTCACAGCGTGATGGGGCACACTCACAGCGTGATGGGGCACAGTCACAGCATGATGGGGCACACTCACAGCGTGATGGGGCACAGTCACAGCATGATGGGGCACAGTCACAGCGTGATGGGGCACACTCACAGCGTGATGGGGAACAGTCACAGCGTGATGGGGAACAGTCACAGCATGATGGGGCATAGTCACAGCGTGATGGGGCACAGTCACAGCGTGATGGGGCACAGTCACAGCGTGATGCGGCACACTCACAGTGTGATGGGTCAAACTCACAGCGTGATGGGGCACACTCACAGCGTGATGGGTCTCACTCACAGCGTGATGGGGCTCACTCACAGTGTGATGGGTCATACTCACAGCGTGATGGGGCACAGTCACAGCGTGATGGGGCACAGTCACAGCATGATGGGGCACACTCACAGCGTGATGGGGCACAGTCATAGCGTGATGGGGCACAGTCACAGCGTGATGGGGCACAGTCACAGCGTGATGGGGCACAGTCATAGCGTGATGGGGCACAGTCACAGCGTGATGGGGCACAGTCATAGCGTGATGGGGCACAGTCATAGCGTGATGGGGCACACTCACAGCGTGATTAAGCACAGTCACAGCGTGATGGGGCACACTCACAGCATGATGGGGAACAGTCACAGCGTGATGGGGCACACACACAGCGTTATGGGGCACACACACAGCGTGATGGGGCACACACACAGCGTGATGGGGCACACACACAGCGTGATGGGGCACACACACAGCGTGATGGGGAACACTCACAGCGTGATGGGGAACACTCACAGCGTGATGGGGCACACACACAGCGTGATGGGGCACACTCACAGCGTGATGGGGCACAGTCACAGCGTGATGGGGCACAGTCACAGCGTGACGGGGCACACTCACAGCGTGATGAGGCACAGTCATGGCGTGATGGGGCACACTCACAGCGTGATGGGGCACACTCACAGCGTGACGGGGCACACTCACAGCGTGATGGGGCACAGTCACAGCGTGATGGGGCACACTCACAGCGTGATGGGGCACAGTCACAGCGTGATGGGGCACACTCACAGCGTGATGGGGCACACTCATGCGTGATGGGGCACACTCATGCGTAATGGGGCACACTCACAGCGTGATGGGGCACTCTCACAGCGTGAATGGGCACACTCACAGCGTGATGGGGAACACTCACAGCGTAATGGGGCACAGTCACAGCATGATGGGGCACACTCACAACGTGATGAGGCACACTCACAGCGTGATGGGGCACAGTCACAGCGTGATGGGGCACACTCACAGCGTGATGGGGCACAGTCACAGCATAATGGGGCACAGTCAAAGCGTGATGGGGCACACTCACAATGTGATAGGGCACAGTCACAGCGTGATGGGGCACAGTCACAGCGTGATGGGGCACACTCACAGCGTGATGGGGCACACTCACAGTGTGATGGGTCATACTCACAGCGTGATGGGGCACAGTCACAGCGTGATGGGGCACACTCACAGCGTGATGGGTCATACTCACAGCGTGATGGGGCTCACTCACAGCGTGATGGGGCACACTCACAGTGTGATGGGTCATACTCACAGCGTGATGGGGCACAGTCACAGCGTGATGGGGCACAGTCACAGCGTGATGGGGCACACTCACAGCGTGATGGGGCACAGTCACAGCGTGATGGGGCACACTCACAGCGTGATGGGGCACACTCACAGCGTGATGGGGCACACTCACAGCGTGATGGGGCACAGTCACAGCGTGATGGGGCGCAGTCACAGCATGATGGGGCACAGTCACAGCGTGATGGGGCACACTCACAGCGTGATGGGGCACAGTCACAGCGTGATGGGGCACAGTCACAGCGTGATGGGGCACACTCACAGCGTGATGGGGCACAGTCATAGCGTGATGGGGCACAGTCACAGCGTGATGGGGCACACTCACAGCATGATGGGGAACAGTCACAGCGTGATGGGGAACAGTCACAGCATGATGGGGCACAGTCACAGCGTGATGGGGCAGAGTCACAGCGTGATGGGGCACAGTCACAGCGTGATGCGGCACAGTCACAGCGTGATGGGAAACAGTCACAGCGTGACGGGGCACACTCACAGTGTGATGGGGCACAGTCACAGCGTGATGGGGAACAGTCACAGCGTGACGGGGCACACTCACAGCGTGATGAGGCACAGTCACAGCGTGATGGGGCACACTCACAGCGTGATGGGGCACACTCACAGCGTGATGGTGCACACTCACAGCGTGACGGTGCACACTCACAGCGTGACGGGGCACACTCACAGCGTGATGGGGCACAGTCACAGCGTGATGGGCACACTCACAGCGTGATGGGGCACACTCACAGCGTGATGGGGCACACTCACAGCGACATGGGGCACAGTCACAGCGTGATGGGGCACAGTCACAGTGTGATGGGTGACACTCACAGCGTGATGGGGCTCAGTGACAGCGTGATGGGGCACACTCACAGTGTGATGGGTCATACTCACAGCGTGATGGGGCACACTCACAGCGTGATGGGTCTCACTCACAGCGTGATGGGGCTCACTCACAGTGTGATGGGTCATACTCACAGCGTGATGGGGCACAGTCACAGCGTGATGGGGCACAGTCACAGCATGATGGGGCACACTCACAGCGTGATGGGGCACAGTCATAGCGTGATGGGGCACAGTCACAGCGTGATGGGGCACAGTCACAGCGTGATGGTGCACACTCACAGCATGATGGGGAACAGTCACAGCGTGATGGGGCACAGTCACAGCATGATGGGGCACAGTTAGAGCGTGATGGGGCACAGTCACAGCGTGATGGGGCAGAGTCACAGCCTATTGCGGCACAGTCACAGCGTGATGGGGAACAGTCACAGCGTGACGGGGCACACTCACAGCGTGATGGGGCACAGTCACAGCGTGATGGGGAACAGTCACAGCGTGACGGGGCACACTCACAGCGTGATGAGGCACAGTCACGGCGTGATGGGGCACACTCACAGCGTGATGGGGCACACTCACAGCGTGATGGGGCACACTCACAGCGTGATGGGGCACACTCACAGCGTGATGGGGCACAGTCACAGCGTGATGGGGCACAGTCACAGCGTGATGGGGCACAGTCACAGCGTGACGGGGCTTACTCACAGCGTGATGGGGAACAATCACAGCGTGACGGGGCACACTCACAGCGTGATGGGGCACACTCACAGCGTGACGGGGCACACTCACAGCGTGATGGGGAACAGTCACAGCGTGATGGGGCACACTCACAGCGTGATGGGGCACACTCACAGCGTGATGGGGCACAGTCACAGCGTGATGAGGCACACTCACAGCGTGATGGGTCACATTCACAGCGTGATGGGGCACAGTCACAGCGTGATGGGGCACACTCACAGCGTGATGGGGCACAGTCACAGCGTGATGGGGCACAGTCACAGCGTGATGGGGCACACTCACAGTGTGATGGGTCATACTCACAGCGTGATGGGGCACAGTCACAGCGTGATGGGACACACTCACAGCGTGTTGGGGCACAGTCACAGCGTGATGGGGCACACTCACAGCGTGATGGGGCACACTCACAGTGTGATGGGTCATACTCACAGCGTGATGGGGCACAGTCACAGCGTGATGGGGCACACTCACAGTGTGATGGGTCATACTCACAGCGTGATGGGGCACAGTCACAGCGTGATGGGGCACACTCACAGCGTGATGGGTCATACTCACAGCGTGATGGGGCACAGTCACAGCGTGATGGGGCACACACACAGCGTGACAGGGCACACTCAAAGAGTGATGGGTCATACTCACATCGTGATGGGCCACACTCACAGCGTGATGGAGCACACTCACAGCGTGATGGGTCACATTCACAGCGTGATGGGGCACAGTCACAGCGTGATGGGGCACACTGACAGTGTGATGGGGCACACTCACAGCGTGATGGGGCACAGTCACAGCGTGATGGGGCACACTCACAGCGTGTTGGGGCACAGTCACAGCGTGATGGGGCACACTCACAGCGTGATGGGGCACACTCACAGTGTGATGGGTCATACTCACAGCGTGATGGGGCACAGTCACAGCGTGATGGGGCACACTCACAGCCTGATGGGTCATACTCACAGCGTGATGGGGCTCACTCACAGCGTGATGGGGCACACTCACAGTGTGATGGGTCATACTCACAGCTTGATGGGGCACAGTCACAGCGTGATGGGGCACACTCACAGCGTGATGGGGCACACTCACAGCGTGATGGGGCACAGTCACAGCGTGATGGGGCACAGTCACAGCGTGATGGGGCACACTCACAGCGTGATGGGGCACAGTCACAGCGTGATGGGGCACAGTCACAGCATGATGGGGCACACTCACAGCGTGATGGGGCACAGTCATAGCGTGATGGGGCACAGTCACAGCATGATGGGGCACACTCATAGCATGATGGGGAACAGTCACAGCGTGATGGGGAACAGTCACAGCATGATGGGGCATAGTCACAGCGTGATGGGGCACAGTCACAGCGTGATGGGGCACAGTCACAGCGTGATGCGGCACAGTCACAGCGTGATGGGGAACAGTCACAGCGTGACGGGGCACACTCATAGTGTGATGGGGCACAGTCACAGCGTGATGGGGAACAGTCACAGCGTGACGGGGCACACTCACAGCGTGATGAGGCACAGTCACAGCGTGATGGGGCACACTCACAGCGTGATGGGGCACACTCACAGCGTGATGGTGCACACTCACAGCGTGATGGTGCACACTCACAGCGTGACGGTGCACACTCACAGCGTGATGGGGCACATTCACAGCGTGATGGGGCACAGTCACAGCGTGATGGGGCACACTCACAGCGTGATGGGGCACACTCACAGCGTGATGGGGCACACTCACAGCGTGATGGGGCACAGTCACAGCGTGATGGGGCACAGTCACAGTGTGATGGGTGACACTCACAGCGTGATGGGGCTCAGTGACAGCGTGATGGGGCACACTCACAGCGTGATGGGGCACACTCACAGCATGATGGGGCTCACTCACAGTGTGATGGGTCATACTCACAGCGTGATGGGGCACAGTCACAGTGTGATGGGGCACACTCACAGCGTGATGGGGCACACTCACAGCGTGATGGGTCTCACTCACAGCGTGATGGGGCTCACTCACAGTGTGATGGGTCATACTCACAGCGTGATGGGGCACAGTCACAGCGTGATGGGGCACAGTCACAGCGTGATGGGGCACAGTCACAGCGTGATGGGGCACACTCACAGCATGATGGGGAACAGTCACAGCGTGATGGGGCACACACACAGCGTGATGGGGCACACACACAGCGTGATGGGGCACACACACAGTGTGATGGGGCACACACACAGCGTGATGGGGAACACTCACAGCGTGATGGGGAACACTCACAGCGTGATGGGGCACACACACAGCGTGATGGGGCACAGTCACAGCGTGATGGGGCACAGTCACAGCGTGATGGGGCACAGTCACAGCATGATGGGGCACAGTCACAGCGTGATGGGGCACAGTCACAGCGTGATGGGGCACACTCACAGCGTGATGGGGCACAGTCACAGCGTGATGGGGCACAGTCACAGCGTGATGGGGCACAGTCACAGCGTGATGGGGCACACTCACAGCGTGATGGAGCACACTCACAGCGTGATGGGGCACAGTCACAGCGTGATGGGGCACAGTCACAGCGTGATGGGGCACAGTCACAGCGTGATGGGCCCCACTCACAGCGTGATGGGGCACAGTCACAGCGTGATGGGGCACACTCACAGCGTGATGGGGCACAGTCACAGCGTGATGGGGCACAGTCACAGCGTGATGGGGCACAGTCACAGCGCGATGGGGCACACTCACAGCGTGATGGGGCACACTCACAGCGTGATGGGGCACACTCACAGCATGATGGGGCACAGTCACAGCGTGATGGGGAACAGTCACAGCGTGACGGGGCACACTCATAGTGTGATGGGGCACAGTCACAGCGTGATGGGGAACAGTCACAGCGTGACGGGGCACACTCACAGCGTGATGAGGCACAGTCACAGCGTGATGGGGCACACTCACAGCGTGATGGGGCACACTCACAGCGTGATGGTGCACACTCACAGCGTGATGGTGCACACTCACAGCGTGACGGTGCACACTCACAGCGTGATGGGGCACATTCACAGCGTGATGGGGCACAGTCACAGCGTGATGGGGCACACTCACAGCGTGATGGGGCACACTCACAGCGTGATGGGGCACACTCACAGCGTGATGGGGCACAGTCACAGCGTGATGGGGCACAGTCACAGTGTGATGGGTGACACTCACAGCGTGATGGGGCTCAGTGACAGCGTGATGGGGCACACTCACAGCGTGATGGGGCACACTCACAGCATGATGGGGCTCACTCACAGTGTGATGGGTCATACTCACAGCGTGATGGGGCACAGTCACAGTGTGATGGGGCACACTCACAGCGTGATGGGGCACACTCACAGCGTGATGGGTCTCACTCACAGCGTGATGGGGCTCACTCACAGTGTGATGGGTCATACTCACAGCGTGATGGGGCACAGTCACAGCGTGATGGGGCACAGTCACAGCATGATGGGGCACACTCACAGCGTGATGGGGCACAGTCATAGCGTGATGGGGCACAGTCACAGCGTGATGGGGCACAGTCACAGCGTGATGGGGCACACTCGCAGCGTGATGGGGCACACTCACAGCGTGATGGGGCACAGTCACAGCGTGATGGGGCACAGTCACAGCGTGATGGGGCACACTCGCAGCGTGATGGGGCACACTCACAGCGTGATGGGGCACACTCACAGCGTGATGGGGCACACACACAGCGTGATGGGGCACACACACAGCGTGATGGGGCACACACACAGTGTGATGGGGCACACACACAGCGTGATGGGGCACACACACAGCGTGATGGGGAACACTCACAGCGTGATGGGGAACACTCACAGCGTGATGGGGCACACACACAGCGTGATGGGGCACAGTCACAGCGTGATGGGGCACAGTCACAGCGTGATGGGGCACAGTCACAGCATGATGGGGCACAGTCACAGCGTGATGGGGCACAGTCACAGCGTGATGGGGCACACTCACAGCGTGATGGGGCACAGTCACAGCGTGATGGGGCACAGTCACAGCGTGATGGGGCACAGTCACAGCGTGATGGGGCACACTCACAGCGTGATGGAGCACACTCACAGCGTGATGGGGCACAGTCACAGCGTGATGGGGCACAGTCACAGCGTGATGGGGCACAGTCACAGCGTGATGGGCCCCACTCACAGCGTGATGGGGCACAGTCACAGCGTGATGGGGCACACTCACAGCGTGATGGGGCACAGTCACAGCGTGATGGGGCACAGTCACAGCGTGATGGGGCACAGTCACAGCGCGATGGGGCACACTCACAGCGTGATGGGGCACACTCACAGCGTGATGGGGCACACTCACAGCATGATGGGGCACAGTCACAGCGTGATGGGGCACAGTCACAGCGTGATGGGGCACAGTCACAGCGTGATGGGGCACAGTCACAGCGTGATGGGGCACACTCACAGCGTGATGGGTCACACTCACAGCGTGATGGGGCACACTCACAGCGTGATGGGTCATACTCACAGCGTGATGGGGAACAGTCACAGTGTGATGGGGCACAGTCACAGCATGATGGGGCACACTCACAGCGTGATGGGACACAGTCACAGCATGATGGGGAACAGTCACAGTGTGATGGGGCACACTCACAGCGTGATGGGTCACAGTCACAGCGTGATGGGGAACAGTCACAGTGTGATGGGGCACAGTCACAGCATGATGGGGCACACTCACAGCGTGATGGGACACAGTCACAGCATGATGGGGAACAGTCACAGTGTGATGGGGCACAGTCACAGCATGATGGGGCACAGTCACAGCGTGATGGGGCACAGTCACAGCATGATGGGGAACAGTCACAGTGTGATGGGGCACACTCACAGCGTGATTGGGCACACTCACAGCGTGATGCGGCACAGTCACAGCGTGATGGGGCACAGTCACAGCGTGATGCGGCACAGTCACAGCGTGATGCGGCACAGTCACAGCGTGATGCGGCACAGTCACAGCGTGATGGGTCACACTCACAGCGTGATGGGGCACACTCACAGCGTGATGGGGCACACACACAGCGTGATGGGGCACAGTCACAGCATGATGGGGCACAGTCACAGCGTGATGGGGCACAGTCACAGTGTGATGGGGCACACTCACAGCGTGATTGGGCACACTCACAGCGTGATGCGGCACAGTCACAGCGTGATGGGGCACACTCACAGCGTGATGGGGCACAGTCACAGCGTGATGGGGCACAGTCACAGCGTGATGGGGCACACTCACAGATTGATGGGGCACACTCATGCGTGATGGGGCACACTCATGCGTGATGGGGCACACTCACAGCGTGATGGGGCACTCTCACAGCGTGAATGGGCACACTCACAGCGTGATGGGGAACACTCACAGCGTAATGGGGCACAGTCACAGCGTGATGGGGCACACTCACAACGTGATGAGGCACACTCACAGCGTGATGGGTCACAGTCACAGTGTGATGGGGCACAGTCACAGCGTGATGGGGCACACTCACAGCGTGATGGGGCACAGTCACAGCATAATGGGGCACACTCACAGCGTGATGGGGCACAGTCACAGCGTGATGGGGCACACGCACAATGTGATGGGGCACAGTCACAGCGTGATGGGGCACAGTCACAGCGTGATGGGGCACACTCACAATGTGATGGGGCACACTCACAGCGTGATGGGGCACAGTCACAGCGTGATGGGGCACAGTCACAGCGTGATGGGGCACACTCACAGCGTGATGGGGCACACTCACAGTGTGATGGGTCATACTCACAGCGTGATGGGGCACAGTCACAGCGTGATGGGGCACAGTCACAGCATGATGGGGCACACTCACAGCGTGATGGGGCACAGTCACAGCGTGATGGGGCACACTCACAGCGTGATGGGGCACACTCACAGCGTGATGCGGCACAGTCACAGCGTGATGGGGAACAGTCACAGCGTGACGGGGCACACTCACAGTGTGATGGGGCACAGTCACAGCGTGATGGGGAACAGTCACAGCGTGACGGGGCACACTCACAGCATGATGAGGCACAGTCACAGCGTGATGGGGCACACTCACAGCGTGATGGGGCACAGTCACAGCGTGATGGGGCACAGTCACAGCGTGATGGGGCACACTCACAGCGTGATGGAGCACACTCACAGCGTGATGGGGCACAGTCACAGCGTGATGGGGCACAGTCACAGCGTGATGGGGCACAGTCACAGCGTGATGGGCCCCACTCACAGCGTGATGGGGCACAGTCACAGCGTGATGGGGCACACTCACAGCGTGATGGGGCACAGTCACAGCGTGATGGGGCACAGTCACAGCGTGATGGGGCACAGTCACAGCGCGATGGGGCACACTCACAGCGTGATGGGGCACACTCACAGCGTGATGGGGCACACTCACAGCATGATGGGGCACAGTCACAGCGTGATGGGGCACAGTCACAGCGTGATGGGGCACAGTCACAGCGTGATGGGGCACAGTCACAGCGTGATGGGGCACACTCACAGCGTGATGGGTCACACTCACAGCGTGATGGGGCACACTCACAGCATGATGGGGCACACTCACAGCGTGATGGGACACAGTCACAGCATGATGGGGAACAGTCACAGTGTGATGGGGCACAGTCACAGCATGATGGGGCACAGTCACAGCGTGATGGGGCACACTCACAGCGTGATGGGTCACAGTCACAGCGTGATGGGGAACAGTCACAGTGTGATGGGGCACAGTCACAGCATGATGGGGCACACTCACAGCGTGATGGGACACAGTCACAGCATGATGGGGAACAGTCACAGTGTGATGGGGCACAGTCACAGCATGATGGGGCACAGTCACAGCGTGATGGGGCACAGTCACAGCATGATGGGGAACAGTCACAGTGTGATGGGGCACACTCACAGCGTGATTGGGCACACTCACAGCGTGATGCGGCACAGTCACAGCGTGATGGGGCACAGTCACAGCGTGATGCGGCACAGTCACAGCGTGATGCGGCACAGTCACAGCGTGATGCGGCACAGTCACAGCGTGATGGGTCACACTCACAGCGTGATGGGGCACACTCACAGCGTGATGGGGCACACACACAGCGTGATGGGGCACAGTCACAGCATGATGGGGCACAGTCACAGCGTGATGGGGCACAGTCACAGTGTGATGGGGCACACTCACAGCGTGATTGGGCACACTCACAGCGTGATGCGGCACAGTCACAGCGTGATGGGGCACACTCACAGCGTGATGGGGCACAGTCACAGCGTGATGGGGCACAGTCACAGCGTGATGGGGCACACTCACAGATTGATGGGGCACACTCATGCGTGATGGGGCACACTCATGCGTGATGGGGCACACTCACAGCGTGATGGGGCACTCTCACAGCGTGAATGGGCACACTCACAGCGTGATGGGGAACACTCACAGCGTAATGGGGCACAGTCACAGCGTGATGGGGCACACTCACAACGTGATGAGGCACACTCACAGCGTGATGGGTCACAGTCACAGTGTGATGGGGCACAGTCACAGCGTGATGGGGCACACTCACAGCGTGATGGGGCACAGTCACAGCATAATGGGGCACACTCACAGCGTGATGGGGCACAGTCACAGCGTGATGGGGCACACGCACAATGTGATGGGGCACAGTCACAGCGTGATGGGGCACAGTCACAGCGTGATGGGGCACACTCACAATGTGATGGGGCACACTCACAGCGTGATGGGGCACAGTCACAGCGTGATGGGGCACAGTCACAGCGTGATGGGGCACACTCACAGCGTGATGGGGCACACTCACAGTGTGATGGGTCATACTCACAGCGTGATGGGGCACAGTCACAGCGTGATGGGGCACAGTCACAGCATGATGGGGCACACTCACAGCGTGATGGGGCACAGTCACAGCGTGATGGGGCACACTCACAGCGTGATGGGGCACACTCACAGCGTGATGGGGCACACTCACAGCGTGATGGGGCACAGTCACAGCGTGATGGGGCACAGTCACAGCATGATGGGGCACACTCACAGCGTGATGGGGCACAGTCATAGCGTGATGGGGCACAGTCACAGCGTGATAGGGCACACTCACAGCGTGATGGGGCACAGTCACAGCGTGATGGGGCACACTCACAGCATGATGGGGAACAGTCACAGCGTGATGGGGAACTGTCACAGCGTGATGGGGCACAGTCACAGCGTGATGGGGCACAGTCACAGCGTGATGGGGCACACTCACAGCGTGATGCGGCACAGTCACAGCGTGATGGGGAACAGTCACAGCGTGACGGGGCACACTCACAGTGTGATGGGGCACAGTCACAGCGTGATGGGGAACAGTCACAGCGTGACGGGGCACACTCACAGCATGATGAGGCACAGTCACAGCGTGATGGGGCACACTCACAGCGTGATGGGGCACACTCACAGCGTGATGGTGCACACTCACAGCGTGATGGTGCACACTCACAGCGTGATGGGGCACAGTCACAGCGTGATGGGGCACACTCACAGCGTGATGGGGCACACTCACAGCGTGATGGGGCACACTCACAGCGTGATGGGGCACAGTCACAGCGTGATGGGGCACAGTCACAGTGTGATGGGTGACACTCACAGCGTGATGGGGCTCAGTGACAGCGTGATGGGGCACACTCACAGTGTGATGGGTCATACTCACAGCGTGATGGGGCACACTCACAGCGTGATGGGTCTCACTCACAGCGTGATGGGGTTCACTCACAGCGTGATGGGGCTCACTCACAGTGTGATGGGTCATACTCACAGCGTCATGGGGCACAGTCACAGCGTGATGGGGCACAGTCACAGCATGATGGGGCACACTCACATCGTGATGGGGCACAGTCATAGCGTGATGGGGCACAGTCACAGCGTGATGGGGCACAGTCACAGCGTGATGGGGCACACTCACAGCGTGATGGGGAACAGTCACAGCGTGATGGGGCACAGTCACAGCATGATGGGGCACAGTCACAGCGTGATGGGGCACAGTCACAGCGTGATGGGGCACAGTCACAGCCTATTGCGGCACAGTCACAGCGTGATGGGGAACAGTCACAGCGTGATGGGGCACACTCACAGCGTGATGGGTCTCACTCACAGCGTGATGGGGCTCACTCACAGTGTGATGGGTCATACTCACAGCGTGATGGGGCACAGTCACAGCGTGATGGGGCACAGTCACAGCATGATGGGGCACACTCACAGCGTGATGGGGCACAGTCATAGCGTGATGGGGCACAGTCACAGCGTGATGGGGCACAGTCACAGCGTGATGGGGCACACACACAGCGTGATGGGGCACACACACAGCGTGATGGGGCACACACACAGCGTGATGGGGCACACACACAGCGTGATGGGGAACACTCACAGCGTGATGGGGAACACTCACAGCGTGATGGGGCACACACACAGCGTGATGGGGCACACTCACAGCGTGTTGGGGCACACTCACAGCGTGGTGGGGCACAGTCACAGCGTGATGGGGCACAGTCACAGCGTGATGGGGCACAGTCACAGCGTGATGGGGCACAGTCACAGCGTGATGGGGCACAGTCACAGCGTGATGGGGCTCACTCACAGTGTGATGGGTCATACTCACAGCGTGATGGGGCACAGTCACAGCGTGATGGGGCACAGTCACAGCATGATGGGGCACACTCACAGCGTGATGGGGCACAGTCATAGCGTGATGGGGCACAGTCACAGCGTGATGGGGCACAGTCACAGCGTGATGGGGCACACTCACAGCATGATGGGGAACAGTCACAGCGTGATGGGGCACACACACAGCGTGATGGGGCACACACACAGCGTGATGGGGCACATACACAGCGTGATGGGGCACACACACAGCGTGATGGGGAACACTCACAGCGTGATGGGGAACACTCACAGCGTGATGGGGCACACACACAGCGTGATGGGGCACAGTCACAGCGTGATGGGGCACAGTCACAGCTTGATGGGGCACAGTCACAGCGTGATGGGGCACAGTCACAGCGTGATGGGGCACAGTCACAGCGTGATGGGGCACAGTCACAGCGTGATGGGGCACACTCACAGCGTGATGGGGCACAGTCACAGCGTGATGGGGCACAGTCACAGCATGATGGGCCACAGTCACAGCGTGATGGGGCACAGTCACAGCGTGATGGGGCACAGTCACAGCGTGATGGGTCACACTCACAGCGTGATGGGGCACAGTCACAGCATGATGGGGAACAGTCACAGCGTGATGGGGCACACTCACAGCGTGATGGGGCACAGTCACAGCGTGATGGGGCACCCTCACAGCGTGATGGGGCACAGTCACAGCGTGATGGGGCACACTCACAGCGTGATGGGGCACACTCACAGCATGATTGGGCACACTCACAGCGTGATGGGGCACACACACAGCGTGATGGGGCACAGTCACAGCGTGATGGGGTACACTCACAGCGTGATGGGGCACACTCACGGCATGATGGGGCACACTCACAGCGTGATGGGGCACAGTCACAGCGTGATGGGGCACACTCACAGCGTGATGGGGCACAGTCACAGCGTGATGGGGCACACTCACAGCGTGATGGGGCACAGTCACAGCGTGATGGGGCACACTCACAGATTGATGGGGCACACTCATGCGTGATGGGGCACACTCATGCGTGATGGGGCACACTCACAGCGTGATGGGGCACTCTCACAGCGTGAATGGGCACACTCACAGCGTGATGGGGAACACTCACAGCGTAATGGGGCACAGTCACAGCGTGATGGGGCACACTCACAACGTGATGAGGCACACTCACAGCGTGATGGGTCACAGTCACAGTGTGATGGGGCACTGTCACAGCGTGATGGGGCACACTCACAGCGTGATGGGGCACAGTCACAGCATAATGGGGCACAGTCAAAGCGTGATGGGGCACACTCACAATGTGATGGGGCACAGTCACAGCGTGATGGGGCACAGTCACAGCGTGATGGGGCACACTCACAGCGTGATGGGGCACACTCACAGTGTGATGGGGCACACTCACAGCGTGATGGGTCATACTCACAGCGTGATGGGGCTCACTCACAGCGTGATGGGGCACACTCACAGTGTGATGGGTCATACTCACAGCGTGATGGGGCACAGTCACAGCGTGATGGGGCACAGTCACAGCGTGATGGGGCACACTCACAGCGTGATGGGGCACAGTCACAGCGTGATGGGGCACACTCACAGCGTGATGGGGCACACTCACAGCATGATGGGGCACACTCACAGCGTGAAGGGGCACAGTCACAGCGTGATGGGGCACAGTCACAGCATGATGGGGCACACTCACAGCGTGATGGGGCACAGTCATAGCGTGATGGGGCACAGTCACAGCGTGATGGGGCACACTCACAGCATGATGGGGAACAGTCACAGCGTGATGGGGAACTGTCACAGCGTGATGGGGCACAGTCACAGCGTGATGGGGCACAGTCACAGCGTGATGGGGCACACTCACAGCGTGATGCGGCACAGTCACAGCGTGATGGGGAACAGTCACAGCGTGACGGGGCACACTCACAGTGTGATGGGGCACAGTCACAGCGTGATGGGGCACAGTCACAGCGTGATGGGGCACAGTCACAGCGTGATGGGGCACACTCACAGCGTGATGGGGAACAGTCACAGCGTGATGGGGCACAGTCACAGCATGATGGGGCACAGTCACAGCGTGATGGGGCACAGTCACAGCGTGATGGGGCACACTCACAGCGTGATGGGGAACAGTCACAGCATGATGGGGCACAGTCACAGCGTGATGGGGCACACTCACAGCGTGATGGGGAACAGTCACAGCGTGATGGGGCACACTCACAGCGTGATGGGTCTCACTCACAGCGTGATGGGGCTCACTCACAGTGTGATGGGTCATACTCACAGCGTGATGGGGCACAGTCACAGCGTGATGGGGCACAGTCACAGCTTGATGGGGCACACTCACAGCGTGATGGGGCACAGTCATTGCGTGATGGGGCACAGTCACAGCGTGATGGGGCACAGTCACAGCGTGATGGGGCACACTCACAGCATGATGGGGAACAGTCACAGCGTGATGGGGCACACACACAGCGTGATGGGGCACACACACTGCATGATGGGTCACACACACAGCGTGATGGGGCACACACACAGCGTGATGGGGCACACACACAGCGTGATGGGGCACACTCACAGCGTGATTGGGCACAGTCACAGCGTGATGGGCACACTCACAGCGTGATGGGGCACAGTCACAGCGTGATGGGGCACAGTCACAGCGTGATGGGGCACACTCACAGCGTGATGGGGCACAGTCACGGCGTGATGGGGCACACTCACAGCGTGATGGGGCACACTCACAGCGTGATGGGGCACACTCACAGCGTGATGGGGCACAGTCACAGCGTGATGGGGCACACTCACAGTGTGATGGGGCACAGTCACAGCATAACTGGGCACACTCACAGCGTGATGGGGCACACTCACAGCGTGATGGGGCACACTCACAGCGTGATGGGGCACAGTCACAACGTGATGGGGCACACTCACAGCGTGATGGGGCACAGTCACAGCATGATGGGGCACAGTCACAGCGTGATGGGGCACAGTCACAGTGTGATGGGGCACACTCACAGCGTGATTGGGCACACTCACAGCGTGATGCGGCACAGTCACAGCGTGATGGGGCACACTCACAGCGTGATGGGGCACAGTCACAGCGTGATGGGGCACAGTCACAGCGTGATGGGGCACACTCACAGATTGATGGGGCACACTCATGCGTGATGGGGCACACTCATGCGTGATGGGGCACACTCACAGCGTGATCGGGCACTCTCACAGCGTGAATGGGCACACTCACAGCGTGATGGGGAACACTCACAGCGTAATGGGGCACAGTCACAGCGTGATGGGGCACAGTCACAGCATAATGGGGCACAGTCAAAGCGTGATGGGGCACACTCACAATGTGATGGGGCACAGTCACAGCGTGATGGGGCACAGTCACAGCGTGATGGGGCACACTCACAGCGTGATGGGGCACACTCACAGTGTGATGGGGCACACTCACAGCGTGATGGGTCATACTCACAGCGTGATGGGGCTCACTCACAGCGTGATGGGGCACACTCACAGTGTGATGGGTCATACTCACAGCGTGATGGGGCACAGTCACAGCGTGATGGGGCACAGTCACAGCGTGATGGGGCACACTCACAGCGTGATGGGGCACAGTCACAGCGTGATGGGGCACACTCACAGCGTGATGGGGCACACTCACAGCATGATGGGGCACACTCACAGCGTGATGGGGCACAGTCACAGCGTGATGGGGCACAGTCACAGCATGATGGGGCACACTCACAGCGTGATGGGGCACAGTCATAGCGTGATGGGGCACAGTCACAGCGTGATGGGGCACACTCACAGCATGATGGGGAACAGTCACAGCGTGATGGGGAACTGTCACAGCGTGATGGGGCACAGTCACAGCGTGATGGGGCACAGTCACAGCGTGATGGGGCACACTCACAGCGTGATGCGGCACAGTCACAGCGTGATGGGGAACAGTCACAGCGTGACGGGGCACACTCACAGTGTGATGGGGCACAGTCACAGCGTGATGGGGCACAGTCACAGCGTGATGGGGCACAGTCACAGCGTGATGGGGCACACTCACAGCGTGATGGGGAACAGTCACAGCGTGATGGGGCACAGTCACAGCATGATGGGGCACAGTCACAGCGTGATGGGGCACAGTCACAGCGTGATGGGGCACACTCACAGCGTGATGGGGAACAGTCACAGCGTGATGGGGCACAGTCACAGCGTGATGGGGCACACTCACAGCGTGATGGGGAACAGTCACAGCGTGATGGGGCACACTCACAGCGTGATGGGTCTCACTCACAGCGTGATGGGGCTCACTCACAGTGTGATGGGTCATACTCACAGCGTGATGGGGCACAGTCACAGCGTGATGGGGCACAGTCACAGCATGATGGGGCACACTCACAGCGTGATGGGGCACAGTCATTGCGTGATGGGGCACAGTCACAGCGTGATGGGGCACAGTCACAGCGTGATGGGGCACACTCACAGCATGATGGGGAACAGTCACAGCGTGATGGGGCACACACACAGCGTGATGGGGCACACACACTGCATGATGGGTCACACACACAGCGTGATGGGGCACACACACAGCGTGATGGGGCACACACACAGCGTGATGGGGCACACTCACAGCGTGATTGGGCACAGTCACAGCGTGATGGGCACACTCACAGCGTGATGGGGCACAGTCACAGCGTGATGGGGCACAGTCACAGCGTGATGGGGCACACTCACAGCGTGATGGGGCACAGTCACGGCGTGATGGGGCACACTCACAGCGTGATGGGGCACACTCACAGCGTGATGGGGCACACTCACAGCGTGATGGGGCACAGTCACAGCGTGATGGGGCACACTCACAGTGTGATGGGGCACAGTCACAGCATAACTGGGCACACTCACAGCGTGATGGGGCACACTCACAGCGTGATGGGGCACACTCACAGCGTGATGGGGCACAGTCACAACGTGATGGGGCACACTCACAGCGTGATGGGGCACAGTCACAGCATGATGGGGCACAGTCACAGCGTGATGGGGCACAGTCACAGTGTGATGGGGCACACTCACAGCGTGATTGGGCACACTCACAGCGTGATGCGGCACAGTCACAGCGTGATGGGGCACACTCACAGCGTGATGGGGCACAGTCACAGCGTGATGGGGCACAGTCACAGCGTGATGGGGCACACTCACAGATTGATGGGGCACACTCATGCGTGATGGGGCACACTCATGCGTGATGGGGCACACTCACAGCGTGATCGGGCACTCTCACAGCGTGAATGGGCACACTCACAGCGTGATGGGGAACACTCACAGCGTAATGGGGCACAGTCACAGCGTGATGGGGCACAGTCACAGCATAATGGGGCACAGTCAAAGCGTGATGGGGCACACTCACAATGTGATGGGGCACAGTCACAGCGTGATGGGGCACAGTCACAGCGTGATGGGGCACACTCACAGCGTGATGGGGCACACTCACAGTGTGATGGGGCACACTCACAGCGTGATGGGTCATACTCACAGCGTGATGGGGCTCACTCACAGCGTGATGGGGCACACTCACAGTGTGATGGGTCATACTCACAGCGTGATGGGGCACAGTCACAGCGTGATGGGGCACAGTCACAGCGTGATGGGGCACACTCACAGCGTGATGGGGCACAGTCACAGCGTGATGGGGCACACTCACAGCGTGATGGGGCACACTCACAGCATGATGGGGCACACTCACAGCGTGATGGGGCACAGTCACAGCGTGATGGGGCACAGTCACAGCATGATGGGGCACACTCACAGCGTGATGGGGCACAGTCATAGCGTGATGGGGCACAGTCACAGCGTGATGGGGCACACTCACAGCATGATGGGGAACAGTCACAGCGTGATGGGGAACTGTCACAGCGTGATGGGGCACAGTCACAGCGTGATGGGGCACAGTCACAGCGTGATGGGGCACACTCACAGCGTGATGCGGCACAGTCACAGCGTGATGGGGAACAGTCACAGCGTGACGGGGCACACTCACAGTGTGATGGGGCACAGTCACAGCGTGATGGGGCACAGTCACAGCGTGATGGGGCACAGTCACAGCGTGATGGGGCACACTCACAGCGTGATGGGGAACAGTCACAGCGTGATGGGGCACAGTCACAGCATGATGGGGCACAGTCACAGCGTGATGGGGCACAGTCACAGCGTGATGGGGCACACTCACAGCGTGATGGGGAACAGTCACAGCGTGATGGGGCACAGTCACAGCGTGATGGGGCACACTCACAGCGTGATGGGGAACAGTCACAGCGTGATGGGGCACACTCACAGCGTGATGGGTCTCACTCACAGCGTGATGGGGCTCACTCACAGTGTGATGGGTCATACTCACAGCGTGATGGGGCACAGTCACAGCGTGATGGGGCACAGTCACAGCATGATGGGGCACACTCACAGCGTGATGGGGCACAGTCATTGCGTGATGGGGCACAGTCACAGCGTGATGGGGCACAGTCACAGCGTGATGGGGCACACTCACAGCATGATGGGGAACAGTCACAGCGTGATGGGGCACACACACAGCGTGATGGGGCACACACACTGCATGATGGGTCACACACACAGCGTGATGGGGCACACACACAGCGTGATGGGGCACACACACAGCGTGATGGGGCACACTCACAGCGTGATTGGGCACAGTCACAGCGTGATGGGCACACTCACAGCGTGATGGGGCACAGTCACAGCGTGATGGGGCACAGTCACAGCGTGATGGGGCACACTCACAGTGTGATGGGGCACAGTCACGGCGTGATGGGGCACACTCACAGCGTGATGGGGCACACTCACAGCGTGATGGGGCACACTCACAGCGTGATGAGGCACACTCACAGCGTGATGGGGCACACTCACAGTGTGATGAGGCACACTCACAGCGTGATGGGGCACACTCACAGCGTGATGGGGCACACTCACAGCGTGATGGGGCACAGTCACAGCATGATGGGGCACACTCACAGCGTGATGGGGCACAGTCACGGCGTGATGGGGCACACTCACAGCGTGATGGGGCACAGTCACAGCGTGATGGGGCACACTCACAGCGTGATGGGGCACAGTCACGGCGTGATGGGGCACACTCACAGCGTGATGGGGCACACTCACAGCGTGATGGGGCACACTCACAGCGTGATGGGGCACACTCACAGCGTGATGGGGCACACTCACAGCGTGATGGGTCACAGTCACAGCGTGATGGGGCACACTCACAGCGTGATGGGGCACAGTCACAGCGTGATGGGGCACACTCACAGTGTGATGGGGCACACTCACAGCATGATGGGTCACACTCACAGCGTGATGGGGCACAGTCACAGCATAACTGGGCACACTCACAGCGTGATGGGGCACACTCACAGCGTGATGGGGCACACTCACAGCGTGATGGGGCACAGTCACAACGTGATGGGGCACACTCACAGCGTGATGGGGCACAGTCACAGCATGATGGGGCACAGTCACAGCGTGATGGGGCACAGTCACAGTGTGATGGGGCACACTCACAGCGTGATTGGGCACACTCACAGCGTGATGCGGCACAGTCACAGCGTGATGGGGCACACTCACAGCGTGATGGGGCACAGTCACAGCGTGATGGGGCACAGTCACAGCGTGATGGGGCACACTCACAGATTGATGGGGCACACTCATGCGTGATGGGGCACACTCATGCGTGATGGGGCACACTCACAGCGTGATGGGGCACTCTCACAGCGTGAATGGGCACACTCACAGCGTGATGGGGAACACTCACAGCGTAATGGGGCACAGTCACAGCGTGATGGGGCACACTCACAACGTGATGAGGCACACTCACAGCGTGATGGGTCACAGTCACAGTGTGATGGGGCACAGTCACAGCGTGATGGGGCACACTCACAGCGTGATGGGGCACAGTCACAGCATAATGGGGCACACTCACAGCGTGATGGGGCACAGTCACAGCGTGATGGGGCACACGCACAATGTGATGGGGCACAGTCACAGCGTGATGGGGCACAGTCACAGCGTGATGGGGCACACTCACAATGTGATGGGGCACACTCACAGCGTGATGGGGCACAGTCACAGCGTGATGGGGCACAGTCACAGCGTGATGGGGCACACTCACAGCGTGATGGGGCACACTCACAGTGTGATGGGTCATACTCACAGCGTGATGGGGCACAGTCACAGCGTGATGGGGCACAGTCACAGCATGATGGGGCACACTCACAGCGTGATGGGGCACAGTCACAGCGTGATGGGGCACACTCACAGCGTGATGGGGCACACTCACAGCGTGATGGGGCACACTCACAGCGTGATGGGGCACAGTCACAGCGTGATGGGGCACAGTCACAGCATGATGGGGCACACTCACAGCGTGATGGGGCACAGTCATAGCGTGATGGGGCACAGTCACAGCGTGATAGGGCACACTCACAGCGTGATGGGGCACAGTCACAGCGTGATGGGGCACACTCACAGCATGATGGGGAACAGTCACAGCGTGATGGGGAACTATCACAGCGTGATGGGGCACAGTCACAGCGTGATGGGGCACAGTCACAGCGTGATGGGGAACACTCACAGCGTGATGCGGCACAGTCACAGCGTGATGGGGAACAGTCACAGCGTGACGGGGCACACTCACAGTGTGATGGGGCACAGTCACAGCGTGATGGGGAACAGTCACAGCGTGACGGGGCACACTCACAGCGTGATGAGGCACAGTCACAGCGTGATGGGGCACACTCACAGCGTGATGGGGCACACTCACAGCGTGATGGTGCACACTCACAGCGTGATGGTGCACACTCACAGCGTGACGGTGCACACTCACAGCGTGATGGGGCACAGTCACAGCGTGATGGGGCACACTCACAGCGTGATGGGGCACACTCACAGCGTGATGGGGCACACTCACAGCGTGATGGGGCACAGTCACAGCGTGATGGGGCACAGTCACAGTGTGATGGGTGACACTCACAGCGTGATGGGGCTCAGTGACAGCGTGATGGGGCACACTCACAGTGTGATGGGTCATACTCACAGCGTGATGGGGCACACTCACAGCGTGATGGGTCTCACTCACAGCGTTATGGGGTTCACTCACAGCGTGATGGGGCTCACTCACAGTGTGATGGGTCATACTCACAGCGTCATGGGGCACAGTCACAGCGTGATGGGGCACAGTCACAGCATGATGGGGCACACTCACATCGTGATGGGGCACAGTCATAGCGTGATGGGGCACAGTCACAGCGTGATGGGGCACAGTCACAGCGTGATGGGGCACACTCACAGCGTGATGGGGAACAGTCACAGCGTGATGGGGCACAGTCACAGCATGATGGGGCACAGTCACAGCGTGATGGGGCACAGTCACAGCGTGATGGGGCACAGTCACAGCCTATTGCGGCACAGTCACAGCGTGATGGGGAACAGTCACAGCGTGATGGGGCACACTCACAGCGTGATGGGTCTCACTCACAGCGTGATGGTGCTCACTCACAGTGTGATGGGTCATACTCACAGCGTGATGGGGCACAGTCACAGCGTGATGGGGCACAGTCACAGCATGATGGGGCACACTCACAGCGTGATGGGGCACAGTCATAGCGTGATGGGGCACAGTCACAGCGTGATGGGGCACAGTCACAGCGTGATGGGGCACACACACAGCGTGATGGGGCACACACACAGCGTGATGGGGCACACACACAGCGTGATGTGGCACACACACAGCGTGATGGGGAACACTCACAGCGTGATGGGGAACACTCACAGCGTGATGGGGCACACACACAGCGTGATGGGGCACACTCACAGCGTGTTGGGGCACACTCACAGCGTCGTGGGGCACAGTCACAGCGTGATGGGGCACAGTCACAGCATGATGGGGCACAGTCACAGCGTGAAGGGGCACAGTCACAGCGTGATGGGGCACAGTCACAGCGTGATGGGGCTCACTCACAGTGTGATGGGTCATACTCACAGCGTGATGGGGCACAGTCACAGCGTGATGGGGCACAGTCACAGCATGATGGGGCACACTCACAGAGTGATGGGGCACAGTCATAGAGTGATGGGGCACAGTCACAGCGTGATGGGGCACAGTCACAGCGTGATGGGGCACACTCACAGCGTGATGGGGAACAGTCACAGCGTGATGGGGCACACACACAGCGTGATGGGGCACACACACAGCGTGATGGGGCACATACACAGCGTGATGGGGCACACACACAGCGTGATGGGGAACACTCACAGCGTGATGGGGAACACTCACAGCGTGATGGGGCACACATACAGCGTGATGGGGCACAGTCACAGCGTGATGGGGCACAGTCACAGCGTGATGGGGCACAGTCACAGCGTGATGGGGCACAGTCACAGCGTGATGGGGCACAGTCACAGCGTGATGGGGCACACTCACAGCGTGATGGGGCACAGTCACAGCGTGATGGGGCACAGTCACAGCGTGATGGGCCACAGTCACAGCGTGATGGGGCACAGTCACAGCGTGATGGGGCACAGTCACAGCGTGATGGGTCACACTCACAGCGTGATGGGGCACAGTCACAGCATGATGGGGAACAGTCACAGCGTGATGGGGCACACTCACAGCGTGATGGGGCACAGTCACAGCGTGATGGGGCACCCTCACAGCGTGATGGGGCACAGTCACAGCGTGATGGGGCACACTCACAGCGTGATGGGGCACACTCACAGCGTGATTGGGCACACTCACAGCGTGATGGGGCACACACACAGCGTGATGGGGCACAGTCACAGCGTGATGGGGTACACTCACAGCGTGATGGGGCACACTCACGGCATGATGGGGCACACTCACAGCGTGATGGGGCACAGTCACAGCGTGATGGGGCACACTCACAGCGTGATGGGGCACAGTCACAGCGTGATGGGGCACACTCACAGCGTGATGGGGCACAGTCACAGCGTGATGGGGCACACTCACAGATTGATGGGGCACACTCATGCGTGATGGGGCACACTCACAGCGTGATGGGGCACTCTCACAGCGTGAATGGGCACACTCACAGCGTGATGGGGAACACTCACAGCATAATGGGGCACAGTCACAGCGTGATGGGGCACACTCACAACGTGATGAGGCACACTCACAGCGTGATGGGTCACAGTCACAGTGTGATGGGGCACAGTCACAGCGTGATGGGGCACACTCACAGCGTGATGGGGCACAGTCACAGCATAATGGGGCACAGTCAAAGCGTGATGGGGCACACTCACAATGTGATGGGGCACAGTCACAGCGTGATGGGGCACAGTCACAGCATGATGGGCCACACTCACAGCGTGATGGGGCACACTCACAGTGTGATGGGGCACACTCACAGCGTGATGGGTCATACTCACAGCGTGATGGGGCTCACTCACAGCGTGATGGGGCACACTCACAGTGTGATGGGTCATACTCACAGCGTGATGGGGCACAGTCACAGCGTGATGGGGCACAGTCACAGCGTGATGGGGCACACTCACAGCGTGATGGGGCACAGTCACAGCGTGATGGGGCACACTCACAGCGTGATGGGGCACACTCACAGCATGATGGGGCACACTCACAGCGTGATGGGGCACAGTCACAGCGTGATGGGGCACAGTCACAGCATGATGGGGCACACTCACAGCGTGATGGGGCACAGTCATAGCGTGATGGGGCACAGTCACAGCGTGATGGGGCACACTCACAGCATGATGGGGAACAGTCACAGCGTGATGGGGAACTGTCACAGCGTGATGGGGCACAGTCACAGCGTGATGGGGCACAGTCACAGCGTGATGGGGCACACTCACAGCGTGATGCGGCACAGTCACAGCGTGATGGGGAACAGTCACAGCGTGACGGGGCACACTCACAGTGTGATGGGGCACAGTCACAGCGTGATGGGGCACAGTCACAGCGTGATGGGGCACAGTCACAGCGTGATGGGGCACACTCACAGCGTGATGGGGAACAGTCACAGCGTGATGGGGCACAGTCACAGCATGATGGGGCACAGTCACAGCGTGATGGGGCACAGTCACAGCGTGATGGGGCACACTCACAGCGTGATGGGGAACAGTCACAGCGTGATGGGGCACAGTCACAGCGTGATGGGGCACACTCACAGCGTGATGGGGAACAGTCACAGCGTGATGGGGCACACTCACAGCGTGATGGGTCTCACTCACAGCGTGATGGGGCTCACTCACAGTGTGATGGGTCATACTCACAGCGTGATGGGGCACAGTCACAGCGTGATGGGGCACAGTCACAGCATGATGGGGCACACTCACAGCGTGATGGGGCACAGTCATTGCGTGATGGGGCACAGTCACAGCGTGATGGGGCACAGTCACAGCGTGATGGGGCACACTCACAGCATGATGGGGAACAGTCACAGCGTGATGGGGCACACACACAGCGTGATGGGGCACACACACAGCGTGATGGGGCACACACACAGCGTGATGGGGCACACACACAGCGTGATGGGGCACACTCACAGCGTGATTGGGCACAGTCACAGCGTGATGGGCACACTCACAGCGTGATGGGGCACAGTCACAGCGTGATGGGGCACAGTCACAGCGTGATGGGGCACACTCACAGCGTGATGGGGCACAGTCACGGCGTGATGGGGCACACTCACGGCGTGATGGGGCACACTCACAGCGTGATGGGGCACACTCACAGCGTGATGAGGCACACTCACAGCGTGATGGGGCACACTCACAGTGTGATGAGGCACACTCACAGCGTGATGGGGCACACTCACAGCGTGATGGGTCACACTCACAGCGTGATGGGGCACAGTCACAGCGTGATGCGGCACACTCACAGCGTGATGGGGCACACTCACAGCGTGATGGGGCACACTCACAGCGTGATGGGGCACACTCACAGCGTGATGGGGCACACTCACAGCGTGATGGGGCACAGTCACGGCGTGATGGGGCACACTAACAGCGTGATGGGGCACAGTCACAGCGTGATGGGGCACACTCACAGCGTGATGGGGCACAGTCACGGCGTGATGGGGCACACTCACAGCGTGATGGGGCACACTCACGGCATGATGGGGCACACTCACAGCGTGATGGGGCACAGTCACAGCGTGATGGGGCACACTCACAGCGTGATGGGGCACAGTCACAACGTGATGGGGCACACTCACAGCGTGATGGGGCACACTCACAGCGTGATGGGGCACACTCACAGCGTGATGGGGCACAGTCACAGCGTGATGGGGCACACTCACAGCGTGATGGGGCACACTCATGCGTGATGGGGCACACTCATGCGTGATGGGGCACACTCACAGCGTGATGGGGCACTCTCACAGCGTGAATGGGCACACTCACAGCGTGATGGGGAACACTCACAGCGTAATGGGTCACAGTCACAGTGTGATGGGGCACACTCACAATGTGATGGGGCACAGTCACAGCGTGATGGGGCACAGTCACAGCGTGATGGGGCACACTCACAGCGTGATGGGGCACACTCACAGTGTGATGGGTCATACTCACAGCGTGATGGGGCACAGTCACAGCGTGATGGGGCACACTCACAGCGTGATGGGTCACAGTCACAGCTTGATGGGGCTCACTCACAGCGTGATGGGGCACACTCACAGCGTGACGGGGCACACACACAGCGTGATGGGGCACACTCACAGCGTGATGGGGCTCACTCACAGCGTGATGGGGCACACTCACAGTGTGATGGGTCATACTCACAGCGTGATGGGGCACAGTCACAGCGTGATGGGGCACACTCACAGCGTGATGGGGCACAGTCACAGCGTGATGGGGCACACTCACAGCGTGATGGGGCACACTCACAAAGTGATGGGGCACAGTCACAGCGTGATGGGGCACACTCACAGCGTGATGGGGCACAGTCACAGCGTGATGGGGCACACTCACAGCGTGATGGGGCACACTCACAGCGTGATAGGGCACACTCACAGCGTGATGGGGCACAGTCACAGCGTGATGGGGCACAGTCACAGCATGATGGGGCACACTCACAGCGTGATGGGGCACAGTCATAGCGTGATGGGGCACAGTCACAGCGTGATGGGGCACACTCACAGCATGATGGGGAACAGTCACAGCGTGATGGGGAACTGTCACAGCGTGATGGGGCACAGTCACAGCGTGATGGGGCACAGTCACAGCGTGATGCGGCACAGTCACAGCGTGATGGGGAACAGTCACAGCGTGACGGGGCACACTCACAGTGTGATGGGGCACAGTCACAGCGTGATGGGGAACAGTCACAGCGTGACGGGGCACACTCACAGCGTGATGAGGCACAGTCACAGCGTGATGGGGCACACTCACAGGGTGATGGGGCACACTCACAGCGTGATGGTGCACACTCACAGCGTGATGATGCACACTCACAGCGTGACGGTGCACACTCACAGCGTGATGGGGCACAGTCACAGCGTGATGGGGCACACTCACAGCGTGATGGGGCACACTCACAGCGTGATGGGGCACACTCACAGCGTGATGGGGCACAGTCACAGCGTGATGGGGCACAGTCACAGTGTGATGGGTGACACTCACAGCGTGATGGGGCTCAGTGACAGCGTGATGGGGCACACTCACAGTGTGATGGGTCATACTCACAGCGTGATGGGGCACACTCACAGCGTGATGGGTCTCACTCACAGCGTGATGGGGCTCACTCACAGCGTGATGGGGCTCACTCACAGTGTGATGGGTCATACTCACAGCATGATGGGGCACAGTCACAGCGTGATGGGGCACAGTCACAGCGTGATGGGGCACAGTCACAGCGTGATGGGGCACAGTCACAGCATGATGGGGCACACTCACATCGTGATGGGGCACAGTCATAGCGTGATGGGGCACAGTCACAGCTTGATGGGGCACAGTCACAGCGTGATGGGGCACACTCACAGCGTGATGGGGAACAGTCACAGCGTGATGGGGCACAGTCACAGCATGATGGGGCACAGTCACAGCGTGATGGGGCACAGTCACAGCGTGATGGGGCACAGTCACAGCCTATTGCGGCACAGTCACAGCGTGATGGGGAACAGTCACAGCGTGACGGGGCACACTCACAGCATGATGGGGCACAGTCACAGCGTGATGGGGAACAGTCACAGCGTAACGGGGCACACTCACAGCGTGATGAGGCACAGTCACGGCGTGATGGGGCACACTCACAGCGTGATGGGGCACACTCACAGCGTGATGGGGCACACTCACAGCGTGATGGGGCACAGTCACAGCATGATGGGGCACACTCACAGCGTGATGGGGCACACTCACAGCGTGATGGGGCACAGTCACAGCGTGATGGGGCTCACTCACAGCGTGATGGGGCACAGTCACAGCATGATGGGGCACACTCACAGCGTGATGGGGCACACTCACAGCGTGATGGGGCACAGTCACAGCGTGATGGGGCACACTCACAGCGTGATGGGGCACAGTCACAGCGTTATGGGGCACACTCACAGCGTGATGGGGCACACTCACAGCGTGATGGGGCACACTCACAGCGTGATGGGGCACACTCACAGCGTGATGGGGCACAGTCACAGCGTGGTGGTGCACAGGAACAGCGTGATGGGGCACAGTCACAGCATGATGGGGCACACTCACAGCGTGATGGGGCACAGTCACAGCGTGATGGGGCACAGTCACAGCGTGATGGGGCACACTCACAGCGTGATGGGGCACAGTCACAGCGTGATGGGCACAGTCACAGCGTGATGGGGCACACTCACAGCGTGATGGGGCACAGTCACAGCGTGATGGGGCACAGTCACAGCATGATGGGGCACAGTCACAGCGTGATGGGGCACAGTCACAGCGTGATGGGGCACAGTCACAGCCTATTGCGGCACAGTCACAGCGTGATGGGGAACAGTCACAGCGTGACGGGGCACACTCACAGCGTGATGGCGCACAGTCACAGCGTGATGGGGAACAGTCACAGCGTGACGGGGCACACTCACAGCGTGATGAGGCACAGTCACGGCGTGATGGGGCACACTCACAGCGTGATGGGGCACACTCACAGCGTGATGGGGCACACTCACAGCGTGATGGGGCACAGTCACAGCGTGATGGGCACACTCACAGCGTGATGGGGCACAGTCACAGCGTTATGGGGCACACTCACAGCGTGATGGGGCACACTCACAGCGTGATGGGGCACACTCACAGCGTGATGGGGCACAGTCACAGCGTGGTGGTGCACAGTAACAGCGTGATGGGGCACAGTCACAGCATGATGGGGCACACTCACAGCGTGATGGGGCACAGTCACAGCGTGATGGGGCACAGTCACAGCGTGATGGGGCACACTCACAGCGTGATGGGGCACAGTCACAGCGTGATGGGCACAGTCACAGCGTGATGGGGCACACTCACAGCGTGATGATGCACCGTCACAGCGTGATTGGGCACAGTCACAGCGTGATGGGGCACAGTCACAGCGTGATGGGGCACAGTCACAGCGTGATGGGGCACACTCACAGCGTGATGGGGCACACTCACAGCGTGATGGGGCACAGTCACAGCCTGGTGGGACACAGTCACAGCGTGATGGGGCACAGTCACAGCGTGATGGGGCACAGTCACAGCGTGGTGGTGGACACACAGCGTGATGGGGCACAGTCACAGCGTGATGGGGCACACTCACAGCGTGATGGGGCACAGTCACAGCGTGATGGGGCACACTCACAGTGTGATGGGGCACACTCACAGCGTGATGGGGCACACTCACAGCGTGATGGGGCACACTCACAGCGTGATGGGGCACACTCACAGCGTGATGGGCACACTCACAGCGTGATGGCGCACAGTCACAGCGTGATGGGGCACAGTCACAGCGTGATGCGGCACACTCACAGCGTGATGGGGCACCGTCACAGCGTGATGGGGCACAGTCACAGCGTGATGGGGCACAGTCACAGCCTGGTGGGACACGGTCACAGCGTGATGGGGCACACTCACAGCGTGGTGGTGGACAGTCACAGCGTGATGGGGCACAGTCACAGCGTGATGGGGCACACTCACAGCGTGATGGGGCACAGTCACAGCGTGATGGGGCACACTCACAGCGTGATGGGGCACAGTCACAGCGTGATGGGGCACACTCACAGCGTGATGGGGCACACTCATGCGTGATGGGGCACACTCACAGCGTGATGGGGCACACTCACAGCGTGATGGGGCACTCTCACAGTGTGATGGGGCACACTCACAGCGTAATGGGGCACAGTCACAGCGTGATGGGGCACACTCACAACGTGATGAGGCACACTCACAGCGTGATGGGTCACATTCACAGCGTGATGGGGCACAGTCACAGCGTGATGGGGCACACTCACAGCGTGATGGGGCACACTCACAGCGTGATGGGGCACACTCACAGTGTGATGGGTCATACTCACAGCGTGATGGGGCACAGTCACAGCGTGATGGGGCACAGTCACAGCGTGATGGGGCACACTCACAGCGTGTTGGGGCACAGTCACATCGTGATGGGGCACACTCACAGCGTGATGGGGCACACTCACAGTGTGATGGGTCATACTCACAGCGTGATGGGGCACAGTCACAGCGTGATGGGGCACACTCACAGCGTGATGGGTCATACTCACAGCGTGATGGGGCACAGTCACAGCGTGATGGGGCACACACACAGCGTGACGGAGCACACTCAAAGAGTGATGGGTCATACTCACATCGTGATGGGCCACACTCACAGCGTGATGGGTCACATTCACAGCGTGATGGGGCACAGTCACAGCGTGATGGGGCACACTCACAGCATGATGGGGCACACTCACAGTGTGATGGGGCACACTCACAGTGTGATGGGGCACACTCACAGCGTGATGGGGCACAGTCACAGCGTGATGGGGCACACTCACAGCGTGTTGGGGCACAGTCACAGCGTGATGGGGCACACTCACAGCGTGATGGGGCACACTCACAGTGTGATGGGTCATACTCACAGCGTGATGGGGCACAGTCACAGCGTGATGGGGCACACTCACAGCGTGATGGGTCATACTCACAGCGTGATGGGGCTCACTCACAGCGTGATGGGGCACACTCACAGTGTGATGGGTCATACTCACAGCGTGATGGGGCACAGTCACAGCGTGATGGGGCACAGTCACAGCGTGATGGGGCACACTCACAGCGTGATGGGGCACAGTCACAGCGTGATGGGGCACACTCACAGCGTGAAGGGGCACAGTCACAGCGTGATGGGGCACAGTCACAGCGTGATGGGGCACACTCACAGCGTGATGGGGCACACTCACAGCGTGATGGGGCACAGTCACAGCGTGATGGGCACACTCACAGCGTGATGGGGCACAGTCACAGCGTTATGGGGCACACACACAGCGTGATGGGGCACACTCACAGCGTGATGGGGCACACTCACAGCGTGATGGGGCACACTCACAGCGTGATGGGGCACAGTCACAGCGTGGTGGTGCACAGTAACAGCGTGATGGGGCACAGTCACAGCATGATGGGGCACACTCACAGCGTGATGGGGCACAGTCACAGCGTGATGGGGCACAGTCACAGCGTGATGGGGCACACTCACAGCGTGATGGGGCACAGTCACAGCGTGATGGGCACAGTCACAGCGTGATGGGGCACACTCACAGCGTGATGGGGCACAGTCACAGCGTGATGGGGCACAGTCACAGCATGATGGGGCACAGTCACAGCGTGATGGGGCACAGTCACAGCGTGATGGGGCACAGTCACAGCCTATTGCGGCACAGTCACAGCGTGATGGGGCACACTCACAGCGTGATGGGTCACATTCACAGCGTGATGGGGCACAGTCACAGCGTGATGGGGCACACTCACAGCGTGATGGGGCACACTCACAGCGTGATGGGGCACACTCACAGTGTGATGGGTCATACTCACAGCGTGATGGGGCACAGTCACAGCGTGATGGGGCACAGTCACAGCGTGATGGGGCACACTCACAGCGTGTTGGGGCACAGTCACAGCGTGGTGGTGCACAGTAACAGCGTGATGGGGCACAGTCACAGCATGATGGGGCACACTCACAGCGTGATGGGGCACAGTCACAGCGTGATGGGGCACAGTCACAGCGTGATGGGGCACACTCACAGCGTGATGGGGCACAGTCACAGCGTGATGGGCACAGTCACAGCGTGATGGGGCACACTCACAGCGTGATGATGCACCGTCACAGCGTGATTGGGCACAGTCACAGCGTGATGGGGCACAGTCACAGCGTGATGGGGCACAGTCACAGCGTGATGGGGCACACTCACAGCGTGATGGGGCACACTCACAGCGTGATGGGGCACAGTCACAGCCTGGTGGGACACAGTCACAGCGTGATGGGGCACAGTCACAGCGTGATGGGGCACAGTCACAGCGTGGTGGTGGACACACAGCGTGATGGGGCACAGTCACAGCGTGATGGGGCACACTCACAGCGTGATGGGGCACAGTCACAGCGTGATGGGGCACACTCACAGTGTGATGGGGCACACTCACAGCGTGATGGGGCACACTCACAGCGTGATGGGGCACACTCACAGCGTGATGGGGCACACTCACAGCGTGATGGGCACACTCACAGCGTGATGGCGCACAGTCACAGCGTGATGGGGCACAGTCACAGCGTGATGCGGCACACTCACAGCGTGATGGGGCACCGTCACAGCGTGATGGGGCACAGTCACAGCGTGATGGGGCACAGTCACAGCCTGGTGGGACACGGTCACAGCGTGATGGGGCACACTCACAGCGTGGTGGTGGACAGTCACAGCGTGATGGGGCACAGTCACAGCGTGATGGGGCACACTCACAGCGTGATGGGGCACAGTCACAGCGTGATGGGGCACACTCACAGCGTGATGGGGCACAGTCACAGCGTGATGGGGCACACTCACAGCGTGATGGGGCACACTCATGCGTGATGGGGCACACTCACAGCGTGATGGGGCACACTCACAGCGTGATGGGGCACTCTCACAGTGTGATGGGGCACACTCACAGCGTAATGGGGCACAGTCACAGCGTGATGGGGCACACTCACAACGTGATGAGGCACACTCACAGCGTGATGGGTCACATTCACAGCGTGATGGGGCACAGTCACAGCGTGATGGGGCACACTCACAGCGTGATGGGGCACACTCACAGCGTGATGGGGCACACTCACAGTGTGATGGGTCATACTCACAGCGTGATGGGGCACAGTCACAGCGTGATGGGGCACAGTCACAGCGTGATGGGGCACACTCACAGCGTGTTGGGGCACAGTCACATCGTGATGGGGCACACTCACAGCGTGATGGGGCACACTCACAGTGTGATGGGTCATACTCACAGCGTGATGGGGCACAGTCACAGCGTGATGGGGCACACTCACAGCGTGATGGGTCATACTCACAGCGTGATGGGGCACAGTCACAGCGTGATGGGGCACACACACAGCGTGACGGAGCACACTCAAAGAGTGATGGGTCATACTCACATCGTGATGGGCCACACTCACAGCGTGATGGGTCACATTCACAGCGTGATGGGGCACAGTCACAGCGTGATGGGGCACACTCACAGCATGATGGGGCACACTCACAGTGTGATGGGGCACACTCACAGTGTGATGGGGCACACTCACAGCGTGATGGGGCACAGTCACAGCGTGATGGGGCACACTCACAGCGTGTTGGGGCACAGTCACAGCGTGATGGGGCACACTCACAGCGTGATGGGGCACACTCACAGTGTGATGGGTCATACTCACAGCGTGATGGGGCACAGTCACAGCGTGATGGGGCACACTCACAGCGTGATGGGTCATACTCACAGCGTGATGGGGCTCACTCACAGCGTGATGGGGCACACTCACAGTGTGATGGGTCATACTCACAGCGTGATGGGGCACAGTCACAGCGTGATGGGGCACAGTCACAGCGTGATGGGGCACACTCACAGCGTGATGGGGCACAGTCACAGCGTGATGGGGCACACTCACAGCGTGAAGGGGCACAGTCACAGCGTGATGGGGCACAGTCACAGCGTGATGGGGCACACTCACAGCGTGATGGGGCACACTCACAGCGTGATGGGGCACAGTCACAGCGTGATGGGCACACTCACAGCGTGATGGGGCACAGTCACAGCGTTATGGGGCACACACACAGCGTGATGGGGCACACTCACAGCGTGATGGGGCACACTCACAGCGTGATGGGGCACACTCACAGCGTGATGGGGCACAGTCACAGCGTGGTGGTGCACAGTAACAGCGTGATGGGGCACAGTCACAGCATGATGGGGCACACTCACAGCGTGATGGGGCACAGTCACAGCGTGATGGGGCACAGTCACAGCGTGATGGGGCACACTCACAGCGTGATGGGGCACAGTCACAGCGTGATGGGCACAGTCACAGCGTGATGGGGCACACTCACAGCGTGATGGGGCACAGTCACAGCGTGATGGGGCACAGTCACAGCATGATGGGGCACAGTCACAGCATGATGGGGCACAGTCACAGCCTATTGCGGCACAGTCACAGCGTGATGGGGCACACTCACAGCGTGATGGGTCACATTCACAGCGTGATGGGGCACAGTCACAGCGTGATGGGGCACACTCACAGCGTGATGGGGCACACTCACAGCGTGATGGGGCACACTCACAGTGTGATGGGTCATACTCACAGCGTGATGGGGCACAGTCACAGCGTGATGGGGCACAGTCACAGCGTGATGGGGCACACTCACAGCGTGTTGGGGCACAGTCACATCGTGATGGGGCACACTCACATCGTGATGGGGCACACTCACAGTGTGATGGGTCATACTCACAGCGTGATGGGGCACACTCACAGTGTGATGGGTCATACTCACAGCGTGATGGGGCACAGTCACAGCGTGATGGGGCACACTCACAGCGTGATGGGTCATACTCACAGCGTGATGGGGCACAGTCACAGCGTGATGGGGCACACACACAGCGTGACGGAGCACACTCAAAGAGTGATGGGTCATACTCACATCGTGATGGGCCACACTCACAGCGTGATGGGTCACATTCACAGCGTGATGGGGCACAGTCACAGCGTGATGGGGCACACTCACAGCGTGATGGGGCACACTCACAGTGTGATGGGGCACACTCACAGTGTGATGGGGCACACTCACAGCGTGATGGGGCACAGTCACAGCGTGATGGGGCACACTCACAGCGTGTTGGGGCACAGTCACAGCATGATGGGGCACACTCACAGCGTGATGGGGCACTCTCACAGCGTGATGGGGCACACTCACAGCGTGATGGGGCACACTCACAGCGTGATGGGGCACACTCACAGCGTGATGGGGCACACTCACAGTGTGATGTGTCATACTCACAGCGTGATGGGGCACAGTCACAGCGTGATGGGGCACACTCACAGCGTGATGGGTCATACTCACAGCGTGATGGGGCTCACTCACAGCGTGATGGGGCACACTCACAGTGTGATGGGTCATACTCACAGCGTGATGGGGCACAGTCACAGCGTGATGGGGCACACTCACAGCGTGATGGGTCATACTCACAGCGTGATGGGGCTCACTCACAGCGTGATGGGGCACACTCACAGTGTGATGGGTCATACTCACAGCGTGATGGGGCACAGTCACAGCGTGATGGGGCACAGTCACAGCGTGATGGGGCACACTCACAGCGTGATGGGGCACAGTCACAGCGTGATGGGGCACACTCACAGCGTGATGGGGCACACTCACAGCGTGATGGGGCACACTCACAGCGTGATGGGGCACAGTCACAGCGTGATGGGGCACACTCACAGCGTGATGGGGCACACTCACAGCGTGATGGGGCACAGTCACAGCATGATGGGCACACTCACAGCGTGATGGGGCACAGTCACAGTGTTATGGGGCACACTCACAGCGTGATGGGGCACACTCACAGCGTGATGGGGCACACTCACAGCGTGATGGGGCACACTCACAGCGTGATGGGGCACAGTCACAGCGTGGTGGTGCACAGTAACAGCGTGATGGGGCACAGTCACAGCATGATGGGGCACAGTCACAGCGTGATGGGGCACAGTCACAGCGTGATGGGGCACACTCACAGCGTGATGGGGCACAGTCACAGCGTGATGGGCACAGTCACAGCGTGATGGGGCACACTCACAGCGTGATGGGGCACAGTCACAGCGTGATGGGGCACAGTCACAGCGTGATGGGGCACACTCACAGCGTGATGGGTCACACTCACAGCGTGATGGGGCACACTCACAGCGTGATGGGGCACACTCACAGCGTGATGGGGCACAGTCACAGCGTGATGGGGCACAGTCACAGCGTGATGGGGCACACTCACAGCGTGATGGGTCACACTCACAGCGTGATGGGGCACACTCACAGCGTGATGGGGCACAGTCACAGCGTGGTGGTGCACAGTAACAGCGTGATGGGGCACAGTCACAGCATGATGGGGCACAGTCACAGCGTGATGGGGCACAGTCACAGCGTGATGGGGCACACTCACAGCGTGATGGGGCACAGTCACAGCGTGATGGGCACAGTCACAGCGTGATGGGGCACACTCACAGCGTGATGGGGCACAGTCACAGCGTGATGGGGCACAGTCACAGCGTGATGGGGCACACTCACAGCGTGATGGGTCACACTCACAGCGTGATGGGGCACACTCACAGCGTGATGGGGCACACTCACAGCGTGATGGGACACACTCACAGCGTGATGGGGCACAGTCACAGCGTGATGGGGCACAGTCACAGCGTGATGGGGCACACTCACAGCGTGATGGGGCACAGTCACAGCGTGATGGGGCACACTCAAAGCGTGATGGGGCACAGTCACAGCGTGATGGGGCACAGTCACAGCGTGATGGGGCACACTCACAGCGTGATGGGGCACAGTCACAGCGTGATGGGGCACAGTCACAGCGTGATGGGGCACACTCACAGCGTGATGGGGCACAGTCATAGCGTGATGGGGCACAGTCACAGCGTGATGGGGCACAGTCACAGCGTGATGGGGCACAGTCACAGCATGACGGGGAACAGTCACAGCGTGATGGGGAACAGTCACAGCGTGATGGGGCACAGTCACAGCGTGATGGGGCACACTCACAGTGTGATGGGGCACAGTCACAGCGTGATGGGGCACACTCACAGTGTGATGGGGCACAGTCACAGCGTGATGGGGAACAGTCACAGCGTGATGGGGCACAGTCACAGCGTGATGGGGCACACTCACATTGTGATGGGGCACAGTCACAGCGTGATGGGGAACAGTCACAGCGTGATGAGGCACAGTCACAGCGTGATGGGGACACTCACAGCGTGATGAGGCACACTCACAGCGTGATGGGGCACAGTCACAGCGTGATGGGGCACACTCACAGTGTGATGGGGCACAGTCACAGCGTGATGGGGAACAGTCACAGCGTGATGGGGCACAGTCACAGCGTGATGGGGCACACTCACAGTGTGATGGGGCACAGTCACAGCGTGATGGGGAACAGTCACAGCGTGATGAGGCACAGTCACAGCGTGATGGGGCACACTCACAGCGTGATGGGGCACACTCACAGCGTGATGGGGCACAGTCACAGCGTGATGGGGCACAGTCACAGTGTGATGGGTGACACTCACAGCGTGATGGGGCTCAGTGACAGCGTGATGGGTCACAAACACAGCGTGATGGGGCACACTCACAGCGTGATGGTGCACACTCACAGCGTGATGGTGCACACTCACAGCGTGATGGTGCACACTCACAGCGTGATGGTGCACACTCACAGCGTGATGGGGCACAGTCACAGCGTGATGGGGCACAGTCACAGCGTGATGGGGCACACTCACAGCGTGATGGGGCACACTCACAGCGTGATGGGGCACAGTCACAGCGTGATGGGGCACAGTCACAGTGTGATGGGTGACACTCACAGCGTGATGGGGTTCAGTGACAGCGTGATGGGGCACACTCACAGTGTGATGGGGCATACTCACAGCGTGATGGGGCACACTCACAGCGTGATGGGTCTCACTCACAGCGTGATGGGGCTCACTCACAGTGTGATGGGTCATACTCACAGCGTGATGGGGCACAGTGACAGCGTGATGGGGCACACTCACAGTGTGATGGGTCATACTCACAGCGTGATGGGGCACACTCACAGCGTGATGGGTCTCACTCACAGCGTGATGGGGCTCACTCACAGTGTGATGGGTCATACTCACAGCGTGATGGGGCACAGTCACAGCGTGATGGGGCACAGTCACAGCGTGATGGGGCACACTCACAGCGTGATGGGGCACAGTCACAGCGTGATGGGGCACAGTCACAGCGTGATGGGGCACAGTCACAGCGTGATGGGGCACACTCACAGCGTGATGGGGCACAGTCACAGCGTGATGGGGCACAGTCACAGCGTGATGGGGCACACTCACAGCGTGATGGGGAACAGTCACAGCGTGATGGGGCACACTCACAGCATGATGGGGCACAGTCACAGCGTGATGGGGCACAGTCACAGCCTATTGCGGCACAGTCACAGCGTGATGGGGAACAGTCACAGCGTGACGGGGCACACTCACAGCGTGATGGGGCACACACACAGCGTGATGGGGAACAGTCACAGCGTGACGGGGCACAGTCACAGCGTGATGGGTCACACTAACAGCGTGATGGGGCACAGTCACAGCGTGATGGGGAACAGTCACAGCGTGACGGGGCACAGTCACAGCGTGATGGGGCACAGTCACGGCGTGATAGGGCACACTCACAGCGTGATGGGGCACACTCACAGCGTGATGGGGCACACTCACAGCGTGATGGGGCACAGTCACAGCGTGATGGGGCACAGTCACAGCGTTATGGGGCACACTCACAGCGTGATTGGGCACACTCACAGCGTGATGGGGCACACTCACAGCGTGATGGGGCACACTCACAGCGTGATGGGGCACACTCACAGCGTGATGGGTCATACAGCGTGATGGGGCACAGTCACAGCGTGACGGAGATTACTCACAGCGTGATGGGGAACAATCACAGCGTGACGGGGCATACTCACAGCGTGATGGGGCACACTCACAGCGTGATGGGTCATACTCACAGCGTGATGGGGCACAGTCACAGCGTGATGGGGCACACTCACAGCGTGGTGGGGCACAGTCACAGCGTGATGGGGCACAGTCACAGCGTGATGGGCACACTCACAGCGTGATGGCGCACAGTCACAGCGTGATGGGGCACACTCACAGCGTGATGGGGCACAGTCACAGCGTGATGGGGCACAGTCACAGTGTGATGGGTGACACTCACAGCGTGATGGGGCTCAGTGACAGCGTGATGGGTCACACACACAGCGTGATGGGGCACACTCACAGCGTGATGGTGCACACTCACAGCGTGATGGTGCACACTCACAGCGTGATGGTGCACACTCACAGCGTGATGGGGCACAGTCACAGCGTGATGGGGCACACTCACAGCGTGATGGGGCACACTCACAGCGTGATGGGTCACAGTCACAGCGTGATGGGGCACAGTCACAGTGTGATGGGTGACACTCACAGCGTGATGGGGCTCAGTGACAGCGTGATGGGACACACTCACAGTGTGATGGGTCATACTCACAGCGTGATGGGGCACACTCACAGCGTGATGGGTCTCACTCACAGCGTGATGGGGCACACTCACAGCGTGATGGGGCACACTCACAGCGTGATGGGGCACAGTCACAGTGTGATGGGTCTCACTCACAGTGTGATGGGTCATACTCACAGCGTGATGGGGCACAGTGACAGCGTGATGGGGCACACTCACAGTGTGATGGGTCATACTCACAGCGTGATGGGGCACACTCACAGCGTGATGGGTCTCACTCACAGCGTGATGTGGCTCACTCACAGTGTGATGGGTCATACTCACAGCGTGATGGGGCACAGTCACAGCGTGATGGGGCACAGTCACAGCGTGATGGGGCACACTCACAGCGTGATGGGGCACAGTCACAGCGTGATGGGGCACAGTCACAGCGTGATGGGGCACAGTCACAGCGTGATGGGGCACACTCACAGCGTGATGGGGCACAGTCACAGCGTGATGGGGCACAGTCACAGCGTGATGGGGCACACTCACAGCGTGATGGGGAACAGTCACAGCGTGATGGGGCACACTCACAGCATGATGGGGCACAGTCACAGCGTGATGGGGCACAGTCACAGCCTATTGCGGCACAGTCACAGCGTGATGGGGAACAGTCACAGCGTGACGGGGCACACTCACAGCGTGATGGGGCACACACACAGCGTGATGGGGAACAGTCACAGCGTGACGGGGCACAGTCACAGCGTGATGGGTCACACTAACAGCGTGATGGGGCACAGTCACAGCGTGATGGGGAACAGTCACAGCGTGACGGGGCACAGTCACAGCGTGATGGGGCACAGTCACGGCGTGATAGGGCACACTCACAGCGTGATGGGGCACACTCACAGCGTGATGGGGCACACTCACAGCGTGATGGGGCACAGTCACAGCGTGATGGGCACACTCACAGCGTGATGGGGCACAGTCACAGCGTTATGGGGCACACTCACAGCGTGATTGGGCACACTCACAGCGTGATGGGGCACACTCACAGCGTGATGGGGCACACTCACAGCGTGATGGGTCATACAGCGTGATGGGGCACAGTCACAGCGTGACGGGGATTACTCACAGCGTGATGGGGAACAATCACAGCGTGACGGGGCATACTCACAGCGTGATGGGGCACACTCACAGCGTGATGGGTCATACTCACAGCGTGATGGGGCACAGTCACAGCGTGATGGGGCACACTCACAGCGTGGTGGGGCACAGTCACAGCGTGATGGGTCACAGTCACAGCGTGATGGGCACACTCACAGCGTGATGGCGCACAGTCACAGCGTGATGGGCACACTCACAGCGTGATGGCGCACAGTCACAGCGTGATGGGGCACAGTCACAGCCTATTGCGGCACAGCGTGGTGGGGCACAGTCACAGCGTGATGGGGCACAGTCACAGCGTGGTGGGGCACAGTCACAGCGTGATGGGGCACACTCACAGCGTGATGGGGCACACTCACAGCGTGATGGGGCACAGTCACAGCGTGGTGGTGCACAGTAACAGCGTGATGGGGCACAGTCACAGCATGATGGGGCACACTCACAGCGTGATGGGGCACAGTCACAGCGTGATGGGGCACACTCACAGCGTGATGGGGCACACTCACAGCGTGATGGGGCACAGTCACAGCGTGATGGGCACAGTCACAGCGTGATGGGGCACACTCACAGCGTGATGGGGCACAGTCACAGCGTGATGGGGCACCGTCACAGCGTGATGGGGCACCGTCACAGCGTGATGGGGCACAGTCACAGCGTGATGGGGCACAGTCACAGCCTGGTGGGGCACAGTCACAGCGTGATGGGGCACACTCACAGCGTGATGGGGCACAGTCACAGCGTGGTGGTGGACAGTCACAGCGTGATGGGGCACAGTCACAGCGTGATGGGGCACACTCACAGCGTGATGGGGCACACTCACAGCGTGATGGTGCACACTCACAGCGTGATGGGGCACACTCACAGCGTGATGGGGCACACTCACAGCGTGATGGGGCACACTCACAGCGTGATGGGGCACACTCACAGCGTGATGGGGCACACTCACAGCGTGATGGGCACACTCACAGCGTGATGGCGCACAGTCACAGCGTGATGGGGCACCGTCACAGCGTGATGGGGCACAGTCACAGCGTGATGGGGCACAGTCACAGCCTGGTGGGACACAGTCACAGCGTGATGGGGCACACTCACAGCATGGTGGTGGACAGTCACAGCGTGATGGGGCACAGTCACAGCATGATGGGGCACACTCACAACGTGATGGGGCACACTCACAGCGTGATGGGGCACACTCACAGCGTGGTGGTGGACAGTCACAGCGTGATGGGGCACAGTCACAGCGTGATGGGGCACACTCACAGCGTGATGGGGCACAGTCACAGCGTGATGGGGCACACTCACAGCGTGATGGGGCACACTCATGCATGATGGGGCACACTCACAGCGTGATGGGGCACACTCACAGCGTGATGGGGCACTCTCACAGTGTGATGGGGCACACTCACAGCGTAATGGGGCACAGTCACAGCGTGATGGGGCACACTCACAACGTGATGAGGCAAACTCACAGCGTGATGGGTCACAGTCACAGCGTGATGGGGCACACTCACAGCGTGATGGGGCACAGTCACAGCGTGATGGGGCACAGTCACAGCGTGATGGGGCACACTCACAGTGTGATGGGTCATACTCACAGCGTGATGGGGCTCACTCACAGTGTGATGGGTCATACTCACAGCGTGATGAGGCACACTCACAGAGTGATGGGGCACACTCACAGCGTGATGGGGCACAGTCACAGCGTGATGGGGCACAGTCACAGCGTGATGGGGCACACTCACAGTGTGATGGGTCATACTCACAGCGTGATGGGGCTCACTCACAGTGTGATGGGTCATACTCACAGCGTGATGGGGCACACTCACAGTGTGATGGGTCATACTCACATCGTGATGGGCCACACTCACAGCGTGATGGGTCACATTCACAGCGTGATGGGGCACAGTCACAGCGTGATGGGGCACACTCACAGTGTGATGGGGCACACTCACAGTGTGATGGGGCACACTCACAGCGTAATGGGGCACAGTCACAGCGTGATGGGGCACACTCACAGCGTGTTGGGGCACAGTCACAGCGTGATGGGGCACACTCACAGCGTGATGGGGCACACTCACAGCGTGATGGGTCATACTCACAGCGTGATGGGGCACAGTCACAGCGTGATGGGGCACACTCACAGCGTGATGGGTCATACTCACAGCGTGATGGGGCTCACTCACAGCGTGATGGGGCACACTCACAGCGTGATGGGGCACAGTCACAGCGTGATGGGGCACACTCACAGCGTGATGGGGCACAGTCACAGCGTGATGGGGCACAGTCACAGCGTGATGGGGCACACTCACAGCGTGATGGGGCACAGTCACAGCGTGATGGGGCACAGTCACAGCGTGATGGGACACACTCACAGCGTGATGGGACACACTCACAGCGTGATGGAGCACAGTCATAGCGTGATGGGGCACAGTCACAGCGTGATGGGGCACAGTCACAGCATGATGGGGCACACTCACAGCGTGATGGGGCACAGTCATAGCGTGATGGGGCACACTCACAGCATGATGGGGAACAGTCACAGCGTGATGGGGCACACTCACAGCGTGATGGGGCACAGTCATAGCGTGATGGGGTACAGTCACAGCGTGATGGGGCACAGTCACAGCGTGATGGGGCACACTCACAGCATGATGGGGAACAGTCACAGCGTGATGGGGAACAGTCACAGCGTGATGGGGAACAGTCACAGCATGATGGGGCACAGTCACAGCGTGATGGGGCACACTCACAGTGTGATGGGGCACAGTCACAGCGTGATGGGACACACTCACAGCGTGATGGGACACACTCACAGCGTGATGTGGCACAGTCACAGCGTGATGGGACACACTCACAGCGTGATGAGGCACAGTCACAGCGTGATGGGGCACACTCACAGCGTGATGGGGCACAGTCACAGCGTGATGGGGCACAGTCACAGCGTGATGGGCACACTCACAGCGTGATGGCGCACAGTCACAGCGTGATGGGGCACAGTCACAGCGTGGTGGGGCACAGTCACAGCGTGATGGGGCACAGTCACAGCGTGGTGGGGCACAGTCACAGCGTGATGGGGCACACTCACAGCGTGATGGGGCACAGTCACAGAGTGGTGGTGCACAGTAACAGCGTGATGGGGCACAGTCACAGCATGATGGGGCACACTCACAGCGTGATGGGGCACAGTCACAGCGTGATGGGGCACACTCACAGCGTGATGGGGCACACTCACAGCGTGATGGGGCACAGTCACAGCATGATGGGCACAGTCACAGCGTGATGGGGCACACTCACAGCGTGATGGGTCACAGTCACAGTGTGATGGGGCACACTCACAGCGTGATGGGGCACAGTCACAGCGTGATGGGGCACACTCACAGCGTGATGGGGCACACTCACAGTGTGATGGGTCATACTCACAGCGTGATGGGGCACAGTCACAGCGTGATGGGGCACACTCACAGCGTGATGGGTCATACTCACAGCGTGATGGGGCTCACTCACAGCGTGATGGGGCACACTCACAGTGTGATGGGTCATACTCACAGCGTGATGGGGCACAGTCACAGCGTGATGGGGCACACTCACAGCGTGATGGGTCATACTCACAGCGTGATGGGGCTCACTCACAGCGTGATGGGGCACACTCACAGTGTGATGGGTCATACTCACAGCGTGATGGGGCACAATCACAGCGTGATGGGGCACAGTCACAGCGTGATGGGGCACACTCACAGCGCGATGGGGCACAGTCACAGCGTGATGGGGCACACTCACAGCGTGATGGGGCACAGTCACAGCGTGATGGGGCACAGTCACAGCGTGATGGGGCACACTCACAGCGTGATGGGGCACACTCACAGCGTGATGGGGCACAGTCACAGCGTGATGGGCACACTCACAGCGTGATGGGGCACAGTCACAGCGTTATGGGGCACACTCACAGCGTGATGGGGCACACTCACAGCGTGATGGGGCACACTCACAGCGTGATGGGGCACACTCACAGCGTGATGGGGCACAGTCACAGCGTGGTGGTGCACAGTAACAGCGTGATGGGGCACAGTCACAGCATGATGGGGCACACTCACAGCGTGATGGGGCACAGTCACAGCGTGATGGGGCACAGTCACAGCGTGATGGGGCACACTCACAGCGTGATGGGGCACAGTCACAGCGTGATGGGCACAGTCACAGCGTGATGGGGCACACTCACAGCGTGATGGGGCACAGTCACAGCGTGATGGGGCACAGTCACAGCGTGATGGGGCACACTCACAGCGTGATGGGTCATACTCACAGCGTGATGGGGCTCACTCACAGCGTGATGGGGCACACTCACAGTGTGATGGGTCATACTCACAGCGTGATGGGGCACAGTCACAGCGTGATGGGGCACAGTCACAGCGTGATGGGGCACACTCACAGCGTGATGGGGCACAGTCACAGCGTGATGGGGCACACTCAAAGCGTGATGGGGCACAGTCACAGCGTGATGGGGCACAGTCACAGCGTGATGGGGCACACTCACAGCGTGATGGGGCACAGTCACAGCGTGATGGGGCACAGTCACAGCGTGATGGGGCACAGTCACAGCATGACGGGGAACAGTCACATCGTGATGGGGCACACTCACAGCGTGATTGGGCACAGTCATAGCGTGATGGGGCACAGTCACAGCGTGATGGGGCACAGTCACAGCGTGATGGGGCACAGTCACAGCATGACGGGGAACAGTCACAGCGTGATGGGGAACAGTCACAGCGTGATGGGGCACAGTCACAGCGTGATGGGGCACACTCACAGTGTGATGGGGCACAGTCACAGCGTGATGGGGCACACTCACAGTGTGATGGGGCACAGTCACAGCGTGATGGGGAACAGTCACAGCGTGATGGGGCACAGTCACAGCGTGATGGGGCACACTCACAGTGTGATGGGGCACAGTCACAGCGTGATGGGGAACAGTCACAGCGTGATGAGGCACAGTCACAGCGTGATGGGGACACTCACAGCGTGATGAGGCACACTCACAGCGTGATGGGGCACAGTCACAGCGTGATGGGGCACACTCACAGTGTGATGGGGCACAGTCACAGCGTGATGGGGAACAGTCACAGCGTGATGGGGCACAGTCACAGCGTGATGGGGCACACTCACAGTGTGATGGGGCACAGTCACAGCGTGATGGGGATCAGTCACAGCGTGATGAGGCACAGTCACAGCGTGATGGGGCACACTCACAGCGTGATGGGGCACACTCACAGCGTGATGGGGCACAGTCACAGCGTGATGGGGCACAGTCACAGTGTGATGGGTGACACTCACAGCGTGATGGGGCTCAGTGACAGCGTGATGGGTCACACACACAGCGTGATGGGGCACACTCACAGCGTGATGGTGCACACTCACAGCGTGATGGTGCACACTCACAGCGTGATGGTGCACACTCACAGCGTGATGGTGCACACTCACAGCGTGATGGGGCACAGTCACAGCGTGATGGGGCACAGTCACAGCGTGATGGGGCACACTCACAGCGTGATGGGGCACACTCACAGCGTGATGGGGCACAGTCACAGCGTGATGGGGCACAGTCACAGTGTGATGGGTGACACTCACAGCGTGATGGGGCTCAGTGACAGCGTGATGGGGCACACTCACAGTGTGATGGGTCATACTCACAGCGTGATGGGGCACACTCACAGCGTGATGGGTCTCACTCACAGCGTGATGGGGCTCACTCACAGTGTGATGGGTCATACTCACAGCGTGATGGGGCACAGTGACAGCGTGATGGGGCACACTCACAGTGTGATGGGTCATACTCACAGCGTGATGGGGCACACTCACAGCGTGATGGGTCTCACTCACAGCGTGATGGGGCTCACTCACAGTGTGATGGGTCACACTCACAGCGTGATGGGGCACAGTCACAGCGTGATGGGGCACAGTCACAGCGTGATGGGGCACACTCACAGCGTGATGGGGCACAGTCACAGCGTGATGGGGCACAGTCACAGCGTGATGGGGCACAGTCACAGCGTGATGGGGCACACTCACAGCGTGATGGGGCACAGTCACAGCGTGATGGGGCACAGTCACAGCGTGATGGGGCACACTCACAGCGTGATGGGGAACAGTCACAGCGTGATGGGGCACACTCACAGCATGATGGGGCACAGTCACAGCGTGATGGGGCACAGTCACAGCCTATTGCGGCACAGTCACAGCGTGATGGGGAACAGTCACAGCGTGACGGGGCACACTCACAGCGTGATGGGGCACACACACAGCGTGATGGGGAACAGTCACAGCGTGACGGGGCACAGTCACAGCGTGATGGGTCACACTAACAGCGTGATGGGGCACAGTCACAGCGTGATGGGGAACAGTCACAGCGTGACGGGGCACAGTCACAGCGTGATGGGGCACAGTCACGGCGTGATGGGGCACACTCACAGCGTGATGGGGCACACTCACAGCGTGATGGGGCACACTCACAGCGTGTTGGGGCACAGTCACAGCGTGATGGGCACACTCACAGCGTGATGGGGCACAGTCACAGCGTTATGGGGCACACTCACAGCGTGATTGGGCACACTCACAGCGTGATGGGGCACACTCACAGCGTGATGGGGCACACTCACAGCGTGATGGGGCACACTCACAGCGTGATGGGTCATACAGCGTGATGGGGCACAGTCACAGCGTGACGGGGATTACTCACAGCGTGATGGGGAACAATCACAGCGTGACGGGGCATACTCACAGCGTGATGGGGCACACTCACAGCGTGATGGGTCATACTCACAGCGTGATGGGGCACAGTCACAGCGTGATGGGGCACACTCACAGCGTGGTGGGGCACAGTCACAGCGTGATGGGTCACAGTCACAGCGTGATGGGCACACTCACAGCGTGATGGCGCACAGTCACAGCGTGATGGGGCACAGTCACAGCGTGGTGGGGCACAGTCACAGCGTGATGGGGCACAGTCACAGCGTGGTGGGGCACAGTCACAGCGTGATGGGGCACACTCACAGCGTGATGGGGCACAGTCACAGCGTGGTGGTGCACAGTAACAGCGTGATGGGGCACAGTCACAGCATGATGGGGCACACTCACAGCGTGATGGGGCACAGTCACAGCGTGATGGGGCACACTCACAGCGTGATGGGGCACACTCACAGCGTGATGGGGCACAGTCACAGCGTGATGGGCACAGTCACAGCGTGATGGGGCACACTCACAGCGTGATGGGGCACAGTCACAGCGTGATGGGGCACCGTCACAGCGTGATGGGGCACCGTCACAGCGTGATGGGGCACAGTCACAGCGTGATGGGGCACAGTCACAGCCTGGTGGGGCACAGTCACAGCGTGATGGGGCACACTCACAGCGTGAAGAGGCACAGTCACAGCGTGGTGGTGGACAGTCACAGCGTGATGGGGCACAGTCACAGCGTGATGGGGCACACTCACAGCGTGATGGGGCACACTCACAGCGTGATGGTGCACACTCACAGCGTGATGGGGCACACTCACAGCGTGATGGGGCACACTCACAGCGTGATGGGGCACACTCACAGCGTGATGGGGCACACTCACAGCGTGATGGGGCACACTCACAGCGTGATGGGCACACTCACAGCGTGATGGGGCACACTCACAGCGTGATGGGGCACAGTCACAGCGTGATGGGGCACACTCACAGCGTGATGGTGCACACTCACAGCGTGATGGGGCACACTCACAGCGTGATGGGGCACACTCACAGCGTGATGGGGCACACTCACAGCGTGTTGGGGCACACTCACAGCGTGATGGGGCACAGTCACAGCGTTATGGGGCACACTCACAGCGTGATTGGGCACACTCACAGCGTGATGGGGCACACTCACAGCGTGATGGGGCACACTCACAGCGTGATGGGGCACACTCACAGCGTGATGGGTCATACAGCGTGATGGGGCACAGTCACAGCGTGACGGGGATTACTCACAGCGTGATGGGGAACAATCACAGCGTGACGGGGCATACTCACAGCGTGATGGGGCACACTCACAGCGTGATGGGTCATACTCACAGCGTGATGGGGCACAGTCACAGCGTGATGGGGCACACTCACAGCGTGGTGGGGCACAGTCACAGCGTGATGGGTCACAGTCACAGCGTGATGGGCACACTCACAGCGTGATGGCGCACAGTCACAGCGTGATGGGGCACAGTCACAGCGTGGTGGGGCACAGTCACAGCGTGATGGGGCACAGTCACAGCGTGGTGGGGCACAGTCACAGCGTGATGGGGCACACTCACAGCGTGATGGGGCACAGTCACAGCGTGGTGGTGCACAGTAACAGCGTGATGGGGCACAGTCACAGCATGATGGGGCACACTCACAGCGTGATGGGGCACAGTCACAGCGTGATGGGGCACACTCACAGCGTGATGGGGCACACTCACAGCGTGATGGGGCACAGTCACAGCGTGATGGGCACAGTCACAGCGTGATGGGGCACACTCACAGCGTGATGGGGCACAGTCACAGCGTGATGGAGCACCGTCACAGCGTGATGGGGCACCGTCACAGCGTGATGGGGCACAGTCACAGCGTGATGGGGCACAGTCACAGCCTGGTGGGGCACAGTCACAGCGTGATGGGGCACACTCACAGCTTGAAGAGGCACAGTCACAGCGTGGTGGTGGACAGTCACAGCGTGATGGGGCACAGTCACAGCGTGATGGGGCACACTCACAGCGTGATGGGGCACACTCACAGCGTGATGGTGCACACTCACAGCGTGATGGGGCACACTCACAGCGTGATGGGGCACACTCACAGCGTGATGGGGCACACTCACAGCGTGATGGGGCACACTCACAGCGTGATGGGGCACACTCACAGCGTGATGGGCACACTCACAGCGTGATGGGGCACACTCACAGCGTGATGGGGCACAGTCACAGCGTGATGGGGCACACTCACAGCGTGATGGTGCACACTCACAGCGTGATGGGGCACACTCACAGCGTGATGGGGCACACTCACAGCGTGATGGGGCACACTCACAGCGTGATGGGGCACACTCACAGCGTGATGGGGCACACTCACAGCGTGATGGGGCACAGTCACAGCGTGATGGGGCACACTCACAGTGTGGTGGGGCACACTCACAGCGTGATGGGGCACAGTCACAGCGTGATGGGGCACCGTCACAGCGTGATGGGGCACAGTCACAGCGTGATGGGGCACAGTCACAGCCTGGTGGGACACAGTCACAGCGTGATGGGGCACACTCACAGCATGGTGGTGGACAGTCACAGCGTGATGGGGCACAGTCACAGCATGGTGGGGCACACTCACAACGTGATGGGGCACACTCACAGCGTGATGGGGCACAGTCACAGCGTGATGGGGCACACTCACAGCGTGATGGTGCACACTCACAGCGTGATGGGGCACACTCACAGCGTGGTGGTGGACAGTCACAGCGTGATGGGGCACAGTCACAGCGTGATGGGGCACACTCACAGCGTGATGGGGCACAGTCACAGCGTGATGGGGCACACTCACAGCGTGTTGGGGCACACTCATGCGTGATGGGGCACACTCACAGCGTGATGGGGCACACTCACAGCGTGATGGGGCACTCTCACAGTGTGATGGGGCACACTCACAGCGTAATGGGGCACAGTCACAGCGTGATGGGGCACACTCACAACGTGATGAGGCACACTCACAGCGTGATGGGTCACAGTCACAGCGTGATGGGGCACAGTCACAGCGTGATGGGGCACACTCACAGCGTGATGGGGCACACTCACAGCGTGATGGGGCACAGTCACAGCGTGATGGGGCACAGTCACAGCGTGATGGGGCACACTCACAGTGTGATGGGTCATACTCACAGCGTGATGGGGCTCACTCACAGTGTGATGGGTCATACTCACAGCGTGATGGGGCACACTCACAGTGTGATGGGTCATACTCACATCGTGATGGGCCACACTCACAGCGTGATGGGTCACATTCACAGCGTGATGGGGCACAGTCACAGCGTGATGGGGCACACTCACAGTGTGATGGGGCACACTCACAGTGTGATGGGGCACACTCACAGCGTGATGGGGCACAGTCACAGCGTGATGGGGCACACTCACAGCGTGTTGGGGCACAGTCACAGCGTGATGGGGCACACTCACAGCGTGATGGGGCACACTCACAGCGTGATGGGTCATACTCACAGCGTGATGGGGCACAGTCACAGCGTGATGGGGCACACTCACAGCGTGATGGGTCATACTCACAGCGTGATGGGGCTCACTCACAGCGTGATGGGGCACACTCACAGCGTGATGGGGCACAGTCACAGCGTGATGGGGCACACTCACAGCGTGATGGGGCACAGTCACAGCATGATGGGGCACAGTCACAGCGTGATGGGGCACACTCACAGCGTGATGGGGCACAGTCACAGCGTGATGGGGCACAGTCACAGCATGATGGGGCACACTCACAGCGTGATGGGGCACAGTCATAGCGTGATGGGGCACACTCACAGCATGATGGGGAACAGTCACAGCGTGATGGGGCACACTCACAGCGTGATGGGGCACAGTCATAGCGTGATGGGGCACAGTCACAGCGTGATGGGGCACAGTCACAGCGTGATGGGGCACACTCACAGCATGATGGGGAACAGTCACAGCGTGATGGGGAACAGTCACAGCATGATGGGGCACAGTCACAGCGTGATGGGGCACACTCACAGTGTGATGGGGCACAGTCACAGCGTGATGGGACACACTCACAGCGTGATGGGACACACTCACAGCGTGATGTGGCACAGTCACAGCGTGATGGGACACACTCACAGCGTGATGAGGCACAGTCACAGCGTGATGGGGCACACTCACAGCGTGATGGGGCACAGTCACAGCGTGATGGGGCACAGTCACAGCGTGATGGGGCACAGTCACAGCGTGATGGGACACACTCACAGCGTGATGGGACACACTCACAGCGTGATGTGTCACAGTCACAGCGTGATGGGACACACTCACAGCGTGATGAGGCACAGTCACAGCGTGATGGGGCACAGTCACAGCGTGGTGGGGCACAGTCACAGCGTGATGGGGCACAGTCACAGCGTGGTGGGGCACAGTCACAGCGTGATGGGGCACACTCACAGCGTGATGGGGCACAGTCACAGAGTGGTGGTGCACAGTAACAGCGTGATGGGGCACAGTCACAGCATGATGGGGCACACTCACAGCGTGATGGGGCACAGGCACAGCGTGATGGGGCACACTCACAGCGTGATGGGGCACACTCACAGCGTGATGGGGCACAGTCACAGCGTGATGGGCACAGTCACAGCGTGATGGGGCACACTCACAGCGTGATGGGGCACAGTCACAGCGTGATGGGGCACCGTCACAGCGTGATGGGGCACAGTCACAGCGTGATGGGGCACAGTCACAGCCTGGTGGGGCACAGTCACAGCGTGATGGGGCACACTCACAGCGTGATGGGGCACAGTCACAGCGTGGTGGTGGACAGTCACAGCGTGATGGGGCACAGTCACAGCGTGATGGGGCACACTCACAGCGTGATGGGGCACACTCACAGCGTGATGGGGCACACTCACAGCGTGATGGGGCACACTCACAGCGTGATGGGGCACACTCACAGCGTGATGGGCACACTCACAGCGTGATGGCGCACAGTCACAGCGTGATGGGGCACACACACAGTGTGATGGGGCACAGTCACAGCCTGGTGGGACACAGTCACAGCGTGATGGGGCACACTCACAGTGTGATGGGGCACAGTCACAGCCTGGTGGGACACAGTCACAGCGTGATGGGCACACTCACAGCGTGGTGGTGGACAGTCACAGCGTGATGGGGCACAGTCACAGCGTGATGGGGCACACTCACAGCGTGATGGGGCACAGTCACAGCGTGATGGGGCACACTCACAGCGTGATGGGGCACAGTCACAGCGTGATGGGGCACACTCACAGCGTGATGGGGCACACTCATGCGTGATGGGGCACACTCACAGCGTGATGGGGCACACTCACAGCGTGATGGGGCACTCTCACAGTGTGATGGGGCACACTCACAGCGTAATGGGGCACAGTCACAGCGTGATGGGGCACACTCACAACGTGATGAGGCACACTCACAGCGTGATGGGGCACCGTCACAGCGTGATGGGTCACAGTCACAGCGTGATGGGGCACAGTCACAGCGTGATGGGGCACACTCACAGCGTGATGGGGCACACTCACAGCGTGATGGGGCACAGTCACAGCGTGATGGGGCACAGTCACAGCGTGATGGGGCACACTCACAGTGTGATGGGTCATACTCACAGCGTGATGGGGCTCACTCACAGTGTGATGGGTCATACTCACAGCGTGATGGGGCACACTCACAGTGTGATGGGTCATACTCACATCGTGATGGGCCACACTCACAGCGTGATGGGTCACATTCACAGCGTGATGGGGCACAGTCACAGCGTGATGGGGCACACTCACAGTGTGATGGGGCACACTCACAGTGTGATGGGGCACACTCACAGCGTGATGGGGCACAGTCACAGCGTGATGGGGCACACTCACAGCGTGTTGGGGCACAGTCACAGCGTGATGGGGCACACTCACAGCGTGATGGGGCACACTCACAGCGTGATGGGTCATACTCACAGCGTGATGGGGCACAGTCACAGCGTGATGGGGCACACTCACAGCGTGATGGGTCATACTCACAGCGTGATGGGGCTCACTCACAGCGTGATGGGGCACACTCACAGCGTGATGGGGCACAGTCACAGCGTGATGGGGCACACTCACAGCGTGATGGGGCACAGTCACAGCCTGATGGGGCACACTCACAGCGTGATGGGGCACAGTCACAGCGTGATGGGGCACAGTCACAGCATGATGGGGCACACTCACAGCGTGATGGGGCACAGTCATAGCGTGATGGGGCACAGTCACAGCGTGATGGGGCACAGTCACAGCATGATGGGGCACACTCACAGCGTGATGGGGCACAGTCATAGCGTGATGGGGCACACTCACAGCATGATGGGGAACAGTCACAGCGTGATGGGGCACACTCACAGCGTGATGGGGCACAGTCATAGCGTGATGGGGCACAGTCACAGCGTGATGGGGCACAGTCACAGCGTGATGGGGCACACTCACAGCATGATGGGGAACAGTCACAGCGTGATGGGGAACAGTCACAGCATGATGGGGCACTGTCACAGCGTGATGGGGCACACTCACAGTGTGATGGGGCACAGTCACAGCGTGATGGGACACACTCACAGCGTGATGGGACACACTCACAGCGTGATGGGGCACAGTCACAGCGTGATGGGACACACTCACAGCGTGATGAGGCACAGTCACAGCGTGATGGGGCACACTCACAGCGTGATGGGGCACACTCACAGCGTGATGGGGCACACTCACAGCGTGATGGTGCACACTCACAGCGTGATGGTGCACACTCACAGCGTGATGGGGCACAGTCACAGCGTGATGGGGCACAGTCACAGCGTGATGGGGCACACTCACAGCGTGATGGGGCACACTCACAGCGTGATGGTGCACACTCACAGCGTGATGGTGCACACTCACAGCGTGATGGTGCACACTCACAGCGTGATGGGGCACAGTCACAGCGTGATGGGGCACAGTCACAGCGTGATGGGGCACACTCACAGCGTGATGGGGCACACTCACAGCGTGATGGGGCACAGTCACAGCGTGATGGGGCACAGTCACAGTGTGATGGGTGACACTCACAGCGTGATGGGGCTCACTAACAGCGTGATGGGGCTCAGTGACAGCGTGATGGGGCACACTCACAGTGTGATGGGTCATACTCACAGCGTGATGGGGCACACTCACAGCGTGATGGGTCATACTCACAGCGTGATGGGGCACACTCACAACGTGATGGGGCACACTCACAGCGTGATGGGGCTCACTCACAGTGTGATGGGTCATACTCACAGCGTGATGGGGCACAGTCACAGCGTGATGGGGCACACTCACAGCGTGATGGGGCTCACTCACAGTGTGATGGGTCATACTCACAGCGTGATGGGGCACACTCACAGCGTGATGGGGCACACTCACAGCGTGATGGGGCTCACTCACAGTGTGATGGGTCATACTCACAGCGTGATGGGGCACAGTCACAGCGTGATGGGGCACAGTCACAGCATGATGGGGCACACTCACAGCGTGATGGGGCACAATCATAGCGTGATGGGGCACAGTCACAGCGTGATGGGGCACAGTCACAGCGTGATGGGGCACACTCACAGCATGATGGGGAACAGTCACAGCGTGATGGGGAACAGTCACAGCATGATGGGGCACAGTCACAGCGTGATGGGGCACAGTCACAGCGTGATGGGGCACACTCACAGCGTGATGGGGCACAGTCACAGCGTGATGGGGCACACTCACAGCGTGATGGGGCATAGTCACAGCGTGATGGGGCACAGTCACAGCCTATTGCGGCACAGTCACAGCGTGATGGGGAACAGTCACAGCGTGACGGGGCACACTCACAGCGTGACGGGGCACAGTCACAGCGTGATGGGGAACAGTCACAGCGTGACGGGGCACACTCACAGCGTGATGAGGCACAGTCACGGCGTGATGGGGCACACTCACAGCGTGATGGGGCACACTCACAGCGTGATGGAACACACTCACAGTGTGATGGGGCACACTCACAGCGTGATGGGTCATACTCACAGCGTGATGGGGCACAGTCACAGCGTGACGGGGCACACTCACAGCGTGATGGGGAACAATCACAGCGTGACGGGGCACACTCACAGCGTGATGGGGCACACTCACAGCGTGACGGGGCACACTCACAGCGTGACGGGGAACAGTCACAGCGTGACGGGGCACACTCACAGCGTGATGGGGCACACTCACAGCGTGATGGGGAACAATCACAACGTGACGGGGCACACTCACAGCGTGATGGGGCACACTCACAGCGTGATGGGGCACAGTCACAGCGTGACGGGGCACACTCACAGCGTGATGGGGAACAATCACAGCGTGACGGGGCACACTCACAGCGTGATGGGGCACACTCACAGCGTGATGGTGCACACTCACAGCGTGATGGGTCATACTCACAGCGTGATGGGGCACAGTCACAGTGTGACGGGGCACACTCACAGCGTGACGGGGCACACTCACAGCGTGATGGGTCACAGTCACAGCGTGATGAGGCACACTCACAGCGTGACGGGGCACACTCACAGCGTGATGGGGAACAGGCACAGCTTGATGGGGCACACTCACAGCGTGATGGGCCACAGTCACAGCGTGATGGGGCACACTCACAGAGTGATGGGTCATACTCACAGCGTGATGGGGCACAGTCACAGCGTGATGGGGCACACTCACAGCGTGGTGGGGCACAGTCACAGCGTGATGGGGCACAGTCACAGCATGATGGGTCATACTCACAGCGTGAAGGGGCACAGTCACAGCCTGATGGGGCACAGTCACAGCGTGATGGGGCACAGTCACAGCGTGATGGGGCACAGTCACAGCGTGGTGGGGCACAGTCACAGCGTGATGGGGCACAGTCACAGCGTGATGGGGCACACTCACAGCGTGATGGGGCACACTCACAGCGTGATGGGGCACACTCACAGCGTGATGGGGCACACTCACAGCGTGATGGGGCACAGTCACAGCGTGATGGGGCACACTCACAGCGTGATGGGGCACAGTCACAGCGTGATGGGGCACACTCACAGCGTGATGGGGCACAGTCACAGCGTGATGGGGCACAGTCACAGCATGATGGGGCACACTCACAGCGTGATGGGGCACAGTCATAGCGTGATGGGGCACAGTCACAGCGTGATGGGGCACACTCACAGCATGATGGGGAACAGTCACAGCGTGATGGGGAACAGTCACAGCGTGGTGGGGCACAGTCACAGCGTGATGGGGCACACTCACAGCGTGATGGGGCACACTCACAGCGTGATGGTGCACACTCACAGCGTGATGGTGCACACTCACAGCGTGATGGGGCACAGTCACAGCGTGATGGGGCACACTCACAGCGTGATGGGGCACACTCACAGCGTGATGGGGCACACTCACAGCGTGATGTGGCACACTCACAGCGTGATGGGGCACAGTCACAGCGTGATGGGGCACAGTCACAGCGTGATGGGGCACAGTCACAGTGTGATGGATGACACTCACAGCGTGATGGGGCTCAGTGACAGCGTGATGGGGCACACTCACAGTGTGATGGGTCATACTCACAGCGTGATGGGGCACACTCACAGCGTGATGGGGCACACTCACAGCGTAATGGGGCTCACTCACAGTGTGATGTGACACACTCACAGCGTGATGGGGCACAGTCACAGCGTGATGGGGCACAGTCACAGCGTGATGGGGCACAGTCACAGCGTGATGGGGCACAGTCACAACGTGATGGGGCGCACTCACAGCGTGATGGGGCACAGTCACAGCATGATGGGGCACACTCACAGCGTGATGGGGCACAGTCACAGCGTGATGGGGCACAGTCACAGCGTGATGGGGCACAGTCACAGCATGATGGGGCACACTCACAGCGTGATGGGTCACAGTCACAGCCTATTGCGGCACAGTCACAGCGTGATGGGGAACAGTCACAGCGTGACGGGGCACACTCACAGCGTGATGGGGCACAGTCACAGCGTGATGGGGAACAGTCACAGCGTGACGGGGCACAGTCACAGCGTGATGGGGCACACTCACAGCGTGATGGGGCACACTCACAGCGTGATGGGGCACAGTCACAGCGTTATGGGGCACACTCACAGCGTGATGGGGCACACTCACAGCGTGATGGGGCACACTCACAGCGTGATGGGGCACACTCACAGCGTGATGGGTCATACTCACAGCGTGATGGGGCACAGTCACAGCGTGACGGGGCACACTCACAGCGTGATGGGGAACAATCACAGCGTGACGGGGCACACTCACAGCGTGACGGGGCAAACTCACAGCGTGACGGGGCACACTCACAGCGTGATGGGGCACAGTCACAGCGTGACGGGGCACACTCACAGCGTGGTGGGGCACACTCACAGCATGATGGGTCACAGTCACAGCGTGATGAGGCACACTCACAGCGTGATGGGGCACAGTCATAGCGTGATGGGGCACAGTCACAGCGTGATGGGGCACACTCACAGCATGATGGGGAACAGTCACAGCGTGATGGGGAACAGTCACAGCGTGGTGGGGCACAGTCACAGCGTGATGGGGCACACTCACAGCGTGATGGGGCACACTCACAGCGTGATGGTGCACACTCACAGCGTGATGGTGCACACTCACAGCGTGATGGGGCACAGTCACAGCGTGATGGGGCACACTCACAGCGTGATGGGGCACACTCACAGCGTGATGGGGCACAGTCACAGCCTGATGGGGCACACTCACAGCGTGATGGGGCACAGTCACAGCGTGATGGGGCACAGTCACAGCATGATGGGGCACACTCACAGCGTGATGGGGCACAGTCATAGCGTGATGGGGCACAGTCACAGCGTGATGGGGCACAGTCACAGCATGATGGGGCACACTCACAGCGTGATGGGGCACAGTCATAGCGTGATGGGGCACACTCACAGCATGATGGGGAACAGTCACAGCGTGATGGGGCACACTCACAGCGTGATGGGGCACAGTCATAGCGTGATGGGGCACAGTCACAGCGTGATGGGGCACAGTCACAGCGTGATGGGGCACACTCACAGCATGATGGGGAACAGTCACAGCGTGATGGGGAACAGTCACAGCATGATGGGGCACTGTCACAGCGTGATGGGGCACACTCACAGTGTGATGGGGCACAGTCACAGCGTGATGGGACACACTCACAGCGTGATGGGACACACTCACAGCGTGATGGGGCACAGTCACAGCGTGATGGGACACACTCACAGCGTGATGAGGCACAGTCACAGCGTGATGGGGCACACTCACAGCGTGATGGGGCACACTCACAGCGTGATGGGGCACACTCACAGCGTGATGGTGCACACTCACAGCGTGATGGTGCACACTCACAGCGTGATGGGGCACAGTCACAGCGTGATGGGGCACAGTCACAGCGTGATGGGGCACACTCACAGCGTGATGGGGCACACTCACAGCGTGATGGTGCACACTCACAGCGTGATGGTGCACACTCACAGCGTGATGGTGCACACTCACAGCGTGATGGGGCACAGTCACAGCGTGATGGGGCACAGTCACAGCGTGATGGGGCACACTCACAGCGTGATGGGGCACACTCACAGCGTGATGGGGCACAGGCACAGCGTGATGGGGCACAGTCACAGTGTGATGGGTGACACTCACAGCGTGATGGGGCTCACTAACAGCGTGATGGGGCTCAGTGACAGCGTGATGGGGCACACTCACAGTGTGATGGGTCATACTCACAGCGTGATGGGGCACACTCACAGTGTGATGGGTCATACTCACAGCGTGATGGGGCACACTCACAACGTGATGGGGCACACTCACAGCGTGATGGGGCTCACTCACAGTGTGATGGGTCATACTCACAGCGTGATGGGGCACAGTCACAGCGTGATGGGGCACACTCACAGCGTGATGGGGCTCACTCACAGTGTGATGGGTCATACTCACAGCGTGATGGGGCACACTCACAGCGTGATGGGGCACACTCACAGCGTGATGGGGCTCACTCACAGTGTGATGGGTCATACTCACAGCGTGATGGGGCACAGTCACAGCGTGATGGGGCACAGTCACAGCATGATGGGGCACACTCACAGCGTGATGGGGCACAATCATAGCGTGATGGGGCACAGTCACAGCGTGATGGGGCACAGTCACAGCGTGATGGGGCACACTCACAGCATGATGGGGAACAGTCACAGCGTGATGGGGAACAGTCACAGCATGATGGGGCACAGTCACAGCGTGATGGGGCACAGTCACAGCGTGATGGGGCACACTCACAGCGTGATGGGGCACAGTCACAGCGTGATGGGGCACACTCACAGCGTGATGGGGCATAGTCACAGCGTGATGGGGCACAGTCACAGCCTATTGCGGCACAGTCACAGCGTGATGGGGAACAGTCACAGCGTGACGGGGCACACTCACAGCGTGACGGGGCACAGTCACAGCGTGATGGGGAACAGTCACAGCGTGACGGGGCACACTCACAGCGTGATGAGGCACAGTCACGGCGTGATGGGGCACACTCACAGCGTGATGGGGCACACTCACAGCGTGATGGAACACACTCACAGTGTGATGGGGCACACTCACAGCGTGATGGGTCATACTCACAGCGTGATGGGGCACAGTCACAGCGTGACGGGGCACACTCACAGCGTGATGGGGAACAATCACAGCGTGACGGGGCACACTCACAGCGTGATGGGGCACACTCACAGCGTGACGGGGCACACTCACAGCGTGACGGGGAACAGTCACAGCGTGACGGGGCACACTCACAGCGTGATGGGGCACACTCACAGCGTGATGGGGAACAATCACAACGTGACGGGGCACACTCACAGCGTGATGGGGCACACTCACAGCGTGATGGGGCACAGTCACAGCGTGACGGGGCACACTCACAGCGTGATGGGGAACAATCACAGCGTGACGGGGCACACTCACAGCGTGATGGGGCACACTCACAGCGTGATGGTGCACACTCACAGCGTGATGGGTCATACTCACAGCGTGATGGGGCACAGTCACAGTGTGACGGGGCACACTCACAGCGTGACGGGGCACACTCACAGCGTGATGGGTCACAGTCACAGCGTGATGAGGCACACTCACAGCGTGACGGGGCACACTCACAGCGTGATGGGGAACAGGCACAGCTTGATGGGGCACACTCACAGCGTGATGGGCCACAGTCACAGCGTGATGGGGCACACTCACAGAGTGATGGGTCATACTCACAGCGTGATGGGGCACAGTCACAGCGTGATGGGGCACACTCACAGCGTGGTGGGGCACAGTCACAGCGTGATGGGGCACAGTCACAGCATGATGGGTCATACTCACAGCGTGAAGGGGCACAGTCACAGCCTGATGGGGCACAGTCACAGCGTGATGGGGCACAGTCACAGCGTGATGGGGCACAGTCACAGCGTGGTGGGGCACAGTCACAGCGTGATGGGGCACAGTCACAGCGTGATGGGGCACACTCACAGCGTGATGGGGCACACTCACAGCGTGATGGGGCACACTCACAGCGTGATGGGGCACACTCACAGCGTGATGGGGCACAGTCACAGCGTGATGGGGCACACTCACAGCGTGATGGGGCACAGTCACAGCGTGATGGGGCACACTCACAGCGTGATGGGGCACAGTCACAGCGTGATGGGGCACAGTCACAGCATGATGGGGCACACTCACAGCGTGATGGGGCACAGTCATAGCGTGATGGGGCACAGTCACAGCGTGATGGGGCACACTCACAGCATGATGGGGAACAGTCACAGCGTGATGGGGAACAGTCACAGCGTGGTGGGGCACAGTCACAGCGTGATGGGGCACACTCACAGCGTGATGGGGCACACTCACAGCGTGATGGTGCACACTCACAGCGTGATGGTGCACACTCACAGCGTGATGGGGCACAGTCACAGCGTGATGGGGCACACTCACAGCGTGATGGGGCACACTCACAGCGTGATGGGGCACACTCACAGCGTGATGTGGCACACTCACAGCGTGATGGGGCACAGTCACAGCGTGATGGGGCACAGTCACAGCGTGATGGGGCACAGTCACAGTGTGATGGATGACACTCACAGCGTGATGGGGCTCAGTGACAGCGTGATGGGGCACACTCACAGTGTGATGGGTCATACTCACAGCGTGATGGGCACACTCACAGCGTGATGGGGCACACTCACAGCGTAATGGGGCTCACTCACAGTGTGATGTGACACACTCACAGCGTGATGGGGCACAGTCACAGCGTGATGGGGCACAGTCACAGCGTGATGGGGCACAGTCACAGCGTGATGGGGCACAGTCACAGCGTGATGGGGCACAGTCACAGCGTGATGGGGCACAGTCACAACGTGATGGGGCGCACTCACAGCGTGATGGGGCACAGTCACAGCATGATGGGGCACACTCACAGCGTGATGGGGCACAGTCACAGCGTGATGGGGCACAGTCACAGCGTGATGGGGCACAGTCACAGCATGATGGGGCACACTCACAGCGTGATGGGTCACAGTCACAGCCTATTGCGGCACAGTCACAGCGTGATGGGGAACAGTCACAGCGTGACGGGGCACACTCACAGCGTGATGGGGCACAGTCACAGCGTGATGGGGAACAGTCACAGCGTGACGGGGCACAGTCACAGCGTGATGGGGCACACTCACAGCGTGATGGGGCACACTCACAGCGTGATGGGGCACACTCACAGCGTGATGGGGCACAGTCACAGCGTTATGGGGCACACTCACAGCGTGATGGGGCACACTCACAGCGTGATGGGGCACACTCACAGCGTGATGGGGCACACTCACAGCGTGATGGGTCATACTCACAGCGTGATGGGGCACAGTCACAGCGTGACGGGGCACACTCACAGCGTGATGGGGAACAATCACAGCGTGACGGGGCACACTCACAGCGTGACGGGGCAAACTCACAGCGTGACGGGGCACACTCACAGCGTGATGGGGCACAGTCACAGCGTGACGGGGCACACTCACAGCGTGGTGGGGCACACTCACAGCATGATGGGTCACAGTCACAGCGTGATGAGGCACACTCACAGCGTGATGGGGCACAGTCATAGCGTGATGGGGCACAGTCACAGCGTGATGGGGCACACTCACAGCATGATGGGGAACAGTCACAGCGTGATGGGGAACAGTCACAGCGTGGTGGGGCACAGTCACAGCGTGATGGGGCACACTCACAGCGTGATGGGGCACACTCACAGCGTGATGGTGCACACTCACAGCGTGATGGTGCACACTCACAGCGTGATGGGGCACAGTCACAGCGTGATGGGGCACACTCACAGCGTGATGGGGCACACTCACAGCGTGATGGGGCACACTCACAGCGTGATGTGGCACACTCACAGCGTGATGGGGCACAGTCACAGCGTGATGGGGCACAGTCACAGCGTGATGGGGCACAGTCACAGTGTGATGGATGACACTCACAGCGTGATGGGGCTCAGTGACAGCGTGATGGGGCACACTCACAGTGTGATGGGTCATACTCACAGCGTGATGGGGCACACTCACAGCGTGATGGGGCACACTCACAGCGTAATGGGGCTCACTCACAGTGTGATGTGACACACTCACAGCGTGATGGGGCACAGTCACAGCGTGATGGGGCACAGTAACAGCGTGATGGGGCACAGTCACAGCGTGATGGGGCACAGTCACAGCGTGATGGGGCACAGTCACAGCGTGATGGGGCACAGTCACAACGTGATGGGGCGCACTCACAGCGTGATGGGGCACAGTCACAGCATGATGGGGCACACTCACAGCGTGATGGGGCACAGTCACAGCGTGATGGGGCACAGTCACAGCGTGATGGGGCACAGTCACAGCATGATGGGGCACACTCACAGCGTGATGGGTCACAGTCACAGCCTATTGCGGCACAGTCACAGCGTGATGGGGAACAGTCACAGCGTGACGGGGCACACTCACAGCGTGATGGGGCACAGTCACAGCGTGATGGGGAACAGTCACAGCGTGACGGGGCACAGTCACAGCGTGATGGGGCACACTCACAGCGTGATGGGGCACACTCACAGCGTGATGGGGCACACTCACAGCGTGATGGGGCACAGTCACAGCGTTATGGGGCACACTCACAGCGTGATGGGGCACACTCACAGCGTGATGGGGCACACTCACAGCGTGATGGGGCACACTCACAGCGTGATGGGTCATACTCACAGCGTGATGGGGCACAGTCACAGCGTGACGGGGCACACTCACAGCGTGATGGGGAACAATCACAGCGTGACGGGGCACACTCACAGCGTGACGGGGCAAACTCACAGCGTGACGGGGCACACTCACAGCGTGATGGGGCACAGTCACAGCGTGACGGGGCACACTCACAGCGTGGTGGGGCACACTCACAGCATGATGGGTCACAGTCACAGCGTGATGAGGCACACTCACAGCGTGACGGGGCACACTCACAGCGTGATGGGGAACAGTCACAGCGTGATGGGGCACACTCACATCGTGATGGGGCACAGTCACAGCGTGATGGGGCACACTCACAGAGTGATGGGTCATACTCACAGCGTGATGGGGCACACTCACAGCGTGATGGGGCACACTCACAGCGTGGTGGGGCACAGTCACAGCGTGATGGGGCATAGTCACAGCGTGATGGGTCATACTCACAGCGTGAAGAGGCACAGTCACAGCCTGATGGGGCACAGTCACAGCGTGATGGGGCACAGTCACAGCGTGATGGGGCACAGTCACAGCGTGGTGGGGCACAGTCACAGCGTGATGGGGCACACTCACAGCGTGATGTGGCACACTCATAGAGTGATGGGTCATACTCACGTCGTGATGGGACACACTCACAGCTTGTTGGGGCACAGTCACAGCGTGATGGGGCACACTCACAGCTTGTTGGGGCACAGTCACAGCGTGATGGGGCACACTCACAGCGTGTTGGGGCACAGTCACAGCGTGATGGGGCACACTCACAGCATGATGGGGCACAGTCACAGCGTGATGGGGCACACTCACAGCGTGATGGGGCATACTCATGCGTGATGGGGCACACTCACAGCGTGATGGGGCACACTCACAGTGTGATGGGGCACAGTCACAGCGTGATGGGGCACACTCACAACGTGATGAGGCACATTCACAGCGTAATGGGGCACAGTCACAGCGTGATGGGGCACACTCACAACGTGAAGAGGCACACTCACAGCCTGATGGGTCACATTCACAGCGTGATGGGGCACAGTCACAGCGTGATGGGGCACAGTCACAGCGTGATGGGGCACACTCACAGCGTGATGGGGCACAGTCACAGCGTGATGGGGACACTCACAGCGTGATGGGGAACAGTCACAGCGTGACGGGGCACACTCACAGTGTGATGGGGCACACTCACAGCATGATGGGGCACACACAGAGTGATGGGGCAAAGTCACAGCGTGATGGGGCACACTCACAGCGTGATGGGTCATACTCACAGCGTGATGGGGCACAGTCACAGCGTGATGGGGCACAGTCACAGCGTGATGGGGAACAATCACAGCGTGACGGGGCACACTCACAGCGTGACGGGGCACACTCACAGCGTGACGGGGCACACTCACAGCGTGATGGGGCACAGTCACAGCGTGACGGGGCACACTCACAGCGTGGTGGGGCACACTCACAGCATGATGGGTCACAGTCACAACGTGATGAGGCACACTCACAGCGTGACGGGGCACACTCACAGCGTGATGGGGAACAGTCACAGCGTGATGGGGCACACTCACATCGTGATGGGGCACAGTCACAGCGTGATGGGGCACACTCACAGAGTGATGGGTCATACTCACAGCGTGATGGGGCACACTCACAGCGTGATGGGGCACACTCACAGCGTGGTGGGGCACAGTCACAGCGTGATGGGGCACAGTCACAGCGTGATGGGTCATACTCACAGCGTGAAGAGGCACAGTCACAGCCTGATGGGGCACAGTCACAGCGTGATGGGGCACAGTCACAGCGTGATGGGGCACACTCACAGCGTGGTGGGGCACAGTCACAGCGTGATGGGGCACACTCACAGCGTGATGGGGCACACTCATAGAGTGATGGGTCATACTCACGTCGTGATGGGACACACTCACAGCTTGTTGGGGCACAGTCACAGCGTGATGGGGCACACTCACAGCTTGTTGGGGCACAGTCACAGCGTGATGGGGCACACTCACAGCGTGTTGGGGCACAGTCACAGCGTGATGGGGCACACTCACAGCATGATGGGGCACAGTCACAGCGTGATGGGGCACACTCACAGCGTGATGGGGCATACTCATGCGTGATGGGGCACACTCACAGCGTGATGGGGCACACTCACAGTGTGATGGGGCACAGTCACAGCGTGATGGGGCACACTCACAACGTGATGAGGCACATTCACAGCGTAATGGGGCACAGTCACAGCGTGATGGGGCACACTCACAACGTGAAGAGGCACACTCACAGCCTGATGGGTCACATTCACAGCGTGATGGGGCACAGTCACAGCGTGATGGGGCACAGTCACAGCGTGATGGGGCACACTCACAGCGTGATGGGGCACAGTCACAACGTGAAGAGGCACACTCACAGCCTGATGGGTCACATTCACAGCGTGATGGGGCACAGTCACAGCGTGATGGGGCACAGTCACAGCGTGATGGGGCACACTCACAGCGTGACGGGGCACACTCACAGCGTGATGGGGCACAGTCACAGCGTGACGGGGCACACTCACAGCGTGGTGGGGCACACTCACAGCATGATGGGTCACAGTCACAACGTGATGAGGCACACTCACAGCGTGACGGGGCACACTCACAGCGTGATGGGGAACAGTCACAGCGTGATGGGGCACACTCACATCGTGATGGGGCACAGTCACAGCGTGATGGGGCACACTCACAGAGTGATGGGTCATACTCACAGCGTGATGGGGCACACTCACAGCGTGATGGGGCACACTCACAGCGTGGTGGGGCACAGTCACAGCGTGATGGGGCACAGTCACAGCGTGATGGGTCATACTCACAGCGTGAAGAGGCACAGTCACAGCCTGATGGGGCACAGTCACAGCGTGATGGGGCACAGTCACAGCGTGATGGGGCACACTCACAGCGTGGTGGGGCACAGTCACAGCGTGATGGGGCACACTCACAGCGTGATGGGGCACACTCATAGAGTGATGGGTCATACTCACGTCGTGATGGGACACACTCACAGCTTGTTGGGGCACAGTCACAGCGTGATGGGGCACACTCACAGCTTGTTGGGGCACAGTCACAGCGTGATGGGGCACACTCACAGCGTGTTGGGGCACAGTCACAGCGTGATGGGGCACACTCACAGCATGATGGGGCACAGTCACAGCGTGATGGGGCACACTCACAGCGTGATGGGGCATACTCATGCGTGATGGGGCACACTCACAGCGTGATGGGGCACACTCACAGTGTGATGGGGCACAGTCACAGCGTGATGGGGCACACTCACAACGTGATGAGGCACATTCACAGCGTAATGGGGCACAGTCACAGCGTGATGGGGCACACTCACAACGTGAAGAGGCACACTCACAGCCTGATGGGTCACATTCACAGCGTGATGGGGCACAGTCACAGCGTGATGGGGCACAGTCACAGCGTGATGGGGCACACTCACAGCGTGATGGGGCACAGTCACAGCGTGATGGGGACACTCACAGCGTGATGGGGAACAGTCACAGCGTGACGGGGCACACTCACAGTGTGATGGGGCACACTCACAGCATGATGGGGCACACACAGAGTGATGGGGCAAAGTCACAGCGTGATGGGGCACACTCACAGCGTGATGAGGCACAGTCACAGCGTGATGGGGCACAGTCACAGCGTGATGGGGCACACTCACAGCGTGATGGGGCACACTCACAGCGTGATGGGGCACAGTCACAGTGTGATGGGGCACACTCACAGAGTGATGGGGCAAAGTCACAGCGTGATGGGGCACACTCACAGCGTGATGAGGCACAGTCACAGCGTGATGGGGCACACTCACAGCGTGATGGGGCACACTCACAGCGTGATGGGGCACACTCACAGCGTGATGGGGCACAGTCACAGCGTGATGGGCACACTCACAGCGTGATGGGGCACAGTCACAGCGTGACGGGGCACACTCACAGCGTGATGGGGCACACTCACAGCGTGATGGGTCATACTCACAGAGTGATGGGACACAGTCACAGCGTGACGGGGCACACTCACAGCGTGATGGGGAACAGTCACAGCGTGACGGGGCACACTCACAGCATGACGGGGCACACTCACAGCATGATGGGTCACAGTCACAGCGTGATGAGGCACACTCACAGCGTGACGGGGCACACTCACAGCGTGATGGGAAACAGTCACAGCGTGATGGGGCACACTCACAGCGTGATGGGGCACAGTCACAGCGTGATGGGGCACACTCACAGAGTGATGGGTCATTCTCACAGTGTGATGGGGCACAGTCACAGCGTGATGGGGCACACTCACAGCGTGGTGGGGCACAGTCACAGCGTGATGGGGCACAGTCACAGCGTGATGGGTCACACTCACAGCGTGAAGGGGCACAGTCACAGCGTGATGGGCACACTCACAGCGTGATGGGGCACACTCACAGCGTGATGGGCACATTCACAGCGTGATGGCGCACAGTCACAGCGTGATGGGGCACAGTCACAGCGTGATGGGGCACAGTCACAGCGTGATGGGGCACAGTCACAGCGAGACGGGGCACACTCACAGCGTGACGGGGAACAATCACAGCGTGACGGGGCACAGTCACAGCGTGATGGGGCACAGTCACAGCGTGACGGGGCACACTCACAGCGTGATGGGGAACAATCACAGCGTGACGGGGCACACTCACAGCGTGATGGAGCACACTCACAGCGTGACGGGGCACAGTCACAGCGTGATGGGGCACAGTCACAGCGTGATGGGGCACACTCACAGCGTGATGGGGCACACTCACAGCGTGATGGGGCACACTCACAGCGTGATGGGGCACACTCACAGCGTGATGGGGCACAGTCACAGCGTGATGGGGCACACTCACAGCGTGATGAGGCACAGTCACAGCGTGATGGGGCACAGTCACAGCGTGATGGGGCACACTCACAGCGTGATGGGGCACACTCACAGCGTGATGGGGCACAGTCACAGTGTGATGGGGCACACTCACAGAGTGATGGGGCAAAGTCACAGCGTGATGGGGCACACTCACAGCGTGATGAGGCACAGTCACAGCGTGATGGGGCACACTCACAGCGTGATGGGGCACACTCACAGCGTGATGGGGCACACTCACAGCGTGATGGGGCACAGTCACAGCGTGATGGGCACACTCACAGCGTGATGGGGCACAGTCACAGCGTGACGGGGCACACTCACAGCGTGATGGGGCACACTCACAGCGTGATGGGTCATACTCACAGAGTGATGGGACACAGTCACAGCGTGACGGGGCACACTCACAGCGTGATGGGGAACAGTCACAGCGTGACGGGGCACACTCACAGCATGACGGGGCACACTCACAGCATGATGGGTCACAGTCACAGCGTGATGAGGCACACTCACAGCGTGACGGGGCACACTCACAGCGTGATGGGAAACAGTCACAGCGTGATGGGGCACACTCACAGCGTGATGGGGCACAGTCACAGCGTGATGGGGCACACTCACAGAGTGATGGGTCATTCTCACAGTGTGATGGGGCACAGTCACAGCGTGATGGGGCACACTCACAGCGTGGTGGGGCACAGTCACAGCGTGATGGGGCACAGTCACAGCGTGATGGGTCACACTCACAGCGTGAAGGGGCACAGTCACAGCGTGATGGGCACACTCACAGCGTGATGGGGCACACTCACAGCGTGATGGGCACATTCACAGCGTGATGGCGCACAGTCACAGCGTGATGGGGCACAGTCACAGCGTGATGGGGCACAGTCACAGCGTGATGGGGCACAGTCACAGCGAGACGGGGCACACTCACAGCGTGACGGGGAACAATCACAGCGTGACGGGGCACAGTCACAGCGTGATGGGGCACAGTCACAGCGTGACGGGGCACACTCACAGCGTGATGGGGAACAATCACAGCGTGACGGGGCACACTCACAGCGTGATGGAGCACACTCACAGCGTGACGGGGCACAGTCACAGCGTGATGGGGCACAGTCACAGCGTGATGGGGCACACTCACAGCGTGATGGGGCACACTCACAGCGTGATGGGGCACACTCACAGCGTGATGGGGCACACTCACAGCGTGATGGGGCACAGTCACAGCGTGATGGGGCACACTCACAGCGTGATGGGGCACACTCATGCGTGATGGGGCACACTCACAGCGTGATGGGGCACACTCACAGCGTGATGGGGCACTCTCACATTGTGATGGGGCACACTCACAGCGTAATGGGGCACAGTCACAGCATGATGGGGCACACTCACAACGTGATGAGGCACACTCACAGCGTAATGGGTCACATTCACAGCGTGATGGGGCACAGTCACAGCGTGATGGGGCACACTCACAGCGTGATGGGGCACAGTCACAGCGTGATGGGGCACAGTCACAGCGTGATGGGGCACACTCACAGAGTGATGGGTCATACTCACAGAGTGATGGGGCACAGTCACAGCGTGATGGGGCACAGTCACAGCGTGATGGGGCACACTCACAGCGTGTTGGGGCACAGTCACAGCGTGATGGGGCACACTCACAGCGTGATGGGGCACACTCACAGTGTGATGGGTCATACTCACAGCGTGATGGGGCACAGTCACAGCGTGATGGGGCACAGTCACAGCGTGATGGGGCACACTCACAGCGTGATGGGCCACACTCACAGCGTGATGGGTCACATTCACAGCGTGATGGGGCACAGTCACAGCGTGATGGGGCACACTCACAGTGTGATGGGGCACACTCACAGCGTGATGGGGCACAGTTACAGCGTGATGGGGCACACTCACAGCGTGATGGGGCACACTCACAGTGTGATGGGTCATACTCACAGCGTGATGGGGCACAGTCACAGCGTGATGGGGCACACTCACAGCGTGATGGGTCATACTCACAGCGTGATGGGGCTCACTCACAGCGTGATGGGGCACAGTCACAGCGTGATGGGGCACACTCACAGCATGATGGGACACACTCACAGCGTGATGGGGCACACTCACAGAGTGATGGGGCAAAGTCACAGCGTGATGGGGCACACTCACAGCGTGATGAGGCACAGTCACAGCGTGATGGAGCACACTCACAGCGTGATGGGGCACACTCACAGCGTGATGGGGCACACTCACAGCGTGATGGGGCACAGTCACAGCGTGATGGGCACACTCACAGCGTGATGGGGCACAGTCACAGCGTGACGGGGCACACTCACAGCGTGATGGGGAACAGTCACAGCGTGACGGGGCACACTCACAGCGTGATGGGGCACACTCACAGCGTGATGGGTCATACTCACAGCGTGATGGGACACAGTCACAGCGTGACGGGGCACACTCACAGCGTGATGGGGAACAGTCACAGCGTGACGGGGCACACTCACAGCATGACGGGGCACACTCACAGCATGATGGGTCACAGTCACAGCGTGATGAGGCACACTCACAGCGTGACGGGGCACACTCACAGCGTGATGGGAAACAGTCACAGCGTGATGGGGCACACTCACAGCGTGATGGGGCACAGTCACAGCGTGATGGGGCACACTCACAGAGTGATGGGTCATACTCACAGTGTGATGGGGCACAGTCACAGCGTGATGGGGCACACTCACAGCGTGGTGGGGCACAGTCACAGCGTGATGGGGCACAGTCACAGCGTGATGGGTCATACTCACAGCGTGAAGGGGCACAGTCACAGCGTGATGGGGCACAGTCACAGCGTGATGGGGCACAGTCACAGCGTGATGGGGCACAGTCACAGCGTGATGGGTAATACTCACAGCGTGAAGGGGCACAGACACAGCGTGATGGGGCACAGTCACAGCGTGATGGGGCACACTCACAGCGTGATGGGCACATTCACAGCGTGATGGCGCACAGTCACAGCGTGATGGGGCACAGTCACAGCGTGATGGGGCACAGTCACAGCGTGATGGGGCACAGTCACAGCGTGACGGGGCACACTCACAGCGTGACGGGGAACAATCACAGCGTGACGGGGCACAGTCACAGCGTGATGGGGCACAGTCACAGCGTGACGGGGCACACTCACAGCGTGATGGGGAACAATCACAGCGTGACGGGGCACACTCACAGCGTGATGGAGCACACTCACAGCGTGACGGGGCACACTCACAGCGTGATGGGGCACAGTCACAGCGTGATGGGGCACAGTCACAGCGTGATGGGGCACACTCACAGCGTGATGGGGCACACTCACAGCGTGATGGGGCACACTCACAGCGTGATGGGGCACACTCACAGCGTGATGGGGCACACTCATGCGTGATGGGGCACACTCACAGCGTGATGGGGCACACTCACAGCGTGATGGGGCACTCTCACAGTGTGATGGGGCACACTCACAGCGTAATGGGGCACAGTCACAGCGTGATGGGGCACACTCACAACGTGATGAGGCACACTCACAGCGTAATGGGTCACATTCACAGCGTGATGGGGCACAGTCACAGCGTGATGGGGCACATTCACAGCGTGATGGGGCACAGTCACAGCGTGATGGGGCACAGTCACAGCGTGATGGGGCACACTCACAGAGTGATGGGTCATACTCACAGCGTGATGGGGCACAGTCACAGCGTGATGGGGCACAGTCACAGCGTGATGGGGCACACTCACAGCGTGTTGGGGCACAGTCACAGCGTCATGGGGCACACTCACAGCGTGATGGGGCACACTCACAGTGTGATGGGTCACACTCACAGTGTGATGGGGCACAGTCACAGTGTGATGGGGCACACTCACAGCGTGATGGGCCACACTCACAGCGTGATGGGTCACATTCACAGCGTGATGGGGCACAGTCACAGCGTGATGGGGCACACTCACAGCGTGATGGGGCACACTCACAGCGTGATGGGGCACACTCACAGTGTGATGGGTCACATTCACAGCGTGATGGGGCACACTCACAGCGTGATGGGGCACACTCACAGCGTGATGGGGCACACTCACAGCGTGATGGGGCACACTCACAGTGTGATGGGCCACACTCACAGCATGATGGGTCACATTCACAGCGTGATGGGGCACAGTCACAGCGTGATGGGGCACACTCACAGCGTGATGGAGCACACTCACAGTGTGATGGGGCACACTCACAGCGTGATGGGGCACAGTCACAGCGTGATGGGGCACACTCACAGCGGGATGGGGCACACTCACAGCGTGATGGTGCATAGTCACAGCGTGATGGGGCACACTCACAGCGTGATGGGGCACACTCACAGCGTGATGGGGCACACTCACAGCGTGATGGGGCACACTCACAGCGTGATGGGGCACACTCACAGCGTGATGGGGCACACTCACAGCGTGATGGGGCACAGTCACAGCGTGATGGGGCACACTCACAGCGTGATGGGGCACACTCACAGCGTGATGGGGCACACTCACAGTGTGATGGGGCACACTCACAGCGTGATGGGGCACACTCACAGCGTGATGGGGCACACTCACAGCGTGATGGGGCACACTCACAGTGTGATGGGGCCCACTCACAGCGTGATGGGGCACAGTCACAGCGTGATGGGGCACAGTCACAGCGTGATGGGGCACACTCACAGCGTGGTGGGGTGCACAGTCACAGCGTGATGGGGCACAGTCACAGCGTGATGGGGCACACTCACAGTGTGATGGGGCACACTCACAGCGTGATGGGGCACAGTCACAGCGTGATGGGGCACACTCACAGCGTGATGGGGCACAGTCACAGCGTGATGGGGCACACTCACAGTGTGATGGGGCACAGTCACAGCGTGATGGGGCACACTCACAGCGTGATGGGGCACACTCACAGCGTGATGGGGCACACTCACAGCGTGATGGGGCACACTCACAGCGTGATGGGGCACTCTCACAGCGTGATGGGGAACAGTCACAGCGTGACGGGGCACACTCACAGCGTGATGGGGCACAGTCACAGCGTGATGGGGCACAGTCACAGCGTGATGGGGCACAGTCACAGCGTGATGGGGCACACTCACAGCGTGATGGGGCACAGTCACAGCGTGATGGGGCACAGTCACAGCGTGATGGGGCACAGTCACAGCGTGATGGGGCACAGTCACAGTGTGATGGGGCACACTCACAGCGTGATGGGGCACAGTCACAGCGTGATGGGGCACACTCACAGCGTGATGGGGCACACTCACAGCGTGATGGGGCACAGTCACAGCGTGATGGGGCACATTCACAGCGTGATGGGGCACACTCACAGCATGATGGGACACAGTCACAGCGTGATGGGGCACACTCACAGCGTGATGGGGCACAGTCACAGCGTGATGGGGCACACTCACAGCGTGATGGGACACAGTCACAGCATGATGGGGCACACTCACAGCATGATGGGACACAGTCACAGCGTGATGGGGCACACTCACAGTGTGATGGGTCACACTCACAGCATGATGGGGCACACTCACAGCGTGATGGGTCACACTCACAGCATGATGGGGCACAGTCACAGCGTGATGGGGCACACTCACAGTGTGATGGGGCACACTCACAGCGTGATGGGGCACAGTCACAGCGTGATGGGTCACACTCACAGCATGATGGGGCACAGTCACAGCATGATGGGGCACACTCACAGCGTGATGGGGCACAGTCACAGCGTGATGGGGCACACTCACAGCGTGATGGGACACAGTCACAGCGTGATGGGGCACACTCACAGTGTGATGGGTCACACTCACAGCATGATGGGGCACACTCACAGCGTGATGGGGCACAGTCACAGCGTGATGGGGCACACTCACAGCGTGATGGGGCACAGTCACAGCGTGATGGGGCACACTCACAGCGTGATGGGGCACACTCACAGCGTGATGAGGCACAGTCACAGCGTGATGGGTCACACTCACAGCATGATGGGGCACACTCACAGCGTGATGGGACACAGTCACAGCGTGATGGGGCACAGTCACAGCGTGATGGGGCACACTCACAGTGTGATGGGGCACATTCACAGTGTGATGGGGCACACTCACAGCGTGATGGGTCACACTCACAGCATGATGGGGCACACTCACAGCGTGATGAGGCACACTCACAGCGTGATGGGGCACACTCACAGCATGATGGGGCACACTCACAGCGTGATGGGCACAGTCACAGCGTGATGGGGCACAGTCACAGCATGATGGGGCACACTCACAGCGTGATGGGGCACAGTCACAGCGTGATGGGGCACACTCACAGCGTGATGGGGCACACTCACAGCGTGATGGGGCACACTCACAGCGTGATGGGTCACACTCACAGCATGATGGGGCACACTCACAGCGTGATGGGACACACTCACAGCGTGATGGTGCACAGTCACAGCGTGATGGGGCACAGTCACAGCGTGATGGGACACACTCACAGCGTGATGGGGCACACTCACAGTGTGATGGGTCACAGTCACATCGTGATGGGGCACACTCACAGCGTGATGGGGCACACTCACAGCGTGATGGGGCACACTCACAGCGTGATGGGACACAGTCACAGCGTGATGGGACACACTCACAGCGTGATGGGGCACACTCACAGTGTGATGGGTCACAGTCACATCGTGATGGGGCACACTCACAGCGTGATGGGGCACACTCACAGCGTGATGGGTCACACTCACAGTGTGATGGGTCACACTCACAGCATGATGGGGCACACTCACAGCGTGATGGGACACACTCACAGCATGATGGGACACACTCACAGCGTGATGGGGCACACTCACAGTGTGATGGGTCACACTCACAGCGTGATGGGGCACACTCACAGCATGATGGGGCACAGTCACAGCGTGATGGGGCACACTCACAGCGTGATGGGGCTCACTCACAGCGTGATGGGGCACACTCACAGCGTGATGGGGCACAGTCACAGCTTGATGGGGCACACTCACAGTGTGATGGGGCACACTCACAGCGTGATGGGGCACAGTCACAGCTTGATGGGGCACACTCACAGCGTGATGGGGCACACTCACAGCGTGATGGGACACACTCACAGCGTGATGGGGCACACTCACAGCGTGATGGGGCACAGTCACAGCTTGATGGGGCACACTCACAGTGTGATGGGTCACACTCACAGCGTGATGGGGCACACTCACAGCGTGATGGGGCACAGTCACAGCGTGATGGGGCACACTCACAGCGTGATGGGACACACTCACAGCATGATGGGGCACACTCACAGCGTGATGGGGCACAGTCACAGCTTGATGGGGCACACTCACAGCGTGATGGGGCACACTCACAGAGTGATGGGTCACACTCACAGCATGATGGGGCACACTCACAGCGTGATGGGGCACACTCACAGCGTGATGGGGCTCACTCACAGTGTGATGGGTCATACTCACAGCGTGATGGGGCACAGTCACAGCGTGATGGGGCACACTCACAGCGTGATGGGGCACACTCACAGCGTGATGGGGCACAGTCACAGCGTGATGGGGCACAGTCACAGCGTGATGGGGCACACTCACAGCGTGATGGGACACACTCTCAGCGTGATGGGGCACACTCACAGCGTGATGGGGCACACTCACAGCGTGATGGGGCACAGTCACAGCGTGATGGGGCACACTCACAGCGTGATGGGGCACAGTCACAGCGTGATGGGGCACAGTCACAGCGTGATGGGGCTCACTCACAGTGTGATGGGTCATACTCACAGCGTGATGGGGCACAGTCACAGCGTGATGGGGCACAGTCACAGCGTGATGGGGCACAGTCACAGCGTGATGGGGCACAGTCACAGCGTGATGGGGCACACTCACAGCATGATGGGGCTCACTCACAGTGTGATGGGTCATACTCACAGCGTGATGGGGCACAGTCACAGCGTGATGGGGCACAGTCACAGCGTGATGGGGCACACTCACAGCGTGATGGGGCTCACTCACAGTGTGATGGGTCATACTCACAGCGTGATGGGGCACAGTCACAGCGTGATGGGGCACAGTCACAGCGTGATGGGGCACAGTCACAGCGTGATGGGGCACAGTCACAGCGTGATGGGGCACACTCACAGCATGATGGGGAACAGTCACAGCGTGATGGGGAACAGTCACTGCATGATGGGGACAGTCACAGCGTGATGGGGAACAGTCACAGCATGATGGGGCACAGTCACAGCGTGATGGGGCACAGTCACAGCGTGATGGGGAACAGTCACAGCGTGATGGGGCACAGTCACAGCGTGATGGGGCACAGTCACAGCGTGATGGGGCACAGTCAAAGCATGATGGGGCACACTCACAGCGTGATGGGGCACAGTCATAGCGTGATGGGGCACAGTCACAGCGTGATGGGGCACAGTCACAGCGTGATGGGGAACAGTCACAGCGTGACGGGGCACACTCACAGCGTGATGGGGCACACTCACAGCGTGATGGGGCACAGTCACAGCGTGATGGGGAACAGTCACAGCGTGACGGGGCACACTCACAGCGTGAAGGGGCACAGTCACAGCGTGATGGGCACACTCACAGCGTGATGGGGCACACTCACAGCGTGATGGGCACACTCACAGCGTGATGGCGCACAGTCACAGCGTGATGGGGCACAGTCACAGCGTGATGGGGCACAGTCACAGCGTGATGGGGCACAGTCACAGCATGGTGGGGCACAGTCACAGCGGGATGGGGCACACTCACAGCGTGATGGGGCACAGTCACAGCGTGGTGATGCACAGTAACAGCGTAATGGGGCACCGTCACAGCGTGATGGGGCACACTCACAACGTGATGAGGCACACTCACAGCGTAATGGGTCACATTCACAGCGTGATGGGGCACAGTCACAGCGTGATGGGGCACACTCACAGCGTGATGGGGCACAGTCACAGCGTGATGGGTCACAGTCACAGCGTGATGGGGCACACTCACAATGTGATGGGTCATACTCACAGCGTGATGGGGCACAGTCACAGCGTGATGGGGCACACTCACAGCGTGTTGGGGCACAGTCACAGCGTGATGGGGCACACTCACAGCGTGATGGGGCACACTCACAGTGTGATGGGTCATACTCACAGCGTGATGGGGCACAGTCACAGCGTGATGGGGCACACTCACAGTGTGATGGGTCATACTCACAGCGTGATGGGGCACAGTCACAGCGTGATGGGGCACACTCACAGCGTGATGGGTCATACTCACAGCGTGATGGGCCACACTCACAGCGTGATGGGTCACATTCACAGCGTGATGGGGTACAGTCACAGCGTGATGGGGCACACTCAAAGCGTGATGGGGCACACACAAAGCGTGATGGGGCACACTCACAGCGTGATGGGGCACACTCACAGCGTGATGGGGCACACTCACAGCATGATGGGGCACACTCACAGCGTGATGGGGCACACTCACAGTGTGATGGGTCATACTCACAGCGTGATGGGGCACAGTCACAGCGTGATGGGGCACACTCACAGCGTGATGGGTCATACTCACAGCGTGATGGGGCTCACTCACAGCGTGATGGGGCACAGTCACAGCGTGATGGGGCACACTCACAGCGTGATGGGTCATACTCACAGCGTGATGGGGCACAGTCACAGCATGATGGGACACACTCACAGCGTGATGGGGCACACTCACAGTGTGATGGGTCATACTCACAGCGTGATGGGGCACAGTCACAGCGTGATTGGTCACACTCACAGCATGATGGGGCACACTCACAGCGTGATGGGGCACAGTCACAGCGTGATGGGGCACACTCACAGCGTGATGGGACACAGTCACAGCGTGATGGGGCACAATCACAGCGTGATGGGGCACACTCACAGCGTGATGGGGCACAGTCAGAGCCTGATGGGGCACAGTCACAGCGTGATGGGGCACAGTCACAGCGTGATGGGGCACAGTCACAGCGTGATGGGGCACACTCACAGCGTGATGGGGAACAGTCACAGCGTGATGGGGAACAGTCACAGCATGATGGGGCACAGTCACAGCGTGATGGGGCACAGTCACAGCGTGATGGGGCACAGTCACAGCGTGATGCGGCACAGTCACAGCGTGACGGGGCACACTCACAGCGTGATGGGGAACAGTCACAGCGTGATGGGGAACAGTCACAGCATGATGGGGCACAGTAACAGCGTGACGGGGCACACTCACAGTGTTATGGGGCACAGTCACAGCGTGATGGGGAACAGTCACAGCGTGACGGGGCACACTCACAGCGTGATGAGGCACAGTCACAGCGTGATGGGGCACACTCACAGCGTGATGGGGCACACTCACAGCGTGATGGTGCACACTCACAGCGTGATGGTGCACACTCACAGCGTGATGGGGCACAGTCACAGCGTGATGGGGCACACTCACAGCGTGATGGGGCACACTCACAGCGTGATGGGGCACACTCACAGCGTGATGGGGCACACTCACAGCGTGATGGGGCACAGTCACAGCGTGATGGGGCACAGTCACAGTGTGATGGGTGACACTCACAGCGTGATGGGGCACACTCACTGCGTGATGGGGCTCAGTGACAGCGTGATGGGGCACACTCACATTGTGATGGGTCATACTCACAGCGTGATGGGGCACACTCACAGCGTGATGGGGCTCACTCACAGCGTGATGGGGCTCACTCACAGTGTGATGGGTCATACTCACAGCGTGATGGGGCACAGTCACAGCGTGATGGGGCACAGTCACAGCGTGATGGGGCACACTCACAGCGTGATGGGGCACAGTCACAGCGTGATGGGGCACAGTCACAGCGTGATGGGGCACACTCACAGCGTGATGGGGCACAGTCATAGCGTGATGGGGCACAGTCACAGCGTGATGGGGCACAGTCACAGCGTGATGGGGCACACTCACAGCATGATGGGGAACAGTCACAGCGTGATGGGGAACAGTCACAGCGTGATGGGGCACAGTCACAGCGTGATGGGGCACACTCACAGCGTGATGGGGCACACACACAGCGTGATGGGGCACACTCACAGCGTGATGGGGCACACTCACAGCGTGATGGGGCACACTCACAGCATGATGGGGCACAGTCACAGCGTGATGGGGCACAGTCACAGCGTGATGCGGCACAGTCACAGCGTGATGGGGCACAGTCACAGCGTGATGGGGCACACTCACAGCATGATGGGGAACAGTCACAGCGTGATGGGGAACAGTCACAGCATGATGGGGACAGTCACAGCATGATGGGGCACAGTCACAGCGTGATGGGGCACAGTCACAGCGTGATGGGGAACAGTCACAGCGTGATGGGGCACAGTCACAGCGTGATGGGGCACAGTCACAGCGTGGTGGGGCACACTCACAGCGTGGTGGGGCACACTCACAGCGTGGTGGGGCACACTCACAGCCTGATGGGGCACAGTCACTGCGTGATGAGGCACACTCACAGCGTGATGGGGCACACTCACAGCGTGATCGGGCACACTCACGGCGTGATGGGACACAGTCACAGCGTGATGGGGCACACTCACAGCGTGATGGGGCACACTCACAGCGTGATGGGGCACACTCAAAGCGTGATGGGGCACACTCACAGCGTGATGGGGCACAGTCACAGCGTGATGGGGCACAGTCACAGCGTGATGGGGCACAGTCACAGTGTGATGGGGCACAGTCACAGCGTGGTGGGGCACAGTCACAGCGTGATGGGGCACACTCACAGCGTGATGGGGCACAGTCACAGCGTGGTGGTGGACAGTCACAGCGTGATGGGGCACACTCACAGCGTGATGGGGCACACTCACAGAGTGATGGGTCATACTCACGTCGTGATGGGACACACTCACAGCTTGTTGGGGCACAGTCACAGCGTGATGGGGCACACTCACAGCGTGATGGGGCACAGTCACAGCGTGATGGGGCACACTCACAGTGTGATGGGTCATACTCACAGCGTGATGGGGCACAGTCACAGCGTGATGGGGCACAGTCACAGCGTGATGGGGCACACTCACAGCGTGATGGGGCTCACTCACAGTGTGATGGGTCATACTCACAGCGTGATGGGGCACAGTCACAGCGTGATGGGGCACAGTCACAGCGTGATGGGGCACAGTCACAGCGTGATGGGGCACAGTCACAGCGTGATGGGGCACACTCACAGCATGATGGGGAACAGTCACAGCGTGATGGGGAACAGTCACTGCATGATGGGGACAGTCACAGCGTGATGGGGAACAGTCACAGCATGATGGGGCACAGTCACAGCGTGATGGGGCACAGTCACAGCGTGATGGGGAACAGTCACAGCGTGATGGGGCACAGTCACAGCGTGATGGGGCACAGTCACAGCGTGATGGGGCACAGTCAAAGCATGATGGGGCACACTCACAGCGTGATGGGGCACAGTCATAGCGTGATGGGGCACAGTCACAGCGTGATGGGGCACAGTCACAGCGTGATGGGGAACAGTCACAGCGTGACGGGGCACACTCACAGCGTGATGGGGCACACTCACAGCGTGATGGGGCACAGTCACAGCGTGATGGGGAACAGTCACAGCGTGACGGGGCACACTCACAGCGTGAAGGGGCACAGTCACAGCGTGATGGGCACACTCACAGCGTGATGGGGCACACTCACAGCGTGATGGGCACACTCACAGCGTGATGGCGCACAGTCACAGCGTGATGGGGCACAGTCACAGCGTGATGGGGCACAGTCACAGCGTGTTGGGGCACAGTCACAGCATGGTGGGGCACAGTCACAGCGGGATGGGGCACACTCACAGCGTGATGGGGCACAGTCACAGCGTGGTGATGCACAGTAACAGCGTAATGGGGCACAGTCACAGCGTGATGGGGCACACTCACAACGTGATGAGGCACACTCACAGCGTAATGGGTCACATTCACAGCGTGATGGGGCACAGTCACAGCGTGATGGGGCACACTCACAGCGTGATGGGGCACAGTCACAGCGTGATGGGTCACAGTCACAGCGTGATGGGGCACACTCACAATGTGATGGGTCATACTCACAGCGTGATGGGGCACAGTCACAGCGTGATGGGGCACACTCACAGCGTGTTGGGGCACAGTCACAGCGTGATGGGGCACACTCACAGCGTGATGGGGCACACTCACAGTGTGATGGGTCATACTCACAGCGTGATGGGGCACAGTCACAGCGTGATGGGGCACACTCACAGTGTGATGGGTCATACTCACAGCGTGATGGGGCACAGTCACAGCGTGATGGGGCACACTCACAGCGTGATGGGTCATACTCACAGCGTGATGGGCCACACTCACAGCGTGATGGGTCACATTCACAGCGTGATGGGGTACAGTCACAGCGTGATGGGGCACACTCAAAGCGTGATGGGGCACACACAAAGCGTGATGGGGCACACTCACAGCGTGATGGGGCACACTCACAGCGTGATGGGGCACACTCACAGCGTGATGGGGCACACTCACAGCGTGATGGGGCACACTCACAGTGTGATGGGTCATACTCACAGCGTGATGGGGCACAGTCACAGCGTGATGGGGCACACTCACAGCGTGATGGGTCATACTCACAGCGTGATGGGGCTCACTCACAGCGTGATGGGGCACAGTCACAGCGTGATGGGGCACACTCACAGCGTGATGGGTCATACTCACAGCGTGATGGGGCACAGTCACAGCATGATGGGACACACTCACAGCGTGATGGGGCACACTCACAGTGTGATGGGTCATACTCACAGCGTGATGGGGCACAGTCACAGCGTGATTGGTCACACTCACAGCATGATGGGGCACACTCACAGCGTGATGGGGCACAGTCACAGCGTGATGGGGCACACTCACAGCGTGATGGGACACAGTCACAGCGTGATGGGGCACAATCACAGCGTGATGGGGCACACTCACAGCGTGATGGGGCACAGTCAGAGCCTGATGGGGCACAGTCACAGCGTGATGGGGCACAGTCACAGCGTGATGGGGCACAGTCACAGCGTGATGGGGCACACTCACAGCGTGATGGGGAACAGTCACAGCGTGATGGGGAACAGTCACAGCATGATGGGGCACAGTCACAGCGTGATGGGGCACAGTCACAGCGTGATGGGGCACAGTCACAGCGTGATGCGGCACAGTCACAGCGTGACGGGGCACACTCACAGCGTGATGGGGAACAGTCACAGCGTGATGGGGAACAGTCACAGCATGATGGGGCACAGTAACAGCGTGACGGGGCACACTCACAGTGTTATGGGGCACAGTCACAGCGTGATGGGGAACAGTCACAGCGTGACGGGGCACACTCACAGCGTGATGAGGCACAGTCACAGCGTGATGGGGCACACTCACAGCGTGATGGGGCACACTCACAGCGTGATGGTGCACACTCACAGCGTGATGGTGCACACTCACAGCGTGATGGGGCACAGTCACAGCGTGATGGGGCACACTCACAGCGTGATGGGGCACACTCACAGCGTGATGGGGCACACTCACAGCGTGATGGGGCACACTCACAGCGTGATGGGGCACAGTCACAGCGTGATGGGGCACAGTCACAGTGTGATGGGTGACACTCACAGCGTGATGGGGCACACTCACTGCGTGATGGGGCTCAGTGACAGCGTGATGGGGCACACTCACATTGTGATGGGTCATACTCACAGCGTGATGGGGCACACTCACAGCGTGATGGGGCTCACTCACAGCGTGATGGGGCTCACTCACAGTGTGATGGGTCATACTCACAGCGTGATGGGGCACAGTCACAGCGTGATGGGGCACAGTCACAGCGTGATGGGGCACACTCACAGCGTGATGGGGCACAGTCACAGCGTGATGGGGCACAGTCACAGCGTGATGGGGCACACTCACAGCGTGATGGGGCACAGTCATAGCGTGATGGGGCACAGTCACAGCGTGATGGGGCACAGTCACAGCGTGATGGGGCACACTCACAGCATGATGGGGAACAGTCACAGCGTGATGGGGAACAGTCACAGCGTGATGGGGCACAGTCACAGCGTGATGGGGCACACTCACAGCGTGATGGGGCACACACACAGCGTGATGGGGCACACTCACAGCGTGATGGGGCACACTCACAGCGTGATGGGGCACACTCACAGCATGATGGGGCACAGTCACAGCGTGATGGGGCACAGTCACAGCGTGATGCGGCACAGTCACAGCGTGATGGGGCACAGTCACAGCGTGATGGGGCACACTCACAGCATGATGGGGAACAGTCACAGCGTGATGGGGAACAGTCACAGCATGATGGGGACAGTCACAGCATGATGGGGCACAGTCACAGCGTGATGGGGCACAGTCACAGCGTGATGGGGAACAGTCACAGCGTGATGGGGCACAGTCACAGCGTGATGGGGCACAGTCACAGCGTGGTGGGGCACACTCACAGCGTGGTGGGGCACACTCACAGCGTGGTGGGGCACACTCACAGCCTGATGGGGCACAGTCACTGCGTGATGAGGCACACTCACAGCGTGATGGGGCACACTCACAGCGTGATCGGGCACACTCACGGCGTGATGGGACACAGTCACAGCGTGATGGGGCACACTCACAGCGTGATGGGGCACACTCACAGCGTGATGGGGCACACTCAAAGCGTGATGGGGCACACTCACAGCGTGATGGGGCACAGTCACAGCGTGATGGGGCACAGTCACAGCGTGATGGGGCACAGTCACAGTGTGATGGGGCACAGTCACAGCGTGGTGGGGCACAGTCACAGCGTGATGGGGCACACTCACAGCGTGATGGGGCACAGTCACAGCGTGGTGGTGGACAGTCACAGCGTGATGGGGCACACTCACAGCGTGATGGGGCACACTCACAGAGTGATGGGTCATACTCACGTCGTGATGGGACACACTCACAGCTTGTTGGGGCACAGTCACAGCGTGATGGGGCACACTCACAGCGTGATGGGGCACAGTCACAGCGTGATGGGGCACACTCACAGTGTGATGGGGCACAGTCACAGCGTGATGGGGCACACTCACAACGTGATGAGGCACACTCACAGCGTAATGGGGCACAGTCACAGCGTGATGGGGCACACTCACAACGTGATGAGGCACACTCACAGCGTGATGAGGCACACTCACAGCGTGATGGGGCACACTCACAGCGTGATGGCACACACTCACAGCATGATGGGGCACACTCACAACGTGATGAGGCACACTCACAGCGTGATGAGGCACACTCACAGCGTGATGGGGCACACTCACAGCGTGATGGCACACACTCACAGCGTGATGGGGCATACTCACAGCGTGATGGGTCATACTCACAGCGTGATGGGGCACAGTCACAGCGTGATGGGGCACACTCACAGCGTGATGGGTCACACTCACAGCATGATGGGGCACACTCACAGCATGATGGGGCACACTCACAGCGTGATGGGGCACACTCACAGCGTGATGGGTCACACTCACAGTGTGATGGGTCACACTCACAGCATGATGGGGCACACTCACAGCGTGATGGGACACACTCACAGCGTGATGGGGCACAGTCACAGCGTGATGGGGCACAGTCACAGCGTGATGGGGCACACTCACAGCCTGATGGGACACACTCACAGCGTGATGGGGCACACTCACAGTGTAATGGGTCACACTCACAGCGTGATGGGGCCCACTCACAGCGTGATGGGGCACAGTCACAGCGTGATGGGGCACACTCACAGCGTGATGGGACACACTCACGGCATGATGGGGCACACTCACAGCGTGATGGGGCAAACTCACAGCGTTATGGGGCACAGTCACAGCTTGATGGGGCACACTCACAGCGTGATGGGGCACACTCACAGAGTGATGGGTCACACTCACAGCATGATGGGGCACACTCACAGCGTGATGGGGCACACTCACAGCGTGATGGGGCACACTCACAGCGTGATGGGGCACACTCACAGCGTGATGGGGCACACTCACAGCGTGATGGGGCACAGTCACAGCGTGATGGGTCACAGTCACAGCGTGATGGGGCACACTCACAGCGTGATGGGTCATACTCACAGCGTGATGGGGCACAGTCACAGCGTGATGGGGCACAGTCACAGCGTGATGGGGACAGTCACAGCGTGATGGGGAACAGTCACAGCATGATGGGGCACAGTCACAGCGTGATGGGGCACAGTCACAGCGTGATGGGGAACAGTCACAGCGTGATGGGCCACAGTCACAGCGTGATGGGGCACAGTCACAGCGTGATGGGGACAGTCACAGCGTGATGGGGAACAGTCACAGCATGATGGGGCACAGTCACAGCGTGATGGGGCACAGTCACAGCGTGATGGGGAACAGTCACAGCGTGATGGGGCACAGTCACAGCGTGATGGGGCACAGTCACAGCGTGATGGGGAACAGTCACAGCGTGATGGGGCACAGTCACAGCGTGATGGGGCTCACTCACAGTGTGATGGGTCATACTCACAGCGTGATGGGGCACAGTCACAGCGTGATGGGGCACAGTCACAGCGTAATGGGGACAGTCACAGCGTGATGGGGAACAGTCACAGCATGATGGGGCACAGTCACAGCGTGATGGGGCACAGTCACAGCGTGATGGGGAAAAGTCACAGCGTGATGGGGCACAGTCACAGCGTGATGGGGCACAGTCACAGCGTGATGGGGCACAGTCAAAGCGTGATGGGGCACACTCACAGCGTGATGGGGCACAGTCATAGCGTGATGGGGCACAGTCACAGCGTGATGGGGCACAGTCACAGCGTGATGGGGAACAGTCACAGCGTGACGGGGCACACTCACAGCGTGATGGGGCACACTCACAGCGTGATGGGGCACAGTCACAGCGTGATGGGGAACAGTCACAGCGTGACGGGGCACACTCACAGCGTGAAGGGGCACAGTCACAGCGTGATGGGCACACTCACAGCGTGATGGGGCACACTCACAGCGTGATGGGCACACTCACAGCGTGATGGCGCACAGTCACAGCGTGATGGGGCACAGTCACAGCGTGATGGGGCACAGTCACAGCGTGATGGGGCACAGTCACAGCATGGTGGGGCACAGTCACAGCGTGATGGGGCACACTCACAGCGTGATGGGGCACAGTCACAGCGTGGTGATGCACAGTAACAGCGTAATGGGGCACAGTCACAGCGTGATGGGGCACACTCACAACGTGATGAGGCACACTCACAGCGTAATGGGTCACATTCACAGCGTGATGGGGCACAGTCACAGCGTGATGGGGCACACTCACAGCGTGATGGGGCACACTCACAATGTGATGGGTCATACTCACAGCGTGATGGGGCACAGTCACAGCGTGATGGGGCACACTCACAGCGTGTTGGGGCACAGTCACAGCGTGATGGGGCACACTCACAGCGTGATGGGGCACACTCACTGTGTGATGGGTCATACTCACAGCGTGATGGGGCACAGTCACAGCGTGATGGGGCACACTCACAGTGTGATGGGTCATACTCACAGCGTGATGGGGCACAGTCACAGCGTGATGGGGCACACTCACAGCGTGATGGGTCATACTCACAGCGTGATGGGCCACACTCACAGCGTGATGGGTCACATTCACAGCGTGATGGGGTACAGTCACAGCGTGATGGGGCACACTCAAAGCGTGATGGGGCACACTCAAAGCGTGATGGGGCACACTCACAGCGTGATGGGGCACACTCACAGCGTGATGGGGCACACTCACAGCGTGATGGGGCACACTCACAGTGTGATGGGTCATACTCACAGCGTGATGGGGCACAGTCACAGCGTGATGGGGCACACTCACAGCGTGATGGGTCATACTCACAGCGTGATGGGGCTCACTCACAGCGTGATGGGGCACAGTCACAGCGTGATGGGGCACACTCACAGCGTGATGGGTCATACTCACAGCGTGATGGGGCACAGTCACAGCATGATGGGACACACTCACAGCATGATGGGGCACACTCACAGTGTGATGGGTCATACTCACAGCGTGATGGGGCACAGTCACAGCGTGATTGGTCACACTCACAGCATGATGGGGCACACTCACAGCGTGATGGGGCACAGTCACAGCGTGATGGGGCACACTCACAGCGTGATGGGACACAGTCACAGCGTGATGGGGCACACTCACAGCGTGATGGGACACAGTCACAGCATGATGGGGCACAATCACAGCGTGATGGGGCACACTCACAGCGTGATGGGGCACAGTCAGAGCCTGATGGGGCACAGTCACAGCGTGATGGGGCACAGTCACAGCGTGATGGGGCACAGTCACAGCGTGATGGGGCACAGTCACAGCGTGATGGGGCACAGTCACAGCGTGATGGGGCACACTCACAGCGTGATGGGGAACAGTCACAGCGTGATGGGGCACAGTCACAGCATGATGGGGCACAGTCACAGCGTGATGGGGCACAGTCACAGCGTGATGGGGCACAGTCACAGCGTGATGCGGCACAGTCACAGCGTGACGGGGCACACTCACAGCGTGATGGGGAACAGTCACAGCGTGATGGGGAACAGTCACAGCATGATGGGGCACAGTAACAGCGTGACGGGGCACACTCACAGTGTTATGGGGCACAGTCACAGCGTGATGGGGAACAGTCACAGCGTGACGGGGCACACTCACAGCGTGATGAGGCACAGTCACAGCGTGATGGGGCACACTCACAGCGTGATGGGGCACACTCACAGCGTGATGGTGCACACTCACAGCGTGATGGTGCACACTCACAGCGTGATGGGGCACAGTCACAGCGTGATGGGGCACACTCACAGCGTGATGGGGCACACTCACAGCGTGATGGGGCACACTCACAGCGTGATGGGGCACACTCACAGCGTGATGGGGCACAGTCACAGTGTGATGGGTGACACTTACAGCGTGATGGGGCACACTCACTGCGTGATGGGGCTCAGTGACAGCGTGATGGGGCACACTCACATTGTGATGGGTCATACTCACAGCGTGATGGGGCACACTCACAGCGTGATGGGGCTCACTCACAGCGTGATGGGGCTCACTCACAGTGTGATGGGTCATACTCACAGCGTGATGGGGCACAGTCACAGCGTGATGGGGCACAGTCACAGCGTGATGGGGCACACTCACAGCGTGATGGGGCACAGTCACAGCATGATGGGACACACTCACAGCATGATGGGGCACACTCACAGTGTGATGGGTCATACTCACAGCGTGATGGGGCACAGTCACAGCGTGATTGGTCACACTCACAGCATGATGGGGCACACTCACAGCGTGATGGGGCACAGTCACAGCGTGATGGGGCACACTCACAGCGTGATGGGACACAGTCACAGCGTGATGGGGCACAATCACAGCGTGATGGGGCACACTCACAGCGTGATGGGGCACAGTCAGAGCCTGATGGGGCACAGTCACAGCGTGATGGGGCACAGTCACAGCGTGATGGGGCACAGTCACAGCGTGATGGGGCACACTCACAGCGTGATGGGGAACAGTCACAGCGTGATGGGGAACAGTCACAGCATGATGGGGCACAGTCACAGCGTGATGGGGCACAGTCACAGCGTGATGGGGCACAGTCACAGCGTGATGCGGCACAGTCACAGCGTGACGGGCACACTCACAGCGTGATGGGGAACAGTCACAGCGTGATGGGGAACAGTCACAGCGTGATGGGGCACACTCACAGCGTGATGGGGCACAGTCACAGCGTGATGGGGCACAGTCACAGCGTGATGGGGCACACTCACAGCGTGATGGGGCACAGTCACAGCGTGATGGGGCACAGTCACAGCGTGATGGGGCACACTCACAGCGTGATGGGGCACAGTCATAGCGTGATGGGGCACAGTCACAGCGTGATGGGGCACAGTCACAGCGTGATGGGGCACACTCACAGCATGATGGGGAACAGTCACAGCGTGATGGGGAACAGTCACAGCGTGATGGGGCACAGTCACAGCGTGATGGGGCACACTCACAGCGTGATGGGGCACACACACAGCGTGATGGGGCACACTCACAGCGTGATGGGGCACACTCACAGCGTGATGGGGCACACTCACAGCGTGATGGGGCACACTCACAGTGTGATGGGGCACAGTCACAGCGTGATGGGGCACAGTCACAGCGTGATGCGGCACAGTCACAGCATGATGCGGCACAGTCATAGCGTGATGGGGCACAGTCACAGCGTGATGGGGCACAGTCACAGCGTGATGGGGCACACTCACAGCATGATGGGGAACAGTCACAGCGTGATGGGGAACAGTCACAGCATGATGGGGACAGTCACAGCGTGATGGGGAACAGTCACAGCATGATGGGGCACAGTCACAGCGTGATGGGGCACAGTCACAGCGTGATGGGGAACAGTCACAGCGTGATGGGGCACAGTCACAGCGTGATGGGGCACAGTCACAGCGTGATGGGGCACAGTCAAAGCGTGATGGGGCACACTCACAGCGTGATGGGGCACAGTCATAGCGTGATGGGGCACAGTCACAGCGTGATGGGGCACAGTCACAGCGTGATGGGGAACAGTCACAGCGTGACGGGGCACACTCACAGCGTGATGGGGCACACTCACAGCGTGATGGGGCACAGTCACAGCGTGATGGGGAACAGTCACAGCGTGACGGGGCACACTCACAGCGTGAAGGGGCACAGTCACAGCGTGATGGGCACACTCACAGCGTGATGGGGCACACTCACAGCGTGATGGGCACACTCACAGCGTGATGGCGCACAGGCACAGCGTGATGGGGCACAGTCACAGCGTGATGGGGCACAGTCACAGCGTGATGGGGCACAGTCACAGCATGGTGGGGCACAGTCACAGCATGATGGGGCACACTCACAGCGTGATGGGGCACAGTCACAGCGTGGTGATGCACAGTAACAGCGTAATGGGGCACAGTCACAGCGTGATGGGGCACACTCACAACGTGATGAGGCACACTCACAGCGTAATGGGTCACATTCACAGCGTGATGGGGCACAGTCACAGCGTGATGGGGCACACTCACAGCGTGATGGGGCACAGTCACAGCGTGATGGGGCACAGTCACAGCGTGATGGGGCACACTCACAATGTGATGGGTCATACTCACAGCGTGATGGGGCACAGTCACAGCGTGATGGGGCACACTCACAGCGTGTTGGGGCACAGTCACAGCGTGATGGGGCACACTCACAGCGTGATGGGGCACACTCACAGTGTGATGGGTCATACTCACAGCGTGATGGGGCACAGTCACAGCGTGATGGGGCACACTCACAGTGTGATGGGTCATATTCACAGCGTGATGGGGCACAGTCACAGCGTGATGGGGCACACTCACAGCGTGATGGGTCATACTCACAGCGTGATGGGCCACACTCACAGCGTGATGGGTCACATTCACAGCGTGATGGGGTACAGTCACAGCGTGATGGGGCACACTCACAGCGTGATGGGCACACTCACAGCGTGATGGGGCACACTCACAGTGTGATGGGTCATACTCACAGCGTGATGGGGCACAGTCACAGCGTGATGGGGCACACTCACAGCGTGATGGGTCATACTCACAGCGTGATGGGGCTCACTCACAGCGTGATGGGGCACAGTCACAGCGTGATGGGGCACACTCACAGCGTGATGGGTCATACTCACAGCGTGATGGGGCACAGTCACAGCATGATGGGACACACTCACAGCGTGATGGGGCACACTCACAGTGTGATGGGTCATACTCACAGCGTGATGGGGCACAGTCACAGCGTGATTGGTCACACTCACAGCATGATGCGGCACACTCACAGCGTGATGGGGCACAGTCACAGCGTGATGGGGCACACTCACAGCGTGATGGGACACAGTCACAGCGTGATGGGGCACAATCACAGCGTGATGGGGCACACTCACAGCGTGATGGGGCACAGTCAGAGCCTGATGGGGCACAGTCACAGCGTGATGGGGCACAGTCACAGCGTGATGGGGCACACTCACAGCGTGATGGGGAACAGTCACAGCGTGATGGGGAACAGTCACAGCATGATGGGGCACAGTCACAGCGTGATGGGGCACAGTCACAGCGTGATGGGGCACAGTCACAGCGTGATGCGGCACAGTCACAGCGTGACGGGGCACACTCACAGCGTGATGGGGAACAGTCACAGCGTGATGGGGAACAGTCACAGCATGATGGGGCACAGTAACAGCGTGACGGGGCACACTCACAGTGTTATGGGGCACAGTCACAGCGTGATGGGGAACAGTCACAGCGTGACGGGGCACACTCACAGCGTGATGAGGCACAGTCACAGCGTGATGGTGCACACTCACAGCGTGATGGGGCACAGTCACAGCGTGATGGGGCACACTCACAGCGTGATGGGGCACACTCACAGCGTGATGGGGCACACTCACAGCGTGATGGGGCACACTCACAGCGTGATGGGGCACACTCACAGCATGATGGGGCACAGTCACAGCGTGATGGGGCACAGTCACAGTGTGATGGGTGACACTCACAGCGTGATGGGGCACACTCACTGCGTGATGGGGCTCAGTGACAGCGTGATGGGGCACACTCACATTGTGATGGGTCATACTCACAGCGTGATGGGGCACACTCACAGCGTGATGGGGCTCACACACAGCGTGATGGGGCTCACTCACAGTGTGATGGGTCATACTCACAGCGTGATGGGGCACAGTCACAGCGTGATGGGGCACAGTCACAGCGTGATGGGGCACACTCACAGCGTGATGGGGCACAGTCACAGCGTGATGGGGCACAGTCACAGCGTGATGGGGCACACTCACAGCGTGATGGGGCACAGTCATAGCGTGATGGGGCACAGTCACAGCGTGATGGGGCACAGTCACAGCGTGATGGGGCACACTCACAGCATGATGGGGAACAGTCACAGCGTGATGGGGAACAGTCACAGCGTGATGGGGCACAGTCACAGCGTGATGGGGCACACTCACAGCGTGATGGGGCACACACACAGCGTGATGGGGCACACTCACAGCGTGATGGGGCACACTCACAGCGTGATGGGGCACACTCACAGCTTGATGGGGCACAGTCACAGCGTGATGGGGCACAGTCACAGCGTGATGCGGCACAGTCACAGCGTGATGCGGCACAGTCATAGCGTGATGGGGCACACTCACAGTGTGATGGGGCACAGTCACAGCGTGATGGGGAACAGTCACAACGTGACGGGGCACACTCACAGTGTGATGGGGCACAGTCACAGCGTGATGGGGAACAGTCACAGCGTGACGGTGCACACTCACAGCGTGATGGGGCACACTCACAGCGTGATGGTGCACACTCACAGCGTGATGGTGCACACTCACAGCGTGATGGTGCACACTCACAGCGTGATGGGGCACAGTCACAGCGTGATGGGGCACACTCACAGCGTGATGGGGCACACTCACAGCGTGATGGGGCACACTCACAGCGTGATGGGGCACAGTCACAGCATGATGGGGCACAGTCACAGTGTGATGGGTGACACTCACAGCGTGATGGGGCTCAGTGACAGCGTGATGGGGCACACTCACATTGTGATGGGTCATACTCACAGCGTGATGGGGCACACTCACAGCGTGATGGGGCTCACTCACAGCGTGATGGGGCTCACTCACAGCGTGATGGGGCTCACTCACAGTGTGATGGGTCATACTCACAGCGTGATGGGGCACAGTCACAGCGTGATGGGGCACAGTCACAGCATGCTGGGGCACACTCACAGCGTGATGGGGCACACTCACAGCGTGATGGGGCACAGTCATAGCGTGATGGGGCACAGTCACAGCGTGATGGGGCACAGTCACAGCGTGATGGGGCACACTCACAGCATGATGGGGAACAGTCACAGCGTGATGGGGAACAGTCACAGCATGATGGGGCACAGTCACAGCGTGATGGGGCACAGTCACAGCGTGATGGGGCACAGTCACAGCGTGATGGGGCACAGACACAGCGTGATGGGGCACAGTCACAGCGTGATGGGGCACAGTCAAAGCATGATGGGGCACACTCACAGCGTGATGGGGCACAGTCATAGCGTGATGGGGCACAGTCACAGCGTGATGGGGCACAGTCACAGCGTGATGGGGAACAGTCACAGCGTGATGGGGCACACTCACAGCGTGATGGGGCACACTCACAGCGTGATGGGGCACAGTCACAGCGTGATGGGGAACAGTCACAGCGTGACGGGGCACACTCACAGCGTGACGAGGCACAGTCACGGCGTGATGGGGCACACTCACAGCGTGATGGGGCACAGTCACAGCGTGACGGGGCACACTCACAGCGTGACGAGGCACAGTCACGGCGTGATGGGGCACACTCACAGCGTGATGGGGCACAGTCACAGCGTGACGGGGCACACTCACAGCGTGATGAGGCACAGTCACAGCGTGATGGTGCACACTCACAGCGTGATGGGGCACAGTCACAGCGTGATGGGGCACACTCACAGCGTGATGGGGCACACTCACAGCGTGATGGGGCACACTCACAGCGTGATGGGGCACACTCACAGCGTGATGGGGCACACTCACAGCATGATGGGGCACAGTCACAGCGTGATGGGGCACAGTCACAGTGTGATGGGTGACACTCACAGCGTGATGGGGCACACTCACTGCGTGATGGGGCTCAGTGACAGCGTGATGGGGCACACTCACATTGTGATGGGTCATACTCACAGCGTGATGGGGCACACTCACAGCGTGATGGGGCTCACTCACAGCGTGATGGGGCTCACTCACAGTGTGATGGGTCATACTCACAGCGTGATGGGGCACAGTCACAGCGTGATGGGGCACAGTCACAGCGTGATGGGGCACACTCACAGCGTGATGGGGCACAGTCACAGCGTGATGGGGCACAGTCACAGCGTGATGGGGCACACTCACAGCGTGATGGGGCACAGTCATAGCGTGATGGGGCACAGTCACAGCGTGATGGGGCACAGTCACAGCGTGATGGGGCACACTCACAGCATGATGGGGAACAGTCACAGCGTGATGGGGAACAGTCACAGCGTGATGGGGCACAGTCACAGCGTGATGGGGCACACTCACAGCGTGATGGGGCACACACACAGCGTGATGGGGCACACTCACAGCGTGATGGGGCACACTCACAGCGTGATGGGGCACACTCACAGCTTGATGGGGCACAGTCACAGCGTGATGGGGCACAGTCACAGCGTGATGCGGCACAGTCACAGCGTGATGCGGCACAGTCATAGCGTGATGGGGCACACTCACAGTGTGATGGGGCACAGTCACAGCGTGATGGGGAACAGTCACAACGTGACGGGGCACACTCACAGTGTGATGGGGCACAGTCACAGCGTGATGGGGAACAGTCACAGCGTGACGGTGCACACTCACAGCGTGATGGGGCACACTCACAGCGTGATGGGGCACACTCACAGCGTGATGGTGCACACTCACAGCGTGATGGTGCACACTCACAGCGTGATGGGGCACAGTCACAGCGTGATGGGGCACACTCACAGCGTGATGGGGCACACTCACAGCGTGATGGGGCACACTCACAGCGTGATGGGGCACAGTCACAGCATGATGGGGCACAGTCACAGTGTGATGGGTGACACTCACAGCGTGATGGGGCTCAGTGACAGCGTGATGGGGCACACTCACATTGTGATGGGTCATACTCACAGCGTGATGGGGCACACTCACAGCGTGATGGGGCTCACTCACAGCGTGATGGGGCTCACTCACAGCGTGATGGGGCTCACTCACAGCGTGATGGGGCACACTCACAGCGTGATGGGGCTCACTCACAGCGTGATGGGGCTCACTCACAGCGTGATGGGGCTCACTCACATTGTGATGGGTCATACTCACAGCGTGATGGGGCTCACTCACAGCGTGATGGGGCTCACTCACAGCGTGATGGGGCTCACTCACAGTGTGATGGGTCATACTCACAGCGTGATGGGGCACAGTCACAGCGTGATGGGGCACAGTCACAGCATGCTGGGGCACACTCACAGCGTGATGGGGCACACTCACAGCGTGATGGGGCACAGTCATAGCGTGATGGGGCACAGTCACAGCGTGATGGGGCACAGTCACAGCGTGATGGGGCACACTCACAGCATGATGGGGAACAGTCACAGCGTGATGGGGAACAGTCACAGCATGATGGGGCACAGTCACAGCGTGATGGGGCACAGTCACAGCGTGATGGGGCACAGTCACAGCGTGATGGGGCACAGACACAGCGTGATGGGGCACAGTCACAGCGTGATGGGGCACAGTCAAAGCATGATGGGGCACACTCACAGCGTGATGGGGCACAGTCATAGCGTGATGGGGCACAGTCACAGCGTGATGGGGCACAGTCACAGCGTGATGGGGAACAGTCACAGCGTGATGGGGCACACTCACAGCGTGATGGGGCACACTCACAGCGTGATGGGGCACAGTCACAGCGTGATGGGGAACAGTCACAGCGTGACGGGGCACACTCACAGCGTGACGAGGCACAGTCACGGCGTGATGGGGCACACTCACAGCGTGATGGGGCACAGTCACAGCGTGACGGGGCACACTCACAGCGTGAAGAGGCACAGTCACGGCGTGATGGGGCACACTCACAGCGTGATGGGGCACAGTCACAGCGTGATGGGCACACTCACAGCGTGATGGGGCACAGTCACAGCGTTATGGGGCACACTCACAGCGTGATGGGGCACACTCACAGCGTGATGGGGCACACTCACAGCGTGATGGGGCACACTCACAGCGTGATGGGTCATACTCACAGCGTGATGGGGCACAGTCACAGCGTGATGGGGCACAGTCACAGCGTGACGGGGCACACTCACAGCGTGATGGGGAACAATCACAGCGTGACGGGGCACACTCACAGCGTGATGGGGCACAGTCACAGCGTGACGGGGCACACTCACAGCGTGATGGGGAACAATCACAGCGTGACGGGGCACACTCACAGCGTGATGGGGCACAGTCACAGCGTGACGGGGCACACTCACAGCGTGATGGGGAACAATCACAGCGTGACGGGGCACACTCACAGCGTGATGGGGCACAGTCACAGCGTGACGGGGCACACTCACAGCGTGATGGGGAACAATCACAGCATGACGGGGCACACTCACAGCGTGATGGGGCACAGTCACAGCGTGATGGGTCACACTCACGTCGTTATGGGGCACACTCACAGCTTGTTGGGGCACAGTCACAGCGTGATGGGTCACAGTCACAGCTTGTTGGGGCACAATCACAGCGTGATGGGGCACACTCACAGCGTGTTGGGGCACAGTCACAGCGTGATGGGGCACACTCACAGCATGATGGGGCACAGTCACAGCATGATGGAGCACACTCACAGCGTGATGGGGCAGACTCATGCGTGATGGGGCACACTCACAGCGTGATGGGGCACACTCACAGCGTGATGGGGCACACTCACAGCGTGATGGGGCACACTCACAGTGTGATGGGGCACAGTCACAGCGTGATGGGGCACAGTCACAGCGTGATGGGGCACACTCACAACGTGATGAGGCACACTCACAACGTGATGAGGCACACTCACAGCGTAATGGGGCACAGTCACAGCGTGATGGGGCACACTCACAACGTGATGAGGCACACTCACAGCGTGATGAGGCACACTCACAGCGTGATGGGTCACAATCACAGCGTGATGGGGCACAGTCACAGCGTGATGGGGCACAGTCACAGCGTGATGGGGCACAGTCACAGCGTGATGGGGCACACTCACAGCGTGATGGGACACACTCACAGCGTGATGGGACACACTAACAGCGTGATGGGGCACAGTCACAGCGTGATGGGGCACACTCACAGCGTGATGGGGCACAGTCACAGCGTGATGGGGCACACTCACAGCGTGATGGGACACACTAACAGCGTGATGGGGCACAGTCACTGCGTGATGGGGCACACTCACAGCGTGACGGGGCACAGTCACAGCGTGATGGGGCACACACACAGCGTGACGGGGCACACTCACAGAGTGATGGGGCACAGTCACAGAGTGATGGAGCACACTCACAGCGTGATGGGGCACACTCACAGCGTGATGGGGCACACTCACAGCGTGATGGGTCATACTCACAGCGTGATGGGGCACAATCACAGCGTGACGGGGCACACTCACAGCATGATGGGTCACAGTCACAGCGTGATGGGGCACACTCACAGCGTGATGGGGCACACTCACAGCGTGATGGGTCATACTCACAGCGTGATGGGGCACAGTCACAGCTTGACGGGGCACACTCACAGCGTGATGGGGAACAATCACAGCGTGACGGGGCACACTCACAGCGTGATGGGGCACACTCACAGCGTGACGGGGCACACTCACAGCGTGATGGGGAACAGTCACAGCGTGACGGGGCACACTCACAGCGTGATGGGGCACAGTCACAGCGTGATGGGGCACACTCACAGTGTGATGGGGCACAGTCACAGCGTGATGGGGCACACTCACAACGTGATGAGGCACACTCACAGCGTAATGGGGCACAGTCACAGCGTGATGGGGCACACTCACAACGTGATGAGGCACACTCACAGCGTGATGAGGCACACTCACAGCGTGATGGGTCACATTCACAGCGTGATGGGGCACAGTCACAGCGTGATGGGGCACAGTCACAGCGTGATGGGGCACAGTCACAGCGTGATGGGGCACACTCACAGCGTGATGGGTCATACTCACAGCGTGATGGGGCACAGTCACAGCGTGATGGGGCACACACACAGCGTGACGGGGCACACTCACAGAGTGATGGGGCACACTCACAGAGTGATGGAGCACACTCACAGCGTGATGGGGCACACTCACAGCGTGATGGGGCACACTCACAGCGTGATGAGGCACACTCACAGCGTGATGGGTCATACTCACAGCGTGATGGGGCACAGTCACAGCGTGACGGGGCACACTCACAGCATGATGGGTCACAGTCACAGCGTGATGGGGCACAGTCACAGCGTCATGGGGCACACTCACAGCGTGATGGGGCACAGTAACAGCGTGATGTGGCACACTCACAGTGTGTTTGGGCAAAGTCACAGCGTGATGGTGCACACACACAGCGTGATGGGGCACACTCACAGCGTGATGGGGCAAAGTCACAGCGTGATGGGGCACACTCACAGCGTGATGGGGCACACTCACAGTGTGATGGGGCACAGTCACAGCGTGATGGGGCACACACACAGCGTGACGGGGCACACTCACAGAGTGACGGGGCACAGTCACAGAGTGATGGAGCACACTCACAGCGTGATGGGGCACACTCACAGCGTGATGGGGCACAGTCACAGCGTGATGGGGCACACTCACAGCGTGATGGGGCACAGTAACAGCGTGATGTGGCACACTCACAGTGTGTTTGGGCAAAGTCACAGCGTGATGGTGCACACACACAGCGTGGTGGGGCACACTCACAGCCTGATGGGGCACAGTCACTGCGTGATGAGGCACACTCACAGCGTGACGGGGCATACTCACAGCGTGATGGGGAACAGTCACAGCGTGATGGGGCACACTCACAGCGTGATGGGGCACACTCACAGCGTGATGGGGCACACTCACAGCATGATGGGGCACACTCACAGAGTGATGGGGCACACTCACAGCGTGATGCGGCACACTCACAGCGTGATGGGGCACACTCACAGCGTGATGGGGCACACTCACAGCGTGATGGGGCACACTCACAGCGTGATGGGGCACACTCACAACGTGATGGGACACAGTCACAGCGTGGTGGGGCACACTCACAGAGTGATGAGTCATACTCACAGCGTGATGGGGCACAGTCACAGCGTGATGGGTCACACTCACAGCGTGATGGGGCACACTCACAGCGTGATGGGTCACACTCACAGCGTGACGGGGCACACTCACAGCGTGATGGGTCACAGTCACAGCGTGATGGGGCACAGTCACAGCTTGATGGGTCACACTCACAGCGTGATGGGGCACACTCACAGCGTGATGGGGCACACTCACAGCGTGATGGGGCACAGTCACAGCGTGATGGGGCACACTCACAGCGTGATGGGGCACACTCACAGTGTGATGGGTCATACTCACAGCGTGATGGGGCACAGTCACAGCGTGATGGGGCACACTCACAGTGTGATGGGTCATACTCACAGCGTGATGGGGCACAGTCACAGCGTGATGGGTCATACTCACAGCGTGATGGGCCACACTCACAGCGTGATGGGTCACATTCACAGCGTGATGGGGTACAGTCACAGCGTGATGGGGCACACTCAAAGCGTGATGGGGCACACTCAAAGCGTGATGGGGCACACTCACAGCGTGATGGGGCACACTCACAGCGTGATGGGGCACACTCACAGCGTGATGGGGCACACTCACAGCGTGATGGGGCACACTCACAGTGTGATGGGTCATACTCACAGCGTGATGGGGCACAGTCACAGCGTGATGGGGCACACTCACAGCGTGATGGGTCATACTCACAGCGTGATGGGGCTCACTCACAGCGTGATGGGGCACAGTCACAGCGTGATGGGGCACACTCACAGCGTGATGGGTCATACTCACAGCGTGATGGGGCACAGTCACAGCATGATGGGACACACTCACAGCGTGATGGGGCACACTCACAGTGTGATGGGTCATACTCACAGCGTGATGGGGCACAGTCACAGCGTGATTGGTCACACTCACAGCATGATGCGGCACACTCACAGCGTGATGGGGCACAGTCACAGCGTGATGGGGCACACTCACAGCGTGATGGGACACAGTCACAGCGTGATGGGGCACAATCACAGCGTGATGGGGCACACTCACAGCGTGATGGGGCACAGTCAGAGCCTGATGGGGCACAGTCACAGCGTGATGGGGCACAGTCACAGCGTGATGGGGCACAGTCACAGCGTGATGGGGCACACTCACAGCGTGATGGGGAACAGTCACAGCGTGATGGGGAACAGTCACAGCATGATGGGGCACAGTCACAGCGTGATGGGGCACAGTCACAGCGTGATGGGGCACAGTCACAGCGTGATGCGGCACAGTCACAGCGTGACGGGGCACACTCACAGCGTGATGGGGAACAGTCACAGCGTGATGGGGAACAGTCACAGCATGATGGGGCACAGTAACAGCGTGACGGGGCACACTCACAGTGTTATGGGGCACAGTCACAGCGTGATGGGGAACAGTCACAGCGTGACGGGGCACACTCACAGCGTGATGAGGCACAGTCACAGCGTGATGGGGCACACTCACAGCGTGATGGGGCACACTCACAGCGTGATGGTGCACACTCACAGCGTGATGGTGCACACTCACAGCGTGATGGGGCACAGTCACAGCGTGATGGGGCACACTCACAGCGTGATGGGGCACACTCACAGCGTGATGGGGCACACTCACAGCGTGATGGGGCAAAGTCACAGCGTGATGGGGCACAGTCACAGTGTGATGGGTGACACTCACAGCGTGATGGGGCACACTCACTGCGTGATGGGGCTCAGTGACAGCGTGATGGGGCACACTCACATTGTGATGGGTCATACTCACAGCGTGATGGGGCACACTCACAGCGTGATGGGGCTCACTCACAGCGTGATGGGGCTCACTCACAGTGTGATGGGTCATACTCACAGCGTGATGGGGCACAGTCACAGCGTGATGGGGCACAGTCACAGCGTGATGGGGCACACTCACAGCGTGATGGGGCACAGTCACAGCGTGATGGGGCACAGTCACAGCGTGATGGGGCACACTCACAGCGTGATGGGGCACAGTCATAGCGTGATGGGGCACAGTCACAGCGTGATGGGGCACAGTCACAGCGTGATGGGGCACACTCACAGCATGATGGGGAACAGTCACAGCGTGATGGGGAACAGTCACAGCGTGATGGGGCACAGTCACAGCGTGATGGGGCACACTCACAGCGTGATGGGGCACACACACAGTGTGATGGGGCACACTCACAGCGTGATGGGGCACACTCACAGCGTGATGGGGCACACTCACAGCATGATGGGGCACAGTCACAGCGTGATGGGGCACAGTCACAGCGTGATGCGGCACAGTCACAGCGTGATGCGGCACAGTCAAAACGTGATGGGGCACACTCACAGTGTGATGGGGCACAGTCACAGCGTGATGGGGAACAGTCACAACGTGACGGGGCACACTCACAGTGTGATGGGGCACAGTCACAGCGTGATGGGGAACAGTCACAGCGTGACGGTGCACACTCACAGCGTGATGGGGCACACTCACAGCGTGATGGGGCACACTCACAGCGTGATGGTGCACACTCACAGCGTGATGGTGCACACTCACAGCGTGATGGGGCACAGTCACAGCGTGATGGGGCACACTCACAGCGTGATGGGGCACACTCACAGCGTGATGGGGCACACTCACAGCGTGATGGGGCACAGTCACAGCATGATGGGGCACAGTCACAGTGTGATGGGTGACACTCACAGCGTGATGGGGCTCAGTGACAGCGTGATGGGGCACACTCACATTGTGATGGGTCATACTCACAGCGTGATGGGGCTCACTCACAGCGTGATGGGGCATACTCACAGCGTGATGGGGCTCACTCACAGCGTGATGGGGCTCACTCACAGCGTGATGGGGCTCACTCACAGTGTGATGGGTCATACTCACAGCGTGATGGGGCACAGTCACAGCGTGATGGGGCACAGTCACAGCATGCTGGGGCACACTCACAGCGTGATGGGGCACACTCACAGCGTGATGGGGCACAGTCATAGCGTGATGGGGCACAGTCACAGCGTGATGGGGCACAGTCACAGCGTGATGGGGCACACTCACAGCATGATGGGGAACAGTCACAGCGTGATGGGGAACAGTCACAGCATGATGGGGCACAGTCACAGCGTGATGGGGCACAGTCACAGCGTGATGGGGCACAGTCACAGCGTGATGGGGCACAGACACAGCGTGATGGGGCACAGTCACAGCGTGATGGGGCACAGTCAAAGCATGATGGGGCACACTCACAGCGTGATGGGGCACAGTCATAGCGTGATGGGGCACAGTCACAGCGTGATGGGGCACAGTCACAGCGTGATGGGGAACAGTCACAGCGTGACGGGGCACACTCACAGCGTGATGGGGCACACTCACAGCGTAATGGGGCACAGTCACAGCGTGATGGGGAACAGTCACAGCGTGACGGGGCACACTCACAGCGTGACGAGGCACAGTCACGGCGTGATGGGGCACACTCACAGCGTGATGGGGCACAGTCACAGCGTGACGGGGCACACTCACAGCGTGACGAGGCACAGTCACGGCGTGATGGGGCACACTCACAGCGTGATGGGGCACAGTCACAGCGTGATGGGCACACTCACAGCGTGATGGGGCACAGTCACAGCGTGACGGGGCACACTCACAGCGTGATGGGGAACAATCACAGCATGACGGGGCACACTCACAGCGTGATGGGGCACAGTCACAGCGTGATGGGTCACACTCACGTCGTTATGGGGCACACTCACAGCTTGTTGGGGCACAGTCACAGCGTGATGGGTCACAGTCACAGCTTGTTGGGGCACAATCACAGCGTGATGGGGCACACTCACAGCGTGTTGGGGCACAGTCACAGCGTGATGGGGCACACTCACAGCATGATGGGGCACAGTCACAGCATGATGGAGCACACTCACAGCGTGATGGGGCAGACTCATGCGTGATGGGGCACACTCACAGCGTGATGGGGCACACTCACAGCGTGATGGGGCACACTCACAGCGTGATGGGGCACACTCACAGTGTGATGGGGCACAGTCACAGCGTGATGGGGCACAGTCACAGCGTGATGGGGCACACTCACAACGTGATGAGGCACACTCACAACGTGATGAGGCACACTCACAGCGTAATGGGGCACAGTCACAGCGTGATGGGGCACACTCACAACGTGATGAGGCACACTCACAGCGTGATGAGGCACACTCACAGCGTGATGGGTCACAATCACAGCGTGATGGGGCACAGTCACAGCGTGATGGGGCACAGTCACAGCGTGATGGGGCACAGTCACAGCGTGATGGGGCACACTCACAGCGTGATGGGACACACTCACAGCGTGATGGGACACACTAACAGCGTGATGGGGCACAGTCACAGCGTGATGGGGCACACTCACAGCGTGATGGGGCACAGTCACAGCGTGATGGGGCACACTCACAGCGTGATGGGACACACTAACAGCGTGATGGGGCACAGTCACTGCGTGATGGGGCACACTCACAGCGTGACGGGGCACAGTCACAGCGTGATGGGGCACACACACAGCGTGACGGGGCACACTCACAGAGTGATGGGGCACAGTCACAGAGTGATGGAGCACACTCACAGCGTGATGGGGCACACTCACAGCGTGATGGGGCACACTCACAGCGTGATGGGTCATACTCACAGCGTGATGGGGCACAATCACAGCGTGACGGGGCACACTCACAGCATGATGGGTCACAGTCACAGCGTGATGGGGCACACTCACAACGTGATGGGGCACACTCACAGCGTGATGGGTCATACTCACAGCGTGATGGGGCACAGTCACAGCTTGACGGGGCACACTCACAGCATGATGGGGAACAATCACAGCGTGACGGGGCACACTCACAGCGTGATGGGGCACACTCACAGCGTGACGGGGCACACTCACAGCGTGATGGGGAACAGTCACAGCGTGACGGGGCACACTCACAGCATGATGGGGCACAGTCACAGCGTGAGGGGGCACACTCACAGCGTGATGGGGCACAGTCACAGCGTGATGGGGCACACTCACAGTGTGATGGGGCACAGTCACAGCGTGATGGGGCACACTCACAACGTGATGAGGCACACTCACAGCGTAATGGGGCACAGTCACAGCGTGATGGGGCACACTCACAACGTGATGAGGCACACTCACAGCGTGATGAGGCACACTCACAGCGTGATGGGTCACATTCACAGCGTGATGGGGCACAGTCACAGCGTGATGGGGCACACTCACAGAGTGATGGGGCACACTCACAGAGTGATGGAGCACACTCACAGCGTGATGGGGCACACTCACAGCGTGATGGGGCACACTCACAGCGTGATGAGGCACACTCACAGCGTGATGGGTCATACTCACAGCGTGATGGGGCACAGTCACAGCGTGACGGGGCACACTCACAGCATGATGGGTCACAGTCACAGCGTGATGGGGCACAGTCACAGCGTCATGGGGCACACTCACAGCGTGATGGGGCACAGTAACAGCGTGATGTGGCACACTCACAGTGTGTTTGGGCAAAGTCACAGCGTGATGGTGCACACACACAGCGTGATGGGGCACACTCACAGCGTGATGGGGCACAGTCACAGCGTGATGGGGCACACTCACAGCGTGATGGGGCACACTCACAGCGTGATGGGGCACAGTCACAGCGTGATGGGGCACACACACAGCGTGACGGGGCACACTCACAGAGTGACGGGGCACAGTCACAGAGTGATGGAGCACACTCACAGCGTGATGGGGCACACTCACAGCGTGATGGGGCACACTCACAGCGTGATGGGTCATACTCACAGCGTGATGGGGCACAGTCACAGCGTGACGGGGCACACTCACAGCATGATGGGTCACAGTCACAGCGTGATGGGGCACAGTCACAGCGTGATGGGGCACACTCACAGCGTGATGGGGCACAGTAACAGCGTGATGTGGCACACTCACAGTGTGTTTGGGCAAAGTCACAGCGTGATGGTGCACACACACAGCGTGGTGGGGCACACTCACAGCCTGATGGGGCACAGTCACTGCGTGATGAGGCACACTCACAGCGTGACGGGGCATACTCACAGCGTGATGGGGAACAGTCACAGCGTGATGGGGCACACTCACAGCGTGATGGGGCACACTCACAGCGTGATGGGGCACACTCACAGCATGATGGGGCACACTCACAGAGTGATGGGGCACACTCACAGCGTGATGCGGCACACTCACAGCGTGATGGGGCACACTCACAGCGTGATGGGGCACACTCACAGCGTGATGGGGCACACTCACAGCGTGATGGGGCACACTCACAACGTGATGGGACACAGTCACAGCGTGGTGGGGCACACTCACAGAGTGATGAGTCATACTCACAGCGTGATGGGGCACAGTCACAGCGTGATGGGTCACACTCACAGCGTGATGGGGCACAGTCACAGCGTGATGGGTCACACTCACAGCGTGACGGGGCACACTCACAGCGTGATGGGTCACAGTCACAGCGTGATGGGGCACAGTCACAGCGTGATGGGTCACACTCACAGCGTGATGGGGCACACTCACAGCGTGATGGGGCACACTCACAGCGTGATGGGGCACAGTCACAGCGTGATGGGGCACAGTCACAGCGTGATGGGGCACACTCACAGCGTGATGGGGCACAGTCACAGCGTGATGGGTCATACACACAGCGTGATGGGGCACAGTCACAGCGTGACGGGGAACAGTCACAGCGTGACGGGGCACACTCACAGCGTGGTGGGGCACACTCACAGCGTGGTGGGGCACACTCACAGCGTGGTGGGGCACACTCACAACCTGATGGGGCACAGTCACTGCGTGATGAGGCACACTCACAGCGTGACGGGGCACACTCACAGCGTGATGGGGCACACTCACAGCGTGATGGGACACAGTCACAGCGTGATGGGGCACACTCACAGCGTGATGGGGCACACTCACAGCGTGATGGGGCACACTCACAGCGTGATGGGGCACAGTCACAGCGTGATGGGGCACAGTCACAGCGTGATGGGGCACAGTCACAGTGTGATGGGGCACAGTCACAGCGTGGTGGGGCACAGTCACAGCGTGATGGGGCACACTCACAGCGTGATGGGGCACAGTCACAGCGTGGTGGTGGACAGTCACAGCGTGATGGGGCACACTCACAGCGTGATGGGGCACACTCACAGAGTGATGGGTCATACTCACGTCGTGATGGGACACACTCACAGCTTGTTGGGGCACAGTCACAGCGTGATGGGGCACACTCACAGCGTGATGGGGCACAGTCACAGCGTGATGGGGCACACTCACAGTGTGATGGGGCACAGTCACAGCGTGATGGGGCACACTCACAACGTGATGAGGCACACTCACAGCGTAATGGGGCACAGTCACAGCGTGATGGGGCACACTCACAACGTGATGGGGCACAGTCACAGCGTGATGGGGCACAGTCACAGCGCGATGGGGCACACTCACAGAGTGATGGGGCACACTCACAGCGTGATGGGTCATACTCACAGCGTGATGGGGCACACTCACAGCATGACGGGGCACACTCACAGCATGATGGGTCACAGTCACAGCGTGATGGGGCACAGTCACAGCGTGATGGGGCACACTCACAGCGTGATGGGGCACAGTCACAGCGTGACGGGGCACACTCACAGCATGATGGGTCACAGTCACAGCGTGATGGGGCACAGTCACAGCGTGATGGGGCACACTCACAGCGTGATGGGGCACAGTCACAGCGTGATGGGGCACAGTCACAGCGTGATGGGTCACACTCACAGCGTGATGGGGCACACTCACAGTGTGATGGGGCACACTCACAGTGTGATGGGGCACAGTCACAGCGTGATGGGGCACACTCACAACGTGATGAGGCACACTCACAACGTGATGAGGCACACTCACAGCGTAATGGGGCACAGTCACAGCGTGATGGGGCACACTCACAACGTGATGAGGCACACTCACAGCGTGATGAGGCACACTCACAGCGTGATGAGGCACACACACAGCGTGATGGGTCACATTCACAGCGTGATGGGGCACAGTCACAGCGTGATGGGGCACAGTCACAGCGTGATGGGGCACACTCACAGCGTGATGGGTCATACTCACAGCGTGATGGGGCACAGTCACAGCGTGATGGGGCACACACACAGCGTGACGGGGCACACTCACAGAGTGACGGGGCACAGTCACAGAGTGATGGAGCACACTCACAGCGTGATGGGGCACACTCACAGCGTGATGGGGCACACTCACAGCGTGATGGGTCATACTCACAGCGTGATGGGGCACACTCACAGCGTGATGGGACACAGTCACAGCGTGATGGGGTACACTCACAGAGTGATGAGTCATACTCACAGCGTGATGGGTCACAGTCACAGCGTGATGGGGCACAGTCACAGCGTGATGGGGCACAGTCACAGCGTGGTGGGGCACAGTCACAGCGTGATGGGTCACAGTCACAGCGTGATGGGGCACACTCACAGCGTGATGGGGCACACTCACAGCGTGATGGGACACAGTCACAGCGTGATGGGGCACACTCACAGCGTGTTGGGGCACAGTCACAGCGTGATGGGGCACACTCACAGCGTGATGGGGCACAGTCACAGCGTGATGGGGCACACTCACAGCGTGATGGTGCACACTCACAGCGTGATGGTGCACACTCACAGCGTGATGGAGCACAGTCACAGCGTGATGGGGCACAGTCACAGCGTGATGGGGCACAGTCACAGCGTGATGGGGCACAGTCACAGCGTGATGGGGCCAACTCACAGCGTGATGGGGCACACTCACAGCGTGATGGGGCACACTCACAGCGTGATGGGGCACACTCACAGCGTGATGGGGCACACTCACAGCGTGATGGGGCACACTCACAGCGTCATGGGGCACAGTCACAGTGTGATGGGTGACACTCACAGCGTGATGGGGCTCAGTGACAGCGTGATGGGGCACACTCACAGTGTGATGGGGCACACTCACAGCGTGATGGGGCACACTCACAGCGTGATGGGGCACACTCACAGCGTGATGGGGCTCACTCACAGCTTGATGGGGCACACTCACAGCTTGATGGGGCACACTCACAGTGTGATGGGTCATACTCACAGCGTGATGGGGCACAGTCACAGCGTGATGGGTCACACTCACAGCATGATGGGGCACACTCACATCGTGATGGGGCACAGTCACAGCGTGATGGGTCACACTCACGGCGTGATGGGGCACAGTCACAGCGTGATGGGGCACAGTCACAGCATGATGGGGAACAGTCAATGCGTGATGGGGAACAGTCACAGCGTGATGGGGCACACTCACAGCGTGATGGGGCACAGTCATAGCGTGATGGGGCACAGTCACAGCGTGATGGGGCACACTCACAGCATGATGGGGAACAGTCAATGCGTGATGGGGAACAGTCACAGCGTGATGGGGCACAGTCACAGCGTGATGGGGCACAGTCACAGCGTGATGCGGCACAGTCACAGCGTGATGGGGAACAGTCACAGCGTGACGGGGCACACTCACAGCGTGATGGGGCACAGTCACAGCGTGATGGGGAACAGTCACAGCGTGACGGGGCACACTCACAGCGTGATGAGGCACAGTCACAGCGTGATGGGGCACACTCACAGCTTGATGGGGCACACTCACAGCGTGATGGGGCACAGTCACAGCGTGATGGGGCACAGTCACAGCGTGATGGGGCACACTCACTGCGTGATGGGGCACAGTCACTGCGGGATGGGGCACACTCACAGCGTGATGGGGCACACTCACAGCGTGATGGGGCACACTCACAGCGTGATGGGTCATACTCACAGCGTGATGGGGCACATTCACAGCGTGACGGGGCACACTCACAGCGTGATGGGGAACAGTCACAGCATGACAGGGCACACTCACAGCGTGATGGGGCACACTCACAGCGTGACGGGGCACACTCACAGCGTGATGGGGAACAGTCACAGCGTGACGGGGCACACTCACAGCGTGATGGGGCACACTCACAGCGTGATGGGTCATACTCACAGCGTGACGGGGCACAGTCACAGCGTGACGGGGCACACTCACAGCGTGATGGGGAACAGTCACAGCTTGACGGGGCACACTCACAGCGTGATGGGGCACACTCACAGCGTGGTGGGGCACACTCACAGCATGATGGGTCACAGTCACAGCGTGATGAGGCACACTCACAGCGTGACGGGGCACAATCACAGCGTGATGGGGAACAGTCACAGCGTGATGGGTCATACTCACAGCGTGATGGGGCACAGTCACAGCGTGATGGGGCACACTCACAGCGTGGTGGGGCACAGTCACAGCGTGATGGGGCACAGTCACAGCGTGATGGGTCATACTCACAGCGTGAAGGGGCACAGTCACAGCCTGATGGGGCACAGTCACAGCATGATGGGGCACAGTCACAGCGTGATGGGGCACAGTCACAGCATGGTGGGGCACAGTGACAGCGTGATGGGGCACAGTGACAGCGTGATGGGGCACAGTCACAGCGTGGTGGTGGACAGTCACAGCGTGATGGGGCACTGTCACAGCGTGATGGGGCACAGTCACAGCGTGATGGGGCACACTCACAGCGTGATGGGGCACAGTCACAGCGTGATGGGGCACACTCACAGCGTGATGGGGCACACTCATGCGTGATCGGGCACACTCATGCGTGATCGGGCACACTCACAGCGTGATGGGGCACTCTCACAGTGTGATGGGGCACACTCACAGCGTGATGGGGCACAGTCACAGCGTGATGGGGCACACACACATCGTGATGAGGCACACTCACAGCGTGATGGGGCACACTCACAGCGTGATGGGGCACAATCACAGCGTGATGGGGCACACTCACAGCGTGATGGTGCACACTCACAGCGTGATGGTGCACACTAACAGCGTGATGGGGCACACTAACAGCGTGATGGGGCACAGTCACAGCGTCATGGGGCACAGTCACAGCGTCATGGGGCACAGTCACAGTGTGATGGGTGACACTCACAGCGTGATGGGGCACAGTGACAGCGTGATGGGGCACACTCACAGTGTGATGGGTCATACTCACAGCATGATGGGGCACACTCACAGCGTGATGGGGCTCACTCACAGCGTGATGGGGCACACTCACAGCGTGATGGGGCACAGTCACAGCGTGATGGGGCATACTCACTGCGTGATGGGGCACAGTCACAGCGTGATGGGGCACACTCACAAAGTGATGGGTCATACTCACAGCGTGATGGTGCACACTAACAGCGTGATGGGGCACAGTCACAGCGTCATGGGGCACAGTCACAGCGTCATGGGGCACAGTCACAGTGTGATGGGTGACACTCACAGTGTGATGGGGCACAGTGACAGCGTGATGGGGCACACTCACAGTGTGATGGGTCATACTCACAGCATGATGGGGCACACTCACAGCGTGATGGGGCTCACTCACAGCGTGATGGGGCTCACTCACAGTGTGATCGGGCACACTCACAGCGTGATGGGGCACACTCACAGCGTGATGGGGCACACTCACAGCGTGATGGGACTTACTCACAGTGTGATGGAGCACACTCACAGCGTGATGGGGCACACTAACAGCGTGATGGGGCTCACTCACAGTGTGATGGGGCTCACTCACAGCGTGATGGGGCACAGTCACAGCGTGATGGTGCACAGTCACAGCGTGATGGGACACACTCACAGCGTGATGGGGCACACTCACAGCGTGATGGGTCATACTCACAGCGTGATGGGGCACAGTCACAGCGTGATGGGTCACACATACAGCGTGATGGGGCACAGTCACAGCGTGATGGGGCATACTCACAGCGTGATGGGGCACACTCACAGCGTGATGGGGCACACTCACAGCGTGATGGGGCACACTCACAGCGTGATGGGGCACAATCACAGCGTGATGGGGCACAATCACAGCGTGATGGGGCACACTCACAGCGTGATGGTGCACACTCACAGCGTGATGGTGCACACTAACAGCGTGATGGGGCACACTCACAGTGTGATGGGGCACAGTCACAGCGTGATGGGGCTCACTCACAGTGTGATGGGTCATACTCACAGCGTGATGGGGCACACTCACAGCGTGATGGGGCACAGTCACAGCGTGATGGGGCACACTCACAGCGTGATGGGGCACACTCACAGCGTGATGGGGCACAGTCACAGCGTCATGGGGCACAGTCACAGTGTGATGGGTGACACTCACAGCGTGATGGGGCACAGTGACAGCGTGATGGGGCACACTCACAGTGTGATGGGTCATACTCACAGCATGATGGGGCACACTCACAGCGTGATGGGGCTCACTCACAGCGTGATGGGGCTCACTCACAGCGTGATGGGGCACACTCACAGTGTGATCGGGCACACTCACAGCGTGATGGGACACACTCACAGCGTGATGGGGCTCACTCACAGCGTGATGGGGCTCACTCACAGCGTGATGGGGCTCACTCACAGCGTGATGGGGCACAGTCACAGCGTGATGGTGCACAGTCACAGCGTGATGGGACACACTCACAGCGTGATGGGGCACACTCACAGTGTGATGGGTCATACTCACAGCGTGATGGGGCACAGTCACAGCGTGATGGGTCACACATACAGCGTGATGGGGCACAGTCACAGCGTGATGGGGCACATTCACAGCGTGATGGGGCACACTCACAGCGTGATGGGGCACAGTCATAGCGTGATGGGGCACACACACAGCGTGATGAGTCACTCTCACAGCGTGAAGGGACACACTCACAGCATGATGGGGAACAGTCACAGCGTGATGGGGAACAGTCACAGCATGATGAGGCACAGTCACAGCGTGATGGGGCACAGTCACAGCGTGAAGGGTCACAGTCACAGCGTGATTCGGCACAGTCACAGCGTGATGGGGAACAGTCACAGCGTGATGGGGCACACTCACAGCGTGATGGGGCACAGTCACAGCGTGATGGGGCACACTCACAGCGTGATGGGTCATACTCACAGCGTGATGAGGCACACTCACAGCGTGATGGGGCACACTCACAGCGTGATCGGGCACACTCACAGCGTGATGGGGCACACTCACAGCGTGATGGGGCACACTCACAGCGTGATGGGGCACACTCACAGCGTGATGGGGCACACTCACAGCGTGATGGGCACACTCACAGCGTGATGGGCACACTCACAGCGTGATGGGGCACAGTCACAGCGTGATGGGGCACACTCACAGCGTGATGGGGCACAGTCACAGCGTGATGAGGCACACTCACAGCATGATGGGGCACAGTCACAGCGTGATGGGGCACACTCACAGTGTGATGGGGCACACTCACAGCGTGTTGGGGAACACTCACAGCGTGATGGGGCACAGTCACAGCGTGATGGGGCACACTCACAGCGTGATGGGTCATACTCACAGCGTGATGAGGCACACTCACAGCGTGATGGGGCACAGTCACAGCGTGATGGGGCACACTCACAGCGTGATGGGGCACACTCACAGCGTGATGGGGCACACTCACAGCGTGATGGGGCACACTCACAGCGTGATGGGGCACACTCACAGCGTGATGGGGCACAGTCACAGCGTGATGGGCACACTCACAGCGTGATGGGCACACTCACAGCGTGATTGGCACACTCACAGCGTGATGGGGCACAGTCACAGCGTGATGGGGCACACTCACAGCGTGATGGGGCACAGTCACAGCGTGATGAGGCACACTCACAGCGTGATGGGGCACACTCACAGCGTGATGGGGCACACTCACAGCGTGATGGGGCACACTCACAGCGTGATGGGGCACACTCACAGCGTGATGGGGCACAGTCACAGTGTGATGGGCACACTCACAGCGTGATGGGCACACTCACAGCGTGATGGGGCACAGTCACAGCGTGATGGGGCACACTCACAGCGTGATGGGGCACAGTCACAGCGTGATGGGGCACACTCACAGCATGATGGGGCACAGTCACAGCGTGATGGGGCACACTCACAGTGTGATGGGGCACACTCACAGCGTGTTGGGGAACACTCACAGCGTGATGGGGCACAGTCACAGCGTGATGGGGCACACTCACAGCGTGATGGGTCATACTCACAGCGTGATGAGGCACACTCACAGCGTGATGGGGCACACTCACAGCGTGATGGGACACACTCACAGCGTGATGGGGCACACTCACAGCGTGATGGGGCACACTCACAGCGTGATGGGGCACACTCACAGCGTGATGCGGCACAGTCACAGCGTGATGGGCACACTCACAGCGTGATGGGCACACTCACAGCGTGATGGGCACACTCACAGCGTGATGGGGCACAGTCACAGCGTGATGGGGCACACTCACAGCGTGATGGGTCATACTCACAGCGTGATGAGGCACACTCACAGCGTGATGGGGCACACTCACAGCGTGATCGGGCACACTCACAGCGTGATGGGGCACACTCACAGCGTGATGGGGCACACTCACAGCGTGATGGGGCACACTCACAGCGTGATGGGGCACACTCACAGCGTGATGGGCACACTCACAGCGTGATGGGCACACTCACAGCGTGATGGGGCACAGTCACAGCGTGATGGGGCACACTCACAGCGTGATGGGGCACAGTCACAGCGTGATGAGGCACACTCACAGCATGATGGGGCACAGTCACAGCGTGATGGGGCACACTCACAGTGTGATGGGGCACACTCACAGCGTGTTGGGGAACACTCACAGCGTGATGGGGCACAGTCACAGCGTGATGGGGCACACTCACAGCGTGATGGGTCATACTCACAGCGTGATGAGGCACACTCACAGCGTGATGGGGCACAGTCACAGCGTGATGGGGCACACTCACAGCGTGATGGGGCACACTCACAGCGTGATGGGGCACACTCACAGCGTGATGGGGCACACTCACAGCGTGATGGGGCACACTCACAGCGTGATGGGGCACAGTCACAGCGTGATGGGCACACTCACAGCGTGATGGGCACGCTCACAGCGTGATTGGCACACTCACAGCGTGATGGGGCACAGTCACAGCGTGATGGGGCACACTCACAGCGTGATGGGGCACAGTCACAGCGTGATGAGGCACACTCACAGCGTGATGGGGCACACTCACAGCGTGATGGGGCACACTCACAGCGTGATGGGGCACACTCACAGCGTGATGGGGCACACTCACAGCGTGATGGGGCACAGTCACAGTGTGATGGGCACACTCACAGCGTGATGGGCACACTCACAGCGTGATGGGGCACAGTCACAGCGTGATGGGGCACACTCACAGCGTGATGGGGCACAGTCACAGCGTGATGAGGCACACTCACAGCATGATGGGGCACAGTCACAGCGTGATGGGGCACACTCACAGTGTGATGGGGCACACTCACAGCGTGTTGGGGAACACTCACAGCGTGATGGGGCACAGTCACAGCGTGATGGGGCACACTCACAGCGTGATGGGTCATACTCACAGCGTGATGAGGCACACTCACAGCGTGATGGGGCACACTCACAGCGTGATGGGACACACTCACAGCGTGATGGGGCACACTCACAGCGTGATGGGGCACACTCACAGCGTGATGGGGCACACTCACAGCGTGATGCGGCACAGTCACAGCGTGATGGGCACACTCACAGCGTGATGGGCACACTCACAGCGTGATGGGCACACTCACAGCGTGATGGGGCACAGTCACAGCGTGATGGGGCACACTCACAGCATGATGGGGCACAGTCACAGCGTGATGAGGCACACTCACAGCGTGATGGGGCACAGTCACAGCGTGATGGGGCACACTCACAGTGTGATGGGGCACACTCACAGCGTGTTGGGGAACACTCACAGCGTGATGGGGCTCACTCACAGCGTGATGGGGCTCACTCACAGCGTGATGAGGCTCACTCACAGCGTGATGGGACACACTCACAGCGTGATGGGGCACACTCACAGCGTGATGGGTCACACTAACAGCGTGATGGGGCACACTCACAGCGTGATGGGGCACACTCACAGCGTGATGGGGCACAGTCACAGCTTGATGGGTCACACTCACAGCGTGATGCGTCACACTCACAGCGTGATGGGGCACAGTCACAGCGTGATGGGGCACACTCACAGCGTGATGGGGCACAGTCACAGCGTGATGTGACACAGTCACAGCGTGATGGGGCACACTTACAGCGTGATGGGGCACAGTCATAGCGTGATGGGGCACACACACAGCGTGATGAGTCACTCTCACAGCGTGATGGGGCTCACTCACAGCGTGATGGGGCACAGTCACAGCGTGATGGGGCACATTCACAGCGTGATGGGGCACAGTCACAGCGTGATGGGGCACACTCACAGCGTGATGGGTCATACTCACAGCGTGATGGGGCACAGTCACAGCGTGATGGGGCACAGTCACAGCGTGATGGGTCACACTCACAGCGTGATGGGGCACATTCACAGCGTGATGGGGCACAGTCACAGCGTGATGGGGCACAGTCACAGCGTGATGGGGCACACTCACAGCGTGATGGGGCACAGTCACAGCGTGATGGGACACAGTCACAGCATGATGGGGCACACTCACAGCGTGATTGGGCACAGTCACAGCGTGATGGGGCACACTCACAGCGTGATGGGGCACACTCACAGCGTGATGGGGCAGACTCACAGTGTGATGGGGCACACTCACAGCGTGATTGGGCACCGTCACAGCGTGATGGGGCACACTCACAGCGTGATGGGGCACACTCACAGCGTGATGGAGCACAGTCACAGCGTGATGGGGCACAGTCACAGCGTGATGGGGCACACTCACAGCGTGATGGGTCATACTCACAGCGTGATGGGGCACAGTCACAGCGTGATGGGGCACACTCACAGCGTGATGGGGCACACTCACAGCGTGATGGGGCACAGTCACAGCGTGATGGGGCACACTCACAACGTGATGGGGCACACTCACAGCGTGATGGGGCACACTCACAGCGTGATGGGGCACAGTCACAGCGTGATGGGGCACAGTCACAGCGTGATGGGGCACAGTCACAGCGTGATGGGGCACACTCACAGCATGATGGGGCACACTCACAGCGTGATGGGGCACACTCACAGCGTGATGGGGCACACTCACAGCGTGTTGGGGAACACTCACAGCGTGATGGGGCACAGTCACAGCGTGATGGGGCACACTCACAGCGTGATGGGTCATACTCACAGCGTGATGAGGCACACTCACAGCGTGATGGGGCACACTCACAGCGTGATGGGACACACTCACAGCGTGATGGGGCACACTCACAGCGTGATGGGGCACACTCACAGCGTGATGGGGCACACTCACAGCGTGATGCGGCACAGTCACAGCGTGATGGGCACACTCACAGCGTGATGGGCACACTCACAGCGTGATGGGCACACTCACAGCGTGATGGGGCACAGTCACAGCGTGATGGGGCACACTCACAGCGTGATGGGTCATACTCACAGCGTGATGAGGCACACTCACAGCGTGATGGGGCACACTCACAGCGTGATCGGGCACACTCACAGCGTGATGGGGCACACTCACAGCGTGATGGGGCACACTCACAGCGTGATGGGGCACACTCACAGCGTGATGGGGCACACTCACAGCGTGATGGGCACACTCACAGCGTGATGGGCACACTCACAGCGTGATGGGGCACAGTCACAGCGTGATGGGGCACACTCACAGCGTGATGGGGCACAGTCACAGCGTGATGAGGCACACTCACAGCATGATGGGGCACAGTCACAGCGTGATGGGGCACACTCACAGTGTGATGGGGCACACTCACAGCGTGTTGGGGAACACTCACAGCGTGATGGGGCACAGTCACAGCGTGATGGGGCACACTCACAGCGTGATGGGTCATACTCACAGCGTGATGAGGCACACTCACAGCGTGATGGGGCACAGTCACAGCGTGATGGGGCACACTCACAGCGTGATGGGGCACACTCACAGCGTGATGGGGCACACTCACAGCGTGATGGGGCACACTCACAGCGTGATGGGGCACACTCACAGCGTGATGGGGCACAGTCACAGCGTGATGGGCACACTCACAGCGTGATGGGCACGCTCACAGCGTGATTGGCACACTCACAGCGTGATGGGGCACAGTCACAGCGTGATGGGGCACACTCACAGCGTGATGGGGCACAGTCACAGCGTGATGAGGCACACTCACAGCGTGATGGGGCACACTCACAGCGTGATGGGGCACACTCACAGCGTGATGGGGCACACTCACAGCGTGATGGGGCACACTCACAGCGTGATGGGGCACAGTCACAGTGTGATGGGCACACTCACAGCGTGATGGGCACACTCACAGCGTGATGGGGCACAGTCACAGCGTGATGGGGCACACTCACAGCGTGATGGGGCACAGTCACAGCGTGATGAGGCACACTCACAGCATGATGGGGCACAGTCACAGCGTGATGGGGCACACTCACAGTGTGATGGGGCACACTCACAGCGTGTTGGGGAACACTCACAGCGTGATGGGGCACAGTCACAGCGTGATGGGGCACACTCACAGCGTGATGGGTCATACTCACAGCGTGATGAGGCACACTCACAGCGTGATGGGGCACACTCACAGCGTGATGGGACACACTCACAGCGTGATGGGGCACACTCACAGCGTGATTGTGCACACTCACAGCGTGATGGGGCACACTCACAGCGTGATGCGGCACAGTCACAGCGTGATGGGCACACTCACAGCGTGATGGGCACACTCACAGCGTGATGGGCACACTCACAGCGTGATGGGGCACAGTCACAGCGTGATGGGGCACACTCACAGCATGATGGGGCACAGTCACAGCGTGATGAGGCACACTCACAGCGTGATGGGGCACAGTCACAGCGTGATGGGGCACACTCACAGTGTGATGGGGCACACTCACAGCGTGTTGGGGAACACTCACAGCGTGATGGGGCTCACTCACAGCGTGATGGGGCTCACTCACAGTGTGATGAGGCTCACTCACAGCGTGATGGGACACACTCACAGCGTGATGGGGCACACTCACAGCGTGATGGGTCACACTAACAGCGTGATGGGGCACACTCACAGCGTGATGGGGCACACTCACAGCGTGATGGGGCACAGTCACAGCTTGATGGGTCACACTCACAGCGTGATGCGTCACACTCACAGCGTGATGGGGCACAGTCACAGCGTGATGGGGCACACTCACAGCGTGATGGGGCACAGTCACAGCGTGATGTGACACAGTCACAGCGTGATGGGGCACACTTACAGCGTGATGGGGCACAGTCATAGCGTGATGGGGCACACACACAGCGTGATGAGTCACTCTCACAGCGTGATGGGGCTCACTCACAGCGTGATGGGGCACAGTCACAGCGTGATGGGGCACATTCACAGCGTGATGGGGCACAGTCACAGCGTGATGGGGCACACTCACAGCGTGATGGGTCATACTCACAGCGTGATGGGGCACAGTCACAGCGTGATGGGGCACAGTCACAGCGTGATGGGTCACACTCACAGCGTGATGGGGCACATTCACAGCGTGATGGGGCACAGTCACAGCGTGATGGGGCACAGTCACAGCGTGATGGGGCACACTCACAGCGTGATGGGGCACAGTCACAGCGTGATGGGACACAGTCACAGCATGATGGGGCACACTCACAGCGTGATTGGGCACAGTCACAGCGTGATGGGGCACACTCACAGCGTGATGGGGCACACTCACAGCGTGATGGGGCAGACTCACAGTGTGATGGGGCACACTCACAGCGTGATTGGGCACCGTCACAGCGTGATGGGGCACACTCACAGCGTGATGGGGCACACTCACAGCGTGATGGAGCACAGTCACAGCGTGATGGGGCACAGTCACAGCGTGATGGGGCACACTCACAGCGTGATGGGTCATACTCACAGCGTGATGGGGCACAGTCACAGCGTGATGGGGCACACTCACAGCGTGATGGGGCACACTCACAGCGTGATGGGGCACAGTCACAGCGTGATGGGGCACACTCACAACGTGATGGGGCACACTCACAGCGTGATGGGGCACACTCACAGCGTGATGGGGCACAGTCACAGCGTGATGGGGCACAGTCACAGCGTGATGGGGCACACTCACAGTGTGATGGGGCACACTCACAGCGTGATGGGGCACACTCACAGCGTGATGGGGCACACTCACAGCGTGATGGGGCACACTCACAGCGTGATGGGGCACACTCACAGCGTGATGGGGCACAGTCACAGCGTGATGGGGCACACTCACAGCGTGATGGGGCTCACTCACAGTGTGATGGGGCCCACTCACAGCGTGATGGGGCTCACTCACAGCGTGATGGGCCACAGTCACAGCGTGATGGGGCACACTCACAGCGTGATGGGGCACACTCACAGCGTGATGGGGCACATTCACAGCGTGATGGGGCACAGTCACAGCGTGATGGGGCACAGTCACAGCGTGATGGGGCACACTTACAGCGTGATGGGGCACAGTCATAGCGTGATGGGGCACACACACAGCGTGATGAGTCACTCTCACAGCGTGATGGGGCACACTCACAGCATGATGGGGAACAGTCACAGCGTGATGGGGAACAGTCACAGCGTGATCGGGCACATTCACAGCGTGATGGGACACAGTCACAGCGTGATGGGGCACAGTCACAGCGTGATGCGGCACAGTCACAGCGTGATGGGGAACAGTCACAGCGTGATGGGGAACAGTCACAGCGTGACGGGGCACACTCACAGCGTGACGGGACACAGTCACAGCGTGATGGGGCACACTCACAGCGTGATGGGTCATACTCACAGCGTGATGAGGCACACTCACAGCATGATGGGGCACAGTCACAGCGTGATGCGGCACTGTCACAGCGTGATGGGGCACAGTCACAGCGTGATGCGGCACAGTCACAGCGTGATGGGGAACAGTCACAGCGTGATGGGGAACAGTCACAGCGTGACGGGGCACACTCACAGCGTGACGGGACACAGTCACAGCGTGATGGGGCACACTCACAGCGTGATGGGTCATACTCACAGCGTGATGAGGCACACTCACAGCATGATGGGGCACACTCACAGCGTGATGGGGCACAGTCACAGCGTGATTGGGCACACTCACAGCGTGATGGGGCACACTCACAGCGTGATGGGGCACACTCACAGCGTGATGGGGCACAGTCACAGCGTGATGAGGCACACTCACAGCGTGATGGGGCACACTCACAGCGTGATGGGGCACACTCACAGCGTGATGGGGCACAGTCACAGCGTGATGGTGCACAATCACAACGTGATGGGGCACACTCACAGCGTGATGGGGCACACTCACAGCGTGATTGGGCACACTCACAGCGTGATGGGGCACACTCACAGCGTGATGGGTCATACTCACAGCGTGATGGGGCACAGTCACAGCGTGATGGGGCACAGTCACAGCGTGATGGGGCACACACACAGCGTGACGGGGCACACTCACAGAGTGATGGGGCACAGTCACAGCGTGATGGGGCACAGTCACAGCGTGATGGGGCACACTCACAGCGTGATGGGGCTCACTCACAGCGTGATGGGTCATACTCACAGCGTGATGGGGCACAGTCACAGCGTGACGGGGCACACTCACAGCGTGATGGGGAACAGTCACAGCGTGACGGGGCACAGTCACAGCGTGACGGGGCACACTCACAGCGTGATGGGGCACACTCACAGCGTGATGGGGCACACTCACAGCATGATGGGGCAGACTAACAGCTTGATGGGGCAGACTCACAGCGTGATGGGTCATACTCACAGCGTGATGGGGCACAGTCACAGCGTGATGGTGCACTCTCACAGCGTGATGGGTCATACTCACAGCGTGATGGGGCACAGTCACAGCATGATGGGGAACAGTCACAGCGTGACGGGGCACAGTCACAGCTTGATGGTGCACTCTCACAGCGTGATGGGGCACAGTCACAGCGTGACGGGGCACACTCACAGCGTGATGGGGAACAGTCACAGCGTGACGGGGCACACTCACAGCGTGATGGGGCACACTCACAGCGTGGTGGGGCACTCTCACAGCATGATGGGGCACAGTCACAGCGTGATGAGGCATACTCACAGCGTGACGGGGCACACTCACAGCGTGATGGGGAACAGTCACAGCGTGACGGGGCACACTCACAGCTTGATGGGGCACACTCACAGTGTGATGGGGCACAGTCACAGAGTGATGGGGCACAGTCACAGCGTGATGGGTCACACTCACAGCGTGATGGGGCACACTCACAGCGTGATGGGGCACACTCACAGCGTGATGGGGCACACTCACAGCATGATGGGGCACAGTCACAGTGTGATGGGGCACACTCACAGCGTGATGGGGCACACTCACAGCGTGATGGGTCATACTCACAGCGTGATGGGGCACACTCACAGCGTGATGGGTCATACTCACAGTGTGATGGGGCACACTCACAGCGTGATGGGTCATACTCACAGCGTGATGGGTCATACTCACAGCGTGATGGGGCACACTCACAGCGTGATGGGGCACAGTCACAGCGTGATGGGGCACAGTCACAGCGTGATGGGGCACAGTCACAGCATGATGGGGCACAGTCACAGCGTGATGGGGCACACTCACAGCGTGATGGGGCACACTCACAGCGTGATGGGGCACAGTCACAGTGTGATAGGACACACTCACAGCGTGATGGGGCACAGTCACAGCGTGATGGGGCACAGTCACAGCGTGATGGGGCACACTCACAGAGTGATGGGGCACAGTCACAGCGTGATGGGGCACACTCACAGCGTGATGGGGCACAGTCACAGCGTGATGGGGCACACTCACAGCGTGATGGGGCACAGTCACAGCGTGATGAGGCACACTCACAGCGTGATGGGGCACAGTCACAGCGTGATTGGGCACACTCACAGCGTGATGGGCACACTCACAGCGTGATGGGGCACACACACAGCGTGATGAGTCACTCTCACAGCGTGATGGGGCACACTCACAGCGTGATGAGGCACACTCACAGCGTGATGGGGCACACTCACAGCGTGATGAGTCACTCTCACAGCGTGATGGGGCACACTCACAGCGTGATGGTGCACAGTCACAGCGTGATGGGGCACAGTCACAGCGTGATGGGGCACACTCGCAGCGTGATGGGGCACACTCACAGCGTGATGGGGCACACTCACAGTGTGATGAGGCACACTCACAGCGTGATGGGGCACACTCACAGCGTGATGAGTCACTCTCACAGCGTGATGGGGCACACTCACAGCGTGATGGGGCACACTCGCAGCGTGATGGGGCACACTCGCAGCGTGATGGGGCACAGTCACAGCGTGATGGGGCACACTCACAGCGTGATGGGGCACAGTCACAGCGTGATGGGGCACAGTCACAGCGTGATGGGGCACACTCACAGCGTGATGGGGCACAGTCACAGCGTGACGGGGCACAGTCACAGCGTGATGGGACACAGTCACAGCATGATGGGGCACACTCACAGCGTGATGGGGCACAGTCACAGTGTGATGGGGCACAGTCACAGCGTGATGGGGCACAGTCACAGCGTGATGGGGCACAGTCACAGCGTGATGGGGCACACTCACAGCGTGATGGGGCACACTCACAGCGTGATGGGGCACAGTCACAGGGTGATGGGTCACAGTCACAGCGTGATGGGGCTCACTCACAGAGTGATGGGGCACAGTCACAGCGTGATGGGGCACACTCACAGCGTGATGGGGCACAGTCACAGCGTGATGGGGCACACTCACAGCGTGATGGGGCACAGTCACAGCGTGATGAGGCACACTCACAGCGTGATGGGGCACAGTCACAGCGTGATTGGGCACACTCACAGCGTGATGGGCACACTCACAGCGTGATGGGGCACAGTCATAGCGTGATGGGGAACAGTCACAGCGTGATGGGGAACAGTCACAGCGTGATGGGGAACAGTCACAGCGTGATGGGGAACAGTCACAGCGTGATGGGGCACAGTCACAGCGTGATGGGGCACAGTCACAGCGTGATGCGGCACAGTCACAGCGTGATGGGGAACAGTCACAGCGTGACGGGGAACAGTCACAGCGTGACGGGGCACACTCACAGCGTGACGGGGCACACTCACAGCGTGACGGGGCACACTCACAGCGTGATGGGGCACAGTCACAGCGTGATGGGGCACACTCACAGCGTGATGGGTCATACTCACAGCGTGATGAGGCACACTCACAGCGTGATGGGGCACAGTCACAGCGTGATGGGGCACAGTCACAGCGTGATGGGGCACAGTCACAGCGTGATGGGGCACAGTCACAGCGTGATGGGGCATAGTCACAGCGTGATGGGGCACAGTCACAGCGTGATGCGGCACAGTCACAGCGTGATGGGGAACAGTCACAGCGTGACGGGGCACACTCACAGCGTGATGGGGCACAGTCACAGCGTGATGGGGCACACTCACAGCGTGATGGGTCATACTCACAGCGTGATGGGGCACATTCACAGCGTGATGGGGCACAGTCACAGCGTGATGGGGCACAGTCACAGCGTGATGGGGCACACTCACAGCGTGATGGGGCACAGTCACAGCGTGATGGGACACAGTCACAGCATGATGGGGCACACTCACAGCGTGATTGGGCACAGTCACAGCGTGATGGGGCACACTCACAGCGTGATGGGGCACACTCACAGCGTGATGGGGCAGACTCACAGTGTGATGGGGCACACTCACAGCGTGATTGGGCACCGTCACAGCGTGATGGGGCACACTCACAGCGTGATGGGGCACACTCACAGCGTGATGGAGCACAGTCACAGCGTGATGGGGCACAGTCACAGCGTGATGGGGCACACTCACAGCGTGATGGGTCATACTCACAGCGTGATGGGGCACAGTCACAGCGTGATGGGGCACACTCACAGCGTGATGGGGCACACTCACAGCGTGATGGGGCACAGTCACAGCGTGATGGGGCACACTCACAACGTGATGGGGCACACTCACAGCGTGATGGGGCACACTCACAGCGTGATGGGGCACAGTCACAGCGTGATGGGGCACAGTCACAGCGTGATGGGGCACACTCACAGTGTGATGGGGCACACTCACAGCGTGATGGGGCACACTCACAGCGTGATGGGGCACACTCACAGCGTGATGGGGCACACTCACAGCGTGATGGGGCACACTCACAGCGTGATGGGGCACAGTCACAGCGTGATGGGGCACACTCACAGCGTGATGGGGCTCACTCACAGTGTGATGGGGCCCACTCACAGCGTGATGGGGCACACTCACAGCGTGATGGGGCACAGTCACAGCGTGATGAGGCACACTCACAGCGTGATGGGGCACACTCACAACGTGATGGGGCACACTCACAGCGTGATGGGGCACACTCACAGCGTGATGGGGCACACTCACAGCGTGATGGGGCACAGTCACAGTGTGATGGGCACACTCACAGCGTGATGGGCACACTCACAGCGTGATGGGGCACAGTCACAGCGTGATGGGGCACACTCACAGCGTGATGGGGCACAGTCACAGCGTGATGGGGCACACTCACAGCATGATGGGGCACAGTCACAGCGTGATGGGGCACACTCACAGTGTGATGGGGCACACTCACAGCGTGTTGGGGAACACTCACAGCGTGATGGGGCACAGTCACAGCGTGATGGGGCACACTCACAGCGTGATGGGTCATACTCACAGCGTGATGAGGCACACTCACAGCGTGATGGGGCACACTCACAGCGTGATGGGACACACTCACAGCGTGATGGGGCACACTCACAGCGTGATGGGGCACACTCACAGCGTGATGGGGCACACTCACAGCGTGATGCGGCACAGTCACAGCGTGATGGGCACACTCACAGCGTGATGGGCACACTCACAGCGTGATGGGCACACTCACAGCGTGATGGGGCACAGTCACAGCGTGATGGGGCACACTCACAGCGTGATGGGTCATACTCACAGCGTGATGAGGCACACTCACAGCGTGATGGGGCACACTCACAGCGTGATCGGGCACACTCACAGCGTGATGGGGCACACTCACAGCGTGATGGGGCACACTCACAGCGTGATGGGGCACACTCACAGCGTGATGGGGCACACTCACAGCGTGATGGGCACACTCACAGCGTGATGGGCACACTCACAGCGTGATGGGGCACAGTCACAGCGTGATGGGGCACACTCACAGCGTGATGGGGCACAGTCACAGCGTGATGAGGCACACTCACAGCATGATGGGGCACAGTCACAGCGTGATGGGGCACACTCACAGTGTGATGGGGCACACTCACAGCGTGTTGGGGAACACTCACAGCGTGATGGGGCACAGTCACAGCGTGATGGGGCACACTCACAGCGTGATGGGTCATACTCACAGCGTGATGAGGCACACTCACAGCGTGATGGGGCACAGTCACAGCGTGATGGGGCACACTCACAGCGTGATGGGGCACACTCACAGCGTGATGGGGCACACTCACAGCGTGATGGGGCACACTCACAGCGTGATGGGGCACACTCACAGCGTGATGGGGCACAGTCACAGCGTGATGGGCACACTCACAGCGTGATGGGCACGCTCACAGCGTGATTGGCACACTCACAGCGTGATGGGGCACAGTCACAGCGTGATGGGGCACACTCACAGCGTGATGGGGCACAGTCACAGCGTGATGAGGCACACTCACAGCGTGATGGGGCACACTCACAGCGTGATGGGGCACACTCACAGCGTGATGGGGCACACTCACAGCGTGATGGGGCACACTCACAGCGTGATGGGGCACAGTCACAGTGTGATGGGCACACTCACAGCGTGATGGGCACACTCACAGCGTGATGGGGCACAGTCACAGCGTGATGGGGCACACTCACAGCGTGATGGGGCACAGTCACAGCGTGATGAGGCACACTCACAGCATGATGGGGCACAGTCACAGCGTGATGGGGCACACTCACAGTGTGATGGGGCACACTCACAGCGTGTTGGGGAACACTCACAGCGTGATGGGGCACAGTCACAGCGTGATGGGGCACACTCACAGCGTGATGGGTCATACTCACAGCGTGATGAGGCACACTCACAGCGTGATGGGGCACACTCACAGCGTGATGGGACACACTCACAGCGTGATGGGGCACACTCACAGCGTGATGGGGCACACTCACAGCGTGATGGGGCACACTCACAGCGTGATGCGGCACAGTCACAGCGTGATGGGCACACTCACAGCGTGATGGGCACACTCACAGCGTGATGGGCACACTCACAGCGTGATGGGGCACAGTCACAGCGTGATGGGGCACACTCACAGCATGATGGGGCACAGTCACAGCGTGATGAGGCACACTCACAGCGTGATGGGGCACAGTCACAGCGTGATGGGGCACACTCACAGTGTGATGGGGCACACTCACAGCGTGTTGGGGAACACTCACAGCGTGATGGGGCTCACTCACAGCGTGATGGGGCTCACTCACAGCGTGATGAGGCTCACTCACAGCGTGATGGGACACACTCACAGCGTGATGGGGCACACTCACAGCGTGATGGGTCACACTAACAGCGTGATGGGGCACACTCACAGCGTGATGGGGCACACTCACAGCGTGATGGGGCACAGTCACAGCTTGATGGGTCACACTCACAGCGTGATGCGTCACACTCACAGCGTGATGGGGCACAGTCACAGCGTGATGGGGCACACTCACAGCGTGATGGGGCACAGTCACAGCGTGATGTGACACAGTCACAGCGTGATGGGGCACACTTACAGCGTGATGGGGCACAGTCATAGCGTGATGGGGCACACACACAGCGTGATGAGTCACTCTCACAGCGTGATGGGGCTCACTCACAGCGTGATGGGGCACAGTCACAGCGTGATGGGGCACATTCACAGCGTGATGGGGCACAGTCACAGCGTGATGGGGCACACTCACAGCGTGATGGGTCATACTCACAGCGTGATGGGGCACAGTCACAGCGTGATGGGGCACAGTCACAGCGTGATGGGTCACACTCACAGCGTGATGGGGCACATTCACAGCGTGATGGGGCACAGTCACAGCGTGATGGGGCACAGTCACAGCGTGATGGGGCACACTCACAGCGTGATGGGGCACAGTCACAGCGTGATGGGACACAGTCACAGCATGATGGGGCACACTCACAGCGTGATTGGGCACAGTCACAGCGTGATGGGGCACACTCACAGCGTGATGGGGCACACTCACAGCGTGATGGGGCAGACTCACAGTGTGATGGGGCACACTCACAGCGTGATTGGGCACCGTCACAGCGTGATGGGGCACACTCACAGCGTGATGGGGCACACTCACAGCGTGATGGAGCACAGTCACAGCGTGATGGGGCACAGTCACAGCGTGATGGGGCACACTCACAGCGTGATGGGTCATACTCACAGCGTGATGGGGCACAGTCACAGCGTGATGGGGCACACTCACAGCGTGATGGGGCACACTCACAGCGTGATGGGGCACAGTCACAGCGTGATGGGGCACACTCACAACGTGATGGGGCACACTCACAGCGTGATGGGGCACACTCACAGCGTGATGGGGCACAGTCACAGCGTGATGGGGCACAGTCACAGCGTGATGGGGCACACTCACAGTGTGATGGGGCACACTCACAGCGTGATGGGGCACACTCACAGCGTGATGGGGCACACTCACAGCGTGATGGGGCACACTCACAGCGTGATGGGGCACACTCACAGCGTGATGGGGCACAGTCACAGCGTGATGGGGCACACTCACAGCGTGATGGGGCTCACTCACAGTGTGATGGGGCCCACTCACAGCGTGATGGGGCTCACTCACAGCGTGATGGGCCACAGTCACAGCGTGATGGGGCACACTCACAGCGTGATGGGGCACACTCACAGCGTGATGGGGCACATTCACAGCGTGATGGGGCACAGTCACAGCGTGATGGGGCACAGTCACAGCGTGATGGGGCACACTTACAGCGTGATGGGGCACAGTCATAGCGTGATGGGGCACACACACAGCGTGATGAGTCACTCTCACAGCGTGATGGGGCACACTCACAGCATGATGGGGAACAGTCACAGCGTGATGGGGAACAGTCACAGCGTGATCGGGCACATTCACAGCGTGATGGGACACAGTCACAGCGTGATGGGGCACAGTCACAGCGTGATGCGGCACAGTCACAGCGTGATGGGGAACAGTCACAGCGTGATGGGGAACAGTCACAGCGTGACGGGGCACACTCACAGCGTGACGGGACACAGTCACAGCGTGATGGGGCACACTCACAGCGTGATGGGTCATACTCACAGCGTGATGAGGCACACTCACAGCATGATGGGGCACAGTCACAGCGTGATGCGGCACTGTCACAGCGTGATGGGGCACAGTCACAGCGTGATGCGGCACAGTCACAGCGTGATGGGGAACAGTCACAGCGTGATGGGGAACAGTCACAGCGTGACGGGGCACACTCACAGCGTGACGGGACACAGTCACAGCGTGATGGGGCACACTCACAGCGTGATGGGTCATACTCACAGCGTGATGAGGCACACTCACAGCATGATGGGGCACACTCACAGCGTGATGGGGCACAGTCACAGCGTGATTGGGCACACTCACAGCGTGATGGGGCACACTCACAGCGTGATGGGGCACACTCACAGCGTGATGGGGCACAGTCACAGCGTGATGAGGCACACTCACAGCGTGATGGGGCACACTCACAGCGTGATGGGGCACACTCACAGCGTGATGGGGCACAGTCACAGCGTGATGGTGCACAATCACAACGTGATGGGGCACACTCACAGCGTGATGGGGCACACTCACAGCGTGATTGGGCACACTCACAGCGTGATGGGGCACACTCACAGCGTGATGGGTCATACTCACAGCGTGATGGGGCACAGTCACAGCGTGATGGGGCACAGTCACAGCGTGATGGGGCACACACACAGCGTGACGGGGCACACTCACAGAGTGATGGGGCACAGTCACAGCGTGATGGGGCACAGTCACAGCGTGATGGGGCACACTCACAGCGTGATGGGGCTCACTCACAGCGTGATGGGTCATACTCACAGCGTGATGGGGCACAGTCACAGCGTGACGGGGCACACTCACAGCGTGATGGGGAACAGTCACAGCGTGACGGGGCACAGTCACAGCGTGACGGGGCACACTCACAGCGTGATGGGGCACACTCACAGCGTGATGGGGCACACTCACAGCATGATGGGGCAGACTAACAGCTTGATGGGGCAGACTCACAGCGTGATGGGTCATACTCACAGCGTGATGGGGCACAGTCACAGCGTGATGGTGCACTCTCACAGCGTGATGGGTCATACTCACAGCGTGATGGGGCACAGTCACAGCATGATGGGGAACAGTCACAGCGTGACGGGGCACAGTCACAGCTTGATGGTGCACTCTCACAGCGTGATGGGGCACAGTCACAGCGTGACGGGGCACACTCACAGCGTGATGGGGAACAGTCACAGCGTGACGGGGCACACTCACAGCGTGATGGGGCACACTCACAGCGTGGTGGGGCACTCTCACAGCATGATGGGGCACAGTCACAGCGTGATGAGGCATACTCACAGCGTGACGGGGCACACTCACAGCGTGATGGGGAACAGTCACAGCGTGACGGGGCACACTCACAGCTTGATGGGGCACACTCACAGTGTGATGGGGCACAGTCACAGAGTGATGGGGCACAGTCACAGCGTGATGGGTCACACTCACAGCGTGATGGGGCACACTCACAGCGTGATGGGGCACACTCACAGCGTGATGGGGCACACTCACAGCATGATGGGGCACAGTCACAGTGTGATGGGGCACACTCACAGCGTGATGGGGCACACTCACAGCGTGATGGGTCATACTCACAGCGTGATGGGGCACACTCACAGCGTGATGGGTCATACTCACAGTGTGATGGGGCACACTCACAGCGTGATGGGTCATACTCACAGCGTGATGGGTCATACTCACAGCGTGATGGGGCACACTCACAGCGTGATGGGGCACAGTCACAGCGTGATGGGGCACAGTCACAGCGTGATGGGGCACAGTCACAGCATGATGGGGCACAGTCACAGCGTGATGGGGCACACTCACAGCGTGATGGGGCACACTCACAGCGTGATGGGGCACAGTCACAGTGTGATAGGACACACTCACAGCGTGATGGGGCACAGTCACAGCGTGATGGGGCACAGTCACAGCGTGATGGGGCACACTCACAGAGTGATGGGGCACAGTCACAGCGTGATGGGGCACACTCACAGCGTGATGGGGCACAGTCACAGCGTGATGGGGCACACTCACAGCGTGATGGGGCACAGTCACAGCGTGATGAGGCACACTCACAGCGTGATGGGGCACAGTCACAGCGTGATTGGGCACACTCACAGCGTGATGGGCACACTCACAGCGTGATGGGGCACACACACAGCGTGATGAGTCACTCTCACAGCGTGATGGGGCACACTCACAGCGTGATGAGGCACACTCACAGCGTGATGGGGCACACTCACAGCGTGATGAGTCACTCTCACAGCGTGATGGGGCACACTCACAGCGTGATGGTGCACAGTCACAGCGTGATGGGGCACAGTCACAGCGTGATGGGGCACACTCGCAGCGTGATGGGGCACACTCACAGCGTGATGGGGCACACTCACAGTGTGATGAGGCACACTCACAGCGTGATGGGGCACACTCACAGCGTGATGAGTCACTCTCACAGCGTGATGGGGCACACTCACAGCGTGATGGGGCACACTCGCAGCGTGATGGGGCACACTCGCAGCGTGATGGGGCACAGTCACAGCGTGATGGGGCACACTCACAGCGTGATGGGGCACAGTCACAGCGTGATGGGGCACAGTCACAGCGTGATGGGGCACACTCACAGCGTGATGGGGCACAGTCACAGCGTGACGGGGCACAGTCACAGCGTGATGGGACACAGTCACAGCATGATGGGGCACACTCACAGCGTGATGGGGCACAGTCACAGTGTGATGGGGCACAGTCACAGCGTGATGGGGCACAGTCACAGCGTGATGGGGCACAGTCACAGCGTGATGGGGCACACTCACAGCGTGATGGGGCACACTCACAGCGTGATGGGGCACAGTCACAGGGTGATGGGTCACAGTCACAGCGTGATGGGGCTCACTCACAGAGTGATGGGGCACAGTCACAGCGTGATGGGGCACACTCACAGCGTGATGGGGCACAGTCACAGCGTGATGGGGCACACTCACAGCGTGATGGGGCACAGTCACAGCGTGATGAGGCACACTCACAGCGTGATGGGGCACAGTCACAGCGTGATTGGGCACACTCACAGCGTGATGGGCACACTCACAGCGTGATGGGGCACAGTCATAGCGTGATGGGGAACAGTCACAGCGTGATGGGGAACAGTCACAGCGTGATGGGGAACAGTCACAGCGTGATGGGGAACAGTCACAGCGTGATGGGGCACAGTCACAGCGTGATGGGGCACAGTCACAGCGTGATGCGGCACAGTCACAGCGTGATGGGGAACAGTCACAGCGTGACGGGGAACAGTCACAGCGTGACGGGGCACACTCACAGCGTGACGGGGCACACTCACAGCGTGACGGGGCACACTCACAGCGTGATGGGGCACAGTCACAGCGTGATGGGGCACACTCACAGCGTGATGGGTCATACTCACAGCGTGATGAGGCACACTCACAGCGTGATGGGGCACAGTCACAGCGTGATGGGGCACAGTCACAGCGTGATGGGGCACAGTCACAGCGTGATGGGGCACAGTCACAGCGTGATGGGGCATAGTCACAGCGTGATGGGGCACAGTCACAGCGTGATGCGGCACAGTCACAGCGTGATGGGGAACAGTCACAGCGTGACGGGGCACACTCACAGCGTGATGGGGCACAGTCACAGCGTGATGGGGCACACTCACAGCGTGATGGGTCATACTCACAGCGTGATGAGGCACACTCACAGCGTGATGGGGCACAGTCACAGCGTGATGGGGCACACTCACAGCGTGATGGGGCACACTCACAGAGTGATGGGGCACAGTCACCGCGTGATGGGGCACACTCACAGCGTGATGGGGCACAGTCACAGCGTGATGGGGCACACTCACAGCGTGATGGGGCACAGTCACAGCGTGATGGGGCACAGTCACAGCGTGATAAGGCACACTCACAGCGTGATGGGGCACAGTCACAGCGTGATTGGGCACACTCACAGCGTGATGGGGCACACTCACAGCGTGATGGGTCATACTCACAGCGTAATGGGGCACAGTCACAGCGTGATGGGGCACACACACAGCGTGACGGGGCACACTCACAGCGTGATGGGGCACAGTCACAGCGTGATGGGGCACAGTCACAGCATGATGGGGCACACTTACAGCGTGATGGGGCACAGTCATAGCGTGATGGGGCACACACACAACGTGATGAGTCACTCTCACTGCGTGATGGGGCACACTCACAGCATGATGGGGAACAGTCATAGCGTGATGGGGAACAGTCATAGCGTGATGGGGAACAGTCACAGCGTGATGGGGCACAGTAACAGCGTGAATGGGCACAGTCACAGCGTGATGGGGCACAGTCACAGCGTGATGGGGCACAGTCACAGCGTGATGGGGCACAGTCACAGCGTGATGCGGCACAGTCACAGCGTGATGGGGAACAGTCACAGCGTGACGGGGCACACTCACAGCGTGATGGGGCACAGTCACAGCGTGATGGGGCACACTCACAGCTTGATGGGTCATACTCACAGCGTGATGGGGCACAGTCACAGCGTGATGGGGCACAGTCACAGCGTGATGGGGCACAGTCACAGAGTGATGGGGCACACTCACAGAGTGATGGGGCACAGTCACAGCGTGATGGGGCACACTCACAGCGTGACGGGGCACACTCACAGCGTGATGGGGCACACTCACAGCGTGATGGGGCACAGTCACAGCGGGATGGGGCACACTCACAGCGTGATGGGGCACAGTCACAGCGTGATTGGGCACACTCACAGCGTGATGGATCATACTCACAGCGTGATGGGGCACAGTCACAGTGTGATGGGGCACACACACAGCGTGACGGGGCACACTCACAGAGTGATGGGGCACAGTCACAGCGTGATGGGGCACACTCACAGCGTGATGGGGCACACTCACAGCGTGATGGGGCACACTCACAGCGTGATGGGTCATACTCACAGCGTGATGGGGCACAGTCACAGCGTGACGGGGCACACTCACAGCGTGACGGGGCACAGTCACAGCGTGATGGGGCACACTCACAGCGTGATGGGGCACAGTCACAGCGTGATGGGGCACACTCACAGCGTGATGGGGCACACTCACAGCGTGATGGGGCACACTCACAGCGTGACGGGGCACACTCACAGCGTGACGGGGCACACTCACAGCGTGACGGGGCACACTCACAGCGTGATGGGGCACAGTCACAGCGTGATGGGTCATACTCACAGCGTGATGGTGCACTCTCACAGCGTGATGGGTCATACTCACAGCGTGATGGTGCACTCTCACAGCGTGATGGGGCACAGTCACAGCGTGATGGGTCACAGTCACAACGTGACGGGGCACACTCACAGCGTGACGGGGAACAGACACAACGTGATGGGGAACAGTCACAGCGTGATGGGGAACAGTCACAGCGTGATGGGGCACAGTCACAGCGTGATGGGGCACAGTCACAGCGTGATGCGGCACAGTCACAGCGTGATGGGGAACAGTCACAGCGTGATGGGGCACACTCACAGCGTGATGGGGCACAGTCACAGCGTGATGGGGCACACTCACAGCGTGATGGGTCATACTCACAGCGTGATGAGGCACACTCACAGCGTGATGGGGCACAGTCACAGCGTGATGGGGCACACTCACAGCGTGATGGGGCACACTCACAGCGTGATGGGGCACACTCACAGCGTGATGGGCCACACTCACAGAGTGATGGGGCACAGTCACAGCGTGATGGGGCACACTCACAGCGTGATGGGGCACACTCACAGCGTGATGGGGCACAGTCACAGCGTGATGAGCACACTCACAGCGTGATGGGCACACTCACAGCGTGATGGGGCACAGTCACAGCGTGATGGGGCACACTCACAGCGTGATGGGGCACAGTCACAGCGTGATGAGGCACACTCACTGCGTGATGGGGCACAGTCACAGCGTGATGGGGCACAGTCACAGCGTGATGGGGCACAGTCACAGCGTGATGGGGCACAGTCACAGCGTGATGGGGCACACTCACAGCGTGATGGGGCACACTCACAGCGTGATGGGGCACACTCACAGCGTGATGGGGCACACTCACAGTGTGATGGGGCACACTCACAGCGTGATGGGGCTCACTCACAGTGTGATGGGGCTCACTCACAGCGTGATGGGGCTCACTCACAGCGTGATGGGGCACAGTCACAGCGTGATGGGGCACAGTCACAGCGTGATGGGGCACACTCACAGTGTGATGGGTCATACTCACAGCGTGATGAGGCACACTCACAGCGTGATGAGGCACAGTCATTGCGTGATGGGGCACAGTCACAGCGTGATGTGGCACACTCACAGCGTAATGGGGCACACTCACAGCGTGATGGGGCACACTCACAGCGTGATGGGGCACACTCACAGCGTGATGGGGCACAGTCACAGCGTGATGGGGCACACTCACAGTGTGATGGGTCATACTCACAGCGTGATGGGGCACAGTCATAGCGTGATGGGGCACAGTCATAGCGTGATGGGGCACAGTCACAGCGTGATGTGGCACACTCACAGCGTGATGGGGCACACTCACAGCGTGATGGGGCACAGTCACAGCGTGATGTGGCACACTCACAGCGTAATGGGGCACACTCACAGCGTGATGGGGCACACTCACAGCGTGATGGGGCACACTCACAGCGTGATGGGGCACAGTCACAGCGTGATGGGGCACACTCACAGTGTGATGGGTCATACTCACAGCGTGATGGGGCACAGTCATAGCGTGATGGGGCACAGTCATAGCGTGATGGGGCACAGTCACAGCGTGATGTGGCACACTCACAGCGTGATGGGGCACACTCACAGCGTGATGGGGCACACTCACAGCGTGATGGGGCACACTCACAGCGTGATGGGGCACAGTCACAGCATGATGGGGCACACTCACAGCGTGATGGGGCACAGTCACAGCGTGATGGGTCATACTCACAGCGTGATGGTGCACTCTCACAGCGTGATGGGTCATACTCACAGCGTGATGGTGCACTCTCACAGCGTGATGGGGCAGAGTCACAGCGTGATGGGTCACAGTCACAGCGTGACGGGGCACACTCACAGCGTGACGGGGAACAGACACAACGTGATGGGGAACAGTCACAGCGTGATGGGGAACAGTCACAGCGTGATGGGGCACAGTCACAGCGTGATGGGGCACAGTCACAGCGTGATGCGGCACAGTCACAGCGTGATGGGGAACAGTCACAGCGTGATGGGGCACACTCACAGCGTGATGGGGCACAGTCACAGCGTGATGGGGCACACTCACAGCGTGATGGGTCATACTCACAGCGTGATGAGGCACACTCACAGCGTGATGGGGCACAGTCACAGCGTGATGGGGCACAGTCACAGCGTGATGGGGCACAGTCACAGCGTGATGGGGCACAGTCACAGCGTGATGGGGCATAGTCACAGCGTGATGGGGCACAGTCACAGCGTGATGCGGCACAGTCACAGCGTGATGGGGAACAGTCACAGCGTGACGGGGCACACTCACAGCGTGATGGGGCACAGTCACAGCGTGATGGGGCACACTCAAAGCGTGATGGGTCATACTCACAGCGTGATGAGGCACACTCACAGCGTGATGGGGCACAGTCACAGCGTGATGGGGCACACTCACAGCGTGATGGGGCACACTCACAGAGTGATGGGGCACAGTCACCGCGTGATGGGGCACACTCACAGCGTGATGGGGCACAGTCACAGCGTGATGGGGCACACTCACAGCGTGATGGGGCACAGTCACAGCGTGATGGGGCACAGTCACAGCGTGATAAGGCACACTCACAGCGTGATGGGGCACAGTCACAGCGTGATTGGGCACACTCACAGCGTGATGGGGCACACTCACAGCGTGATGGGTCATACTCACAGCGTAATGGGGCACAGTCACAGCGTGATGGGGCACACACACAGCGTGACGGGGCACACTCACAGCGTGATGGGGCACAGTCACAGCGTGATGGGGCACAGTCACAGCATGATGGGGCACACTTACAGCGTGATGGGGCACAGTCATAGCGTGAT